>NC_072410.2:64965000-65590000 GCF_028858775.2 Pan troglodytes | reverse complement strand
ATTAATATTAATTCATTCATAAATGGTTGATAAAATTGTCTTGTGAAATCACCTACTTTGGAGTTCTCTATGTGGATAATTTTATTATTTAGTTTGTTTGATTTGCTTCTTTGTTTTTATTAAGGATTTAATTTTCTTAGAAGTTATGGAAGAATTAAGATTTCCTACTTCTGTTAAATTTAAGTGCGCTTTTGTTGGACCAATAGAAAAAATAAAATGAGTTCAATTATATTGATTTTCTGTAAAGAAAACATTCCATTGTGAATCACAGTTTCAGCTAGCAAGTATAACCAGTTAAGTTGTGATACACTATTTTTAGTGCCAACTAGGAAGTATTATCTTAAGCTAGTAATTTATAATATCTAAATATATGCATGACCAAAAAAGTTGTATATACAGACCTAAAATACCTATATAGAACAAAGGTAGCTGCGTTGGAGCCAGGTTGTACAATTTTTTGTAACCCGTGTGCTTGAGACATTTGAAGCACTAACCAATAAATATGTTATTAGGCAATTGAAACACTTTATAAATGGAAAGGTAAATGTGTCTATATCTGAGGTTTTCAACCATACTCCAAACCAATTAAACAAGGATCTTAGGAGTAGAGCCTTGCCATCTGTGTTTGTGGAAATTCCCAGATTATATTAACGTAAAGCCAAATTTGAAAAACATTGATATTGATGGATCAATAAGTGATTACTGTCACGACAAAAATGTATAGGTTTGAAGCACCAGGTGTTTGTTCTAGACTATCACAAGTTCAAATTAAAGTATGGAATGGGAATTCAATCTTCATGTTTCATTAATACTGTTGTTGAATAGTTACTATTATCTGAGACTAATAGAAACACTGGGAATGAAGCAGTGAACAAAGAGTCTTAGCTCCTTGTTTCACGGAGTATATATTTGGATTATAGTAAAGAAGGAGTAATAAACAGGAAAATTTGGTATTAATAAGTGTTATATTATACATAGAGATATTTGAGTGAAGAGGTATATGCTGTAGATGGAAGATGAAGAAAGCCTATCTGAATGGTTAAGAATTTATGTTTAAGGAATGAGAAAGAGAATGTAGTGAGAGTGGATTGTAGCAAGAAAAGATGGCACAACAGCAGGCACAAGTTACCTCGTAACAAGACTATTGTTCAAACTAATGTGAATTTAGGTCTCATCTGAGGTTTTCCCTTTGAGAGAGGGTACAGTTTCATTTGCACCAAAACCATGAGGCCATCTTGGGTATAATGCAGAGAATAAATTAAAGAGAAATCAGAAAAGAAGGAAGAAGATTAATTGACATGATATTCATGTGCTTATATGTGGTTTTGTCTTGTATTACGGTGAAAAGCATCAGTGATGAAAATAGATGTGTTTTAGTCCACTCACATTGCTATAATGGGATACTTGAGGTTAAGCAGTTTAATAAGAACAGAGGTTTATTTGGCTCATTGTTCTGCAGACTGCACAAGAAGCAGAGGACCAGCATCTGTTTCTTGTGAGGGCGACCAGATGCTTCCACTAATGGTGGAAAGGGAAAGTGAGCCTGTGTGTGAGGTCACATGGCTAGAGGGGAAGCAAGACAGAGATGGAAGGGAGGTGCCAGGCTCTTTTTAACAACCGGCTCTGGTGGGAGCCAGAATTTACCCATTACCTTGAGGATGGCACTAAGCATTTATGAGGGATCCTTCCCCATGAGCCAAACACCTCACATTATGTCATACATCCAACAAGGGGGATCATATTTCAACATGAGGTTTGGAGGGGTCAAGTATACAAATCATAGAAAGGAGGAAGGATGCAGAGTATACTTTGGAATTTGAGCTGCCAGAACTTGCTGAGGAATTTTACACAGAGACTGACAAAAAAAAAAAAAAAAGAAATATGGAGTGACTTCTTAGTTTTTAAAATTGTATTTGTTGATTTTTATTTTTCTTTCCTTCAGCAACAGAATAGGCAAGAAGATGGTAAAGACTAGAGAGGAAAATTAGGTGAAGAAGGTGAAATCAGGAGTGGAATTTTATTTTGGCCAGTGTCAAGTTTTTTGTTTTGTTTTGTTTTGTTTTGTTTTGTTTGAGATGGATCTCGCTCTGTCGCCCAGGCTGGAGTGCAGTGGCATGATCTCGGCTCACTGCAACCTCCGCCTCCTGAGTTCAAGCGATTCTCCTGCCTCAACCTCCCTATTAGCTAGGACTACAGGTGCGTGCCACCACGCCCAGCTAATTTTTTTGTATTTTTAGTAGAGACGCGGTTTCACCGTGTTAGCCAGGACTGCAGTGTCAAGTTTGAGATGCCTAATAGAAACCCAGGCAAAAGTCTCCAGATGGCATTGGATATACAATTCTGGATCTCAAACAGACAGAGGCAGGCTAGAAGTAGAAGTTATTGAGTCAGATATATTATGCTAATTGAGGCAGACTGCCACTGAGTAAAAGAGTAAGGGTCATGGAGAAACTATAGGTCATGGGGACTGTGACGATAGGATTGTTGCCCAGAAAATGAAAAGACAAGGCAAAACTGATCGTCTGGGGTCAGGCTTAGGAGCAAACCCATTCTTGGGAAAAGTTTTGGTAGACTCAGAAATTAGATGTCAAGAAAGTGTTGGAGAAAAATAAGTAACCAGTAAAATTTTGTGAAGCAACAAAATGTTTAGGTTAAACAGTGAGCAAACAGAAAGACTGTGACTCCTTATGTGGTCTGGAGACTTTGCCTTCTCTTTCCAATGGGGTGCAGTCAGTTCTGGAGTGTGACAAATCTATGGCTCAAAAATGAAATAGGGAGCTAGCCAAGAGGTTTGTTAACTATATTAATATAGAAATAAGGCTAGACATTGACAACAGATTTAGTCACGTAGAATATGTGGGCTGGTCAGATATTCCAGGTAAATATTCAACTTTTCTACTTCATAGAAATCTGTAGACTTAAATACAGGAATAGGATTGATTTTGCTGATCAACCAGAAAAATATTTTCTTTGGAGGAAGAGTGCTTACTATAAATGCAAATACACACACACACACACACACACACACACACACACACACACACACACACATTAGCAAAACATAGTGATCCTAGCGCTGGTAAGCAGTGTAATAAAAAACAGAGCAATTAAGTAAAATCAAATTTTCTGCTCAATTTGAACTCATTGGCATGTAAAGTCTACTGTATTTTTCCCAAGCTGTGTTTATGTAATTAAAGCGAAGAAAGAAGATTATATTACAGAGTGTGTTTGTGACAGTAAAGGGAGTAAAATGTTTTATGAAAACAAATACATAAGAAAAATTCTTTCAAGCTAGGACTTTGTATTGTTTTTGGCATAGTTTCTTTATATAATAAACAAGCCTTCTGCAGACAGCTGATTGGTTTCTACATTTTTCTTCAAGAAATATCTTAAGAACATTCTTTTTGCACATCAGCATTTTTGAAGTATTTCTGATTTATTTCTTGTGAATTACATAGAATCTGTTGCATCATCAGAAAATATTCCAAGCAGAAAAAATTGTTACTTTGCAAGTAGGTGGATGACTGTAGTTTTGAGGAAATGTTGCACTTCTACATCAGGCCATTTTGGAGGAAGAAAACGTATCTGTTGTTTTTCTTTAATTTTTCAAGAAACACCAAATGAGTTTTCAATTAGTATTCATGAATTGTCTGCACAGGTCAGTAATCAAATTATTTTTTATGTGTCAGCATACTGAAGAAAAGTAGAAAATCACTGCTTACTTTCATGTAAAGTCAGTTGTTCAGAGGATTGATAATCTACTTGGGAAGACATAAACCATTCATTTTTTAATTCTTGTCTGCTGGTTATTAATGCTTCCATTACAGGCAAGAAAGTGAGCTATTTCTCCAGCTCACAGTTATAGTAAGAGGTATAAGGGACAAAAGAAGCATTATTAAAAACTTCCCACCTGAGATTAGATTTTTTAAAGGCTTCTCTTAGCCTATACCATGACCAGACATCTCAGAACTTTTAAATTCGTAATCACCTGTATACCATTACTTACATAATTTAAATATGGATCTAGGGACAAATGAAGTAGAAATATCTATTTACTTTATGCTGATTTGAGGGAGACATAAAGTCAAATGTAATTGTAGCATCCAGCAAGAAAAAGGGCTGAGAAAAAACAGTGCACTGAAAGGCATGTACCAGGTAACCACAGGCCAACCACTAGTTCAAGCTGTGACTGGAAGCATTGTAGAAGGCTAATGAAAAAAGACTGACCTCAGGGTAATCCACCATTTACCTAACCTCTCTCTTCATTCCAGCCTTCCTTGTTCAAATGTCACCTGCCATGAATATAGTTGGAGCCATGAGGCTTCTCTTTAGGCCACACTAGAGTCAATGTACATTGCATTTGCCAGGCTTCTTGACTCCTTCAAGAAGCTCTCACCTCTGCCTTGGACCCCCAACTGTACTGTTGTCCCCACCAGAAATGTTAAAATAATTGTCCCCTGAAGGACAATGGTGGCAATGCTACAAAGACCTTAGTGTAAAGTTGAAGTATAAAAGGTTCCACTTCCTTGTCCTATACTATCTTTAAACTCTTCATAATACTATTAACAAAGTAATTATAGTTGGATGACCTTTACTGATTATCTAGAGGTGAATGACTATTTACATGCAAGCATAGCATAAACAAAACAAAAGAAAACAAAACCCCAAGCAAGCCCAAATGCAACGTAATAATTACTATTGGATACCAATATCCCCGCCCCCCCCCCCACACACAGGTGCTCACTGACTCCACTCTTTTCTTAGATCTTGATCCATTGCTATTTTCATAGGTCCCTTATCTTTCTAAAATTTTTGCAAATCTATTCTCTCTTGCTAGCTGGCTGGACCCTCATAGCTTTGCAAGAACATGAATGATTATTCTCTTTTTTATTGTACAAAATAATTCAGATCTCTCTTCCTTATTCCATTCATTTAGGATATGTCCAGAAGGCATCATTTCTCTTAACTGAAAAGTTCCATCAGGGTGTTTTCCTAAATAATATAATATATCTAAGTGTTGTCACTCCCTTGAAGGTAGAAGATGCCATAGATTGCATTCAATTATTTTTCAAATAATTACATACACATGCAGATATATGTATATCTAGGTCTAGACAGATATAGCTATTGATAATATGTGTGTGTAGTTATCTGTAAAATAATACATATAGATATGAAGAAACTCTTGTTCATATTCAAGTACAAATTGCTTCATAGTTAAATGCTCATGTGTTTGGGTGAACTATAGGTAAACTTACGTGGAGGACTCTTCTTATTGGGCTTCCCACATTTGGAGCAGCTTTTACCTTAGAGCATCTTAAACATCAGTGTTTGTCCCCTGAAACTGATGGCTAATAGAAGCCTAATTATTCCCATTCTGAGCTCTTTATGTGATGTCTTTATGACAGTGCACCAACTGATAATGGTTTGGCTCCGTGTCCCCACCCAAGCCTCATATCGAATTGTAATCTCCATATGTCAGAGGAGGGGTCTAGTGGGAGGTGATTGGATCATGGGGACAGATTTCCACCTTGTTGTTCTCATGAGATATTATCATTTAAAAGTGTTTGGCCCCTCCCCCTTTTCTCTCTCTCTCTCCTGCTCCACTGTGGTAAGACATGCTTGCTTCCCCTTCAACTTTACCATGATTATAAGTTTCCTGAGTCCTCCCAGTCATGCTGCCTTAACAGCCTGTCCAATTAAACCTCTTTTCTTCATATTTTCTTCAGAAATTACTGAGTCTCTGGTAGTTCTTTATAGCAGTGTGAAAACAGACTATGCAAGCTTTAGGAAGGGAACATATTAACTTTACAATAATGTTAATGACTTCAAATTAATATATTAAGTATCCATTCTATTGTGTAAAATGCTTTCATTAAATGTTTATTGAGAACAAAATGAAAGAAGGGAAGAAGAAAAACTGTTTCCACCTCTTTAGATATTTTGGCTAAAGTGTCTCAGAATTATAGGGATTGCATTGTTTCTTCAATTAGGACATTTGACATGTATTTAGTATTTCAATCATGGTTTTGCTCTGTTTGGCATATAGTCAATTTTTTAAGCTCCCTTTCCAAACCATCAGCCATGTCAATCATTATGTCCAGGGGAATGTTTCATGATGTTTAGGGACAAGGATTTTCTTTGAGAAATTTTGCACTCCTGAAAAAGATACAGGCATGGTAGATAGCTTCCTTCAAATCCTTATTGTTTTTATGGTGAAAATAATGCCTGCATATTCAGTAGCCATTGTGCACCTGCAAGGTAACAAACAGCAGACAAGTCAGTCTCTGCTAAGACTAGCAGAGCAGAAAAAAAAGCATAGATAATTAAATAGTGCTTTCAGAATTCTATCTCCAGACTGTTATTTTTTAGTAAAGTGTTGTTTAAACATTCTGAGTGTAATATCCCATTAATGCACCAATTTGAATTCCTAACTGATATATTCTGACAAAGGGATTTTTCAAGTATAGCTATAGAACTGTTCAGTTCCAAGTTTCTACTCAGGACATCTTGGGAGATACTGACAGAAAAATAAACAACCATCCTTTAATCTTGGTTTGCTTTATTATGATTCATAAAGTCCAGTGAAGTCATGACTGACTCATCAGTTTCTGGTCCTATGATGAAAAATGAGGTTCAGTTTCATTAAACATAATTGTTTCTTCATGAACTATAAACTAGCATCTAGAATTGGTTTATTTGCCAAGACAGACTGTTATTTTGATATATTTTAATTGGAAGCAATTGTAGCATTTTTTTCTGCAAATAATAATGAACATTACTTTCTATTCATGTGATTATAATATCTTTGTTAATATTGATATAAATATTGTTTGGATATTAAAATATACCATATCAACATTTTTTCAGGTGAGGTAGAATCAAGATTGTACCCTGTAATTTTTGCTGGTTTCATAAATGATCAGAGTAGAACTCTTTTAAAGATGGGATTGGAAACATCATAAAACAAATGAACAGTTATGCAAATAATTGCTGTTATATCATTTTAACAATTCAAATTGATATGGGAATTTGTCATTTCTTTGCTTGAATTGAATTTTCTTCATCAGTTGGTTAAAATCAGACTTTATGCATTGTATGATTTAATGGCTGTAGATGACATTCATATAGAAAGAAAGATGTAAAATTGAAGGAAGCTGCTGTGTATTTTGATTCTTTATGTCAAAAATAATGAAAAATAACCACTTTTCAGTGATCATTCTAAGTATTGTGTTATACATACATAACTTATCATAGTCTACTGATGTCATTATTTTACCAGTTGAGTAAAATATCTTCTAATGGCCATTTATCCTCTGGTTTATAGTATAATTGTCTTAATCATTTCCTCTCTATATAAATTTAGAACCACATCGGACAATGCTATAATTTTTGCTTCAACAATCCAACACACAGTAGTTTCCTCTTATCAAAGGGGGATATCTTTGATAAGAGGATACCAGGGATAGTACCAGGGGATGCCTGAAACCATGGATAGTACTGAACCCTATATATACTATATTTTTCTTTCCTATACAATCACATCATACAGGGCAGGTAGCATGTACAATATGGGTACGCTGGACAAAGGAATGACTCATGTTCTGGCAGGTTGGAACTAGATGATGGGAGACTTCATTGCACTACTAAGAATGACAAAATTTAAAATGTATGAATTGTCTATTTCTGAATTTTTTTCATGTAATATTTTCATAGTGTGGTTGACCAAAGGTAACTGAAACCATAGAAAATGAGACCTTAGTTAAGGAAGAACTGCTATATAGATGCGGCTTGACTTATGATGTGACTTATGATTTTTCTACTTTACCATGGGTTTATCAGAATGTAACCCCATAATAAGTTGAGGAGCATATGGATTTACAGTGTTTTGAATTATGATTTTTTGACTTTATGATAGGTTTTTTTAGATATTAAATACATTTTGGACTGGCAATATTTTCAACTTACAATGGGTTTATCAAGATGTAACCCCATCATAAGTCAAGGAGTATCTGTACTTTAGAAGACTCAGGAGGAAAAGTCTTTTTTTGTTTTGTCTATTTTTTGATTACCGTGTTCTTCCTTCCTGATATTCCAAAATTTCTACTACTATTACATATCCATGAAAATTAAAAATATATATATATTATATATTCCTTCTTTTATCATTTTTCTGTTTAGATAGCTTCCTCTGGCCATTATTTTATCGTAGGTCTACTGTAGACGAATTAACTTGTTATTCCTTTATCTGAGAATGTCTTCATTTTCTGTCATTCCTGAAGAATATTTTTACTGGATATAGGATTCTGGATTGACAATTATTTTCTTACCACATTTGAAACATGATGTGTTTATTTCTGCCCTCCATGATTTCTAGTGAAAAATTCACTGCCATTTACATTGATTTCCCCTATACATTAAGCATTCCTTCTTTCTTGCTATATTCAATATTTTTTCTGTCTTAGTTTTCAGAAGTTTTACTATGATATGTCTTACTATGGACTTATTTGGGTTTATCCTGTTGGCAGTTCACTCATCTTCTTGAATCTATAGGTTTATGTCTTTTTCTGAAATTGACTATCTAGCATTATTTCTTCAAGTGCTTTTTCAATTCCCTCCTTTCCTCCTCCTCCTCCTCTCCGTGTGCAACTCCAGTGAAAGGAATGATAGACCTTTTCTTGTAATCCTAAGGTGTCTGAAGCTCTGTTCATTATTTTTTGAATCGATTTCCTCTCTGTTACTCAAACTGGGTAATTCTAATGTTCTGTCTTCAAGTTTCTGGCTCTTTCATTATGCTGTTTAACCCATACATTGAGCTTTATATTTGCAACTGTACTTTTCATTTCTAAATTTTTAATTTAGTTTTTTCCTTTTTTTATTTCTTTGCTGGAAATCTCAGTACTTTGTGTGTTGCTAAATGGTCATTCACATATTTTTACGGGGACTGCTTTAAAATTTTGTTATCTGTACCTAACATCCCTGTATCTAGTGTTTGGACTTATTGTCTTTCTCTCAATTAGTTGAGATACTTCTGGTTCTTAGTATGATGAGTCATTTTTTATTGAAACTTGGGCACTTGGTTATTATTTTGAGACTCTGGATCTTACTAATTTTCAGTTTACCTGATTTTCACTACTCCAGCAGGGAAAGAGGGAGGTGCTGCCTTGTTACTGCCAATTGGAGATTGAAGTCCAGGCTTCCCTCTTTAATCTCTGTTGACACCGTTAGCCTTCTCTGAAATCATCCTAGAGGTGCGTAGAAGATGGAGTGCTTGTGAGTCTCATCTTAGCTGAGTGCAGGTAGAAATCTAGGCTACCCATGGAAGCTGCTGGTGCTGTAGGTGGGGTTGGTCCTACAGGTTTTGTTGTTGTTGTTGTTGTTGTTGTTCTTTTCTTGTGGCGTTTGGTTGCAGAAGAGTAGTTAATGTCTAAAACTTTAATGCTAGGCTTCCCCTTTTCTAGTTTTTTGGTAATGAAGAGCTAGACATCATACTTTTTTGTTTTTTGATCTTGTTGTATTCTTGTTGTTGTTGGTGGTGGTGGTGGTGGTGGTGTGTGTGTGTGTGTGTGTGGTGTCTCATTAGAATTTCTGTGTGGCTGGCTTATTTAACACTCAACCTTAAATGCTTAAGGAAAAAAAGCAAATCTAGGAAGCTCACTGTTATGGGATTTTTGGGGGTGTTGCTTTTCTGGCTGGAAACCTCTGTGACTGGTTGTGCTTTTGCCCAAGTTTTGCTCAGCCCTGCCTGGTCCACTCAGCCTGGCAGGCTACAGTCAGTTCTTGCTACCGGCCTGGATCTCATACTTCTGAAGAGACTGGAGTGGAGTGGCAAGAGGTGTGTGAGTGAACACGCATGGGGTCCAGCCACTGCACACAGTCAAGCGCACTGGCTGCTGCAGTGGGTCAGGCAACTCCAGGTGCCAGCACAAGGTGCCAGCTCATTACAAGGCTGTGGCTGGACCAGGCGCACCAAAAGCACCTTCCATGGCTGGCACTGGGGAACGTGATGGTACCTGGAAGCTTGAGGACTCCAGAAACTTCATGGGTTCAGAGGGAGAGTCACAGCCCTTGCTAGGGGAGCTTGCAGGTCTGGGATCCCCAAAGTGCCACAGCTCTTCTCTCCTTCTCCCTTCTCTCCTTCTTGTCACCCACAATGTGATGAGCAAAAGGCTGCTTCAGCTCTGTTTGTATTACAGCTCTTTATCCCCTCCACTGGGTGGGTCCCAAGTTCTTGTCCTGTGTCCAGGAAGAATGAGGTACGCAGACAAGTGGAGGGTAGGCAAGACAGTGGAATTTTCTTGAGTGATAGAACAGAGAAGACCCAGAGAGGCTATCTCCTCTCCATAGGCAGGTCATCCTGTTGAATATTCAGTTCTCAGCACAGAGGTAGCTCTTCTCTGCAGTGGGTCATCAGCAAATGGGAGAACCTGGAGTGGGAAGCTCCTCTCTGCAGTTGGTCGTCCCATCGTCTTCCAGTTGCCTCTCCATCCTCTCCTGGAGTCTTGCTGAGTCTGGGGGTTTCCATGGCCTCAGAGGGGAGGAAGTGCATCCTGATTGGTCCACGGGAAGCCATGGGTGGGCCCAAGGAAAAGCATCACACATTCCGACTCCTGTCCTTGGGACTGGCAGCCTGGCCCCAGGCTTCAGACCTTCCCTGGCTTGAAGGTGGGGCTTCACCAGGGACCCACACTCTTCCACCCTGAAGCCTTTCAGTCTCCTGCTGCTGTTCATGGAGGCCAGGCTGTTTATGTCAAGGGCCACCTGCAGCCCAGGACTAGGATGTTTTCAGCCTCCCCACCCCTTCATTCTCCCTCCCGTACTCATCAGTGCCTAAAGTCTGGAGGGGGCTGAGATACCAGGGGGCTGGTGTTGTCAGTGCTGCCTGAGCATGTGCACACCGGCTGGGCTGCAACAGCACCCGGACTTGGCCCCATTTTTGCTCTGAGATTGGAGTGAGCGCTGGGAGCAGGGAGAGGCCAGGCAGCCAGAGCAGACACCTCTGAGCGTATAGGGGGTAAGGGGGAGCCTTTCTGTCTCCCAGAGTGCAGAGATGCCTGGGTCTGTCGCCTTAGCTCGATAGCTGCAGCTGGAAAAGCAGGGCTCTTGCCTGCTCCCGGCACCCAAGAGGGAGGCCCATGTCCACAGCCAGGACTTGGGCTGCTGGAGCCATGCCTGGGAGGGTGGGACTGCTGTCTACTCCCGGCTCCTGCAGGCTCTGTGGAGGGCGGTACCCCCTCAGGCCCAGCTCCGCCCCAGGGCCCCTTTCTGCCCACCCATCCGTGCCCGACTGCACTGCTCCCCAACTGGCGGGCAACTTGGCCCAGCCCCATCATGGTAGACTCTGGGGAGCTCCCAGGTTGGGCTCGCCGGACTGTCCGCCGCCTCTCCGTGCCCTCCCTGCAGTGGTGGCAGGCTAGAGTGGCGACATGGGGCCAGGGGCCAAAGCGGCAGAGGCTCCTGGTCTGACAGTGGGTCCCGCCAGGCTGAGCAAGGGCAGGGGCGGCACAGTCGGCTGCCTCCAAGATACGGGGCATAGGGGACACAGGGCACAGGAGTCCCAACACTGCCATTGCAGCTCCCACCCGCAGCGACCTGCCCGCACAGCCCCCCACCCCCTTAGCAGCCAGCACCATGACAGTGGTTGCTCTGGACAGCCCACTACTGCCATCATCACTACCACATCATTTATTGAGTTCTGAGGTCCCTAGCATGTCTACCTTCTCTCCGCCTTTCAAGAGTCTTCTTAGCTCGATTTTACATACGATATGCAGAGTTTTTAGCTACACTTGGCAGACGGAATAGGGAAAAGTTCTTCTATCTATCTTCCCATACGCAAAAATGCATTTGCTCTTTTTTTAATTTACTGGACAGTGTTCTGTTGTATGGACAGATCCCATTTCTTCATTACTCAATTGTTTCTAGTTTTTGACATACATGAATAAAGCCATATTACAGACATAGATCACAGGATTTCGTCTGAAAAAAGGTTTTCATTCTGTTAGCGGTGGAAGAGGTCTGAGTTACCGTGATTTACCAGCGGCGAATCACACAGATATGCCGCAACCTCAATTCTTGCCTCCTCAGAAGAAAGAATTCGACTGATGGGCATAAGGCAGAAGGAGAGGCCGAGGCAAGTTTCAGAGCAGGAGTGAAAGTTTATTGAATAGCTTTAGAACTGGAAGAAAAGGAAAGAAGAAGGAAAGCGCAACTTGGAAGAGGTCCAAGCAGGGACTTGAGAAGCCTAGTGCACAACCTGACCTCTTGAATTGGGGTTTTATACATTGGCATACTTCCGGGATCTGGCCTTACTTCTCCTGACCCCTGAGATATTATTGGGAAGCTGCTGACCAGTTTCAGATGTTTTCTATAAGGAGACTATCTTTCCCAGGCACTGGTGGTGACCAATTATTACTTTAGAGAAACAGTTACCAACCACCTGACCATCACCTGATGGTCACCCAACACTCCTGGGGTGTGTGTGTGGGGAAGCCGTCTCCTGCCCTGCTCATACCCGACCAGCCACTGCAGCAATTCTACTTTGTTAAGTACCTTAAAATGAGATTGCTGTGTTGTATGGTTAGTATATTTTTTAACTATGAGAACCTGCCAGACTGATTTCCTAAGTAACTATAACATTTTTCATCACATCAACCGCACATTATGTATCTCGTTGTTATGTATCTTCTTATTTTGAGCACTTATATTTTCAATATTTTTTTAATTAAGCTATCTAATAGATGTGGCAAGTTGCTTTGTCAAGATATTCAGAAATACATATGCATCCAAAAAAGAAACTTTGAAATCGAACACTATTGTTTCCTAAGATTATGGTACAACTTCCTATGTGTTTAGATTGTGTATTAGTATCTTTTAAGCGTACTTTTATATGAGAACTCTATTCTTTTCTTTTTTACAAATTTATTATGAAAACGTTTGTATTTTAATACCATCATTAATGAAATATGTTTCCCATTTTTATTTATAGGAATTTATTATTAGAGTAGAAGAGAATTATTAGTTGGTAATATTATTTTGTACCTACCTTGCATGGTTTAGAAAATTTGTTAAAACTCTGATAGATTTACTCTACTAAGGCCTCTTGAGTTTTATAAAATATAATATTAGGAGCAAAAATATATATCTTTTATGTTTTTCATATGTTATGTCAGTTATTTTGCTTTTTCTCTTATTTCCTTTTCCAAAATGTATCTGCACAATTTTTTAAACTTTTAATTTTTATGTACATAAGTGTACATGTTTATGGAGTACATGAGATATTTTGATACAGGTATACAATGTGTAATAATCACATCAGAATAAATGTGGTATCCATCACCTCAAGGATTTATCATTTCTTTGTGTTACCAACATTCTAATTATACTCTTTTAGTTATTTTAAAATGTACAATAAATTATTGTTAACTGTAGTCACCCTGTTGTGCTATCAAATACTGGATCTTACTCATTTGCTGTAACTGTGGTTTTTATCTAATAATCATCCCCACTTCCCCTGTACCCCTCATCCCCTACTACCCTTCCCAGCCTTTGGTAACCATCATTCTAATCTTCGTCTCCATGAATTCAATTGTTTAAATTTTTAACTCCCACAAGTAAGTGAGAACATGGAAAGTTTGTCTTACTGCACCTTCATTATTTCGCTTAACACACTGTCCTCTAGTTTCATCCATGTTGCAAATGACAGAATCTCATTATTTTTATTTTATTTTATTTGTTTTTGGCTGATGGATACTTAATTATATACACATACCACATTTTCTTTATCCATTCATCTGCTGATGGACACTAAGTTTGCTTCCAAATTGTAGCTACAGTGAATAGTGCTGCAATAAATATGGGAGTGCAGATATTTCCTTTCTTTGGAATCTATACCTGGCAGTGACATTGCTGGATCATATGCTGGCTCTTTTTTGAGTTTTTTGTGGAACTTCCAAACTATTCTCTACAGTAGTTGTACTGATTTACATTCCCACCAACAGTGCATGAGGGTTTCCTCTTCTCCACATCCTCATCAGCATTAGTTATTACCTGCCATATTGATAAAAGCCATTTTTGCTGGAGTGAGACTATATCTCATTGCAGTTTGGATTTGCATTTCTCTGACGATCAATGATGTTGGGCATCTTTTCATATACCTGTTTGCCATTTGTATAGTCTTCTTTTGAGTGATATACGTTCAGATCTTCTGCCCATTTTTTAATCAGATTATTAGATATTTTTTCCTGTTGTGTTGTTTGAGCTCTTATATATATATGTTGGTTATCAGTCCTTTGTTAGATGGTTAGTTCGCAAATATTTTCTCCCATTCTGTGAGCTGTGTCTTCGCTTTGTTGTTTCCTTTGCTGCGCAGAAGTGTTTGGACTTGATGTGATCCTGTGTTACATTTTTGCTTTGTTTGCCTGTGGGGTATCAACAAATCAATAAATTTTTGCTCACTCCAATGTCCTGGAGTGTTTCTCCAATGTTCATATTTAGTAGTTTCATAGTTTGAGATCTTAGGTTGAAGGCTAATCCAGTTTGAAACATTTCCAGCACCTCAAAAATTACCTACACTTCTGCAGCTAATTCTTCCCTCTGAACCAGCTTGCAGAACATTACATATGTGATTTTTGTCACTAGATTAATTTGAATTTCTTAGAAATATACATTGAAATCAAATATTATATTCTCCTTTGTGTCCAGCTTTTTTCAGTTATTATAGTGTTTTTGAGATCTATTGATGTCGTTGCATGTATTTGTTGTGGGCTTATAATTTTTATTGATAATTAGTATTCAAATGTATTATCTATTACATCCTATTGATGTGCATTTTACTTATTCTTGATTTTGGGTATTACAAATAAAGTTACTATGAACATTATATACATGTCTTCTTGTACATATATTTTTAAAAATGTATACTTAAATGTTGCCTGGTTTGGAAGCCATTTAATGAAATGGAATTTTATTTTGTGATTTTTATTTGATAGTATATGGTGATGCAATTTGTGAAAAGTAATTTTAAGTGCTGCTGTCTTGTGCAACACACTCAATTTTTAGTACCTTTTTTGTGGCTTCCTTAAGATTTTCCATTTGTAAAAACTTGTTACTGCAAAAAAGAAAAATAAAATTCACTTCTTTTGACAAGCTGTATAATATGTAATTATTTGTCGAATTCATTTTTGCTCAGTACACTAGGCAAGACCCCTTTACAATGTCGAATAGCAGCAGCAAGTGTTGACATCCTTAACTTGTTATAAATTTTAGGTGGAAAGATACAGTATTTTGCCATTATGGCGCTAGTTTGTGGTTTTATCAAATGCCCTTTATTAGCTTGATGAATTTTCTTCTATGCTTAGTTTGTATAAATGAATGTTGAATTTTGTCAAATGCTTTTCTGCATCAAATGTAATCATTATATGTTTATTCTTTTGATTCTGTTTATATGGTGAAATGTTGAATAAATCTTGCTTAAATAAACTTTACTTGGTGAATAGATAGCATGTTTTTATCTTGTGGGACTTAATTTACTAGCATTTCTTTTTTTTTTTAATTATACTTTAAGTTTTAGGGTACATGTGCACAACATGCAGGTTAGTTTCATATGTATACATGTGCCATGTTGGTGTGCTGCACCCAGTAACTCGTCATTTAACATTAGGTATATCTCCAAATGCTATCCCTCCCCAGTCCCCCCACCCCACGACAGGCCCCGGTGATGGAATTGAACAATGAGAACACATGGACACAGGAAGGGGAATTTACTAGTATTTCACTAGGAATATTTACTTTTGTGCTTTTAAATGATATTGGTCTATAGTGTTTCTCTTATAACATAGTGTCTTGTTTGGTGTCAGACAGCAGCTAATGGCCCTATTAAATGAGTTGGGAAGTGTTTCTTGCTTCCTTAATACACTTCGACATTTAGTCAACAATGAATGCTAAATATTATTAGTTCTTTTGGAATATTTCAATGATTTTTAATATAAATTATATGACAAATTTTGGTCTCAGTGTATTATTTCCTTAATACACTACTGTATTCTATTTGCTAACATTTCATAATAATTGTTTTAATCTTTGTAATCCTAATTAAGATTTGAAATCTTTTGTGACATAAATTCTTCTTGGTTTCTATATTAACTAGAATTGTGCTTATAAGTTAAAAGCGTTTTTCTTCTTACATAATTAAGGGTTTTACAGCAGAAATTTTATTATCTGAATATAATTTGCTTTGTTACATAGATTTAGTTTTGGCATGTCCTTCTTTATTTTCTAGTTTGTATATTCTCTTTTGATTTCTTCTTTGATGCAATTGTGTAGTGTCCATTTAAATCATTAATTATATTGATTAATTTTTATTAGCAATTTCTAAATATACTTTTCTTGACCACACAGGTTGCTTGTAATAATGCACATATTTGGACTTGGTAAATGTGTTGTTTTCAATACATGGTCACATTTTATTTCTGTTTCTGTTTTTGTTCTTTTCAGACACAGTCTCACTGTGTCACCCAGTCTGGAGTTCAGTGGCATGAACTTGGCTCATTGCAAACTCCACCTCCTGGGTTCAAGCGATTCCCTTGCCTCAGCCTCCCGAGTAGCTGGGATTACAGGCCCACACCACCATGCCCAGCTAATTTTTGTATTTTTAATAGAGGCTGGGTTTTGCCATGTTGGGCAAGCTGGTCTCGAACTCCTAGCCTAAAGTGATCCTCCTGCCTTGGCCTACCAAAGTGCTGGGATCACAGGCATGAGCCACTGCACCTGGGCCATGGTCACATTTTGTATGAGTTTTACATATGTTTAACAAGTAATATATATTCTCTCTATAAATAATAAAAAGATGTATCTATGTATGTTAATTTAAGATTATTGATTATATTACTCAATTTGTTTACATTTCAACTTCTTTTTCCTTGATCAGGTCTATCAAAATTTGAGCAAGGAATGTAGAAGTCTTAGAATTTTCACCAAAATGTGTTCAGGGATGTACATTTTTCATCACTCCAGCCTGGAACCTGGTAAACCCCTTCAATATGGAGGCTCCCGTTTTTCCTCAAGTAAGACAAATTTTCTTCTATATTTTGTTTAAATATTAGTTCTTCTTAGCTGTTTTTACTTATTATTTTATACATGAATTTTATGTATTCTGGCATCTATTTATATGTCTCACCAATTGTTTCATGATATGCTCTTTTGTTGCTTTGGAAATATTTATTGCTCTTAATTTTCCCGGTCACTAGTTCTAAACTCTATATGACTCATTCATGTAATTAGTTTTTATTTTTGTTAAAAAAATTAAGCTTTAGATATTCTGTGACACTAGATCACTTTACTTAGTTGTGAGGAGAATGTCTTATGTTTAGTTAAAATTTAATAACAAGTTTTATACATTGATGGTATTCTAAGAGCTGAGAATAAAAATATAATTTGTGATGAAATAAAGAAAGGGGAACAGCAAATGCACATTTCAAGACTTAAATACTTAGGAAAAAGGAAATAATCCATGTGATAATCTATAGAAATGGCATTTCATAGTGATAACATCAAATGCAAAAAGCCTAGAGGCATTACAGTTCTGAAAATTCTGAGACCAAGTTTAGAAATTCTGGCTTCTCCTCATCGCATGGAATGGAGTCAATTCAGTTTGCCAAGGCTGTTCACTTAAAGAATACAGAATCGTCAGGATATGGATACTTTTCTAATGCATAGCAACAACAGGCTGGAACAGCCTGCACTTACTTTGCTAAAAGAAATCCTCACAAATTAACTAAACTCATAATATGAGTTTTCTAAGAATTTAAGCCTTCTCAGATTCTGATCTTTTGGTTTTTGGTTTTCTCTTATTTACCTGATCTTGCCAATGATAAAATCATGGTCTTTGGTGCACATAAAATTTCTTCCCACCTCTAACCAATGGGACCATTTAATTGGTTGCTGTGTCATTTATCCTGCTAATTGGAAAGGAGGGGTAGTTATATATGTGTACTCTGCATGCTGTCTTTCAATTTCTACATATTCTTAATACAATATTTTAAATTTGTCTACTTGCAGAAACGTGCCAAATAGTATTTCAAATTTTATTTCTATATTTTCTTCATTAGGTTTGTCAGAGATACATGTAATCACGGATTTCCTCCAAAGACCTAGTTTATATTTAAATATTAATTATATAATTTTTCATTTTACATATTTTATTTTATAATTCATGCCCTGGGGCTCTACAATCAGTAGGTGGCAAAGCCAGCCAAGACTGTGTTCTTCCCTTCAGGACCGCGTGTGCCCCCAGGCCCCAAGTGCCATCAGGGAGCCAGGACTAGAGTCACAAACCTTAGAAACCTACATAGTGTTCTGTTGTACTGCAGCTAAGCTGGCAGTGAAACTGTAAGATGCTGTCCTTCCTACTCTTCTCTCCTAAAGATAGAGGAGCTGCACTGCATGGCCACTGCCACCACAGGCCCACGGGGAGTACTGCCAGGCTACTGCTGATGTTCTCTTAAGGCCCAAGAGCTCTTAAGTCAGCCTGTGGTGAATGCTGCTTGGCCTAGGACTCACCCTTGAGGGCAGTGGGCTCTCTTCTAGCTCAGGGCAGGTTAAAAAATGCCATCTGAGAACCAAGTCCTAGAAATGGGGTCACCAAGAGCCTGCTTGGTGCTACTCTCCTGTGGCAGAGCTAGTACTTAAGGTACAAGACAAAGTCCCATTTACTTTTCAATCCACTTTTCTCAAGAATAAGGGGTCTCCCCCATAGCCACCATGTCTGGGAATGTGCTGAGTCTAACTTGAAGCAAGCCTCAGAGTCCCACTCAAGACCTACCATGTACTACCTGAGTATTGCTGCTGGTTATTCAGGGCCCAAGGATCTTCAGCTAGCAGGTGATGTATTCTGCCATGACTGGATCCTTCCCTTCAAAGCAGCAGGTTCCCCTGTGGTCCAGAGTATGTCTAGAATTATTATCCAAGATCTAGGGGCCTGAAAAAAGGACCTCACCACTCTGACCAGTGCCACATTCTGCTGTGGCTGAGCTGGAATACAAAGTCTTCCCCAGTCTTCCCTCTCCTCTTCTCAAGTGAAAGGAAGGAGTCTCTTTTGGAACCATCAGCTGTGCAGCCTGGGGTTTAGGTGGGGAGTGGTGCCATACCTCCCCTAGATACCACAGCTGGTGTTTCAGTAGGTTGTGTCCCCCTCACCCCAGTTAACTGACTCTGAGCCCAGTTTAGCACTAGGACTTGCCTAGGAGTTACAGTCCTTGTGACCTAGACTGCCTTTCTAGTTTACTTAGCCCCAGAGCACTCCAGTCCAATGTGTCAAGGTTTACTGGAACTTAAGTTCCCTGCTAGAATGGGCAATTCCCCTCTGGCTAGGGTTAGTTTAAATAGTCTTCCCATGGGAAGATGTCCACTGAGTTTGTTCCAGTTTTGGTTTCTGCAATAACAGGGAAACACTGAGTTCAATACATTTTCTCAAAATTGCTGTGCTCTCCCTCTCCAAAGCACACAGCTTTTCTCTTCATGCTGCATGGCCATTGATCGCCAAGGGATTGGAGAGGAGTGGCATAGGAAATTCAAGACTGTCTTCCTACCTTTTCAGTGCCTCTTTCAGTGATATAAAATTAAAACCAGATATTGTGAGTGCTCACCTGATTTTTGGTTCTTATGAAGGTGTTTTTTTTGTTTGTTTGTTTGTTTTTGGGTGTGTGTGTGTGTGTGTGTGTAGATAGTTGTTAAATTGGTGTCCTTGCAGGGGAGTGATGGTGGAGCCTTCTATTCTTCCATCTTGCTTCACCACTCTCCCATTAATTTGCTTTAGTGCTGATTGGGGCATACGTGATTTACTAAGAAATATATTTATACTGAATAAAATTTTTAGCTCACAAAATTACTAGTGTTTATAAAATAATAATTTACTATTGCTCACTCTCATTTCTTTTGAAAACCTTTAGAAGACTGTTTTTTCTGATCAATAACATGAGGAAATATTTGCTTAGTTGTTTCGAGATTATGACATTTCAAGCTTTACCAAATGAAAGTTTCTTGTCAGAATGGTATTAACATTTGTGGTATAAGAATAAATACTAGGAAAATGAAAAAAGTGACAAAAATGATGCATTGAGGACACTGAAACACTCTACCTCACACAAATCACACCTGACATCACTTATTTATGCAATTTGTTTGATTTCTTTAATTCTACACAAAATAAGTTATAACATTGAATTTAATGTATATTTACTTTTGTTTTAAAAGCATATGATAAATTTCTTAAATTCACATAAAAATCTCTATCAGACAGTAGAAGTCAATAATGTGATACCAAAGATACTGAAAAAACAGATGTAATATTTCATATTTTTGAAGAAATATCAGTCTGGAAAGTCTGGAAGAGGTGACTAGTCACTCCATCAAATGCAGGACATCAATGCAAATCAATGAGAAACATGAAAAGTAAACAAGGAAACAGTACCAATAAAATAACACAATTATTTTCTCATCACTGACCACAAAGAAACGGAAATCTATGAATTACTTAAATAATTCAATATAATCATTTTAAGAATGCTCAGCAAATTTCAAGAGAAAATAGAAACAATCCAAATCAGAAATACAGTTCCTAAAAAACAATAACTTTAACAGAGCAATGAAAATCATAAAAAAAAATCCTAGAGCTGAAAAATACAGTGAGTTAAATGAAAAATGCAATAGATAATATTAATAGCAAACTTTATTAAGGAGAAGAAAGAACATGTGAACTAGAGTCAGATAAGAATTAAGAAAAAAAAAAAACAAAAAGGAATAAAGAAACTCTACAAGATTTATGTCACCTGAGGCTAGGAGTTCGCAACTAGCCTGACCAACATGGCAAAACCCCATCTCTACTAAAAATACAAAAAATTAACTGAGCATGGTGGCGGTTGCCTGTAATCCAGCTACTTGAGAGGCTGAGGCAGGAGAATCGCTGGAACCCAGGAGACAGAGGCTGCAATGAGCCCAGATTACTCCATTGTACTCCAGCCTGGGAACAAGAGCTTAACTCCATGTCAAAAAGAGAAAAAAAATAAATAGAGAGAGAATTCTAAATTTTCTCACTGTAAGAAATGTTAAGGATGTGATGTGATGTGATGTGATGGCTGTGTTAATTATGTTGTAATTCCACAATGTATACATATAACAGAACATGTTGTACATCATAAATATGCACAATATTTTTTCCTAAAAGTTGATACCTTGTTATTCCCCACTGAATCGTGAGTGACACAGGCTCAACCTACTGACACACTCTGATACGCAAGAAAGGAAATCTGGAATTTATTTAAATAGAACAGATTGCTTGTTCATTCACATGGTCTATTTTTACGTTTTTTTACTTGTAGCCAAGTATACATTTTGCTATTTTTGTCAAAGACTTCTTAATAAAATCCACCTTGCTCTTTCTGCCAGTTATGCATTGAATGTTACGGAAAACAAAATATTCCCTCAATTGTATGTTCCCTTAGTAGTTTAGGACTATCACATATAAAATATTTTCTCAGACAGCCCATCTTAAATAGATGATATAATGTAAAAAGAGAGCGGGTAACATTTGGCTCTGCTGTCTTCTTGTGGAAAAACATATTGAAGAATTTATCTCCCATATTATTACCACCTCTTGGCAATATACCACTTACTTCAGAGAATTTCAGAGCTCAAACATCCTTGGGAATTATCTACTCCAGCCTTGTCAAAATAGTCTGAACACTGAGACAGTGTTTCTACAAAGAGTCATTCAATTTATGCTTGATTACATACCAGAACAGGTTCTTCAGTTCTTCAATAAGCAGTCAAACTTTTTGATAAATCATCCTTATAATAAAGTGCAATGTTTGTTCCTGGAACTTTGTCCCAATTCTATTGTCTAAACCAACAATGAACAAATTCACCTAGTTCTTCTACATGACATTCTTAGAGATCCTTGTACATAGACAGCAGTTCTTTCAAAGTTCATCTACGTGTTAATTATTTATTGTCCTTTTACATTTGATTTTAATAACACTCACCATCCTGTTAACTTTATGTGACTGTAATCTATCACTTGAGAGCCGCTCTTAAAATATTACAAGAAGTGGGCACATAATTCCACCATGTAAGATTTAGTTCAGGCAGGAATTATTTTTAGTAATCTGACCAATTTGACACTTTTAATGCAGTTCAGTATGCTATTTCCATTTTGAACATTTTTGAAATCATGTCAAATTTAGGGGATATATGGTTAATTAATATTACCAGGTTCATTGCATATTAAATGCTATTTCTTTAAAAAAGTATTACTTTTTGGCTCAATTAAAAATATTCCCCCATCTATTATTGACAAATTTTACAAATTTTAGATCGCTTTATCATTTCAAGCCTGTTGATGTCATTTTTAGCTGTAGAGGAATCGTAATATATTCCTCTAGATTTTCTTATCTTCATCCTCTCTTTACCTTTTTTTCATTCTAAATGGTTTTACTGGGGTTTTCAATTGCACAACCCCACCCTTCTACCACAAGACTTTGTTTCTTTTTTTTTTTTTTTTTATACTTTAAGTTTTACGGTACATGTGCACAATGTGCAGGTTAGTTACATATGTATACATGTGCCATGTTGGTGTGCTGCACCCATTAACTCGTCATTTAACATTAGGTATGTCTCCTAATGCTATCCCTCCCCACTCCCTCCACCCCACAACAGGCCCGGTGTGTGATGTTCCCCTTCCTGTGTCCATGTGTTCTCATTGTTCAATTCCCACCTATGAGTGAGAATATGCAGTGTTTGGTTTTTTGTCCTTGTGATAGTTTGCTGAGAATGATGGTTTCCAGCTTCATCCATGTCCCTACAAAGGACATGAACTCATCCTTTTTTATGGCTGCATAGTAATCCATGGTGTATATGTGCCACATTTTCTTAATCCAGTCTATCGTTGTTGGACATTTGGCTTGGTTCCAAGTCTTTGCTATTGTGAATAGTGCTGCAATAAACATACATTTGCATGTATCTTTATAGCAGCATGATTTATAATCAAACCACTGCTCAATGAAATAAAAGAGGATGCAAACAAATGGAAGAACATTCCATGTTCATGGGTAGGAAGAATCAATGTCATGAAAATGGCCATACTGCCCAAGGTAATTTATAGATTCAATGCCATCCCCATCAAGCTACCAATGACTTTCTTCACAGAATTGGAAAAAACTACTTTAAAGTTCATATGGAACCAAAAAAGAGCCCGCGTTGCCAAGTCAATCCTAAGCCAAAAGAACAAAGCTGGAGGCATCACTCTACCTGACTTCAAACTATACTACAAGGCTCCAGTAACCAAAACAGCATGGTACTGGTACCAAAACAGAGATATAGACCAATGGAACAGAACAGAGCCCTCAGAAATAATGCTGCGTATCTACAACAATCTGATCTTTGACAAACCTGATAAAAACAAGAAATGGGGAAATGATTCCCTATTTAATAAATGGTGTTGGGAAAACTGGCTAGCCATATGTAGAAAGCTGAAACATCTTATACAAAAATTAAGACTTTGTTTCTTAAAATTCTGGGTTTTGAACTCATTCATCTGTTGTTTCAATTCTGTGAGATAGCATATATCCCGTCGTTTTATTTCTAGCTCAATTTCATTCAATACAGATTGCCCTCCAACTAAGAATTCTAAATGTTTTGTATAACACTCAGTTTGACATCCACCAAAAAACTGATTACTAAAATTAAAAATTACTATATATCCATCACAGATTAGAACACATGCACCAACTGCTTATGTAGGCTTTATTTTTCCTGAGAACTGTGTTAATCATTTAGACAAATAACTCTTATTTGTTTTCTGGGAATATAGTTTAAAAGCATAATTTTTATTTTTTTAATTTTTAATTTTTGTGAATACATAGTATGTGTATATATTCATGTGATACTTGAGATTTTTTATATAGGCATACAATGCAAAATAAGCACATCCCAGAGAATGGATTATCTGTCCCCTTAATCATTTATCCTTTGACTTAGAAACAATCCAATTACACTCTTAAAGTTCTTTTAAAATGTACAATCAAATTATTATTGACTATAGTCACACTATTGTGCAATCAAATAGTAGGCCTTATTCAGTCTCTTTTTCTTGTACCCATTAATTATCTCCACCTTCCCGACAGCACCTTACCACTTTTCCCAGCCTCTGGTAACCATCCTTCTATTCTCTATGTCCATGGGTTTAATTGTTTTAATTTTTAGATTTCCCAAATTAGTGAGAACATGTGATTTTTGTCTTTCTGTGCCTGGTTTGTTTCATTTAACCTAATGATTTTCAGTTCCAACCATGTTGTTGCACATAACTGGATTTCATTCTTTTTTTTATGGCTGAATAGTACTTCATTGTGTATAGGTACCACGTTTTCATAATTAATTCCACTGTTGATGGATACTTAGGCTGCTTCCAAATAGTAGCCATGTAAACAGTGCTGCAAAAAATATAGAAGTGCTGATATCTCTTTGATATATTGATTTCTTTTCTTTTGGGTATATACCCAGCAGTGGGATTACTGGATCATACGGAAGGTCAGTTTTTAGTTTTTTTTAGGAACCTCCAAACTTTTTTCCCCCAATGGTTGTACTAATTTACATTCTCACCAACAGTGAACAAGGGTTCCTTTTTCTCTATATCCTTGACAGCATTTGTTATTGCCTGTCTTTTGGATATAAGTCATTTTAACTGGGGTAAGATGATATCTCATTGTAGTTTTGATTTGCATTTCTCTGATGATCAATGATGTTGAGCACTTTTCATATGCCTGTTTGCCATTTATATATCTTCTTTTGAGAAATATCTATTCAAATATTTTGCCCATGTTTTTTATCAGATTATTAATTTTTTTTTCCCTGTAGGGTTGTTTGCATTCCTTATATAATTTGGTTATTAATCCCTTGTCAGAGGAGTAGTTTGCAAATATTTTCTCCCATTATATGGGTTGTCATTTCACTTTGTGGATTGTGTCCTTTGCTGTGTAGAATCTTTTTAACTTGATGTGATCTCATTTGTCCATTCTTGCTTTGGTTGGTTGCCTGTGCTGGTAGGTTATTGCTCAAGAAATTGTTGCCCAGATCAATATCACAGAGAGTTCCCACGTGTTTTTTTTGCGGTGTGTGTTTTTTTTTTTTTTCATTTTAGGTCTCACATTTAAGTCCTTAAACCATTTTGATTGATTTTTGTACATGGTGAGAGATAGGAGTCTAGTTTCATTCTTCTTTATATGGACATCCAGTTTTCCGAGAAACATTTATTGAAGAGACTGTTTTTTTCCAGTAGATGTTCTTGACACCTTTGTCAAAAATGAGTTCACTGTAAGTATGTGGATTTGTTTCAGTTCTCTGTTCTGTTCCACTGGTCTATGTTGCTGTTTTTATGCTAGTGCCATGCTCTTTTGGTTACTAAAGCTTTGTAGCATAACTTAAAGTCAGGTAATGTTATTCTTTCAATTTTGTTCTTTTGCTCAGGATAGCTTTGATGATTCTGTGTCTTTTGGTTCCATATAAATTTGGGAGTTTTTTCTATTTCTGTGAAGAATGTCATTGGTATTTTGAAAGTAATTGCATTGAATCTGTAGTTTACTTTGAGGAGTATAGAAATTTCAACAGTATTGTTTCTTCCACTATATTAACATGGAATATCTTTTTATATCTTTTTATTTTGTGTGTCCTCTTTAATTTCTGTCATTAAAGTTTTATGATTTTTGTTGTGGAGATTGTTCACTTCTTTGGTTAATTCCTAGGTATTTAAATGTATTTGTGTGTATTGTAAATGGGATTACATTTTAAATTTCTTTTTCAGATTTTTTAAAATTGGCATATAGAAATGCTGCTGATTTTTTTATCTTGGTTATGTATCCTGCAATTTGCTGAATTTTTCAGTTCTCATAGTTTTTCTGTGGAGTCTTTAGGATTTTCCAAATATAAGAGCATATCATCTGGAAACAAGGATAATTGGATTTCTTTCCTGCCCATTTGGATACCCTTTATATATTGCTCTAGCTAGGATTTCCAATACTGTGTTGAATAACAGTGGTGAGGGTGGGCATCCTTGTCGTGTTCCGCAACTTAAAGGAAAGGCTTTCAGTTTTGGTTTTTTGTTTTTGTTTTTGTTTTTTCCATTTAGTATACTAGCTGTGGATCTTTTGTGTAAGGGTTTTATTATGTTGAAGTAGGTTCTTTCTATCCCCAGTTTTTTGAGGGCCTTTATCATGAAGTGATGTTGAATTTTATTAAATGCCTTTTCATCACCAATTTAAATGACCATATGATTTTTATTCTTTATTCTGTTGATATTACAAATATGATTGATTCGCATATATTGAACCATACTTGCATTCCAGGAATAAATCTCACTTTGTCATGATGAATAATCTTTCTAATGTATTGTTGACTTCTGTTTAATAGCGTTTTGTTGAGGATTTCTGCATCAATATTGATCAAGGATATGGCCTGTAGTTTTCTCTTTTTCATGTATCTTTGTTAGGTTTGGGTATTAGGGTAATACTGGCCATATAGAATGAGTTTGAAAGTATTCCCTCCTCTATTTCTCAGAATAGTTGTAGTAGGATTGGTATTAGTTCTGTAAATGATAGGTAGAATTAGCAGTGATGTCATCAGATCCTGGGCTTTTCTTTACTGGGATAATTTTATTGGCTTTGATCTTGTTACTTATTATTGTGCAATTCAGGTTTTGAATTTCTTCATGGTTCAATCTTGGTAGGTTGTATGTGCCTAAGAATTAATCAATTTCTTGTAGACTTTCCAATTTGTTGGCATATAGTTGTTCATGGTGGCCACTAATTATTCTTTAAATTTCTACAGTATCCATTGTAATGTGTCCCTTTTTTTATTTTTTACTTTATTTATTTGGATCTTGTTTCCTTTTTTCATAGCCTGGCTAAAGGTTTTTCAATTTTAACTATTCAAAAACCAACTTTTTGTTTTATTGAAATTTTGCGTATTTTTAGAATTTAAATTTCATTTATTTCTGCTAGGATCTTTATTATTTTTTTTTCTTCTAGTAATTTTGGGTTTCGTTTTCTCACTTTTCTAGTTCTTTAAGATGCATTGTTAGATTGTACATTTGTTTTTCTCTTTTTTGATGCAGGCATTTATGAACTTTCCTCTTAGTACTCCATCTGTTGTATCTCATAGGTTTTGGTATGTTGCATTTCCATTACCATTTCTTCTGAGAAATTTTTCAGTTTCCTTCTTAATTTTTTCATTGACTCACTGGTCATTCAGGAGCATTTTTTTAAAAAAATTATGTATATGTATAGTTCCCAAAATTCCTCTTGTTATCAATTTCCAGTTGTATTTCTTTGTGTTCAGAGAAGATGCCTGATATTATTTCAAATTATTTGAATGTTTTAAGACTTGTTTTGTGACCTAACATATGGTCTATCCTTGAGAATAATCCATGTACTGAGGAAAAGAATGTGTATTCTGCAGCTCTTGGATGAAATGCTTTGTACATATCTATTACATCCATTTGGTCTATAACACAGATGAAGTCTGATGTTTCTTTGTTTATTTTCTATCTCTAAGATTGGGCCAATGCTGAAAGTGGGGTGTTAAAGTCTCCATCTATTATTGTATTGGGGCCTAGCTCTCTTGTTAGCTCTAATAATATTTCTTTTATATATCTGGATGACCCAGTGTTGGGTGCATATACATTTAAAAATGTTGTATCTCATGTTGAACGGATCCCTTTATTATTATATACTGACAGTCTTTGTCTCTTCTTATAATTTTGGTCTTAAAATCTATTTTGTCTTATATAAGTATAGCGACTCCTGCTCTTTCTTGGTTTCCATTGACATGAAATACTGTTTCCACCCCTTTATTGTCAGTCTATGTGTGATTTTATAAGTAAAATGTGTTTCTTTTAGGCAACAGATCGGTAGGTCTTGTTTTTTTTTTTTTTTTTTTATCAATTCAGCCACTTTATGTCTTTTCATTGGAATGTTTAGACCATTTACATTCAATGTTATTATTGATAAGTAAGGACTCAATTATGCCATTTGTTATTTCTTTTTCCAGTTGTTTGATTATCTTCTTTCTTTTGTTTTGTCTTTCTCTAGTGAAGGTGATTTTTTTGCTGGCGATATAATTTAGCTTTCTGCTTTTTATTTTTTTGTGTATTCACTGTATTTTTTTGGTTGAAGTTGCCATAATGCTTGAAAATATTATAACCCATTATTTTAGCCTGATAACAACACTATTTGCATAAAAAAAGCTAATAAGAACTCTATGCCCTAACTTCATCTCCCCTACTTTTTAACTTTTTATTTTTTCTATTTATACTTATTGTAATATGTCTTGAAAAGTTGTTGTAGTTACTATTTTTGATTGGTTCAATATTTTATCTTTCATTTTTGTCTTTCTACTTACGTTATGAGTAGTTTACACACCACAGTTGCAGTGTTATAATATACTGTGTTTTTCTGTGAACTTACTTTTACCAGTGAGTTTTGTACCTTCAAGTGATTATTTATTGCTCATTAGTGTCCTTTTCTTTATGGTTGAAGTACTCCCTTCAGCATTCCTTGTAGGAGATATCTGGTGTTGATGAAACTCCTCAGCTTTTTTTCAGCTGGGAAAGTCTTTATTTCTTCTTAGTGTTTGAAGAATATTTTCTCTGGATATCCTATTCTAGGGTAATAGTTTTTGTTTTGTTTTCTTTCCCCTTCAGCACTTTAAATATGTCATGCCACTGTCTCCTAGCCTGAAATATTTCCACTGAAAAATCTCTTGCCAGACTTATAGGAGCTCCATTGATTATTTTCTCTTGGTGCTTTTAGGATCCTCTCTTTATTCTTGACCTTTGGGAGTTTACTTACTAAATGCTTTGAGGTAGTCTTCTTTAGGTTAAACCTGCTTGGTGTTCTGTAATCTTCTCGTACGTGAATACTGATATCTTTCTCTAGGTTTGGGATGATCTACCCCTATCTCTTTCTATAACTACTTTTTAAGACAAATAACTCTTAGATTTGCCCCTTTGAGGTTATTTCTAGATCTTATAGACATGCTTGATTGTTTTATATTCTTTTATATTTTGTCTCCTCTGAGTGTGTATGTTCAAATAGCCTATCTTCAAGCTCACTAATTCTTTCTCCTTCTTGATCAATTCTGCTATTACATTACTCTGATGCATTCTTTAGTATGTGTATTTCATTTTTGAGCTCCATAATTTCTGGATTATTTTTAATTATTTCAATCTTTTTGTTAAATATATCTGATACTATTCCAACTCCTCTGTGTTATCATAAATTTCTCTGAGTTTCCTCAACACAGCTATTTTGAATTTTCTGTCTGAAATGTCACATATCTCTGTTTTAGGATGTCGATTTGAGATCTTTCTAGCTTTTTGATGTGGGCATTTAGTGCTATACATTTTCCTCTTAACAGTACTTTAGCTGCATCCCAGAGATTCTGGTACATTCTCTCTTTGTTCTCATTAATTTCAAAGCATTTCTTGATTTCTGCCTTAATTTTCTATTTACCCAGGAGTCATTTAGAAGCAGGTTGTTCAATTTCCATTTAGTTGTGTAGTTTTGAGTGAGTTTCTTAATTATGAGTTCTAATTTGATTGTACTATTGTCTGAGAGACTGTTTGTTATCATTTCAATTCTTTTGCATTTGTTGAGGAGTACTTTACTTCCGATTATGTGATCAATTTTAGAGTAGGTGCCATTTGGCACTAAGAAAAATGTATATTCTGCTGTTCTGGGTTGAGAGTTCTGTAGATATCTATCAGTTCTACTTTATCCAGAGTTGAGTTCAAGTACTAAATATTCTTCTTAATTTTCTGTTTTGATGATCTGTCTAATGTTGACAGTGGGGTGTTAAAGTTTCCCACAATGATTGTGTGGTAATCTAAGTCTCTTTGCAGGTTTTAAGAAGTCATTTTATGAATCTGTGGGTTCCTGTATTGGGTGCATATATATTTAGGATAGTTTGCTCTTCTTGTTGAATTGAACACTTTGCCATTATGTGAAGCCCTTCTTTGTATATTTTTTTTACTTTGTTAGTTTAAAGTCTGTTTTGTAGAAACTAGGATTGCAAGCTCTGCTTTTTTCTACTTTTCACTTGCTTGGTAAAGTTTCCTTTATCTCTTTATTTTGAGCGTATGTGGGTCTCTGCATGTGAGATGGGTCTCTTGAATACAGCACACTAATAGGTCTTGTCTTTTTAGAGCTTGCCATTCTGTGTCTTTTAGTTGGAACAGTTAGCCCATTTACATTTAAGGTTAATATTGTTATGTGTGAAGCAGTGTTAATATAAATTATTTTTTCCTTAAAAGTATAGGTATAGAATATATAATCTTTTATAAAATAACTGTGCATTTATAAAATGACTGTGCATTCTGGTAAAGTATTATTGACTTGTTGTCCATGAATATGCTCAGGTGAAAATTTTTATATAATCAAGAATTTAGTGCAGAATCTTTATTTCCACAGAACAAGTACATTAAAATAATTTCATTCTTGTTAGCATAACATGTTTTATTAATTTTAAAACACTATACAATTTATAGAGAAAATTGTAATGGTCAGATAGTATTAAAGTCACCAAACATGTTGTTATATTAAAAGTAGATAACTATGCTTTAAAAAAGCAATGACAGTAGAATTTAGAATAATACAGTTATCTTTCAAACTGATTTATATTAAGGCCTGATGTATTTTGCAAATAATTAAGTGTGTGTGTGTATATATATATACACACACACACTTAATATATTAATATATAAAGGGTAATATGTTCTAAAATGTATAAAAATATTATACTACAGTATAATGATCATACTTGATACATTCATTGTTGCTGTGGAAATTTTTTTGAATTTATAATACATACTCTGTGCACATCATACTTTGATTTTTTAAGATCATTTGGTCTTTTACTAGTGAATTGTGTTTTCTCCTCACAGATAAATCAATAACATAATTTCTATGATTTCCATATAATTAAAATTGTAAAAATGAAGTTAATTATTATGGTAGGCAGAATTCTAAGATGGCCCTCATAATTTTTGCTCCTTTAAGCCCCTGATTATGTTATATTACATGGCAAAGGGATTGTGCAAATGTAATTAAGTTTCAGTTGACTTTGAGTTAATAAAAAGAGAGATTATCCAGGTGGGTCTAACCTAGTCAGTCACATGAGCCCTTCAAAAGCAGTTTTCTTTGGCTGTTTTAGGAGAAATCAGAGAGATTCAAATAATGAGAATTCAATTGAAGGAAGGTTTTCTATTGCTGTGAGAGCAGAGGCCACAGGGCAAAGATCTAACAGTGACCTTAGAGGCAAAGGTGCTCCCTAGCTGTCAATCTGCAAGAACATAAAGACATCAGTCCTATGACTATAAAGTAATAAATTCTGCTAACGACCTGAAGAAAAAAACCTTGAAGTAATGTTTTCCAAAACCTCAAGGTGAGAACTCAGACAAGCTAATACCTTGTTGTCAGTCTTGTGACACCCTGAACAGAGAACCCAGTCATATACTACCTGAAATCCTGACCTACTGAAACTCTGAGATATTAAACAGGTGTTACTTAAATTTTCTAAATTTATGTTAATTTGTTAAGCAGCAGTAGACAACCAATATAATTCGTAAAATTTGCTTGATAGGTCGATGAAACCTCCTAACCCTTTCAATGAGACAGTTTTAAGAACACTGACAAGACAAGTAGGCTGGTTTATATTAGGTTGTGCAAAAGTAATTGTGGTTTTTGCCATTATCTTTCATGTACCAACGTAATAGCAGGGATCCCCAACCCCTGGACAGCAAACCAGTACCAGTCCTGTCTGTGGCCTGCTAGGAACAGGGGCACACAGTGGGAGGTAAGTGGCCCTGAGCGGACATTACTGACTGAGCTCCACCTGTTGTCAGATTAGTGGCTGAACTCCACTTCCTATCAGATCAGCTGCAGCATTAGATTCTCATAGGATCGCAAACCCTATGGTGAACTGCACATGCAAGGGACTTAGGTTGCATGCTCCTTATGAGAATCTAACTAATGTCTGATGATCTGAGGTGGAACAGTTTCATCCTGAAACCTCCCCTACCCCCACTGTCCGTGAAAAATTTGTTTTTGCCATGAAACCCATCTCTGATGCCACTCACCTCCTGCTGTGCATCCAGCAATAGAAAATAATAGGCCACAGACTGGACTGGCACTGGTCTCCTTCCCCCAGGGTTGGGAACCCGTGCTATAAACCAGCCTACTTGTCTTGTCAGTCCTCTTAAACATATCTCACTGAAAGTGTTAGGAAGCTTCATCAACCTATCAAGTAAATTTTACTACTTGTACTGGGGACTGCTGGTTTATGGGACTCAGTTGCCTGAAGGCAATTAGGAAAATGAGGAGGTTAGAATGAGATGAAGTAGGGCCCAAAGAAAGGCTTCTCTAGGTCTGAATTTCATTCAGATCCTCACATAAATATATATAAATAATTTGGATTTGGAGAATTATAGCGTCTTCCTGGGAAAAATTCTGCAACTTAACGTTACCTTTATAGCTATTAAGTGACTGGAAGACATTACAGACTAACAAGTGGCAGCTTTTTTATGGACAGTTACTGAGGAAACAGAAAACAGATCAAACAATAATTTCACACATCATAAATGACAAACCTAAATATAAATGAGAAGTGAAGGGGCTCAAAGACAGGAATTTGTGGAAGTTGATTGGGGAAAAGAAAAGCATCCTAGAAACAGTCACAGAGAGGGGACGTTATCAAAGCCATCTAGAAACCAGGGAAAAAGAATTATGTTTATGTTTTAACAGAGACCTACAGCACCTCAATAAAGGAAAATGGTTATTGGAAATTTTTTCAGGCATTGGAGTAGATGCAGGAGTAACATTTTGGGACTCCCTGAGTTACACTCTATAGGAGCTGTCTACAGCTAAGGTTTGCACCTGCACAGTCTTAGATAGCCTCATTATACTAACACTGGCAAAATATAATATGTTTACATTTGCAATATAATATGCATATAAAATATAGATGACATATGCTAATATTTTGAAAATCTCAGTCATTATTTTTAGATATGTCTTCTTTCTGATAGCATTTGTTTATTCTTTCACTTTCTCTAGTTTTAATTATTCTAGTTAAAAGAATTTACTTAAATAACCTACTCATTTTGTCTTCTGAATAATATTAACTATTATCCTTATCATTTTTTTGCTCTACAGTTTTTTCAGGCTGGTTTTGTTCAAATTTTGTAATTTGAACAGTTTGAATATATGACTAACTTTTTAATTATTTTTAATAAGGAAAGCATTTATAACTCCATGGATTTTCCTATTAGTAAAGTGTGCCTATTCTACAAATACTGAGCTACAATTTCATTGTTATTATTCAGATATATTTTTCACTTCCTCTGAGATATAATTATTAAACCGCAGAACTGTTGAAAAGTCATTTTAGTAAAGGTGAAATTTGAGTCAAGACTTGTTGACAAAACTAATCCAGATATGCAGACATCTGGGCAAAGTCCATATCTGGAAAAAATACTGCCAAATGCGAATGTGAAAAGAACTTGGCAGGATGGGAACAGAAGTAAAGGCATACAGTACATTCACACTTTCAAATCAAGCCAAGATTTCTTAGTTATGCCTATTTGAAGCACCCTTATCTGAAACATTGCCTGAACCTCTCTATTTTAGATTTAGTGCACGTCTTGAAGGAATATGAAAATGAACTTGAAAAAAAAAGTTCATTTCCTTATTGAGTAGACAAAGACAGAGAGATTAGACCATTAAGGGGAAGCAAGGTAGATAGTTATGTTTAAAGGGAAATTTCTTCTATTTTGCTAAAGTACAACCAGGAAAGAAAACAATCATCTCCCTAGTCAGTCCAGATGCTTTCACCAAGGTGCTGAAAACATAAACAAAAATAATCTGAGAAGAGATTATCTGAAAATGAGAAATCTGATTAAGGCATTTTGATGTTAAATATGACTTTTTTTTTTTTTTACCAACTACTCCAAGTGAGTTTCTCCAATAATTAATTACTAGCATTAAAGCAAAATCTTCTTGATGTGCCAGATATAATCTTTCCTTCCATCAAAAATAGATGGCAAAAAAACTAACCTATACTTTATTATATATACTAACCTTTTATTTTCTTGGTACCAAGGACAGAGTCTAATAAATCTTTAGAATAAACATTTGGTTCAATACATCAAAGTATGTGTTTGAAAGGTTTCATTTGTCTCTGAATCTTTATTGACTCTAATTCTGATGAAAACACAATACTTAAATATACTTCAATATTTAGTAGACTAATCTCTCATAACTTGGAAATCAAATTACTTTTTCTAGAAAACTTAGAGAGTGTACTCAAATATTTTCTCAAAATACAGGCATAACTCAGAGATACTGCAGGTTCAGTTCCAGACCTCCACAATAAACCAGTGTTGCAATAAATCCAGTTAGATATTTTTTTTGGATTCTCAATGCATAGAAAAGTTATGTTTACTCTATACTGTAGACTAGTAAGTGTGCAATGGCAGTAGGTATTCAAAAACAATGGACATACCTTAATTAAAAGTACTTTACTACTAAAAAGGTTCATGTTCATCTGAGTTTTCAGTGTGTCATAACCATTTGGCTAATGAAGGGTCATTCTTCAGTGTTAATGGCTGTTGACTGACCAGGGTCATGGTTGATGAAGTTTGGGTGGCTTTGGCAATTTATTAAAATAAGACAACATTGAAGTTTTCCATGTTGATTGACTCTTATTCTCATGAAAGATTTCTCTGTAGCATACTATGTTCATTGGTAGCATTTTACCCACAGTAGAACCTTTTTCAAAATTGAAGTTGATCCTTTCCAACCCTGCCACTGCTTTATCAACCAGGTTTATGTAATAGTCTAAATTCTTTGTTGTTATTTGAGTAATGTGCAGAGCATCTTTACTAGAAATAGATTCTATCCAATAAACCATTTTCTTTGCTTATCCATAAGAGGCAGCTACTCAACCTCTAAGTTTTATCATGAGATTGCATGAATTCAGTCCCATCTTCAGGCTCCACTTCTAATTCTTGTTTTCTTACTATTTTCACCATATATAGTTACTTCCTCCATTGAAGTATTGAATCCCTAAAAGTCATCCATGAGAGTTGGACTCAACTTCTTCCAAATTCCTGTTAATACTTTGACCTAGTGTCAAGAATCATGGACATTCTTAATGGCACTTAGAATGGTGAATTCTTTGCAGAAGGTCTTCACTCTCCTTTACCCAGATCCATCAAAGAAATTACCATCTATGGCAGCTATAACCTTACAAAGTGTATTTCTTAAATAATAATACTTGAAAGTTGAAATTACTTTTTGATACTTGGACTGCAGAATGGATGTTGTGCTATCAGGCATGAAAACATCATTAATCTTTTTGTACATCTCCATAAGAGCTCTTGGGTGACTAGGTGCATTGTCATTGAGCAGTAATATTTGAAAAGAATCTTTTTTTATCTGAGTAGTAGATCTCAACAATGGGCTTAAAATATTCAGTAAACCATTAGACAGATATGTTGTCATACATGATTGTTATTCCATTTATAGAGCACAAGCAGAATAGATTTAGTCTAATTCTTAGGGGCTCTAGGAGTTTTTGAATGGTAAATGAGCATTATCTTTAGGTTACCAACTGAATTAACCCCTAACAGGAGAGGAGCCTATCATGTGGAGCTTAGAAGCCAGGCATTGCCCTCTCCTTTCTAGCTATCAAAGTCCTAGAGAACATTTTATTCCAGTACAAGGCTGTTTCATCAACATTGAAAATCTCTTGTTTAGTGCAGCCACCTTCATCAATGAGCTTAGCTAGATCTTCTGGATAACTTGCAGCCTCTACACCAGCACTTAGTGGTTCACCCTTCACTTTTATATTATGGAGATGGCTTCTTTCCTTAAACCTCATGAGACAATGTCTGCTAGCTTCAAACTTTTCTTCTGCAGTATCCTCACCTCTCTCAGCCTTCAGTGAATTGAAGTGAGTTAGGGCTTTGTTCTGGAAAAGGCTTTGACTTAAGAGGATGTTGTGGTTAATTTGATCTTCTGTCCAGACCACTAAAACATTCTCCATATCAGCGATAAGGCTGTTTCCCTTTCTTAACATTTTGTGCTCACTGGAGTAGCACTTTACGTTTCCTTCAAGAACTTTTCTTTTGTATTCACAACTTGACTAACTGACACAAAAGGTCTGGCTTTTGGCCTGTCTCAGCTTTGACATGCCTTCCTCACTAAGCTTAATCATGTTTAGCTTTTGATTTAAAGTGCGTCCAGGGTAAGTCTTCCTTTCACTTGAATACCTAGAGGCCATTGTAGGACTACTACTTGGCCTAATTTCAATATTGTTGTGCGTGAGGGAATAGGGAGGCCCAATCAATGGAAGATGGGGAAATGGCTTGTTGGTGGAGCAGTCAGAACACATATGACATGTATCAACTAGGTTCAATGTCTTATATGAGCACGGTTTGTGATGCCCAAAAACAATTAAAATAGGAACAACACAGACCACTGATCATAGATCACTGTACAGATATAACATTAAAATTTGAAATGTTGTGAGAATTACTAAAATGTGACACAGAGACATGGACTAGAATCTGCTGCTGGAAAAGTGACAGAGATAGACTTCCTAGATCAAGATTATCACAAACCTTTAATTTGTAAAAAATGCAATATCTGCAAAGTGCAATAAATCTAAGCGCATACAATGAGGTAGGGCTGTATTCATTTTTCATGGCTGCTGTAACAAACTACCACAAACTGAGTGGCTTAATATGTCAAAAATTTATTATCTCCCAGTTCTAGTGGCTAGAAGTTTAAAATCAAGGGATTGGAAATGTTGTTTTCTAGGTATAGAAAGATTCAATTTCACTATCGAAACATTTGATTAAGCTAATTAACATATCCATCACCTCACCAATTTATAATTTTTTGTGACAACAATGTTAAAAATCTATTTTAGCAATTTTGAAATATATCTGTGTTCACCATGCAGCTTGGTTGAATGTTTCTTTAATGTACACATTAATCAAAATATCACATTGTACCCCATAAATATATATAATTATTATTTGTCAATTAAATATAAATAAATCAGTTTTTTTTTAAAAAAAAGACAATAGTTTGTTTCTTCTAGACGGCTCTAAAACAGTTTGTCTCATTCCTTTCTCCTACCTTCATGTGGTTTTCTTCAGTCCTTGATGACTCCTGGCTTGTAGATGCATGCCTCCAATTTCCGCATCTGTCATCATATGGGATTCTTCCTGTATATCTTTGTCAAGATTTCCCTTTTGTTATAACAACAGCAGTAATTGAATTAGAGAATACCCTAAGCTAATGATATGGTTTGGCTGTGTCCCTACCCAAATCTCATCTTAAATTATAGTTCACATAATCCCCATGTATCATGGGAACAACCTGGGGGGAGGTAATTTAATCGTGGGGACAGTCAGGCTCAGGCTGTTCTCCTGATAGTGAGTTGTCACGAGATCTAATGGTTTTATATGGAGCTATCCCCCATTTTGCTTGGCATCTCCCCTTGCTGCCATCATGTGAAGAAGGATGTGTTTGCTTCCCCTTCCACCATGATTATAAGTTTCCTGAGGCCTCCCCAGCTCTGTGGAACTGTGAGCCAATAAAGTCCCTTTTCTTTATAAATTATGCAGTCTCAGGTGTGTCTTTATTAGCAGCATGGGGATGAACTAATACACCTAATATGACCTAATTGAAACTGGGTTTACGTTTGCAAAGACTCTATTTCTAAATAAGGTCACATTCATAGGTATATGGGATTAGTTTGAACATATCTTTCGGGGAGATAAAATTCAATCCATAATACTTCTTTTAGCTTGCTCAGCAATGTTTTGTACTTTCATTATTGTAATCCGGAACATATTATATTAAATATATTCATAAGTATTTTATGCTCTTAGTTATGTATGTAGTGTTTTAAATTTTTACTTTACATTAATTTGTCACTAGTTTATGGAAATGCAATTTTTTTACAGTGAACTTGCACTCTATGGTTCAGATAAATCCTTTTACTTTTTATAGTAGAGGTTGTAGATATGTTTGAGATTGTCTACATTGACCACTGAATAGAGACAAATTACTTCTTTATTTTTAATCATTTATTTCTTTTTCTTGCCTCATTAAATTGTACAGGATCTTCAGTATAAAGTTGGACAGTAAGCAGGTATCTTTGTTTTACTTTCATTCCTGAATTCCCCATTATTCTATTTTTCTAGAGATTCCATTTTTCTACTTAATTCTGTATATGTTCACTCCCTATAAAACATTTTCTTTGAAATTCTTGAGTATAGGTTTTTATACTTATTAAACTATATCATTCTAATACCTATTGTCTGATTCCTGAAAACCAATCATCTCAGTTATTTTATTGTTTCTAGTTTTTAGATTTTTGGGTTGTGGTTGTTGTGCTTTGTTTGTTTTTTAGCTGGAAGCCCAGTCTGGGACAAGGTCCTCTGTCATAGCATGCAATGGATTTATAGTTATTATACTCCAAAATTAAAAAACAGCAGATTTAAAGTCCTTGTCAATTAAATACAACATCTAAGGTCTGTTTGTACTTATTTTCTTTATTATAGTTCACATTTTCCTATTTATTGGCAGGTCTAATAGTTTTTAGGTGTTCAGATTGTTTAGTAAAGTTTTTATTTTTTTGAAGGAGCAGACTATGTTGTCTTGCTTTATAGAATTTTTGTTTTGTTCTGATAGACCACTAAATTAATGAAGATCCTTGTTTGTGTCTGGTTTGATCATTCTTTTTACTGTTATGTTAGGTCTATTTGAGTTTTGAACTTTGTCCTTGGGCCTAGTTTTAACTGTCAAAACAAGGTATTTTTGAGGTATCATAATGAAGCCTGACATTCTCAGTGAGGTTTTTCTACTCAGCTTAACATGGAATTCCAACTTCTGTTATCACTGTACCATCTTGGTTAGTTCTGTTCTGTTCTCAGTCCCACAGCGGCAATCTCATTTAGACTTCCCACAATCTCACCCACAAGCCAGCTCATGGAAACCACCCTAATTTGATATTCCAAGCTAATGTTTCCCTCTACCCCGTACCTTCTAAAACATTCCATCATTTTAATTACTTTTTCTCTAAAATTCCAAGTGCACTAGCCACCTAGAACTCCAATATTTACCTCCTCAGGTTAGAAAGACTGTCAATATGCTTGGATTTTATTTTCTTGCATTAAGGCAGCAATGTGCTTCCAGGTAGAAAGTCAGGCAATCATAGATCCTCACGTTTCCACTCTCTTAAATATAAAAGTCCCTATTGTCAATTCCTGAGAAACAATCATCTCATTTATTTTATTTTGTCCAGTTTTTAGATTTTTGGGTTGTTGTTGTTGTGCTTCGTTTGTTTGTTTTTTTAGCTGGAAGCCCAGTCTGGGACAAGGTCCTCTGTCATAGTATACAATGGAAGTACTTTTTCTTATAGGCTTCAGAAGACCAATGGAATGATTTTCATTTTTTAACCATACACTGCTGTTTTAATTTTTAACTTAATAAAAGTTATGAATTGACTAAGCTTATTTATCTCCAAAAAGAAATGTATAAATAAGTAGTCAGAAACACCAAAAATAAAATCATCAATTTCATGAGCATGTTTTATGAAAAATAGTCCAACATTCTGGAGATTTCAACAAGTAAATTTATTTACTCCTTCATTCATTTAATCATCTTTATATATGAAATATTGATTAAATTTGTTATTTTCTAGGCATTAAATTGAATGTTGAAGATTACAGTTGATATCCAAAAGTATTTTACATGATGGTAAATAGAATATGACAGACGAATATGTAACATACCTTTGATGTCACTTTTATTATTATTATAATTATTATTAAGCTACGTAAAAGGAGCTACGTTAACATGGGTGAATAAATCATTAGCTCTATTTTGGCTCCACTGTGATGAGATTAAGATAAGACCCAAAGAAATAAATAGTGAGATTTTTCCTAATAAATTAAATTTTAGGACAAGTTTGAATAACTTGAAGAATTGTCGATACAGTAGAGCATGGCTGAAAAACTGGGTTTGGGCTAGCTGTAGGCCTTGTCATGTTATGATTATTAATTTAATATGGTTCTGTGGGCATCAGATATTTATAGCAAGGAATCTATTTTTATCAGCTACATGTTTTTGGAATTTAACTGTTTTGACATACAGATGATATATTGAAGAAATTAGTGGCTAGTGTCAGGGAAAATTATCAGAAGGTTATTGCTCTAGCCAAACAAGGGATGAGGAGCTGAATTATTGGTGTAGTTGTGAGATGCAGAGGATAAAATAGATGGGAGAAATTTGTTTCATAAGCAATTATATTTTATGTAATGTATTGAATGCCTGTTGAAACCTTAGGTAGTAGATGCAGTACCCTAAAAGTTGTTGACAAAAAGCAAACTTTTCATTCAGTAAATGTTAAACACCTTCTCCTCATAAGGCATTTTATAATGCTGGGATCTGAAATTGTGCTAGTGTAATAAATGTTTGCCCTATCTTGATTTCTACCTTCTTCTAGCTTCCCTTAAACACAACAATGAAAAAAATGTTGGCAAATTGTAAAGTCAGTGATGGGGACTGGAAGGGCTGCTCAGGGTCGAATTGGACCCAGAGAAGTAAAATTAAGCAAATAAGGTGTTTTGCTGACCTAACCTTTCCAAATTTTTTTTTTTTTGGAAAGTAAAATTAAAAGGATTTTTTAAAGTCTTCTAGTTGCTATGTAAAATTGTATTATATATGAGTTAGTCAACCTTAGACAAATGTGTTAACTATCATTTAAAAATTTTTGGAAATGATAAATTATAGTTAACATCAAGACATTATAGCCTTCTAACCTCTCAAATCTGTGACTTGTTGCTCATTAGTATTGATAACTGCTAAATATATCTCTCACTTTACTTTCCACCAAGTAGAAAAAATTGGCATTTTTCAGTAATGACCTCTCAGTCTTCTCATTTCCCTAGATCTTCTTTTTTCATGAAATTTTCCATTTTAGTTTTGAGTTATGCTCGCAGATTTTTATCTCTAATGAATTGTATGCCTTTGTCCTCTGCAAAAGTATTAAGCTAGACATATTAGTATGCAGTTACAGTCTTCTTCGTTTGCTCTCTATTTCAATTAGCCCTTTTATTTAAATTTAAATTTGGAGTTTCATCACTGTTTTAACTAATTAGCTTTTATGTACACTGTGCTGTTCTACCAATTTCCCCTACATTGTTTCAGGAAAAAGTTTCTTACTATATAGCATTGCTGAATGTCTCACAGCTTAGTATTTTCCAATTATTCTTTACACACTTAACTTTTTAAAGATCTATAAAATATAAAAAATATATAAAAATAAACTTTCAGTTTTCAGTTTATAGAATCATTTAGTAGGGTATAAATGTTTCCCTAATGTTTGTATGAGATGGACTGAGGTGTACATAAGACTAGTTGAGGGATTCCTTTGCAACACACAATCACAAATGCCTCTAATTATGAATTTTTAAATTATAAGAGCACATGACTCATTGTACATTCTTTTTTAAAGCCTCATAACTAGTTTTGCAGTAGCACTAAGATCCACCTTATGATTTGAACACCAGGCAATGTCTCTCTCTCTCTCTCTGTCTCTCTCTATCTCTTTCTCTCTTTCTCTGCACTTTGCATACATCACCCCCTCTCCCAGGGCTAGTAGCTTCCTATTGTTGCAGCAGCAATAGGAAACTAGTACAGATATTAGTACTAGAAAGTGGGGTACTTCCTGGCAGCTTTTTATGTGGAAGTTTGTTACAGCAGCAATAGGAAGCTAGTACTAGAATCAGTAGTAGCAATAGGAATCAGTACTAGAAAGTGGGGTACTTCTATAGCACATACCAAAATCTGTGGAAGTGGCTTTAAAGTTAGATAATGGGTAGAGGCTGAAAGAAGTTTAAGAAACATTATAGAAGTGCCTAGGGAGTCTTGAACAGAATGTTAGTAAGTTTATGGGCATTCAAAGGGCTTCTAGTGAGGGTGCAGTAGGAAGTGAGGAGCACAGGAGAAAAACTTATTGTCTCAGAGAATACTTTAATTGTTATATGTAGGCTGTTGGTAGAAATATGGACATTAAAAAGGCTGCTGTTGGGAGACCAGAAACAAATGAAAAATATGGTACTAGAATCTGGAAGAAAGGGGATCCTTGTTATATAATAGCAGGAAACTTAGCTGAATTATATTTTCTAGTTGTGTGGAAAGGAACTGTATCTGATAAACTTGGATATTTAGCCGAGGAGATTTCTGAGCAATGTGTTGAAGATGTGGCTTTGTTTTTTTCTTATGAAATGTGAAATGTAAGAGGAAAGATATAAATTGAGGGCAAAATTCTTATGCAGAAGTGAGCCAGGGCTTTCAAAACATGCTACTATGAGGGGATTAACTGTCAGGAAAGCATGCTCTGAAAAAAAAGCCAAGTGTATGGCTTGACAACATTTTGCTACTGTCTGGAAGAGATCAAACAATCAGACTATTTAATCACACAGGGGACTATGAAGAGATTAGGCATGTGACTAGGCATGAAATCCAGAAAGGTAACTCAGCAGAAGCCATAAGTAGTGATAGAATTGTCTAGAAAAGATATGTACAGGAGTTTCTTGTCTGATAAGATGAAGCTCCTGACATATGAGGAAAGTAATAGTGGTACAACCACAAGCAAGAAATGTTAGCACTTTCTAGAGCAAGCTTGTCCAAACTGCAGCCCACAGGCCCCATGTGGCTCAGGATGGCTTTGAATGCGGTCCAACACAAATTCGTAAACTTTCTTAAAACATGAGGTTTATTTTAGTTCATCAGCTATTTTTTTTTATGTGTGGCCCAAGACAATTCTTCCAATGTGGCCCAGGGAAGCCAAATAATTGGACACCCCTGCTCTAGAAGCTGGAAAAGACAAGAAACAGTTTCTAGTCTAGAATCTTCAGAAAGAACTAGCCTTGCCCAGCATCTTGACTTCATTACGTTGAAACTTATTGTGTACTTCTGCCTCCAAAAATGTAAGACAGAGCATAGTATGTGTACGTGTGTATATGTGTTTGTGTATTTAAGTTACTCAGTTTGTCATAATTTGTTTATAGTAGCAATAGGAAACTATTACAGAGATTGGTTCCACTTGAAATTATTAGGTATGTACATAGATTAAGGGAGAAATGAGTAGATCTTCCATAATGGATTATAGGTAGGTTTTTTTGGGAAAAATGTGTTGCACACAATTACCTTCATATAACTGTATTAGGTTGTTTTGCCGGGTAACAGTAAAAAATGCTCAATCCTGGCACATTCATTTATTTTGAGTCTAAAGTATACTGCCAATTTTTTAACTTCTAATTTAGTCTATTAGTACTTGTCCCACATAAAAAGAATTAACTTTATTTTTTAATCTTTTTTTGTATTTGATAGGGGCAGGTAGCTATTGCAGAGGAAATAATCATTCTGAGAATAACTGAGAGGTTAAAACTTTATTTTAAAAAAAAAACCTCTGAATTAATATTTGGTGAGGTGAGAACGTCCATTTCATGCTGCTATTTTATCCAAATAAAGTTAAAGCATTGTAGAAATTTATGGCTATATGTTAGGACTTGAGATACTAAAATAATTAAGGTGTATAGAGTTTGGCAACCTCTAGATAGTATTCGTGTATTATTTTTAGTTTATGAGGTTACATTCAACTTGTATCAATCTATTCTGTTCATGTGGTCACTCATTAAATAGAAAAATTGAAAGCCACGCACATTTCACTAAGCCCTTTGCTCTTTCTCATTTAAACTATTTTGATAACAGAGTTATATGATAAGATTATTCTATAAATATTGACTTCTTAACAGAGCATCTTATTAAAAAGTATGGCATTATATATGCAAGGGTTTTTAGCATAATCAAACTTCTTTACCTCATCTTATAAGTGAAGGTTACAGTTTTCTGCTGTAAGCTGGACACCAAAGCATACGTGATCAAAAACCCTACAAATATTAGTGACTATGGCATCATAAAAATAAAATAACTAACCCAATATTTATTAAAGTCAATTTTTATAACTTCAAGCTTCATCATTAGGTGCTGTGATATTTGCCTAATTTTTATTACCCCCCAAAATGTTATTAGAACAAAAATTAATAGAAAGCCGCTGTAAAGAGAAGGAGCAATTTGATATTAATTTGTTTTCCATCACATCAAATAGTATGGAAGGTTTCCAGGCCCTTACAATAGGAAATTACAGGTAGGATGTTGAGGTCTGACAGCGTTCTGAGTGACAGGTTTTTCTGTTTCTCTAGAATGAGGAGGCTCCAAAACAAGAAATCATAAACTCACACATATTCTGACAAATTTAACTCTCTCATTATTGTGAATCAGCTAGAAATTTTATTTTAATCATCATACTTCTGGATGCATCATTTTGCAACCCTCATTGCTTCTGCAGGTGGATTATAGGAGAAAGCCTTTGTTATGTCTGATTAGGCTCCTTAAAATCTCCTTGACCTTGGCCAAATTCTTTGAATTATCTGAGATCACTGTTCTGGTCTGCATAATGCTTATTTTCTTACAGGTTTGTAGTTGCAAAACTTGAAGTATACTAATGTTGTGTAGGGTTTTCCTGAATTATGGTATTAATAATCAGAAACAGATTCAATATTCTTCAAATATTTACACCATCTCAGGTAAAATGGATTTTCCTTTTAAATAAATCATGGAAGCAAAAACCTCCAAAACATTTGTAGTTACTTTGCCTGTGTCTTAATCTAATAGTAAGGCAGATATAAATAGAGAATAATAACATGCTATGATATTACTGGGTGTCATATTCCCAGGAGTTAGAAAAATAACATAGCAAGTCAGGTGACTTCTAATAAGTACCTTTTTTTTTCATTAAAAACAACATGTGCCCTAAATAAAAATAACAGTAAATGGAAAGTGCCATTGGCATCATATGAAATAATACACACTTTACAGGCAAGAACCCTGTACAGTATGTCTTATTATTTCTATTTGACTGATGAAGGAATTGGAGATGGGTGAACCCAACTATATCCCTCAGCATCACTCAGCTTGTAAGTTGCAAGTGTCTCTTATTTCAATGCCTGTGCTCTTATCACCATATGATGACACTGCCAAAGAAATGTGTTGGCATGAAAGTAAAATATTGTGTACTTTGGATGATGGATGGAGCATTTTATTAAAGAGACAGACTTATTCTGCATTCCCTCAGCCTTCCTTGTAATAAAACTTTCCATTCTGTAAAAAAGTTTTCATTGTTTTATGTTTTAAAATATTGCTTCTTTTCTTTTTTTAATACTGAAATTTAGTAAAATATTGCCACCTTGAATGATTTACCTACTGAAAAATATGCAATGCACCTAAAAAGACCAATTATGCCATTTTTAGGTTTCACAGAGTCAGAATTTCTAAGAAACAACATCTTTGTTTCTGTGATACTAGTGGATGATTATACACATGAATCTCCAGCAAATTGTCTAGTTTGTTTAATGAGTTATGTAAAATTATCATTTAGAATATTGTTTATTCATGTTAAAAAACTATTCTTACATAATTAGAATTTATATTTTAAATAGAAGAGAGGAACTATGCTTGATACTGTGTGATGAGCCCACAAGTTTAGTCCCTCACTGTTTGCTGTTTTATGGTCAACTAACTTAAAAATTGGTGTGATTAAAACAAAACATAAAAATTAAAAAAAAATTGATATAGCCTACAAAAGACTTTTTCTCAGATTCTTATTATGATTTAAATAGCAGACTTGCTTTTATGGCATGACAGAAGCCCTGGGGATAAGAGATAAAACATCTTCTCTCTGTTACATTAAATCTGCTATCTGTTCTATCTATTAAACTAAAACCTGGCATTTATAGCTTTGAAATATATATTACACATTAGAGATGTCCTAATTTTCTGTGAGCTAGTAAATCTCAAACATTGTTCTACTTGTATATTTTATGGAGCCCATCAATATTATTGCTTTACTGTGTGTGTGTGTATGTGTATACAGTGTGTGTGTGTGTACATATATATACAGTATGTGTGTACATGCAGTGTGTATATATATATAGTATGTGTACATATACAGTGTATGTGCATGTACATATAGTGTATGTGTATATATGTATACACACCGTGTATGTGTATGTACAGTATATATGTGTCTGTGTGTGTGTGTGTGTGTGGTATGTATATGTATGTATGTATATATATATATAGACTGGTGGAGCATCCCTAATCCCAAAATTCAAAACCCAAAATGCTTCAAAATCTGAAACTATTTGAGCACAAACATGACATAATGACAGCTTTGCTTTCTGATGGATCAATGTACACAAGCTTTGTTTCATGCACAAAAGTATTAAAACTATTGTATGAAATTACCCTCAGGCTGTTTTTATAGGTGTATATTAAATATAAATGAATTTCATGTTTAGACTTGAGTGCCATCCTTAAGATATCTCACTATGTATATGCAAACACTCCAATATCTGAAACAATCAGAAATCTGAAACACTTCTGGTCCTAAGCACTTTGAATAAGGGATGCTCAATCTGTACCTGCAGTTAATCATCATATATATACACACACACACACACACACACACATACATATATACACACACATATATGATTATAACTTCAATTACTTATATATATGTATATGTAATTACTGCAATTATGTATACATATATGTGATGCAGAAATAAGAGTAATATATGCTTTTCCAGCAAATGACTATTTTTTTCCATATGGGCATAGTATTTTTGTATAAAATAATACAGTCATACCTTGGAGATATTGTGGGTTCACCTCTAGACTACCACAATAAAGCAAATATTGCAATAAAGCCAATATTGCAATAAAGCCAGTCAAAGGATTTTTTTAGTTTTCCCAGTGCATATAATAGTTACATTTACACTGTACTGTAGATTATTAAGTATGAAATAGCATCACGTTTTTAAAAATGTGTATTACTTACCTTGATCAAAAATATTTTATTGCTAGAAGATGCTAACATTCATCTATGCCTTCAGCAAGTCATAATCTTTTTTCTGGCCGAGAGTCTTGCCTTGATGTTGGTGGCTACTGACTGATCAGAGGGATGGTTGCTAACGGTTGGGGTGGCTGTGGCAATTTCTTAAAATAAGACAACAATGAAGTTTGCCGCATTGATTGACTCTTCAGGAACTATTTCTCTGTAGCATGCAATGCTCTTTGATGACATTTTACACACAGTAGAGGTTTTTTGAGAATTGGAGTTGGTCCTTTCTAACTCTGCTGCAAACTTATTAAGTCTACATGGTAGTCCAAATTGGTTGTTGTCATCTTCATAATGTACATAGCATGTTCATGAGGAGTAGATTTTATCTCAAGAAACCAATTTCTTTGCTCATCCATAAGAAGCAACTACTCCTTCTCCAAGTTCTATCATGTGATGGCTGCAATTCAGTTGCCTCTTCAGACTGCACTTTTAATTCTTTGTCTTCCTATTTTCACTACATCTGTAGTTACTTCCTCATCTAAAATTACAAACCCCTCTATGTCATCCATGATGGTTGAAATCAATTTCTTTTAAACTCTTGTTAATGTTGCTATTTGACCTCCTCCCATGAATCACTAATGTTCTTAATGGCATCTAGAATGGTGAATTCTTTGCAGAAGGTTTTCCATTTACTTTGCCCAGATCAACCAGATAAATCACTACTTATGACAGCTATTGACTTATGAAATATGTTTCTGAAATAGCAGTACTTGAAAGTCAAAATTACTCCTTGATCCATGGGTTGCAGAATGGTTGTTGTGATAGCAGTCATAAAACCAACATTAATCTCCTTGTACATCTCCATCAGAGTTCTTGGGTCACTAGGTGCATAGTCAATGAGCAGTAATATTCTTAAAGGGATTTTTTATTTTTTTCTGAGCAGCAGGTTTAATAGTGTTATTAAAATATTCAGTAAGCCACGCTGTACACCAGATTTATTGTTTGATTTATAGACTACATGAAGAGTAGATTTAGCATGTATTTTAAGGGCTGTAGGATTTTCAAAACAGTAAGTAAACATTGGCTTCAACTTGAACTCACCAGGCCCACTAGTGCCTAGCAACAGACGCAGACTGTCCTTTGAAGATTTGAAGCCATACATTGACTTCTCCTCTCTAACTATGACAGTCTTAAATGGCATATTTTTTCATCATAAGACTGTTTCATCAACATTGAAATCTGTTGCTTAATATAGTCATCTTCGTCAGTGATATTACTAGATCTTCTGGATAACCTGCTGCAGTTTCTACACCAACACTTACTGCTTCACATTGCACTTTTATGTTGTGGAAATGGCTTTTTCTCTTAAACCTCAGGAACTAATCTGCTAGTTTTAAACTTTTCTTCTGCTGTGTCCTCACCTGTCTAAGCCTTTATAGAGCTGAAGAGAGTTAGGGCCTGGCTCTGGATTAAGCTTTAGCCTAAAGGAATGCTGTAGCTGGCTTCATCTTCTATCTAGAGCACTAAAACTTTCTCCATATCAGCAATAAGGCTTATTCACTTTCTTATCATTCATGTGTTCATTGGAGTAGCACTTTTAATTTTCTTCAAGACTATTTCCTTTGCATTCCAACTTGGCTAACTGTTTGATGTGAGGCCTAGCTTTTGACCTGTCTTGGCTTTGACATGACTTCCTTACTAACTTAATCATTTCTAGCTTTGGATTTGGTGAGAAACATGTGACTCTTCCTTTCACTTGAACACTTAGAGGGCATTGTAGGATTTTTAACCCATTTGGCTTAATTTCAATATTGTTTTGTCTTCAGGAATAGGGAGGCCCAAGGAGAGGAAGAGATGGAAACAAACAGCTGGAGAGCAGTTAGAACACAAACAACTTTATTAATTTTGTTTTCATCTCAGAAGGGCATGGTTCGTGGGACCACAAGACAATTAAAATAGTAACATCAAAGATCACTAATCACAGATCAACATACAGATACGAGAATAATGAAAAAGTTTGAAATACTGTGAGAATTATTAAAACGTGGCATAGAGAAACCAAATGAGCATATGCTATTGAAACAAAGGTGCCAATAGACTTGCTTGATGCAAGGTTGCCACAAACCTTCAATTTGTGAAAGAAGCAACATCTGCAAAGTACAATAAAGGGAAGCACAATGAAATGAGTTATATGCTTATACATTAATGTAATCTATTATATAATTATAAAACATAATATTATATAATAAATGTATTAATAGTGGAACTAAGGAATATATTAATGTATAATATATTAATGTGATGTATTGAGATATTAATAAAAAATTGATATAATATTAATAGTATTTTATATATACATATAATGCCCATATATTTTAGAAAACATAGTCATTTACTGATAAAAGCACATATTACTCTGATTTCAAAATGTAATTTCATAATAAAGTGGGCAGTAGACTTAGTTGATTATTTAGTTGCCCACTCTTAGTTAATAATGACCTATATGGCCAAACTGTTACTTGAGTAAAGAATGGACCAATAATTTGATACATGGTAAATATGATTTTTTTCCACATAAAATTATAAAACATGTGTATACATTTGTGGCACCTTTAAAAATAATAAAAATAATAATTTTTATATTCTGACAGTAAAATCACAAGAATCTCTTAGTAAACAAGGATAAATTGTTCAGTTGCAAAAAACATAAAAAGCAACAGCTTTTATTTCTTCAGGTTTTCCTTATTATAAATGTGCAAATAAGGTTACATTTGGGGAGAAATTTTCCTCTGTTTTGGGAAATTTCTTTCTGATCAAATAATCTACCTAAAATAGACAGGTTTCCGCAGATTTTTATGCAGTTTGCTGGATATTTTTTTCTATATAAATAATGTAATGTATCTGCTATGGGAGAGGGTTTCTGACAAGTCTACATTATTGGTGTTTTTCTTGTGGACAAATGATTTTTCTAAAGCCTGAGTGGATAATGGACTGGACTTTTAGCTATAATAGTCCTTATTTCATCTATATTGTTTAACTTCATCTATATTGTTAATTTCATCTGTACTGTTCAATCAATCTATTATGTGTAACAAGTATCCACTTAGCTAGGTTCAGATTACATAGTGTGGTGGAGAAGATCATGTGATGGCCAAATGCCCTTGCAAAGAAAGACCTGCTACTCTAGCAGCTGGGAGTACTTCAGCCCCTTCTCTGGCTGCCTCAGCTACACAGAGCTGCCACAGGGCCTGAATTGTAACACAGCTTCTCCCTTGGCCTCTAATAATCATGACTGAGGTTCTCCTTCCCTGAAGAGTCATCCAGCCTGAAATCCAGAACTCTGAGAGGCTCAGAGGAGACAAGAATTCCATTGTGGAATACATACATGTTATACACACACACACACACACACTTTAAAATTATTTTTTCCTTTTTATTCCTCCTGCTGTGTGTGCATGTGTGTGTGTATACAAATATGTATATATGTGGTTTGTGCAAGCTTTTTTCTTCTTTTATTTAATATCATGTGAGCATTTTCTGAGATAAATAAGAAATCTAGGCAAATTTTGTGTTTTTAAAAATAATCACTTTGAATAGCTGTGCCAATATTTATTTAACTAATTTATATTATTTAGCAATGGCTTTCTATTCTTCAGGTTTTCCTTACTATAAATCAAGCAACACTAAATGTCTATAAATTTTTGTGTACAAGAGTTACTCTTTTATCTCTCCTATGACAATTCTGATTATTACAAATTTGAATTTATGAAAAGCAATTCAATATATTTTATTTATAGATACAGTGGTTTCATTTTAAAATATAAGTGGGTCCAATAAAATGTTAATGAATAACAAAAATCAGAGCCTAAATAAAATTCAATTTATTAAAATAGGTTTTTAAATTTTTGATGGGTGTTGAATTAATCATGAGTTTTTCATCCAGGTCTTTTATTTTGAGAAAATTACAAACTTTTATAAACCGGATCTCTCGTCTTCAATTATTTGTTCTCCATTAAAAAAAATTACTGTGCCCTGGAAACTATAAAATTTTTAAGGCAAACTTTTTTTTCAAAACTTTTGAGTTAATTCTGCCCTATTAAAAATTTTTATAACTTGTAATTGGATTCACTAGTTTTTATTACCATCTATAATACTTAAACAGTTTATAACCAGATTTAATGATGTTAATCTGCTTTCCAGGATAATCTGTAATGCCTCTGCTTGCTTGTTATCTAATATTTATTACATATATACATAAATGTATATATATCTAATATTTATTAGAGATATATACATAAAAATGTATATGTGTGTATATATATGTGTATATATATTTGTGTAAATATATATATGTATATACACACGCACACTTTTTTGCCCCAGCCACCTCTAGCCAGATGACATATTATTGGTTGTAGTTATAATACTATATATTTTGTTGCACCTAATTAGTTACTGATGGAAAAGTCCATATAACTTAAACACCTAAGTCCATATTAAATACATGTGGATCATTAAGGAAAACTGCTTCCAACAAATTCAAAAAATACAAGTATACAAAGGAATTTCTGTACTCAAATATCCCTGTTTCTTTTTTAATATTTGTTACTCGTTTTCAAACTGGAACAATGTATGGAAATGTTTTGCCAAATGCGTTATATGTTTTTGTTTCATTTAAAGAAAACTTACACTATCAATATTGAATTATATCATCCACTAGTAAAACCAACTGCTTATGTGTTACTTTTTAAAAATTATTTATTTTTCTAAAACATCTTACCCACCTCCTAGCCAATATTGTGTTTAAGCTGGGATTCACAGGCCAAGTATTGGAGGAAGGAGTCTCTGTCACTGCTGAGCAACTAAAGATCAATATGTCCAAGTTTATCCAGAATCTCCAACATCTAACAGGTTTTTAGATTTTCCTTGGGAAATGTTTTCCATTTTTTTCTACTTCTCCTTGGGAAATAATACCTTCATAAAATTAGGGGAAAAGATATCATCATTAAATATTATGTTAGCTGCAGGGTTTTTTTATTATTCAATTCTATTTAATTACAAAAATGCTGCTCATAACCCATGGAATTGATTTCTAATTCACTCATCAGTCATGACCCACAGTCTGAAAAATGCTAGTACAAATAGAACCCAAAAGCTAAGATCTCACCTTTTAAATGTTTCACAAAAGTATATAAAAAAAGGAGAAAATATATGGAAAATAAAAATTGTTTATACTCGTATTTTTAGTAAATGTTTCTTTCTTCTTTATGAATTTTGTAGCAAAAGAAACCAGTCAATTGTTCTCTGACTTTGGGGAAGAATATGCAGGCATTAGGTCAGAATTTCAGACATGCATGCCCTGGTTGTGGAAATAGGAGACCCCTGAGCACGTGGCCTGCCTGGGCTTTGGGCTTCCCTTCCTGGTGGTATGCCAGCAGGAAGGAAGCTGCTGTCACTGAGGTGTGTGTGTTCCTTCACTGCATCCTGTTCTGGGATCATTCATGTGAATAAATGCAGTCTTCTTCAGGCATGATGATGAAGTCTTTCCTCTTGTTCTGTTGGTGTGCGCTGCTTGTGGGACTTGGGACTTTGTCTGCTAAGTTTGGGCCATAGTCTTATATGGCTGAAACATCCTCTGTAGGTCTTGATTATTATTTTACTGAACTGCCACAAATTACATGTGGAACCCCAGCATGTTTGGGGTTCATAGAAATGAGAGGCAACACATAAATAGAGGGACAAAGATAACAGTATTCTGCCCTATATTGTGAGTTTATATACATACATAAATGTATATAAATGTTTATATAAACATATGCTAATATACAATACCCATTTATGAAACTTTGATTTATGAAGTAGGGTATGTGGCAAAATAGGCCCTGTATCTAATGTGATGCTTTTAGAGCCCCCACAAAGTGTCAAAGTCCTACCATGGGCTTTGTGGATTTTCTGGCAGCTGAGTTTGCCCAGGGATCAGCTAGGGAAAGGGAGAGATACTCGACCTCCAGGTGAGCTTCCTCCCATCCCCCCCTGCTCTTGCCTGGATAGAACCTAGGACTTTGTCTCTCCATGCCACATTTTATCTCCCTAACAGAAACAACAAAGTATCCTTTTCCTTGGTTGTACCCAGATGGATTGCAGGAAATCCATCAATGCTCATTTGAGGATAGACAGAATAATCATCCAAATGCAAGGTATAGTTCCACGTGCTACTCTGGAGTGGGCAGGAATGCTACCTTTCTTGTTATCTGTAACAAGAAATATCCTTGGGCCATGTCCTGAAATGACTTATAGGAATGCTGTAAGCAACCAAATGGAGTAATAAACAATTTATCACTAGATTGAAAATTTACCTAGTTTGCTCTTTTATTAATAACAACTAGAAAGTCATAATGATGATACAGATGGCAATAATCAGAACCAAGATTTGAATAGTTACAAAATAATAACCATATATTGAGCTTTTGCTCTGTGCTCTGCTAGGGGCTTTGTCTCAGTATGTCTGTTACTGTAACACTGAGATGTACACATCCTTTTGTATGATTTTCCTTTGACACGTACATCAACAGCACAAGGTAATAGTAGTCCCATTTTCTTTGGAATAAAATGTAGTTTTGCACATGAGCTGGATAAGTAATTTTGAAAATATTTTAAGAAACGTTATTTTTTAGAAAGCTTTTAATTCACAGAAGAAATAAGTGGAAAGTACAGAGAGTTACTGTATAATTCCTGTCCCTGCATGGCACAACCTCTCCTGCTTTCAATATCCTGCACCACAGTGGGACATTTATTATATTAGATGAACCTACCTTGACACATCATTATCACCCAAAGTCCGTAGTTTAGGATTCACTCTCAATATGGCAGATTCATTGGGTTTTGACAAATGAATAATGACATGTTATCTACCATTAAAGTATCATAAACAGTGGTTTTGCTGCCCTAAAAATCCTCTGTACTCTATTTATTCGCTCACCCTAAGCCAACTCCAGGCAACCACTGATCTTTTTACTGTTTTCATAGTTTTGCCTTTTCCTGAATGTCATATAGTTGAAATTATACAGTATGTAGCCTTTTTAGATTGGCTTCTTTCACTTAATAATATCCATTTAAAGTGTCTTCATATATTTTTATGGGTTGATAGCTCATTTTTAAGCCATGAATAATATTCCATTGTCTGGATGTACCACATTTTATTTATCCTTTCACCTAACAGAAGAACATCTTGGTTGTTTCTAAGTTTTGGCAATTATGAATAAAACTGCTATAAGCATCTGTGTGCAGTTTTTTGGGTGGGTACATTTTTAGTTCATTTAGGTAAATACCAAAAAGTGCAATGCTGGATCATATGATAAAAGTATGTTTAGTTTTGTAAGAAACAGCCAAACTGTCTTTCAAAGTGGCTGTGCCACCTGTATTCCCATAAGCAATAAATGAAAATTTTTGTTGTTCCAAATACTCACCAGCATTTGGTGTCAGTGTTTTGGATTTTCACCACTTTCATAGGTGTGCATTGATAATACATTGTTTTAATTTGCAATTTCCAAATGACATACGATGTTGAGCATCTTTTCATATGGTTACTATCTATATATCTTCTTTGGTGAGGAGTTCAGGTCTTTTGCCCATTTTTAAATTGGATTGTTTGTTTTCTTACTGTCAAGTTTTAAGAATTCTCTGTATGTTTTGGATAACAGCTCTTTCCCAGATGTATCTATCTTTTGAAAATATTTTCCTCCAGTCTGTGGCTTGTTTTCTTATTGTCTTTTACAGAGCAGAAGTTTTTCCTTTTATAAAATTCCAATCTTGCCAGAAGTGGTGGCTCACGCCTGTAATCCCAGCACTTTGTGAGGCCAAGGCGGGTGGATCACCTGAGGTCAGGAGTTCGAGATCAGCCTGTCCCACATGGCAAAACCCCGCCACTACTAAAAATACAAAAATTAGCTGGGCATGGTGGTGCATGCCTGTAATTCCAGCTACTTGGGGAGCTGAAGCAGGAGAATTGCTTGAACCCAGGAGGTGGAGGTTGCAGTGAGCCGTGATTGTGTCACTACACTCCAGCCTGGGCAATGGAGCGAGACTCTGTCTTTAAAAAAAAAAGGAAAAAAACAACCCAACTTAGATTTTTTTTATTTTTCATGGATCATGGCTTTGCTGTATCTAAAAAGTTATTACCAAACTTAAAGTCATGTAGACTTTCTTCTCTGAGCTGCAAGTTTTTGGTAGATGGTATTTATCAAATTGAGGAAGTTTCCCTCTATTTCAAGTTTGCCAGAAGGTTTTATTATGCATGAATATTGGAGTTTGTCAAATGCTTTTTCTGCGTTTATTCCTATGATCATGTGATTTTCCTATTTTAGTTTGTTGATATGGTGAATTTCATTGATTGGTTTTCAGATGTTGAACCTTGAATCTAGACTTGTATATCTATAATATCTCACTTTTGTAATGCATTATTCTCCATTTTGTTGGATTTTATTTGCTAATTTTTTGATGAGAATATTTACATATGTGTTTATAAGAGATACTGGTTTGTAATTTGTGTTTTCTTCTAATGTCTTTATCTGGTTTTAGTATTATGATAATTTTTCCTTCATGGTAAGAGTTAAAAATTTTTCTTTCTGCTTCTAATTTCTAGAATATCTTGCATATAATTCATGTAATTTTGTCCTGAAATCTTTATTAGAATTCATCAGTGAAACCATATAGGCCTAATTTGTTCTGGTAGGTTATTAATTATTAATTCAACTTATATGATAAATATAGGCTTATATATATTATCAATTTATCCTTAGGTGAGTTTTGATATTTGTGTATTTTAAGGAATTAGGTCCATTTCATCTAAATTATCAAATTTGCAGGCATAGAGTTGTTTATCATATATCTTTATTATCCTCTTAATGAACATGAAATCTGATGACCCTTACTTCACTTCTGATACTGTGAACTTGTGGTTCTTTTTTTTCCTTTTTTTTTTTTTCTTGTTTAGCCTTCCTAGAGGTTTATCAATCAGTGCTATTTTCAAAAAACAAGATACTGGTTTTGTTTATTTTTTCTATTGTTTTAATGTTTACAAATGTATTGATTTCTCCTTTAACTGTTATTATTTCTTGTATTCTTTGTGTTTTGGGTTTAATTTTCTTTTACCATATTCCACAAATTTTGCTATGTTGCACTTTCATTTGTCATCTAGTTCAAACTATTTTTAAATTTCTCTTGATATTTCTTTGATCCATGTGTTATTTTAAAGAGTTTTCTAAAAGTTTTTGAATATTCGAAGATTATTCAGGTATTTTTCATCATTAATTTCTAGTTTAATTCAACTGTAAGCTGCAAAATACTGTGTATGATCTCTATTATTTTAAATTTGCTTAGGTGTGTTTTATGGCCCAGAATATGGTCCATCTTGGTGAATGACCTAAGTGAACTTGAAAAGCTGTTGTTGAATGGAATATTCTATAAACGTAAGTTAGAAAAAGTGCATTGATAGTGCTGTTCAGCTCAGCTATATCTTTACTAATTTTTTGGCTGCTTAATATATCAAGTACTGACAGAGATATGTTGAAGTCCCCTGTTATAATTTTGGATATGCCTATTTTTCTCTGTAGGTCTACCAGCTTTTGCCTTATGTATGTTGATCTGTTGAAGTACCTATATTTTTAGGATTGTTGTGTCTTCTAGGACAATAGTCCTTTATCATCACATAATAGTCTTATTTAATCTTTGATAATTTCCCTTTTTTTTGAATTTTGATTTATGTGAAACTATTCTAGATATTTTTAAATTAGTGATAGCATGGTATATGTTTATCCGTCTTCTTCCTTTCAACTTATCTAAGTATTTGTGATTAAAGAGAATTTGTTACCCGTAGAAAACATCTAGTTGATTATTACTTTTTAGTAATCCATTTTGACAGTATTTATCATTTAATTACTGTATTCAGATGGTTAATATTTATTTTAATGTTTATTTTTTACAGTTCAATGACTTTTTTTAATGTTTCAATAGCTTTAGGGGTACAATTAGTTTTTTGTCACATGGATGAATTGTATAGTGGTGAAGTCTGGGATTTTAGTGCACCCATCCATCTCCTGAGTAGTGCATATTGTACCCAGTTTCTTGTCTTTCACCCATTTCCTACCCTCCTCCTTTTTGAGTCTCCAATGTCCACTATACCACCCTGTCTTGGTGTACCCATAGCTTAGCTCCCACTTACAAGTGAGAATGTGTGATTCTTGGTTTTCCATTCCTTAGTTACTTCACTAAGAATAATAGCCTCCAGTTCTATCCAAGTTCCTGCAAATACATTATTGCATTCTCTATTATAGCTGAGTATTATTCCATGGTGTGTATGTGTGTGTGTGCATATATATATTTCTCATGGGTTGATGAACACTTAGGTTGATTCCTTATCTTTTCAACTGTGAATTGTGCTGTGATAAACATATACATGCAGATGTCTTTCTGATTTAATGATTTATTTTCCTTTGGATAGATATCCAGTAGTGGGATTGCTTGATTGAATGGTAAATCTTTTAGTTCCTTGAGAAATCTCCATATTTTTTTCCGTAGAAGTTGTACTAATTTACATCCATGCCAACAGTTTATAAGCATTGTCATTTCACCACATCTGTGCCATCTTTTTATTTTTTTGACATTTTAACGATGGCCATTCTAGCTGAGGTAATTGGGTTGTCATTCTGGTTTTAATTTGCATATGCCTGATGATAATAATGTTGAGCATTTTTTCATGTTTTTTGGCCATTTGTATATCTTCTTTTGAAAAAAGTCTATTCATGTCATTTCCCATTTTTTAATGGGATCATATGTTTTTATCTTGCCTGTTTGTTTGAGTTACTTGTAGATCCTAGATATTAGTTCATCATTGGATGCATAGTTGGCAAATATTTTCCTCATTCTGTAGGTTGTCAGTTTATTCTGATGGTTATTTCTTTTGCTGTGCAAAATCCTTTCTGTTTAATTAAGTCCCATTTATTTTATTTTTAGTTTTGTTGCATTTGCTTTTGTGATCTTTGTCATAAATTCTTTGCCTAGGCCAATGTCCAGAATAGATTTTCCTAGGTTTTCCTCTAGAAATTTTATAGTTTCAGATCCTATATTGAAGTCTTTAATCAATCTTGAGTTAATTTTTGTATATGGTGAGGCATAGGAATCCAGTATTATTCTTCAACATGTGGCTATCCAATTTTCCTAGCACCATGTATGAATAGGGAGTCGTTTCTCTAATTTTTATTAATTGCATGCTTTGTCAAAAATCAGTTGGTTGTAAGAATTTGGCTTTATTTCTGGGTTCTCTATTCTGTTTCATTGGTCTGTGTATCTACTTTTATACCAGTACATGCTATTTTAATGACTATAGCTTTATAGTATAACTTAAGGTTGGGTAATGTGTTGCCTCCAGAATCTTTTTGCTTAGGATTGGTTTGGTTATTCTAGACTTTTTTGGTTTTGTATGAATTTTGCAATAGTTATTTTCCAATTCTGTGAAAAATGTTGTTGGTTGTTTGATAGAAAATTCATTGAATCTATAGATTGCTTTGGGAAGTATGATCATTTTCATGATATTGTTCTTCCAATCAATGAAAATGAAATGTATTTCTATTTGTTTGTGTCATCTCTGATTTCTTTCAGCAGTGTTTTGTAGTTCTCATTGTGATATATTTCACTTCCTTGGTTAAGTGTATTCCTAAATATTTTTTTTTTTGTAGCTCTTGGAAAGGAGATTAAGTAAGTTCTTTATTTCATTCGCAGCTTGAATTGTTGTTGTATAGCAGTGCTATTAACTTGTGTACATTGATTTTGTAACCTGTGAGTTTACTGAATTTATTTATCAAATCTAGGAGTCTTTTGGAGGAGTGTTTAGCATTTTCTAGGTATGAGAACATATCATCAGCAAACAGAGATAGCTTGACTTCCTCTTTTCCAATTTGGATGCCTTTTATTTCCTTCTCTTGCCTAATTGCTCTGACTAGATGATTAATATTTAAATTATTAGTATATTTATATTAATATCTACCATGTTTTAATAAGTGTTCTACTTGTTGTATTTGTTCATTGGCCTTACCTTCCTCTTCCACTGAGTTCCTTCTTTGATTTTGAGCGTAATATGTTTCATTGTATCTCCTTTGTTAACATTAAAAGTATATTTCTTATAAAAAGAATTAGTGGTTACCTTAGCATTTCTAACATATACTTATAACTAATTTAAGGCCATCCTGCAAATACCACTATACTGTCTCAGGTGTACCACAGGTATCTTACATGATTTCCTGAATCTTTCGTCCCATCTCCTCTGTCATTGCTGTAATTCATTTCACTTTTGTAATAGTAATTTTGTTGTTGTTATTATTTAAACAGCTAACTTTTAGAATGATCAAGAATAAGAAAATCAAAATTTTTATTTTACATTTATTTATTTATTCTCCAGCACTCTTGCTTTATGGATATCAGAGTTTCTAATTTATATTATTTTTCCTCTCTTTGAAGAAAACTTCTTTTAAGATTTCTCGTAGAGAAAGACTTCAATGATAAATTCCCCCTAGTTTTTGTTTGTCTGAGTTAAGTCTTTATTTCTCCATCACTTTTGAGTCATAATTAATTTAACTAGACATATATTCTAGGTTGGTGGATTTCTTTTCTCAACACTTTAAGTATTTCATTTCACTCTCTTCTTGCTTGCATGATTTGTGACAAGAAGCCTACTGTAACTTCTATCCTTATTCTTAGATGTGTATTAGTTTCCTAGGACTGCCATAACAAATTACTATAATCTGAGTGACTTCATAGGATGTACTTTCCTCTTTGTGCCTATGCCCAAATTTCCCTCTTTACAAGGACATCAGTCATTTGACTAGGTCTCACCCTAATCCATTATGACCTCATCTTAACCTGATTATCTCTGCAAAGATCCTAGTTCCAAATAAGGTCACATTAATGGGTACCAGGAGTTAAGGCTTGAATATACTTTTTCGTTGGAGACACATTTAACTAACTCACAACAATAGGTAAGATTTTTTTTTTCTTCTCTGGCATTATAGAAGATGTTCTCATTGTTTTTGGTTTTGGCTGTTTAAATAATATGATATGGCTAGTTATTTTTTTAAAAAAAACTTGCTTGGTGTTTTCTGAACTTCTTACATCTTTTTTTGTATATGATTGATTTTGGAATGCCCTTGGCCATTATTACTTCAAATATTTCTTGTGCTTTGTTATCTCTTTCCCTAGTATTTTAATCATGTGTATGTTGTTATGCACTTTGAAAATTTCCCCAAATTATTTGATGTTCTAGTCTCTGTTTTTTTTTTCTCTCTTTTCACTTGAATTTGGAAAGTTTTATTGGCCTAGTCCACTCTCAGTCCCCAGAAATTCAATTAAACTACCACTTAAATATTTATACCGCTTTATAATTAAAGTGATTTCTGCTCTAGGCAAGAAAATCTCAGCTCTGATTCTTTCAATTAACCTCTCTTGTCAGATATCATGGTGGTCAATTTGTTCTAAAACCTTATTTCTTTGATGGGTTTCAGAAAGGTCGTGGATTCTCACTGTTGTAAGTTACTTTTTTCTTGTTTTAAGGATGAAAGCAATAACTTCCAAGCTCTTCACATACTGGAGTTGCAACTGGAAGTCTCTGTTGTTGTTTCTAAAAGTTTATTATTTCACTCCTTCTGTTTGAGTACTCATTATTTTAACAAAATAAAACTATCATCTTCCTCATACAACATTCAATATTAGTGGAAACACCTACTTCACATATTCATTAATCTTGTTTTTCCTCCTGTTTCCTGCATTTCCAAGTATATTTGTAACTCTGTATATATTCATTCATTTACATCAAACTCTTCAGGTTATTCAACTTTACAAATTCAAAGTGAGCAATAGAAATTTACAAGTGTATTTGTTCTAACCATTCCTGAACTTTCTGCTAACATAAAGGAAAGATTTCCTCATTCATTTCTCTTCCCATACGAAAGTATTATATACAACCCAAACCAACAACAAATAGCATCATAAACAAAATAATGTCAAACCAATTAAATTAGAAACATGACAAGAATACTTACTGGCATAATTAACATAATTAACGAATATTTCGAGGTTCTAACATAATATGTAAATATAATAAAATTATTATAAAAGCATTAAATTGCTACATTATAAAAATAAAAGTAAACAGTTACCTCTCAACAGAAATTGTTATTATATAATTATGCAATTCTATAAAAGTTAGCAGACGATAGAAAAATTAACCAGAAAAATTAATGTCTGGTAGAAACATGGTTTCCTTCTCTGTCTCTATGTCTTTCATTCTTTCTCTCTCTTTCTACCTCTACTAGAAAAACCAGTTGTTAGTCATAAAATGGAAAGCTTTTTTTTGGTTACAATAACAATAAAATCACTAAGTATAAGATAAACAAGAAAATCCAAAAGACATAAATGTTAAAATATATACAACTTTATTACAGTAAATAACTTAGAGTAATATAATATAGTCCTACAAAGGTAGGTTCAAAAATCATCACAATATTATTAATCTCTAAATTAATACATAAATTAATGCATTTCCAGTTAAAATCCAAATATATATGTTTAACAATGTAATATAATTTGAAAATGAAAAGAATGTAAATTAAAAAAGATAAAATTTAAGAATAATGGACACCTGGTCTTGGAAGATATTAAAAACTTAAAATAGGACCGATATAATCAAAAGCTTGGCTCAGAAACTAGCAAATGCCAGGAGAACAAAATAGACAATCCACAATTTTTCTATGAGAACTCATATGGCATTTCAACTTGTAAAATACTGTTTTATTTAGAGATTTTGGAACCTTTGGTTGGCTGCTTATCTCATAGAATAGAAAGTTGGAACCCTAAAATTAGAATATAACTTCTTTAGTAAACTGGAAAACCCAAAGTCTATGAAGTAAATGATAGACAGACATATTGTATTATCAAACTGCAAAGTGTGTATGACAGATGCTGCAAAAAATAAACAGAAAATTGAGAGACAGATGAAATATTTACAACTTATGTGAAACCTTATGCATCAATAAAAATTTACTGATTTGATAACAATGTATCACAATAAAATGGGCAAATTATATAAAAAGACATGGGGAAAAAGATATATAAATGAGAAGATCTTCAATTTATATTTTAGTTAGGGAAATGCCAATTAAATCTGTAATTTAATTATTTGTAAAGCCATTGGATTGTCAGTTGCATCACTGCTGAGTCTTAGCAGGATATGAAATAATATATTGTATGAATTTCTGTTAGGAAGAAATATTGCTATTTCCTGGAAAGTGCTGAAGAAAAAAATACTTTTATAATTTTGATGATGACACAATAGAAGAAAAAACAGTGCTAATTTCTGAATCAGTTTATCTTGTCACCTATTTGATTTTCTTGGTCTCAGACCAGGGCATCTTACCCTGTCATCTCTTTGATTTTCTTGGCCTCTATCAGACTAGGATATCCCTAATCTACAATTTTTGTGTTTGTTTGTTTGTTTTTGAGACAGAGTCTCACTCTGTTGCCTAGGCTGGAGTGCAATGGCATGATCTCGGCTGACTGCAACCTCTGCCTCCTGGATTCAAGGGATTCCCCTGCCTCAGCCTCAGCCTCAGCCTCCTGAGTAGCTGGGATTACAGTCACCTGTCTTGGTGCCTGGCTAATTTTTGTATTTTTAGTAGAGACGGGGTTTCACCACCTAATTCTATAATCTTTAGTGGAAAGATGGTTAAAATAAGAGTCTCCATTTGAAGAATCTTAAATTACAGTCAATAAGAGTAAAAATATGGAAAACCATTTCTACAAAATATAATATACAATATGGGTCTTGAATGTTTGCATCATTACATACTGAGAATTCATTATATAATACTGTGTCTGTTGAGGAATAACAATGTTGTTTGTTTAATCTGGAATTGCATGTTTGGAAATTGTTCTCAGTTATAATGGTAACGTTTGAAAGGGTGACAGATTTGGCTCTAGCAGTGCTGCAAAGCCCCTTTTTTAGTATAAACCATCAAAAAACAGTAACAAACACTACCATTTTGCTGCTTATATACCTTGTCTTAAGGAAGGAAAGGGTAGAAATAAAAAGATTTCAGAATTTATGCCAAACATATGTTAGACAAAGTACTATACCAGGAAGTAATATAAAAAAATAAATTGCAGGCTTCCTCAAATAAGAAGAGTATCAAATCTCTCCTAAATTCTGGTATATTTTAAAGTTATTTATTTGTTTATTGAAATATATTTGTACTTACACTTTATTATGCTTGTTTTGGAAAGGTAAATTTGCTCCAATGTATTGATGCATTAGGGATCAATTCGAGCATAATAAATATTTCACATTTGTTTAAGCATGATTCATTTCTTGAAGTAAAAGTAGGAGAAAGCAGAAAATTGCACTCAGCTAAATCAGCCTGTATAACAATAAACAAAATACACAGAAGCACACACTTCAAACATATACCAGTTCTCTTAATCCAATGCATTCACAATCCTAAAAATATGTTCTGCTATTCTTCACATTTGTGAAGTTTTCTTTTTTTATATTAACACAAAAATACTGCCAGGCACAGTGGTTCATGCCTGTAATCCCAGCACTTTGGGAGGCCGAGGCGGGTGGATCACCTGAGGTCAGGAGTTCGAGAGCAGCCTGGCCACCATGGTGAAACACTGTGTCTACAAAAATACAAAAATTAGCCAGGCATGGTGGTGCGCACCTGTAATCACAGCTACTTGGGAGGCTGAGGCAGGAGAATTGTTCGAACCCAGGAGGCGGAGGTTGCAGTGAGCCAAGACTGCACCACTGCACTCTAGCCTGGGCGACAGAGTGAGACTCTGTCTCAAAAAAAGCCAAAAAACAGAAACAAAATAAAAGTAAAAGCACTCATTTATTATTCAAAACATGTTCAAGAGTCCTGGTTCAAAAATACCATGAAGTTGGTGCAAAGAGAAGTTTAAAGTGTTGAAGTGAAGCTTGAAATAATAAATGTTTTTAAAAAGATAGAAAAACCAAAACCTGAGAGAACATGTGATGTCTCCAAGCAGTGGACATAAAGGAACACATATGGCAGGCTATGAAAGACAAAACAATGAAAAGCAAAGAAACGTCAATAGCTATAACAATACCAAGTGCTGCAAAGTCAATAAGAAGAAAGCCTAAAGAAATGGAAAGATTATCAACCATATGGCTTGAAACTCAAACAACCTCTTTACAACCAAAGAGAAAGCACTAATTATATATGAGGATTTTAAATGGTAAGCACCAAATTCTCCTAGAATGCCTCTTTTTAGTGCTATTAGGGTCTAAGAGTAGTAGTTTCAAACACGAGTTCAATTTCCAAACCCTTCAGCTACTGAGCAAAACTGTGAGAATAGATGAGAAAGTTGCACAAGAATTACCAGTGATGATGCAGAAGTTGATTACAGGAAAAGACTATATATTGGAATTTTTGTTTTTCAGTTTCAATGGACAAGTATCATATATAAGCATATACCTCCAAAACTATATCTCAAAAGCAGAAAAATATATCCTAGGATTTAAGGCTTTGAAAGATTGCTTAACTGTCATATTTGACCAGAGGACCATGAGTTTACCCATCCACATCTGGTGTTAAAACTTTCCATCATATTTTGGATAGCCCTTCTTCCATTGCCTCACAATAATTCACTACCATTCTGAGAACTACTTCCACAAGCAAATATCAGGTCTTTTCAAGATCAAGTGCCATATTTTTGAACTGTTGATGCGTTTCTTAACCATTTAGCACATGTAAAACTATGTTACTCCTTTGAATGTAGTTCCTATCAATATTATTTAATATGTCATTGATGACATTTTGAGCGTTTTGCTCCTATTTTATTCATGAGTTCCATACTTTTTATTTACATATTTGCATAATGCAGTGATATTTAGGAGCACATATGCTGTGTTATAATTAAACGTTCTGTACAATTGAATCTCAGTTCCTCTCTGAATATTCTTTTTCTCCTCTCTCATGCTCACATTTTGTATTCTCTTCTCATCAGCAATGACCCTCTATTTGTTGACATTCTAAATTCCAAAGCTGCAACTGACTCAAATCTCTTAGCTAATAAGTAAATATAGTCACTCTGGCAAACAACATATGGCTAAAACAGGTAGTTCTTCATATTTATGCATTCAAGTTTATGTATTCAAGTATATTCACTTTAAGTTCATCAAGAAAACATTTTGTTAATTGGTTGCAGCAATAAGAAATTGTAGTGAATTGTTATTCTGGGCCTTATATTAAAATGGAATATCAAAAAAGTATTGAATTGTAGCATATACTAAGACCAAAAAAAATATTGGTATGGTCTTTATATAGTTTATAAATGTAATACAATAGGATATTTATGAAAACACTATTGAATGGAACATGTTTCAAAACTGATATTTTATTTCTATTGTAAAATGCTCACCACAAATATAAGAATTTTAAGTGGCACTTTTTTGGTGTATTGTTGCCAAATACTTCCGGATATTTTATTGAAGGTGTATTATGTTGGTTTGCATTATTATTAAAGGGAAACTTCACTATGTTGTTTGCATAAGGAGTAAAAAAACTACACAGTGATGAATATTATTAAGTAACATGTCAAGTACATGGCATAGGAAAAGGCGTTGGCTTAAAAATTAGACACTTTTTCTGTCAACACTGAGAAAGTTTTAACATTGGATTGGAGGATTTGGACTCACTATAAGACTAAAACTTTTTAAAAATCAGTAATTCATAAATAATAATAAATATGTTTTAAATATATAAGAGGGCATTCCAATCAACTTGTGTACACATTTTCTAAACATGATGGATAAATTGGTTTTATGGTCTGTGGAACACAGCACAAAATGAGCGAGCAACGCAAATAAGAGTCTTATCTAAGTCCCTCCTCTGTACCCAGGGAGACAGAAAATTTAATTAAATGGCTTGAATAAAATAAAATATAGCAGTCGCAATATATTATAAACAAGTCAGCTAGGAAAATGAGAATAAAAGTAAGAAAAAAAGTCAGAATGAGGGCTTTTTGATTATAACAATAAAAAAGCAATAGAACTAACATAACTAACTCCATTTTTGTTTGTTTAAATAACCTTTTCCCATTCTTATACATAGGCCAGGATAATTTTAGAACACTAAAATAATATACAAAAGCAGCAGTCACGTAGTTTAAAAAACTAATTCTGAAATTAAAGGAAAAGTATGTAAACAAGTATGTTTTGTTAAAGACTTGACTTAGAGGAGCACTGTGACCTGACAAAGGACAAGGAAGGAAGTTTCCAACCTTCTTGGACACTCGCTGGTGCCCAGATGTCTGTGGTTGTTTGTTTGTTAGTTACCTCTTGATCTCAATCTCTTCTCTTCCCTGGCCTTAACATAAAAAGGGTCTAAATTTTGTACTGACTTAAGGTGATATTCTAGGACAATAGTCCACTATCTTCTTGGTTTGCTGATTATCTTCTTGGTTTGCTGATTCTCCAAATATACCCGTTTTCCTCCCTACCAACCCTTGTGTCTCAAGTCTGGCTTTTGAGCAGTGAGCTGCCAAACCTGGGTTTGGTTACATAATGATATATATGACAAGTCAAGAAATCCCTACGGTTATAAGTGAATAGATGCTGGGTAAGTGATAGGCAGTTTCAATTATCCCTGTCTCCTATTATTTACATGATTCTACAGTCACCTCCTTTTGAGTGTGGACTGGACATAGTCACCTGCTTTGAAGAAATAGAATACAGAAAAAATGATTTTTCTATGATTAAGTTACAATAAAATTGTTACTTCCAATTTGCTAGTATTCTAGATATATGGCTTTTAAAGTACCTTGCAGTTTAGCCAGAAAAATAGTTATTTGGTTTATTGTAACTGTTGAGAACTCTATTTAAAATTAAATACGGCTTATTTCATGGACTGTCTGAAGTGTGTGTATGTATGTGTGTTTCATAAATGCTATAATAGTTTTGAAAATGTTTGTTAGGCATATTTTATTTTACTTCAGAAATCTTGAAAGCTTGCAGAGAAATTCATATATATTTTTGAGTGGGACTTTCTATTCTTTTCTGTTATTGTGTATGGAAGACATGCATATAAACTCATTCTGTGATTAGTTTAAATCACCATGCTCTGTTTTTAGATACTGAAAGTATGTTTCCATGGCAGTTGACTGTGGTTAGCAGAAACAGAGAAGTCAGCTATCTATAAACTCCCATGATGAGATGCCAGAAAAAGTCAAACTCTGGGAATACAGGGTAGTACAATTTATTGATTGACATAAACTTCTACAGTAATTCATCTGTTTTCCTGCCTGAATTTTTTCAAGTTGCAGCACAGTGATTATTTAATTGAGTTAATTAATTTATTTTAGAGACATGGTCTGACTCTTGCTCAGGCTGATCTCAAACTCCTGGGCTCAACAAATCCTCCAGCCTTTCAAGTAGCTGAAACTACAGATGTGCGCCACCACATCCAGCTTATTTCTGGTCGGGCAGTGCTGGAAAGATCCATGAATCTTACATTACTAATCTACCTGTTTGTTGTTCCAGTATGTTAAATCTATATTTCAATAACTGTTGACTTTTGCCAGCCTTATGTCTACTCTACCATCAGCAGCAAGACAATTGTGTAGATCAGGGTTGTCCATAGTAGTTAAAAGGTAAGAATCGCTTGGCATATGTATTAATATAGTAATTCTAAGGTCTGTCTGCCAGAAATTCTGATTCTAAAAATTGGTATGGATACCCAGAATCTGTACAGTAGATGACATTTTAAGTTAGAAATATTTAAGCAGCACTTATAAAAATGATCAGGAAGAAGAAAAGAATAACAGAAGATACCATTTAAAAAATGCATACATCTTTTGGCCAAATTCTAGAAATTTAGACTAAAATGTTTTGAATAAAAAAGTGTTAAAATAATTTTATTAAATTTTATGCTTCTTGAACTTCAAATTGAAAGCACAAGAATATTTTATTATTTTCATGATCTCTAAACGGAAATCTGAAACAAATTGATTGGAAAGGTTGAAATCATTGATTTTTCAATAAGCTGCATAAGCAAAAATAAAAATAATAAAAGAAAGAGTAATCCCAATTACAGACCAAAACATCACTTTTCTTTTGGGTAGAGCCTGAGATAGAGCATGTTAACCAAAGGGCATGGAATTGGGAACTAAATGTGGGCAGCCACCCCATGAAGAGCCACCTCTGCAGGCATAACTCAACTTGTGCCTCCTCCAGGAGAAATTAGGTGGATTTTGATATATTTTTAGAGCTGTTCTTCTCCAATGCAGCTACCAGGTCAATCACTGCATCCCCTTAGAGACAGATTGAGGAAAAGTTCAGGAAGGCCATGAATGTGTTAAGGGGCAATCCCTCCTGGGAAATAACAGAAATGGGGAGAAAATAAAGTGTTTCTTTAACATGGAAGTTAGTCAATAACCTTGTTTGCTTACCAAAGAATTATCTGTTTTAGGTGTCCTTTCTCAGGATTTCTTCAGCTCCTACACTTCTCTAATTCTGAAACACTAATTCTGAAAAATTGAGCCAGTCATAACAATTTAATTACACACACAAAGGGAGCATAACCACAAGTTAACATAAAATTATATGATTGGACTAACATGCAGTTGTTACCGCAATTATCCACTCTGACACTGTGCATTATTGCATTTCACATTGTATTAATATGTATAAAAGACAGAGGGTCAATAAATATTTAGCAGATGAATCAGAGTTGGCATCTCAAGAATATAAGGGTGATTTAGAAATTATCTTAAATAATGTAGAAGAAGCGCTATGTGGGTTCTGTAGAGAAAACAAAGGAGAGGAAATTATTTACCATCCACTCCTCACTTGGCGTATTCAGGGAATATCTAGTAGCTTTTTGATGAGGCATAGAGACAGAAGAGCATGGGGAGCTGCTTAAGAGGAGTCCTAAAAATGTGTCCAGGACAGCTTGCTGGAGTATTTATGACAAACTTAAGAATGTTTTCCTCATTTTGTGGGCCAGTAGTGTTCAAAATCTTTTTCATGACACTTATTTGTAAAAGTTTAAGAATTTAACCCCAATTATTTACATTTATATCTCTATCTTTAAAAATATAGATAACAAGTTATAAACATATATGTGTGTATATATATAATACTGTATATGTAATACTGTCAAATTGTCTAATGCTGCTAATAATTAACATATTTTTCATCTTTAAACATTAACATGCAAAAAGATTTTTGATTAAATATACAAACAGATGCCCCTTGACTTATGATGGGGTCCTGGTCCCAACAAACCCATTTTTAGTTGAAAATATTGTAAGTCAAAAATGCATCCAATACAACTAACCTGCTGAAAGTTGTAGTTTAGCCTGGCCTACCTTAAACATGCTCAGAGCAGTTAGAGAGCCTGCAGTTGGGCTCAATCATCTAACACATCTAGCCTATCTTATATTATAATAAAGTGTCGAAAATCCTATCTAATTTATTGAATACTATACTGAGGCATAGTTTCTACTGAATGTCTATCACTTTTGTACCAGTTTAAAGTAAAAAAATCGAACTTAAACCAACATAAGTTATGGACCATCTGTATTAAGTTTGTCTCCCACCCAAACATGGGAAATAATATTAAAGGGGTTTTTGAAAAGACATAAATCCACAAATACAAAAAGAATAAAAGAGGAGTAAGCAACATTTTAGAGGGTAGAGAACATATGGAAGAGTGGTAACTTACTTACTCACTGAATCCATGGAAGACAAATCCTAAGCTACCATGGGGAAAGCCAAGAACTAACTTGAGTTTTGCTTCAGTACTCACAAAAGGACCATGAACTCATGCCGCCATTAAATCTGTAAGTGTAAATGAAGACACTCAGCCATTTTAATATATGGTCGGAGTACAGGATAGACTACAAGACCTTCTCTCCACCTTACTTAGTGCAGTTGGAGCAGCACTCTTCTTCTCCATACTCATAGAAGACTGAAGATTTAATATTGGACAGGTTAAAATTGAAGGACTCTCATCTGGATATACTAGACAAATTAAGAAGGATATTATCCTGAAAACAGAGGTGCTGACCAATTCCAAACTGTACTGAGATTCCAAACTCCCTTTTGTCTCTTATCATCTCATAGATTATTGGCAAGCAGTCCTGATCCCCTTATGCTTACCTGGGAAATATAATGACCTCTGAAAGAAAATATTAAATATTTTTATATCATGGATTATCTAAGGAAACAGCTCTACCTCAGAATCTATTAAGCCAAAATTTAAAAAGTTCCTTCAGTCATTCTGAAATTCCAATAAGTGAGGGACTTCAAGGTGGCTGACTAGAGGTATCTAGCATTTGCCTTGTTCACAAAGAACCAAAATAGGGAGATGATCACACTTGAAATATAGTGCCTAAGAAAGAACACCAGAATTCAACAGAGAAGTAACAGGAAGCAAGGAAAGAGAGAAAAGTCAGGTAGGTCAGGCTTGGCCAGGAGCACTGGGTAGGGTCTGCAATGTGGGGGAAGAGCAACTCAGACATCCCCAGCAGTCCACATCCCCAAGTAGACTCCTGTGATTCTAGCCACAGGAGAGCCCCTTGACAGTCGCAGGTCCTGAAACCAACATAGAAAGCTACCTAGAGACTACAGAAAGGCATTACTCCAGAGAGAGCTCATGGTGAGGCCCATACACTGCCAAAACCTAAGCAGCTGTGGCACAGCACCATTTTGGGAGCCAAGACACCACCAGATTGCATCCCACCCTGGGGCCTAATAACATACATTTTCATATCCCTGGAGCCCCACTGAAATCCGCTGTCCCCAGCCACTGCCATTGCTGGCTGCTGCCTCTGGAAGCCTAAGCACAAGTCACTGGCAGCACCCCCATCACCCTCATCGAGGTCAATATGCATTTATATGTACCTTGAGAATAAGCTACCATGCCTGCAGCTGTCACCTGGGGCCAAAAGACACACTCCTCAGCCACCTGGCTACAAATGCTGCCATTAAACAACCCTCCTCTCCCTGGCAGCAGGGACACAGTGCCTTCACATATGCCATAAGGGCAGCAACCCCTCCTCACCACTGATGTCTTCCCCACATGAGACTTCACTGGTACCTGGAGATCACCCCACCCTGTTTACCACAGCCAGCACCCACATGCACTGCTGGGGCACCTGAGACCTACTCCTCCCTTCCTGGCTTGAATTTCCAGCATTCAATAATGTCATTTGAAGGCTTGGGAATCACTCCATTCCATCCACCACCGTTGGCCACTGAGCACTCCTCCTGGGGGCCTGAAAACAAGTCCACTCTTCCTGCCACTACACCAGCGTTAGCACTAAACTGCACATGCCACCAGCAGGCCTGGGGACTTACCCACACAGCAGTTGCAGCCATTGCCAACACCAGTGCAGATGACTTGGGAGTCAAAGGGTCGTCCTGCCACAGCTGCTGCTATCACAGATGCCATGCCCTCTGCCCAGGGCCCTGAAAACCTGCCCACCTGCATGGACCACCACAGTCACTGATAGCACCTGAACAAGTCACCTGTACCAAGTGCCAGAGCCTGCTACTCTGGGGCCCAAGGACATACACACTAGCATTCCTGCTACCACTGGGGACTGGGATTGGCCCAGCTGATGTCAGTGTCCTCAGCAAAACTTCACCACAACTTCCACTACAGCCATACAATCACTTAGAGATAGTCAATATTAGGGTTGCACAATGAAGTTTGGTTTTAGGCATATTAGTCCACTAATTTCATGGCACATGGATGGCCTCTAGAAAAATGAAAGTATGTTTGAAAGAGAACATTTCTAGCTAAAATGGCCAAGATGACTTAAGGGAAGAGGTGAATTGCTCAGAACCTTGAGTGGTGGTTCGTTTGTGTTCATGGATGGAGGTGGGGGACAGGGAGAGCTTAAAGAAATCTGCAATGCGAGAAAGGGGCCAAGACAGACAAATAGAAACAGCTCCCATCTGCAGCTCCCAGCGAGATGAACACGGAAGGTGGGTGATTTCTGTATCTCCAACTAAGGTACCAAGTTCATCTTATTGGGACTGATTAGGCAGGTGGCGTGACCCATGGAGGGTGAGCAGAAGCAGGGTGGGGTGTCACTTTACCCAGGAGCTGCATGAGGTGGGGGGACCTCCCTCCCCCAGCCAAGGGAAACAGTGAGGGTCTGTGCTACCTGCCAGAGATACCGCGCTTCTCCCATGGATTTGTGCAATCCGCGGATCAGGAGATTGCATTGTGAGTCTATACCACTGGGGCCCTGGGTCTCAAGCACAAAACTGGGATAACCAACTAACCAACGACAGCCACTCCCGCCAGTGGCTGTTCAGGCTGGCACTGAGCTGCAGGAGTTTTTACATACTCCAGTGGTACCTGGAACTCCAGTGAGGCAGGAGAACCTCACAGGAGTGGAAAGGCTAAAGCCAAGTGGAAAGGCTAAAGCCAGGGAGCCAAGCAGTCTTGATCAGTTGGTCCCACTCCCATGGAGCCCTGAAAGCTAAGACCCACTGGCTTAAGACCCCTACTACCAGCACAGCAGTCTGGAGTCTGCATGGGAGGACTGAGTTTCCAGGGGAGGTGCGACTGCCATTACTGCAGCTGTAGTTGGTGGTTTTCCCCTGACAGTGCAAAGGAGACTGAGAGGTTTGCACTGGGTGGAATTCTCCCACAGTGCAGCAAAGAGGCTGTGGCAGATCATGGCCAGGCTGCCTTTTTAGGTTGGACCCAGAGCCATCCTTCCTCACTGGGCAGGCCATCCCTGCAGGAATTCCAGCAGCTCCAGTCAGGGGCTTACAGACAGAAATCTCATCTCCCTGGGACAGAGCACTGCAGGGGAGGGTGCATTGCGTTCTCAAGTTCAGCAGACTTAATCTTTCCTGTCTACTGGCTCTGAAGAGACTGGCTGATCCAGATGAGGGGAATTCCCCCAGCACAGTGCACTAGCTCCACTAAGGGAAACTCAGACTGCCTCCTTAAGCGGGTCTTGGATCCCATGCCTCCTGACTTGACTGGGTGAGACCTCCCAACAGGGGTCACCAGACACCTCATATACGACAGTTCCAGCTGGCACTAGGTCAGTGCCCCTCTGGGATGAAGCTTCTGAAGGGAGGAGCAGGCAGCAATCTTTGCTGTTCTGCAGCCTCCACTGGTGATTCCCAGGCAAACAGGGTCTGAAGTGCCCCCAGCAAACTGCAGCAGCCTGACTGTTAGAACAAAAACAAACAAACAAACAGAAAATAACAACAACAACAAAGACCCCACAAAAACCCCACTGAAAGGTCATCAGCCTCGAAGATCCAAGGTAGATAAATCCATGAAGATGAGCAAAGACACGGAAAATTGCAAAAGCCAAAATGTCTCTTCTCCAAATGATTGCAACACTTCTCCAGCAAGGGCACAGAATCAGGCTGAAGCTGAGATGGATGAACTGACAGAAGTAGGCTTCAGAAAGTGGGTAATAATGAATTTCTCTGAGCTAAAGGATTATGTTCTAACTCAATGTGAAGAAGCTAAAAACCATGATAAAAGATTACAGGAGCTGTTAACTAGAATAACCAGTTTAGAGAGGAACAAAAATGACCTGATGGAACTGAAAATCACAGCACGAGAACTTCATGATGTTAACACAAGTATCAATAGTCAAATCAATCAAGCAGAAGAGAGAATATCAGAACTTGAAGAATATCTGGCTGAAATAAGGTAGGCAGACAAGATTAGGGAGAAAAGAATAAAAAGGAGTGAACAAACCTCAAAGAACTATGGGACTATGTAAAAACATCAAACCTACAACTAATTGCAGTACCTGAAAAAGATGGGGAGAATTGAACCAAGTTGGAAAACACACTTCAGGATATCACTCAGGAGAATTTTCCCACTCAGGAGAATTTTCCCAACCTAGCAAGACAGGCCAATATTCAAATTCAGGAAATCTAGAGAACTCCAATAAGATACTCCATGAAAAGATCTACCCTAAGACACATAATTATCAGATTCTCCAAGGTTGACATAAAGGAAGAACTGTTAAGGGCATCCAGAGAGAAAGGCCAGGTCACCTACATAGGAAAGTCCATCAGACTAACAGCAGACCTCTCAGTGGAAACCCTCCAAGACAGAAGAGATTGGGGACCAATAGTCAACATTTTTAAAGAAAATAAATTCCAACACAGAATTTTATATCCTGCCAAACTAAGCTTTATAATCGAAGGAGAAATAAAATATTTTTCAGACAAAGAAATGCTGAGTGATTTTGTCACTACCAGGCCTACCCTGCAAGAGCTCCTAAAGAAAGCACTAAACATGGATAGGAAAATCCATTACCAGCCACTACAAAAACACATTGAAGTACACAGACCAATGACACTATGAAGCAACTACATTAATAAGTTTGCAAAATTAACCAGCCAGCATCATGATGACAGGATCAAATTCACACAACAATATTAACCTTAAATGTAAATGGACTAAATGCCCCAGTTAAAAGACACAGAATGGCAAGCTGGATAAAAACATAAGACCTATTGGTGTGCTGTATTCAAGAGACAAATCTCATGTGCAAAGATGCACATAGACTTAAAATAAAGGGATGGAGGAAAATTTACCAAGCAAATGGAAAACACAAAAAAGCAGAGGTTACAATCCTAGTTTCTCAGAAAATAGACTTTAAGCCAACAAACATCAAAAAAAGATAAAGAAGGGCATTATGTAATGTCAAAGGGTTCAATTTAACAAGAATAGCTAACTATCCTGAATATATATGCACCCAATACAGGAGCACCCACATTCATAAAACAAGTTCTTAAAGACCTACTAAGATACTTAGACCCCCCCACACACACAATAATAGTGGGAGATTTAATATCTCACTGTCAGTATTAGACAGATCATTGAGACAGAAAATTAACAGACATTCAGGACTTGAACTCAGCTCTAGACCAAGTGGACCTTATAGGTATCTACAGAACTCTCCACCTCAGAACAATGGAATATATGATTTTTTCTATGCCACATGGCACTTACTGTAAAATTGATCACATAATTGGAAGTAAAACACTCCTCAGCAAATACAGAGAACTGAAATCATAATAGTTTCTCAGACCACAGCACAATCAAATTAGAACTGAAGAATAGGAAACCCACTCAAAACAACACAACTATATGGAAACTGAACAACCTGCTTCTTAATGACTCCTGGCTAAATAATGAATTTAAGGCAGAAATCAGGAAGTTCTTTGAAACCAATGAGAACAAAGAGACAACATACCAGAATTTCTGGGATACAGCTAAAGCAGTGTTAAGAGGAAAATTTATAGCACTAAATGCCCACATCAAAAAACTAGAAAAATCTCAAATTGACACTGTAACATCACAACTAAAAGAACTAGAGAACCAAGGGCAAAAAAACCCCAGAGCTAGCAGAAAACAAGAAATAACCAAGCTTTGGCTAGGAGCGGTGGCTCACACCTGTAATCCCAGCACTTTGGGAGGCCGAGGCGGGCGGATCACAAGGTCAGGAGATCGAGACCATCTTGGCTAACACGGTGAAACCCCATCTCTACTAAAAATACAAAAAATTAGCCGGGCGCGGTGGCGGGTGCCTGTAGTCCCAGCTACTCGGGAGGCTGAGGCAGGAGAATGGCATGAACCTGGGAGGTGGAGCTTGCAGTGAGCCGAGATTGTGTGCCACTGCAATCCGGCCTGGGCTAAAGAGCAGGACTCCGTCTCAGAAAAAAAAAAAAAAAGAAAAGAAAAAAAGAAATAACCAAGCTTAGAGCAAACTGAAGTAGATAGAGACACATACAAAAAACTTCAAAAAATCAGTGAATCCAGGAGCTTATTTAAAAAATAATGATAATAAAATGGATTGCTAGTGAGACTGATAAAGAAGAAAAGATTCAAATAAACACAATCAGAAATAATAAGGGGGATACCACCACTGACCCCACAGAAATACAATCATCAGAGAATACTATAAACACTTCTAGATTTTCTAATTTATTTGCATAGAAGAAATTGATAAATTCCTGGAGACACACACCCTCCCAAGACTGAACCAGGAAGAAGTTGAATCCTTGAGTAGACAAACAAGTTCTGAAACTGAGGTGGTAATTAATAAATAGCCTACCAACAAGAAGAAAAAAAAAAAAAAAAACCCAGTCCCAGTTGGGTTTACAGCTGAATTCTATCAGAAATACAAAGAGGAGCTGGTACCATTTCTTCTGAAACCATTCCAAACAATTGAAAAGGAGGGACTTCTCCCTAACTCATTGTATGAGGTCAGAATTATCGTGATACCAAAACCTGGGAGAGATACACCAAAAAAGAAAACTTCTATCAAATACCCTGATGAACATGGATTCAAAAATCCTCAGTAAAATACTGGCAAACAGAATCCAGCAGCACATCAAAAAGCTTATCCACCACGATCAAGTCAGCTTCATCCCTGGAATTCAAGGCCAGTTCAAAATACACAAATCAATAAAGGTAATTAATCACATAAACAGAACTAAAGACAAAAACCTCGTGATTATCTCAATAGATGCAGAAAAGTCATTTGATAAAATTCAACAGCCTTCATATTAAAAACTCTCAATAAACTAGGTGTTGAAAGAACATACCACATAATAATAAAAGCCATTTATAATAAACCCACAGCCAATATTATACTGAATGGGCAAAAGCTGAAACCATTCCCCTTGAAAACTGGCATAAGACAAGGATGTCCTCTCTTAACACTCATTCAACATAGTGTTGGAAGTTCTGGCTAGAGCAATTAGCCAGGAGAAAGAAATAAAGGGTACTCAAATAGGAAGAGAGAAAGTCAAATTGTCTTTATTTGCAAATGACATGATCATATATCTAGAAAAACCCATTAACTGAGTCCAGAAGCTTCTTAAACTGATAAGCATCTTCAGCAAAGTCTCAGAATACAAAATCAATGTGCAGAAATCAGAAGCATTCCTATACACCAACAACAGACAAGCAGAGAGCCAAACCATAAAAACACTCCCATTCAAAATTGCCACTAAGAGAATAAACTACCTCGGAATATGGCTAACAAGGGAAGTAAAGGACCTCTTCAAGGGGAAACTACTAACCACTGCTCAAGGAAATCAGAGATGACACAAGCAGATGGAAAAACATTCCATGCTCATGGATAGGAAGAATCAATATTGTAAAAATGGCCATACTGCCCAAAACAATTTATAGATTCAATGCTATTCCCATTAAACTACCACTGACATTCTTCACAGAATTAGGAAAAACTATTTTAAAATTCACATGGAACCAAAAAGAGCTCACATAGCAAAGACAATACTAAGCAAAATTAACAAAGCCAGAGGCATCACACTACCTGACTTCAGACTATACTACAAGACTACAGTAACCAAAACTGCATAGTACTGGTACAAAAACAGACACATAGACCAATGAAACAGAACAGAGGCCTCAGAAATAACACCACACATCTACATCCATCTGATCTTCAACAAACCTGACAAAAACAAGCAATGCGGAAAGGACTTCCTGTTTAATAAGTCGTGCTGGGAGAACTGGCTAGCCATATACAGAAAATTGAAACTGGACCCCATCCTTACACCTTATACAAAAATCAACTCAAGATGAATTAAAAACTTAAGTGTAAAACCCGAAACTGTAAGAGCCCTAGAAGAAAATCTAGGCAATACCATTCAGGACATGGGCATAGCAAAGATTTTATGATGAAATCGCCAATAGCAATTGCAACAAAAGCAATAATTGAAAAATGGTATATAATTAAACTAAGAGCTTCAGCACAGCAAATGAAACTATCATCATAACAAACAGACAACCCACAGAATGTGAAATAATTTGCAATCTATTCATCTGTCAAAGGTCTAATACGCTTTGTCAGAATCCACAAGGAACTTAAGCAAATTTACAAGGAAAAAACAACCCCATTAAAAAGTGAGCAAAGGATATGAACAGAAACATCTCAATAAAAGACATACATGCAGCCAAAAAAAAAAATACAAAAAAAAGCTCGACGTCACTGATCATTAGAGAAATGCAAATTAAAACCACAATGAGATACCATCTCATGCCAGTCAGAATAGCAATTACTAAAAGGTCAAGAAACTACAGATGCTGGTGAAGTGGTGGAGAAATAAGAACACTTCTACACTTTTGGTGGGAGTGTAAATTAGTTCAACCATTGTGGAAGACACTGTGGCAATTTCTCAAAGATTTAGAACCAGAAATACCATTCAACCCAGCAATCCCATTACTGGATATATACCCAAAGAAATATAAATCTTTCTATTATAAAGATACATGTACGTGTATGTTCATTGCAACACTATTCACAATAGCAAAGACATGGAATCAACCCAAATTCCCATCAGTGATAGACTGAATAAAGAAAATGTGGTACATATACACCACAGAATACTGTGCAGCCATGAAAAGGAATGAGATCATGTCCTTTGCAGGGGCATGGATGAAGCTGGGAGCCATTATCTTCATCAAACTAATGCAGGAACAGAAAACCAAACACCACATTCTCACTTATAAGTGGGAGCTGAACAATGAGAACACATGGACACAGAGAGGGGAACAACACTTACTGGGGCCTGTTGGGGTAGGGTTGGGGGGAGGCAAGGAGAGCATTAGGAAAAATAGTTAATGCATGCTGGGCGTAATACCTAGGAGATGGGTTGATAGGCACAGCAAACCACCATGACACACCTTGGCCTATGTAACAAACTTGCACATCTTGCACATGTACCCCAGAACTTAAAATAAAAGTAAAAATAAAAATACAAAAGAAAGAAATCTGCAATGCTAAACAACAAAAATGGCAAATGCATGCAAATGTCAGTGAATATAAAATTAAAACAAAACATTTCTGTTTAATTTAAACAAGGTAAATAGACAACAGACTATTCACTTATTGTAACAACTTTAGAAATGAGGTTGGATTGTTCACTGTTATACTTACATAATTCCATAACTATGGTGCTTCTCAATCTTTTCTCTTGTTTGGAATAAATACTAGGTTGTGAGCCATGTGTTTGGTGGAATTTCCAAATAACTAATCAAATTCAACAGCAGACTTCTCCTCTCCCTTCATGATTAATTCCAGATAGTTTTTTTTTTCTTCCCATGTTCCCCAAGGCTTGACTTCTCTACCCAACCTAATCATTTTATTTATTTCCAGCTTTTCCTCAGGCAATAAAAATCTAGGCAACTGTAAGAGTTAATAACAAGCATAAAGGTTGTACTACATTAGTGTAGTTTTACAGTCTTGAATTTTAAATGTACAGAAACCACCAGAATGCTCAATGGTAGGCTTCTGCTCATATAGAAAAGGGATGTGTTGAATTGAGCCATATGTTAGCCTCCTCCTTTATAACAATGCATGTTGTAAGAGATTACATGCATGGACTGCTTTATGAATTTTGCTGAAAAATTTATAGCATGTGTCTTCTGAACATAATTAGATCTTGCTATGTGATAAAAGCATTCTACTGAATTTATTTTATCTTGTAACTGAATAAACTTGCTTTGTTAATTTTTCAACATCTGCTAAATTTAAGTATATTTTTGCTATAAATTGTATTAGTATGTAATTGACTCTGTAGTAAAATTAATTCATTTTATATTTCATTTTAACTGATTGAGATATATTTACAATACCAGGAAGATCAACAGAAAGAACACAGGCCTTGAAAATTCTGATTTGATTACAAGTATTAGGTACTTTATGTTATCAAAATACATACAATGAAAGGGAAGGTCCTGGGGTGTCAGTGATGTCTTCAAACAGAATGTGGAAGGACATTATGTGTTGTGTAAGTAAAACTATTTTATCAGCTCTCAGTCTCCAAATTTTGAAGATATGGAGAAGAAAGTTGAAAGACCTAAAAGAAAGGCAATATAAAATGGAAATCATGTAGATAGTCACATATAGTTTTATGCCCTTCCTCTCATCAGTATACATGTAATGTGTATTTCATTCATTGCTATTGATTTTAAAATGCAAATACCTTTTTATTAAAAATTATCTTTCCCACATGAATTTTATGTACATTATATTAAAAATACACAAAACACATATACAATATGTGTATAAAACATGTTATTTTTTTCATTGGAGAGTTTTCTTATTTGCTAAAGGTAACTCACTATTTTAAACCAGTTCTACTTTACTCTTCTTCAGAACAGGCAGTTTTTTGTTTTGAGAATATTATGCTATGTTTTATGACAACATACCTGTGAAGTTTGCATGGTTATCCTAATTAGAGAATTAGATGCTAATCTCAACATAACTATGATATAGGTAATGCATCATGGAAGTCTTATGTGACGGAAAGCTGCCAGTTGCAGAACAGTAGTCCTTGGCCTTCGTGGATCATGACCCATAGGTAGACTTTAAGTACTTTAAGTGTTTACAATTTTCTTACATGTTAAAGCAAAAGATCTTATCAAAGGCAATTTATGTGTCAATATTGATATGTACTTATTACATGTCCAACACAGCATTCATGTGCTAAATTTATTATTTTATATAATTTGCTTTATGTCTAAGATAATATTAAATAATAAAGGTACTTGTTAATGTCCTTCTAGGATCTCATTGTAACTGAATTAATACTAATGCTTTTCTTTTAAGATTTAAAATCATATTTGAACTTCCAACATCTGCTTAGTATATAGAAAGCTAGAAAAGCACCACTCTCTGTATTAGGCTATTCTTACGCTGCTAGAGAGAAATATCTGAGACTGGCCATTTTAAAAGAAAAGAGGTTTAATTGGCTCACAGTTCTGCATGTTGTACAGGAAGCATGGTGCTGGCATCTACTTCTGGTGAGGCCTTAAGGAGCTTATAATCATGGTGAAGTTTATCAGGAAGCCAGCATGTCACATGGTGAGAGCAATAGCAACAGAAGAAGGGAGAGAGGTTCCAGGTATTTAAGCAACCAGATTTCACAAGAACTGAGAGAGAACTCACTTATTACCAAGGTGATGGTGCTAAACCATTCATGAGAGACCCACGTCCATGATCCAATCATCACCCACCACACCCCACCTCCAAAACTGGGACTCCCATTTTAACATGAGATTTGGAGGGCACAAGCATCCAAACCATATTATTCTATCCCTGCCTCCCCAAATCTCATGTCCTTCTCACATTTCAAAATACAATCATGCCTTTGCAATAACCCCAAAAGTCTTAATTTGTTCCAGCATTAACTCCAAAGTCCCAAGTGTCAAGTACCAAGTCCAAAGTCTCATTTGGAGATGCGTTCCTTCTACCTGTGAGCCCATGAGATTAAATACAAGTTATTTTCTGTCAAGATACAATGGTGATACAAGCTTTGTATATACATTCCCATTCCAAATAGGAGAAATTGACCAAACGAAAGGGTCTACAGGCTCCACTCAAGTCTAAAACTTAGTGGAGCAGTCATTAAATCTTAAAGCTCCAAAATAATCTCATTTGACTCCATGTCCTGCATCCAAGGTATACTAGAGCAAGGGGTGGGTTCCCAAGTCCTTGGGTTGTTCTGTCCCTGTGGCTTTGCAGGGTGCAGGCCCTGTGGCTGCTCTCACAGGTTGGAGTTGAGTGCTTGTGGCTTTCCCAGGCTCAGGATAAAAGCTCCCAGTAGATCTATCATTTTCAGGTCTGGATGATGAAGGCCTCCTTCCCACAGCTCCACTAGGCAGTGCCCTGGTGTGGACTTTGTCTGGGGGGCTCCAATCCCACATTTCCCCTCAGCACTACCCTAGTAGAGGTTTTCTGTGAGGGTTCTGCCCCTGTAGCAGGTGTCTGCCTGAGCACCCAGGCTTTCTCATACATGCTTTAAAATCTAAAGGGAAGATGCCAAGCCTCCTTCACTATTGCATTATATGCACCCAGAGACTTAAAACCACATGGAAGCCACCAGTGCTTATTGTGGCCTATGCTCTCCAAAGCAGTGACCCAAGTAGTATATGGGTCCAATCAAGCTGGAGCTGTAGGTAGAGCAGCCAGGATTCTAGGAGCAGTGTCCTGGGCTTGCCCAGGGCAGCGGGCCATGGGTCTGTCAAAGAAACCATTCTTTTCTCCTAGGTCTCTAGTCTGTAATGAGATGCCCTGTGTGAGAGATTTCTGAAATGCCTTTGAAACCTTTTCCCCATTGTCTTAGATAGTAGCACTTGGCTCCCTTTTAGTCATGCTAATCTCTCTAGCAAATGGCTGCCTGGGCAGCTTGCTTGTATTTCTCTCCAGAAAGTGTCTTTTCCTCTTCTGTCACATGGGCAGGCTGCAAATTTTTCAAATTTTGACACTCCACTTCTCTTTTAAATATGAGTTCCAACTTTAAGCCATTCCTTTGCTCCCACATATGATCTTAGGCTATTAGAGGCAGCTATGCTCACTTATTGAACTCTTTGCTACAGGAATTTCTTTCACCAGATACCTTACGTCGTCATTCTTCAGTTCAAACTTTCTTAAAGCCCTAGGACATGGATGCAGTGCAGCCAAGTTTTTTGCTAGGGAATAACACGGGTGACCTTTATGCAAGTTCCTGATAAGTTTCTCATTTCCATCTGAGATCTCCTTAGTCTGATATTGCTGCCCATATCTCTATCAGCATTTTTATCTCAAACATTTAACAAGTCTCTGTGAAGTTCCAGACTTTCTCTCATCATTCTATCTTCTTCTGAGCCATCCAAACTCTACCAACCTCTGTCCATTACCGAGTTCTAAATCTGCTTCTACATATTTAGTTATCTTTGTAGCAATGCCCCACTCTTGGGTACCAATTTTCTGTTTTAGGCTGTTTTTACATTGTGTGAAGAAATATCTGAGGCTGGCTAATTTATACAGAAAAAAAGGTTTAATTGGCTCACAGTTCTGCAGGTTATACAAGAAGCATGGTGCCAGCATCTGGTGAAAGCCAGCCTGAGGAAGCTTTCAACCATGTGAGAAGGCAAAGAGGAAGCAGGCACCTCACATGGTGAGAACGGGAGCAAGAGAAAGGAGGTTGGGGAGAGGTCCCAGACCTTTAAACAACCAGATCCTGTGCGAATTGAATGAGAACTCACTTATCACCAAAGTAATGGTGATAAACCATTCCTGAGGGATCTGCCTCCATGATCCAGTTACCTTCCATCAGGTCCCACCTCCAACACTGGGAATCACATTTTAACATGAGATTTGGAGGGGACAAATGTCCAAACCATTTCACTCCTATTCTTAAAATAAAAACAACAAAAAACTAGACTAGCTACACATTCATAATTTTCTTGAACACTCCATAGATTTGAGTTTATAGGTCAACCAAATAACTAAAAATTTAACAAAAACAAGTTTCTTCTGGAAAAATGAGATTCAGGCACTTGCTTACCTGAGGAAGATGCTATTGCACACTGGTAAGATTAGTCTGGATAAATTGTTTAATGGAATGCTAAAGCCTGAGTATGGGATAGCAGAGAATGTAGAACTCCTGGTGGGTACAGTCTGAGAGAAGACTTTTCTCTCACTCACAGGATTTTTTCCATAGAACTCAATAGCCTCACCAAAAAGATTGTTGAGCATCCTAAAATGTCTCCCATGTGGTGCTATTCTGGGTTAAAGGAGACTCAGCAACTGCAGTAAAGATCCAAAACAAGCTTCAAATTCCTTCCCCCACACCCCTACTCCTCGTTTGTTGTTGTTGTTGTTGTTGTTGTTTGTTTTCTACAGGAAATAAAAAAGCCTTAAGCTGTTGGTGAAGGGCACTATACAGCATTTTTCTTAGAGAAATGGTGAAAATTTATTTTATCTGAGAGAGGGAGACAGAAAAATCACTCCAACGTAGAGGAAGTGGCAAAAATGTGCTGTGATTAGAGTCTCCTCCAGTTGAGGGAGGAGCGTGGTCATTAGAAGGCTTTAACCCTGAAAGCCAGGAAACACAGTATTTGCCTAGAATGAAAGCTTAATCAGAACCACAGTGAATGCCTTCCCCAAGCCTCCAACTACCAACAGGTTAGCAAGCATCAAATAATAAGGAACAGCAGAATACTGCTGGGGAAGGAGCAAGAGCATAGAGAGAGATCTGCTTTGAGGCACAGCATGGAGGGAAGACCTAAAGGTGAAGGTAGGAAGGTCACATTCAAGGAATTTGAAACAGGTGGTTCACCAGAGGGTAACTGTAGCAACCACAAATCCCAAACCCAGCTGATTAAAAACTGGATTGACTCAATGCTCTGAACTAAAGGCAAAGCAGGAGAAAAGTAATGTCCAGTTAAGAAAACAAACAAACAAACGACTTATTTGCCTCAGAATCAATACAGATTTCTAACTTTCAAAAAAAACTATGTGCCATATAAAAATACAAAACCCATACTCTTAAGAGAAGCAGAAGTCAACAGAAATTTAAATCATCCATCAGAAAGTATTGAGTTGTTTAGACAATATAAGAACCTTGGACTTTCTTGTTTCTCATTCTACACCACATTTATTAGATAGTGGAAATTAGAATTAGGAAAGTTAACAGAGGCTAATAGGCTAGTTAACAGGGAGTAAAATGTTTGATTGTCATAATCTAAATCGTGTGTCAAGAGAACATTCAATTATAGGCATTAGTTTCCATTTAGAAGTATGTAACACATTTCTGAGACATTGGCATTTTAAATGATTATATACTTAGGTACTTAAATAGGCTATCTAAAATATGTAATTATAAGGATAGCTACCTCCCTCATTGATGATGGATTAATTCTTTCTGTCCCTTTGATTGCCCTTTAAATCTCATATGCAATAAATTGTAGTAATTATTTGTGATGGCAAACTCACTTTTGCCCTGGCATAGTCCATTTTAATTTATCTAGTTAATTGTTTAAAATAATGTAATAAGTACCTTCAAACATACCAACCAAAACATAGCTCTTTTCCATGAGATTTGCTACTGATTAGCTTAATACTAATCATCCAAATGGATGTTTTATGAGGTTGCTGACTTCTACCAGCATAATTGTAATGGTTTAGAAGAAATTTTTCTTTTTCAGACTGATAACGTTTTCTTCTTAAAAACTGAACACTTCCCAACATAGTGACATGACTTCTTTGCAATTATTTTTAAACTATTGCTATTTTTTAACTAAATGGCAACACCATGATAATGTTAGAGATTTTAACTTTATACACATAGAGATTTATAAATAACCACATTGGTTACTGCTGTTTAACATATTATATAACTTGTTGACTGGCATAAAGTCTTCAAATGCAAGAGATAAAAATTGAAATGATCAAATGAGATGTTTTCCTAGTTAAGGATTTAAAAATTATCTAAATTGTTTCAATTTTTTATATTAATGAATTTGGTGATAGATATGTTTCACTTAGTGCTTATTTTATCTTTTCTACTAAAACATTCAATGCTCATATTTTCCTCTAAAATGTAATAACGAAACTTTCCCTTGGGTTATCATTTCATCTTATTGTTAAAGAAGCTGGAAAGTGACACTAAAATAAACCAATAAAAGCAAAATAGGTTGTAAATTATATGTTCTTTAAAACCTATTTTTATCATTTCCCAACTCCAAATTTTCATCCTCTTTTTTTGTTTTTTTTTTTTAACTGTGGCTCCAGCAGTAGTTCAATTTCAGAATCAATTTCATAATATACGTTTTAATATAAACTCAGTCTTAGAAACCACTGTATTCAAAAGTAACCTAGAATAGGTTAGGTGTATATTGCGTAATATTTCAGATTCATTTAACCCTTCCCTATCCTTCCAAGGTTGACTGAGGCTGTGTCAGCTACTTCTATGACATAATGGACAGTGGTACAATCTATTAGACAAGTTAGCCTGTAAAATAAGGTGTGAAAAATATATCAACAACTTATCTGGTGACATTCAGAGATAAGTGTTGTTGCAGTGTGTAACAAGGAATATGCAGTGGATAATATTTTGATGAGCATAAATAAATTTTTGAAAGTTTTCTAAGTGTTTATCTTGGTATAATTTGATCACTCCATTTTCTCGGTCATGACAGGAAATTTTCATGCTTAACCAGTACGTTATAGAGGTATATAGTAACTAAGCAAACAAAAGGGGAGGAACTAGTTTGGCTTTCACAAGGGAGAATCAGAAGATATATCAGAGAAGTGTGATCCTCAATTTGGTTATAAAAGGTGAGTATAATGGCAATAGATTGAGATAAAAAGAAACAAATGTGCAAAATCCCAGGAGAACACAAGAACATGGTATATTTGGAAAACAACGAGAATTTCAGTAAAGGTTTATAATATATCTCTGCTAGACATGCTGCATGGCCACTCCAAAGACCCTTCTACTCTGATAGAGTGTCCCTAAATTATCAGTAGAATTGAGTTGACAGCCACTGCAGGCACTATCTGTGAATGCAGATATATCCCAAAGGCATATATCACACAAACGGGAGTATCAGCTACATCTGATGCCCTCACTGGGGATAATTTGAGTGACCTGTAGGTGAGACCAATAAGAGAAAGAACATTATTCTGGTTGCAGATCCAGAATAATACAGAAACTGTAGTGCACATCCAAAGCATGGTTAAATTAAATTGTCAACTCAACCTCCTGCTACCTCTCAACTGTATGCTAAGAATAATTGTCAGGCCCTGGGATTTAATTTTACCCTCCTTGTGAACAAGTTAGCCTGTTGTTACTGTTTCATGGATGCTGGCAGTAGACATGAGACACATGAGACTCCTGGGTGAGAGGTAAAGAGAATTTCATTACTCATGGCAGGATGAACATCATGTTTACATTATTTCTTCTTGTTCCACTGGTTCAATGGGGCTAATGCAGAGGGCCCAGATGGTTGCTGCACATGCAGTGGGTTGCATTGCAGGAGAATACTGAGCATCGATAATTGACTAACCTATAGTAAGCAATAAGCAAGCACACACTGTTCTAGAGGGAGACATGATCTCATACCTCATGGTTACTCATTGTAAACACAACTCTGGCAAAGGAAAAGAGCTGTCAGGGCCTTGCATGTTTGGTGTACCCACTAAGACTGAGGAGTATGAGACTTCGTGGAGGACTGTTACCCAGCAAAAACATAGATGAGATTGTTGAAGTAAGTTCACATCTGAAAGGTTATTCCATATAAGACTGTCTTGCTTTCACTCATGTGTTCACTTCGTCGTGTTATCAGTGCCCTACTTTTATTTATGTATTCACTTCATTATTTATGGGGAAATAAAATTTCGCTGTATTTTTTTAGCGTTCCTGTAGAAATCTTTAGCCTCCTGAGACACAGGAACATTCCATTCTTCACATACATAAGAATTTGATCTCTAGCTATTTGTCTACTTAATGTTCCTGATATGAAAGTATAATAAAACTAATATTTCCTCAAGAGGACCAAATGGTTATATCCTGTAATAGTTCCCTAGATTAAGCTTCAGGATGTCAAGGAGACTGGAGCATTATCTCCCCAGTATTGATATTTCAGAAGAAACAATGCCTCAGACACAGGGGGCTATCTGCCTCGTAGAGATATTTTATTTACATATACCAAATGATTGGAGTAAGGATTCAGGCCCATTAGGATTCAGGGTCTCTAAGGAGACCCTTTTAGAAAGGGAGGGATACAGTGGCCTCTTTCCTCTTTATTAGCAGAGAGCAAAAAAAAAAATTTACTTTGTCTCTCACCCATGGAGTATCTGGATATTCAGATAGAAAAAAAAAAAAAAAACTATCAGCTTTCATCATGTCACTGCAAGGATAAAAGAAGGGCAGTCGAAGCATTCAATTTTTACTGTGAGATAGTAAGAAATCTGTTTCTGACCCAGGACATCTCCTGGGAGCATTTAGGATACAATTTTTAAAAGATTAATATTAAAAAGAAATAATTGGGTAGTTGTTACACAAATATCTATTACAAAACCTATTATGTGCCAACCTGGGTTTTAATGCCAAAGATAAATTAGTGCTAAAAGAAGCATGGCACCTAACACATGGAGTTTACAGTATAGTAAAAAGATTATCTATGGAAAAATAACATGAATACGTGCACTATTATAAATTCTTATAAATGCTATAAAAAATCAGGTTGTTAGGAAGAAGAACAAGGAAAATCCAATTTAGATTGGTATTAGACAAGACCTCTCTTAGAAATTACTTCATAGCAATTAACATATATTGATAATGATGAAGATAGAGATTATATGTATCTATCTTCCTATCTATTCATCTTCATTCTTTCCTTTCCTTTCTCTTCTAGCTTTGTCACTAAGGTATTCCAGTACCTAGAATAAAGCCTTGTACATAATAGGAAGTCAAGAAATACTTGTGGAATAAATGAATGAGTGAAAAATTATTTGGACATTTAAACTTAGCCCTAAAGTGTGGTGATAAGTCAGGCCATAAATGGAGAAAAACCATTCCAGATTCAGGAAAAAGCATGTTGAATAATTTCACAGTAGGAGTAAACAATAACTTCCTGGCCATATTAAAGATGTTATATTTATCTCAAGATAATTTTTACTTTTTAACAAAGAGATGACAATATCCAAATTTATATATTTTTTAAAAGTCATACTGTCTATGGAGCGAGCAATAGTTGTTCTAAGAGAAAGAGGAAGTAGAAAATTCACTGAAGTACTACTTCAGGCCAGGCGTGGTGGTTCAGCCTGTAATCCCAGCACTTTGGGAGGCCAAGGTGGATGGATCATGAGGTCAGGAGATGGAGACCATCCTGGCCAACAGGGTGAAACCCCGTCTCTACTAAAAATACAGAAAAATTAACCGGGCATGGTGGCACATGCCTGTAGTCCCACCTACTTGGGAGGCCGAGGCAGGAGAATCACTTGAACCTGGGAGGCGGAGGTTGCAGTGAGCCGAGATTGTGTGCCACTGCACTCCAGCCTAGGTGACAGAGTGAGACTCCTTCACAAAAAAAAAAAAAAAAAAGCATAAATAAAATAAAAGTACTTCATTAGGCTATGGCGGACAGGTGAGGAAGGTGACAGCAGACATAGGAACAAGGGCTAAGATTTAATATAGGACTTTTACTAATAATCATAGAGATTTGCTGATGAGGATGGAGAGAGAAGCTGGTATGGCTGTGGATCACTAGGTCACAGCTTGAAGTACAGAGCACATGCTAGTGCCATGTGGAAAGATGGAGAAGTTTGAAGGAGAAATATAAATGGAAGATCCAAAAATTAGGAGTTCAGCTTAGGACAAGTGAAATTTTAGATAAATGGAAGGTAACCAGATGGAGAGATCAAGATATACAGTTTTGAAAGATCAGCACTATATATATAGGTATCTTCACCATCAGTATACCTATGTGACATTTAAAGGTAAAGGAATGGATGAGATGATCTAGAAAGTGTTTAAATGAAAAGGGCAAGAGGAAGACAGTTAGAGGTTGGATGAGGAGTCTGAAAGGAAACAGAGGAATGCCTAGAAAGGAAAAGGCAAACATGGTAAGTAGGTAGTGACTCTAGAGCAGAAAAGTCCTCACGAAGGAAAAAACAGAAATGGGGTGAATGATTCTGAGAACACTGTAAGAAGAGTAAAAAAAATGTCCATTGGATTTTAATAATGTGAAAATTATTGTAACACTAGCAGTAGCAGTTTTCATAGAATTTAGGTATAGAAGCCAGATAAGAATCCATTGAAATCTGAATGTGTGGCATTGTTCTGTGAGCTCTGAAAGGACTAGTCAAGGATACATGCAGCATGGAAATTAAATCCATGGCAAAGAAGTGAAATGTAAGTAAGAGCAAATTAATCAGTAACATATTTTGGGAATTATTGACTGTAATACATGATTCATTTTGTAGCTGATTTTAAAAATACCGGAGCCAAATCTCCAGACAATAATGATTTGCAAAATGACAATGGAAGCATTTAAAGGACTGTTAAGCATAAGGTGCTTTCATGAAAAAATTTGGATCATGCTAGAAATATATACAGTTAAATATGTATATTGAAATTTTAATTACTTAAAATAAAACCTATAGAATCCAAACCAGCAGATGAAGTATAAAAAGAGGGAGAGATAGAGAGAGGGAGAAATGAAAAGAAAGTGCCAGGATTCAAATGACTCAGAAGTTTTCAAGGCTAAATGATTGGGAAGATAACATTTACATAAATGGAAAAGGATATACAAGAATATGAGACATAAGCAAAAGATTTAAAAGCACAGTTTACTAACTTGTCAAGGGTAATGAGCACCAATTTGAATTATTAATAGCCCCTTAAAAGGTGAAGTCAGTGAGCTGAAAAAAATATATTATGAATTTTTGTTTCTACTTATGCAAAATTTACTAGTTCCTTACCACTGGAATGAAATGTGACCCCAAAAAATGGTATACTGATTAAAATGTTGCTCTTAGGAATGCACTCCCATCACAATGAAAAGAAAAACCTCTATCTGCAAGGTAAGAGTACAGAGGTGATATTTGCTTTCTTAGCCTTCAAAAGAGAGACCAAAGAATTTAAACAAAAAAAAAAAAACAAAAACAAAACAAAAAACAGAGACAGACTTCACAACATTTGAACAAGAACAGCTACTCCTTCCCTCAACCTAGTCATAATAGAGCAAATTATAACCTTTGTGTAAACATTTACTTTCAGTGCAAACTAGACACTAAGCAAGTGCAATAGGAACACAAAGATCTCATATGTCAAGGAAGAGAATATTGTCAACACTTTATTACTACATTTAGTAGGATATAATAAGAGACAAGTCCTTAATATCATCATCATGGAATTATGCTTTCATTCATTCCTTCACCAAGCATAAGTTCCAAATTTGTTTCAACTTCATTCCATAGTTGAGCTTAGTTATTTAAATAATCATAACCAGTTAACTTTTAATTGCATTATACTTTATATTATTTTATACTGAATTCTGTATTTTTTACACAATCCTAAGAGGTAAGTTGGTGTGGCTATGATATCAACTTTGCAGATGAAAAAATTCTGATGTGGAGAGATGAAATGGCTCCCATAGGTTTTTAAGTCTTTAGAGGCAATTAAAAAATGGGGCAGTTCTTAGATTCCCTAACTTAAAGTTTGGTTTTTCTTTGTATTAAAGTACATTTTTAGACAATATCATACAATAAATGTTAGCTGTAAAGTTGGTTTGGTTAAAGCTTATTTGTAAAATAAAGAATTTAGAGCATAATTACATTAGTGTATTTTAAATTAAGAATCCCATACCAAGTGGGGTCAATTTGATTTAAATTTGTACTTACAGAGATTTGCATAATAAAATATTTTAGCAACAAACAGTAAATAAGAGCTGAGAGAGTGGAGCCAGCATATGGACACAATTATTCTGAGAAGCCTTGTTGGCACTAAGGCTATTAAATATTATAATCAGGCAGAGTTTTGTTGGTAAAACCTAAAGATTTCTTTTCTACTCTCTCTGCTTTGTGTAGTTTGGTTCTTAATTTCATGAAAATGTAGATTAGTTTGTAAAATAAAGAAGTGATGGAATCAGCAACTGCTGTCACAGGACCTGGACCAAGCAAGTTCTAAAGCCTTAGGCATCTGCTGACATGCCTCTCCTTCACCTAGTCTTCAAAGGTTTACAGTAGAGAAGGTGGCCTGGGTCAACTCTTATTCTCACATTCCTTCCAGTGTGTCAACCTAATACAGAGATTTGAAAGTAAGGCCTAATTTTACAAAAACTGTAGAGTAGTGATTTACAAACTTCATTGTAGAATCGCAATTAACATATGAGCTATTAGAAAATACAGATGTGTAGTCTTCACCCCTTGAAAGTTTGGTTCTCTGGCCATAGGGTATGCTTTGGGCATCTGTAGTTATTTAAAACCCCTCCAGATGATTTGGCTGTTAAGATGGAAATAACTATTGTACTTGTCAAATACCAGCTTACGAGGCTGGGGACTCTCTTGCAGCTTCTAACTTCTGAATTCTCAGCTCACTGCTTTAGATACATTTTAATCTCAAAGAAAAGAGAGCAGCCTGTTTTCTTGAAAAAAGGTCAGGACATTTATTGGGACATATTTTCATATTAGAGGAGGGTACTGTTATTTACAGAGGATACCTCATGATAACATTGTCTATTTGCTGCCTGGGACAGAGACACCAGGTTTTGTGTTTTCCTTCTTGTGAGCATTATTAAGTAGCTAAATTAGATAGAGCCTTCTTTATAATCTATATCTCTCTTTCCACATTTCAATCTGTCCAGTAGTAAAACAAAAGGGTCACTGGTACATATGCTAATGGTTCTGAGTTTCTATGACTACCTTCTTTTTTTAATTGTTTTATTTATTTTAATTTTTTAATTGACTGATAATAATTGTACTGATTCATGGAGTACATAATGATGTTTCAGTACCTGTAATATATAGTGATCAAATCAGGATTTTAGCATACCCATCATATGAATCATTTATTACTTCTTCATGTGGGGAGCATTCAGTATCCTTCTGGCTATTTGAAAGTATATAATATTTTACTGTTAACTATAGTCATCTTATAGTGGCATAGAACACTAGAACTTATTTCTTCTACCTAGCTGTAGTTTTGTACCTGAGGATAGGATTCCTACAGTTTAGATTTTGGTTAGGAGGAGACTGTTATCCACTCAAGCTTCAAGCCTAGACCATGTAACCAGTCTTATAAGAGCCCTAAATTGGGAGTTTTGGGGCTTATGAATCACCTCTACTATGGCTGTACTTCAGATACTCTTTTTCAAAGTTTCTTGCACTCAGTATGCCTGGAAGTATCTTCAGCCTCTTCAATTTGCTTCTGAGATTTTTGTCTGGCCTTATTGTCTATATCATGCAGTGCCTTCCATTATTAAAAAATAAAAACACTGACTTTCAAGGCACTGACAATCATGGATTCATTCCCATCTGTCATTTTCTCTCAGTTATTCCATTGTTTCCAGGTCAGAGTCCTGTTGCTCCTCACTCTTTGGTGGAATTGAGTAGAGAAACAGTTCTCACTTCTCTGAACTATGTTTATTAAGGCCATAATGTGTGCATAGCTCCCAAGATGCAAGCTTTTCTAAGTTGACTGTAGTTCATTCTCCCCCAAATGCATGTTGGGAGAGAATATCAAGGTTGGGTCATATCAATATAGTCATGACTAAATGATCTGTTGATATTGTATTTTATTGAAGTTCCCTTGTAACTTTGGGATAAATCCACTCCCAGGAAGCCATTCTGTCCCTTATCAAACCAAATGCTCTGGTCCAAACCTCTATATCTTCAGAAATGACTGAGATTCTTTCATAGGAGTCTCCATAATCCCACGGGGGGAAAGTATGGTTGTAAATGGATCTAGCAAAATGTCACATTTTGTAACAAAATCTCAGTCTGACTTACTTGAGTTCCCTACCATCCTGAGTACTGTATAATTTATATACTAATATTCATATATATCTATCTCTATGTATCCATCTATATAGCTATGGATCTATCTCCATTTATCACATATCTATCTCTATTAGCTACATATCATGTACTTGTATCTACTCCCTCTTTATGAAGATATTAATTTGTTAGTTTTGTGTAACTCTACTGACATGGAGTAAACTGAGATATATGGGAGATTTATGCTTAGCACAAATTCTGCGAAAGATTTATGTTCAACATCTCCTTTTAAAATATATATTTTAAAACGAGCTTCCCAAAATACTTATTTCAAACACCATGAAAGAAAAAATGGTATTTAACCCATTTAGAGTCTGACATACATTTTTCTTATTTAACACATTTTTATATAGCATGAGGTTTCTTATTTGATTTTTAAATTACTGTGTTAGGAATTATTTTCATTGAAAGATTATTAATATAAATTAAGTCATAGCAATAACATAAACATTAATTTTATATATTCACATTCCTCAGTAAAAATATGATAAAATTTCCATAGAGTTGATTTTTTTCAACTTTATTCTTGAGTATGACCCAATAAATCTGATTTACAGGGCAATTATGCAAAACTGTTTTTATTATCACTTTGGATAAAAGTACTATATAAAATAATCTAATAAAATGGTGACTAAGGCACAGCATGTCCTCCAGATGAAAACACAGGAGCTCTGGTCTGTCTTATTCTTATACTGAGTCCTGTTCCTAGAGTTTCTGCGAGCTCTGAAAAAAATTTCTCTTAGACCCCAATGACAATATTCTTACTAAGCATACTCCCTCACCAAGGAAATATCTAGTGGCTGCCCTGATTTTGAAATATATTCTGACTAGTGCCCCACATTTGATTCCTTGGAATCTAACTTTTGGAAACTATCAGACATATGGACAATAGGGAATAGTGCAGAATTCTCTCCTGTAATTAGTAATGAATCATTCCGGATGAGCTGGAAAAATCTTTCATGTACCTGGACCCATGGAATTCAAGAGCTATCTAGCTAAAGAAAGTGGGAATGAGATTTGTTTCCACTCTCAATGCAAGCAACTCAACTAACTATCCTCAAATTATATTTTAGCCTCTGGAAGGTTTAGCAAATGCTTGGTTAGTCTAGAAAGAGATATTTGGGAAGGCCACATTACTCAGAGTTGTATGCATCTGAAACCTTTGTGTGCGTATTTTAAAAATAATTTAGAAAATATATGTACTCACCATTAAGTCATCTTAAAATATTGTATTTCAATTTTAAATAGTTGGAAAGAATAATTTGAGGCAGAATATTATGTCAATCTTTAAACAATTTAAGTGGCATAAAAATACATACTGTTATACATATTATCATATACATATACACACACGTGCAAAACGTTTTAACAATCAGTTATTGTACACCATTCTTTTTTCTTCTTTAATACATTATTTTTCATTGCATTTAGTTCATGGAATTTCATTCCAATCTATTTTAAACTTAAAAGTCATTCTTGATCATCCTCTCTTATTCCTTTGCAATAAATAACCTGTATGTAAACTTAGTTTTGTGTGAAGCAAGTTTCAAAGATAATGATTTTCATGAGAACTGTCTCATTTAATATTAGAACACCAAATGTCAGATTTAAAAATAGTTATATGAAGATTTAAAAATGATTAATAAACATAAAAGTATAATTTTACTGGAAATATAAGTATGAGGTGGATGGAAAGTTATGGAAATTTTGATTTATTATATCTGTGGACAGATAATTTCTTATCGAATATCATATGGATAAATGTATTTTTTCTATTTCTGTCATTATTTTAAGCTTTGAAAAGCTAATGAACATAAATTAGCAAATAAGAACAGAATGGAGTTCTATACCAAATCTCACATAGTAATCAATCATAAAAACTTATTTTTGACTTTCTATATGCTATTAGTTTAATTGAGTCCTGTGTCAATTTTGTTGAAAATAAGACATTGGTAACAATCTTTCTTGCAAAATGATTTCATACTCAGTCATTGATTTTTCCATTTTCTTAACATTAACAACCATATTTATCATTCTTTTGGTATTTGAGAGATAAACCATCAGAAAGGAAAATCCATAGGATGCCTTAATAACAGACACATTCTCAGCCAGACCCATATTAGAAAAGAATACATATGGTAACTGAAATTTTAAAATGAAAGTTTTTTAATAATCTTCATGACCATGTACTCCTAGGAAAGTTTTCATATACTCCAATGTGTTCCTACAAATCACATCTAAGACTACTAGAGTAAAGTAAAGAACTGGCCTAAAGGCAGGAGAATCACTTGAACCCGGGAGGTGGAGTTGCAGTGAGCCGCGATCATGCTGGCGCACTCCAGCCTGGGTGAGAGAGACAGAGACTCCATCTCAAAAAAAAAAAAAATTAAAAATTAAAAAATAAAAAAGAACTGGCCTAAATGATTATCTTGATTTCATTTCAAAAATATAAACTAAATTAAATGAGGAAGAAACACATCTCCTGACCCATAAGTATTGATAACAGATTGTGCTTCGGTTTCAGCTATTTACGCTTCTCTTAAAAACAAAAACAAAAAGATGCTTGTCTTATGTTCCTTAGACCCAGAAAGCACATTGATTCATGACAATGCACTTCCAAAAACCCATTTCAATTTGTTTTTTAATGTACACAGGTTGCAGATTAAACATACTACATAACTTTCCTTGTGTATCTAATCAAGCTCAGTGGTATTACACATTTGAGTTTCCTTTGTCAACAATAGACAGTGGGAACAAAGAGTCAAAGAGTTGAAAATTAAAAAGAGAGAGAGAGAGATTGAAATTATTGTTTTCTCTCAGCCAGTGTAATTCTGCCCTCACAATGATGATGATACTATTCTATAGTTTCATAAGTTTGTATTCACTTTTTAGAAAAATGAATCTGCATCTAATTATAGAAGAGGGAAATTGGGAAATTGTTATTTTATGTTCAACATACATATATATGACATGAAGAGTCTAGAAACAAATAATTAAAATAAACATCATAGGAAATATTAAATTTGGGCTACTTCCTAAACATACTCATCCCTTGAAGGATAGAGCAAAGACATCTAACTAGTGCTGCTGGTGCCATTCTTTATCAAGAAAACTCATCTATAAAAGAAATCTAAAAGATAAAAGTAATAAAAGATCATGCTTCATACTGACCATCTATTGCACGGATTATTGTTTAAAGTGCTACCAGAGCATAAGAAACTTGTAGATAACTTCAAGTTGAATAGGTTTAACAAAACCTATTTAAAGAAAGAATTGAGCTTAGAAGTATAGGGTATATGCAATTGCCCTTCTGAGCACACTTTATCTCACTTAATAGTGCAGTTAAATCTATACCATTCCCCTAGCAATAATCAGTGCTGAGTATTTCAGAAATCCTAATCTCTAATGCATAATTCAAGAAAATAAACAGGTGCTTTTGGATTGCCTTCAGTGTAAAATCTAGATCTAGATTTACTGTTTTATAAACTTAATGTCCCCACTTCACTGATATATAAGAGCTACATTTATTTACCTGCAATTCAAGGCCTCAGTGCTTTAACCTTTGTCTTCCTGCTTTATGATGTTGTAGTTCTCCTTTTACAGAAATACCTGTATTAAATAGAGATGGACAATCTAGATTTTACCCCAACAAATAAGTTCATTTAGGCACTGATTAATCACATGTAAAGTGAGGCATGTTAAATTTTCTCCTCCAACACAGTAAAATTAAATATATCAATTTCTTCACTGTCAGAATAACGTAATAGACATGGAGGAGGACTAAGATTGAGTAAATTCGTTCCAGTGCTGTCTTTTTACTGTGTGTGTAATTTTGGATGAGTTGCTTGTGTTCTCTCAGGATCTCACTATTAACTACATTTATCAACAGGGTAATAATAGCCCCTGTTCCCCTATAGGCTAATGGCAACTTTCAAATCTTTTGAAAAAGCCAAAAGCCTTTGCATTTGGTCCTGACCCATTATTACTCTGTGAATTAATCCTAAAAGTCAGTACTCAATAATGTGGCTTTTTAATCATGAGCAACAGTGGCTGCCCTTTCTGTCACTATCTTCAAACTCACCAGTTCTCTCTGCTTGTTAGCGAGTTAGCTACTTACAAAGCTACTTCTAGGCAATTGTGTTTGACACCTGGCCTCTTAGAGTTATCTGCTTCCTACAATACTGTAAGATGCTTGGGGCCTAGAAACCACATGGAGCAACCACCATTCAATTTCCATGCGGGGATGATATTTTTCTTTGCACATTCCTCAATGTCAGTGGTTCTCGCACTCCCAAAGCCAGAATATCCATCAGCATGATTGATCTTGTTTTCACCCTAGAAGAGTCCTTGACCTCAATGGAGCTTTTTAAAGTACTGACACTTTAACTAATCTGGATTGTGACCTAGGCACCTTAAAGCTCTCCAAGAGCTATAAAGATTAAGAACCACTAATCTAGAAGAATCTAGAGGATTCCTTAAGAAATTTTTAAAAATATTTGCATAAAATTCCTAATTTTCAAGCATGGGAAATTACTGGAAGATACCTGTTGACAACAGCATCAGGAAGATACATTTGGGAAAGGACAGTCTCTTCAACAATAGTGCTGGGGAAACAGGATATCCATAAGCAGAAGAATGAAACTAAACTTTTATCTCTCACCATATAAAAAAATTAAATCAAAATATATTAAAACCTTAAATGTAAGACCTGAAACTATGAAACTCCTACAAGAAAACATTGGGAAATGCTTCAGGACATTGATCTGGAAAAAGATTTCTTGAGGAAGCTCTCAAAAGCACAGGCAAATAAAGCAAAAATGGACACATGGCATCACATCAAGTTAAAAGCATCTGCACAACAAAGGAAACAATCAAGAAAGTGAAGAGACAAGTTACAGAATTGGATAAAACTATTCAACTGACAAGTGATTAATAACCAGGATATATAAGAAACTCAAACAACACAATAGCAAAATAATATAATAATAATAATAATAATAATAATAATAAATGATCCAAGTAAGAAATGGGCAAAAATCTGAATAGACATTTCTTGAATACATACAAATGGCCAACAGATATATAAAAAATTGCTCAATATCAATAACCGTCAGAGAAATGCAAATCAAAACCACATAAGTTATCTTACCCTAGTTAGAATGGCTTTTATCAAAAAGACAGGGAATAATAAATACTTGTGAGGATGTGGAGAAAGGGGAAAGCTAATAAGCTGTCAGTGGGAATGTAAGTTAGTACGTCCACTGCAAAAGATAGTGGGCAAGTTCCTCAAAAAACTAAAAATAGAACTAGCATGTGATCCAGCAATCCCACAGCTGGATATTTATCCCAAAACAAAAGGACTTCAGTATATTGAAGAGGTATCTGCACCCCCATGTCTACTGCAGTACTATGCACATTAGCCAAGACACAGATTCAACGTTAAGTGTCCATTGATAGATGAATGGATAAAGACAATGTGTTACATATAGACAGTGGCATATTATTCAGCCATGAAAAAGGATGATATCCTGATATTTGCAACAACGTGGATAGAACTGCAGGATATTATGTTAAGGAGAATAAGCCAAGCATTGAAAGATAAGTATCTCATGTTCATGTTCTCACTTATATGTGGGAGCTAGAATATTGATCTCATGGCAGTAGAGAGTAGAATGATTGTTACCAGAGGCTGGGAAATGTAGACGGAGAAAGAGAGATGCAGGGGAAGAAAAAGAGATTGACTAATGGGTACAAAAATATAGATAGATAGAAGGAATAAAGTCCAGTGTTTGGTAGCACAATAGCGTTCCCATAATTAACAATAATTTATTGTATATTTCAATGTAACTAGAAGATTGGATTTGGAATGTTTTCAACACAAAGAAATAATAAACGTTGGAGGTGAAGAATATCTCCATTTTGCTCTTTTTTTTTTTTTTTTTTTTGAGGCAGAGTCTTGCTCTATCACCCAGGCTGGAAAGTGTACAGCAGTAGCACGATCTTTGCTCACTGCAACCTCCATCTCCTGGGTTCAAGAGATTCTCCTGCCTCAGCCTCCTGAGTAGCTGAGATTACAGGTACGTGCCACCACGCTCAGCTAATTTTTGTATTTTTATTAGAGACAGGGTTTCACCATGTTGGCCAGGCTGCACATTAACACCTGACCTCCAGTGATCCACCCAACTCGGCCTCTCAAAATGTTGGGATTACAGGTGTGAGCCACAGTGCCCAGCCACAATTTTCCTCATTTGATTATTACATATTGTATGCTTGTATGAAAATAGCACATATACCCTATAAATATGTACAACTATTTTGTATCCATAAAAAATATATATAATTATATATGATAATATATATTATTAAATGACATATAGTATGATACATAATATAATATATAATATGGGGTATGAGGTGAGAGAGACAAAAGGGAAATAATGATCTATTTTATGTTTAAACGCTGCAGCGTATTGAAGGCGGGAAGAACACCAATAACAATAATGTTTGTGGTGGTTCTTGGTAGCCATTAATGCCCTTAATAATGAATAAGAATTTAATGACTAAAAAATAAGCTGCACTTTTCTGGAATGGTTGACTTTCAGTGAAGAAAAAAATTAACTTTGCTTCAATTTAAAAAGTTACTTTGCCTCTCATTTAAACAACCCTAGTCCCTGCTTGCCTGCTGATCAATTCTTATCTTAATGTCTACTCCAGCTGATTCTTCTTTTCAGCTCTAGACTCTGATCTCCTTGAGAACAGCAGCATCACATTCATCTTTTATTTCCCCCTTCTTTGCAGTATCCCTGGCATATAGAAGGCACTTAGTAAATATTGATATGAACTGAGCTGAAAGCACCCTATCTTCACCTTGATCTCCTGGCTTTCTAAGCTGGGTAAAATTAGACATAATCATTATATTCTTGTAAAAGCAAGGACTACAGTGCCTCAGAGCCTTAAGCAACCCACTGTCATTCCACAAAGAGGTAGCATTTTGGATACAAAAGAAATTAGCATGTATTAATTTAAGATGGCCTAATTCAAGTAGCAAATATATTTGAAAGCATAGTAAAGCAATAGCATGAATAACTGTTTTGCCACCTGATATATTGATAGAAAAGGAGAAAGCTTTACCCCTGAAATAAAATGCTTAATCTCAGTGTCAGTGTTTTGTATATTAAAAATCTTAATTGAAAAAATTACATCATTGAAACTATTAGCAATCATTGTAACTGTTAGACCACAGGAGAATGTGCAAGTTGCTGCTAAGTACATGGCAAGTTTTTATAATTATAATCAGCTAAACTGCTTAAGTGAGTGATACCATTTAAATTAGGAAATTAAAGCTTGAATTATTTTTCTGAAAATTTGCTACTGTTTCTTAAAGAAGCTAAAGTGTTGTTGGATATTGGAATTCTCTATAGCCACTGATTGTGTGCTGTTTACAATCAATCTATAATTTGCTTGGCTGCTTCCAATAAAATATTAATGCAATCAAACCTAAAATGTTTCTGTTCACAGTCATCCTCTTATCATGGGTCAGACTATAAAGCTCTATTATTAACATAAGCCAAGTATTTGCTGTTTAACTGCATACAGATAACTTTGGAAATCTCATCCTAAGGAGTTCAAGATACTTTTTTTCCTTTGGACTAGGACTTCATTTTCTAACTAGATAATTTTCAGCTAAGTATTTATTGTTAATATATAGTTGACATAGATTGTCTTAGGCAATATGCAAATTATTAAGGGGTATAGGATAAAGTTCTGACATTTATATATGACTGCAGAGACAATATTACACAAAAAAAGGTTGAGAACATAAGACAACATGTTCTTAAAACAATGCTACATGCTGTCATTTCTGAGGAAGGGGGTTTCTCATTGAGGGTAGTATCAGAAGAGGATTAGAGACAGGGCATCAAGATGAGTGACAATCGAATGTAAACATCCCTCCTACCAAGTGGCTCTTATCCTGTCCTTTACTCAAAAGTAGATAGCCATTGTAAAAACACTTTAATAAGAAGGAAATCTCGTGTATGTTGAAATAACTATGTATCAAATTAGAGAATTTGGTGTACTTGAGCTGAAGTCATTAAGACTGGAAAGTAAACAGATAAAAAGGTAAAGGATAGAGCCTTCCAGCTGCAGAAAATAAAGGAAAAAGAAAAACAAAACAAAAACAAGAAACCTTTGAGAATGGTTTTCCTGGAATAAACAAGTAGGGGTAGGGTGAAATACAACTGATGAGCACACTCTGGCACAGATAAATTTACATTATTTTAATCAGAGAAGAGATTTTATCTCAAAAATAAATCTCATGAAGTTCTAGATTGTGATGGAAGAGCTTTGATACTCCGACATATTTGACATTATACTAGTTCTAGGATTTCTTTATCCTGGATATGACTACAGTGATCCTAAAACTCCTCGAGAAGTTTCATATTTAGTAGAAAGACATCCCAAAACTCACTTCATACTAGGTCCCACCATATGTTATCACTAAATGGGGTTACAGGTTTCAACTTTCCATGAAGCTAATGGGTCACATCAGATAAACAGTTTCTTGTTTCATTAAATCAAATAGTCTGATTTTGATGCAAAAGCTAATGTCTTACCATGCATCCTTCTGGCTTACGTCTCAAGTCAAATCACTAAACATACACTACCATAACTGAATACAACAAGCTGTGTTCATTGATTATTGAGTGAGGAGGAGCTGTATCATTTAAAAAACAAATTGTATGGGTCTCCCTGAGAAGAAATATAAAGAGCTAGCTTTTGGTTTCTCAACAGAAGCACTATTGACACTTTGTCATTTTTTGTTTTTGTTTTTGAGACTGAGTCTTGCTCTGTCACCCAGGCTGGAGTGCAGTGGCACAATGTGGGCTCACTGCGACCTCCATCTCCTGGGTTCAAGCTATTCTCCTGCCTCAGCCTCTTGAGTAACTGGCATTACAGATGCCAGCCACCACACCTGGCTAATTTTTAAAAAACATTTTTAGTAGATATGAGGTTTCACATGTTGCCAGGCTGGTCTTGAACTCCTGACCTCAAGTGATCCACACACCTCGGCCTTCCAAAGTGCTGGGATTACAGGTGTGAACCACTGCTCCCGGCCACTATTGACACTTTGGACTGAGTAATTCTTGGTTGTGTCTCTGTGTGGTGGTGGGTGGGGGTGTCATATACATTGTAGGATGCTGAGCAGTGTCTCTGGCCACTACTCACTAGATACCTGTTACCCTGCTCCTCTAAGAGTATGACAATCAAACTCTCTCTGGATGTTTGCAAATTATTCCCCCATGGGCTAAATCACCTGTGGTTGAAAATTACTGGGTAAGAGAAAAGGAGAAAAAAGAAAAAACACCAATTTAGGCAATATGAGTTCAAGTCTTAAGTTGACTTAGAAAGCAGATTGTATACTCTTTTTTACAAATGATCTTATGTTATTTGTCTCAGAAGGGAGGGTGTAATTCTCAAAGGGGTCCAGGATGAGATGAATAATACTGTAGTGAGCATTTGGATGTGCATGCTAGAAGCTTGAATAACTTTTTTTTAACGACCCACTTTTATGGGTCCCTATTGCCCCTTAAAATATAGAAGAAACCAGCATTGGGTCATGTGTTAATAATTTCTGTCTTTACCACCATATGCATTATTATCAGCTGATAATCTCTGGATTTTTATGAAGCTTCTGGCGTTTACTCTGAGCAGAGCAGAAACAGTTCATTTTACTTTTGTTGAAGAATGAGTTTTTGTGCCATGTGACAAGAAAGGAGTTATGCAGCATCATTTCAGACTCTGCAGACCAGACATCTGAAGATGTGAGATGAATAAGAATAAGTGCAATTACATAACATCCGACTAGAAGACACTTCAGAGCCATGACAGGAGATCGCCCAATCTTGGCAAGGGAAACAGGTCCCAGAGACCTCCAGTGTCTACTTTTAATAGTCAGGTTGCCCTTCCCTTTGATTTGCATATGGATTATTCAGGCATCCCTGTGGTATTACTATATGTTCAGTAGAAAATGTTAGTAATAGCATATATTCTTTTTTGGCATACCAGCAGGAAAACTAGGGATACCCTATGATCCAAAAGTCCTCAGGCCAAAGTACTCAGTCCTGCTTCTTGTGCTTTTTGGGCTTATGCAGTATTACTGATCACAAGCCAGTATTAGAGTTACATTTGGATTGGTGGCTTTAATAACCTGGATTTCTTCCATTCATATGTAACCAAGTCCTTTTGATAAGCTAAGGCAATATGATATAAAAGTTAATATAATATGCAAAATCGACATGAATTTCTTCACTGTTTTAAATGATGTCATGATAAATCTCAATATTATAAAAGGATTTCTGGATATGTCTAGTTTAAATGAAGTCTTTTGATAAAAGGTAAAATGGCTTAGTTTAGAATATCATGTGAGTATCTAATTTAATCCCTGCCTACTTGCCTATGCAATACATTTGCATATCACCATAGGCACTGTGAAAATGGTTAGAACTGTTTGATCCACAATCATTCCCTTCTTGCTAATGTATCTATCATGCTCAACCTCCCTCCTAGTTTCCTAAATTCAGCCAGCCATCCTGGCCAGCCTACAAATAAGAAACATGATTGACAGCTGTCTTCTCTCAAACTTCTACGGCTATTCTGTTTACCTTCCCCCTTTTAAAAATGTGCTTCCTCAATCTAAATTCCATTCAGTCTAGGGATTCCTTTCTTCTTCATTGACAGACTCCCCCTCTATCTTCTGTCTCTTCCTTAATTGACCTGGCATCTCACATTAACAGACATGGTTTTCTCCCTTGAAGATGTGTCCCATTGGGACTCTGGTGGAAGGAATCCCATTCACTTCTTTGAAGCAATACAGGACTTTAGTTACCCATCTGCATTTCTGATTTTGGTATCAATTCATTTATATCATGCTTTCCACATTTTTGCTTTAATCACTCCTAAACTTCAATGAATCAATCTCTCTGTAATAACAATTGTATGGAAAGGAAAATGAAAACTTCTGTTTTTATTACAAATTTAATAGCAATAATAAAGCTAATTTGTTTGGAGATTGCATAAATAGACATACATTGTAAAGAAAAGAGATTTTAAAGAACAGATATCAAAACCTCAAGATTGTAGACAGGAGAAGAGTGAGAGTGGTAGACCTATCTAGCATGTATGTCAAATAGGAAATATGTTATTTAAATATTTATTTTAATTTTTTTAACTTTTAATTTTTGTGAGTACAGAGTAAGTGTATATATACTTATAGAGTACATGAGATATTTTGATAAACCCATGCAATGTGAAATAATAAAAACATGGAGACTGAGTATCTATCAATCACCTCAAGCATTTATTCTTTGTGTTACAATTCAGTGATACTCTTTTAGTTATTTTTCAAGGTATAATTAAGTTATTATTGACTATAGTCACCCTGTTGTGCTATCAAGTGGTAAGTCTTATTCATTTTATCTAACTATGTTTTTGTACCCATTAACCACCCCCACCTCCCTACCAGCCCCCCACTACCCTTCCCAGCCTCTGGTAACCATCCTTCTAAACGCTATGTTCATGAGTTCAATAGTTTTGATTTTTAGATTCCATAAATAAGTGAGAAAATACAGTGTTTGTCTTTCTATGCCTGGCTTATTTCACTTAACATAATGATCCCCAGTTCCTTCCATGCTGTTATAAATGACAGAATCTCATTATTTTTTATGGCTGAATAGTATACTCCCTTGTGTATATGTACCACATTTTCTTTATCCACTCATTTGCTGATGGACACGTAGGTTGCTTCCAAATCTTAGCTATTGTGAACAGTGCTACCACAAATATGAAATATATGGTATTCAACTGTTATGTATTTTTTATTTAGTTATATTTGTATCTATAAAATTCAGATCCAAATATTCCTGTCTGTAATTAAGAAAGAGAACTGTGAGTAGTCAGGGCCAAAGAAGAAACTGTATTAAGAACAGAAAGGCTTTTGCAGATGGCTAAGCATAATTACCAGGTAGAAAAAGGGTCCAACAAGGTGTTCTAGTATGAAGGGTTAGCAACATGCAGCAAGAGCAGCATATACAGAACAGATGCAGTTTCTCCTCTTCTGAGAGATAAAGCCTCTGGATGACCATGCTAGCAATGATGCACTGCCAACCAGTCATATGGAGGAAAACAGTAAAGAGATGACATTCCTTGAACAATCTTTGGTGAATTACATGAAAACTGAGGAAGTGCTAAGAAAAAAGTAGGAAGTGCGAAGTAAGAAAAAAAAAGAAAAAGAAAGAAAGACCTCTTAAATTGTCTGCTAACAATTGGAGACTTGTGGCTATTATTTACTTCAAAACCCAGGTCAGGGAGTAAATCAAGCTGTTTAACAGAAGACATGAAGAAACCGGTAACATACAGTTATAAAAGTAGAAGATATTAATAGCCATCATCAAAGCTAAAGGACTGTCATAAAGATGAGAGGTGAGATCAATCAGTACCCATCTTTCAGTCCATTCAAGGGACTTTCCTGCTCTGAGTGATGTAATGTGGAGGCCCTGAATATCTCAAATGCACACAAAATAAATGTATTAAAGAATACTCAGACACACCGGTACAGCTCAACCCATAAACCACCCATCTGTTCTTCTGACTGAGTCAGACCTCTAGGAAGTTCCTTACCACATCTCTTGCTCTATATCTTCAAAACAAAGAACAACTGTTTTTGGAAGTTCTGAAGGTTTGGATTGTGCTACTAACTTTTTTTAGGGCACTGTTTTGAAATATAAGGAGCTTTTCAGCTTTGGAAACACTTGGGTAAAGGAAGAAAAAAAAATTAACTTGTGAATCCTTCTTTCCAATAGCAAGGAAGCAATACATTCTTGAGTAATGCAGCATGTTTTGCCAGTCACACCGTGCATTTGTTTCCTGCATGCTTCTCTTATTGTTCCAGTTTAGGATCTAAGAGAGAATAATCACAATAAAAAATTTGATGTATTTTATACAATAAGATGCAGTTTTAAAAAAGGTAAAACAAGAGGTGATCTTCAAATGGAGGGTGAATTGTGGTCTTAGACAAAAACTAAAATTGAATTTATATTTTCCACATTATTGAGTATAAACTAATTTACCTTTAATATCAGTGAAAGCTTAGCAAAAAAAAATGCTAACAGATCTGAATGATTTCACTATTAAAATGATTACAGTATTTTTAAAATTTTAGAGAAATTTGTTTCCTAAATAGATACAACATGTGGAAAAAAAGATAGATACAACATGTGGAAAAAAAGGAATACAAATATTATTCCAATAAAAATAAGATAATTAGAACAAGAAAATCAACACAATTTCTATGACTATGAAAGATAAGATTCATGAACATATAAGCTCAACACTTATTTCTATAGGGAATAACACTGGCAATTATAGATCAAAGTATATAAAGAAAAAACAAATTTGGCAACATATGCTATTTCCATTTTTTAATACTATGTTACCATTGAAACATTTGAAAGAAGAATGGAAACAATAATCTATGAAACTAGATATTGTTTTAAGTGATGGTGAAAACTGCAATCTGAGATAGCAATTTATAAAATGAAATTACAGTATTTTGTAATATTTTCTGTGATGACACTTTAATATTTGTCACCTCATCACAAAATTTGAACAATATTATTTCAATTCTTTGGTTTACATCTTAATCTAACTACCAATTTAAGAATTTTATGGACAATTGTAATGGCTATTGTCTCAGTGGGCTAAAATTTTCTATATTGAAACTACAAAAGTAAAATAACTAGAGCTATAATAACTCAGTAAGAGCTGTTGTAGGCTGAGAGTGGTGACAGGGATTATCTACAAAGAGGCACGAGGGAATTTCTGGATGATGAAAATATCTAACAACTGCATTGCTTTGGTGACTGCATGACTATAAACATTTGTCAAATTCATCAACTGTACACTTAAGAAGGGTGAACATCATTATATGGAAATTATACCTCAAAAAGTTGACTTTAAAAACAATAAAACATTTGTTCTTTAAATGCTGGCAATATATCATTATTCCAACAAATTATTTCAAAATAATTTGTTTTTAAAAGTTGTCTAATTTGGCATTACTCTCAACAGAAGAAAATGTGTTATTCTGATTATAACAACATAGTTGTTAATGTTGATAAAAATGTAAGTTAAGATTGCATAAACATAATTTGTGACTCATGTCAGTCTTAATGTATTAGTCATCCAAATGCCACTGACTCAGAAAATAATCAGACATGCATAATAAAATTATATTTATTTACAATTTATATTATACCAACTTTCCTTCTCTGGAAATTGTAGCTTAATACATACATTTCAATATTTCCACTACATAGAATATTTTTAGCCACTTTAATGAGGTATAGTTGACAGAGAAAAGGCTGTAGATAGATATACATATACATAGATAGATATACAATGTATACAACTTGATGTGTTTGAAGATAAGTATACACCCAGGAAATCATCACAATTTATGCTATAGACTTATTTATCACTTCTAAAAGTTTTTTCGTGCCATTTTTAGTTATTATTATAATAATTACATTTTTCTTTCTGTGGTAGGAGCACTTAACCTAAGATTAACCCTTTTTAGAAAATATTTAAGTGTGTGATACAGTTTTGTTAACCGTATGCTCTACATTGTACAGTAGATCTCCAAAACTTATCTTGCATAACTGAAACTGTGTACCCTTGAAAATCCCCCCCATTACCCCTTCCCCAATTCCTTGGCAACCACCATTCTACTTTCTGCTTCTATGTATTTGAATACTTTGGATACCACATACAAGCAAGATGATTCAGTATTTATCCAGAACAGAAAAATAGAAGATTTTTTGTATTAGTTATGTTAGCTTGATTTTAACTTTTAGACAAAGGGTATGTTGCCATCTCTTCTCTTGACACAGGTCCCACAAATGTTAGAGGTGTATCTGAGACTCTCTGAATCTATGAACCTCTGCATTTATCTATTTTAACTTATAGGGAGGTTCCAACATAAAAAAGAATAAGCTAGCCATTAGTGCTGCCCCCAACCAGAGTGAACAGACTTTTTAAAAGGCTGTGCATGCTATGAAACTAGAGGATTCAAATCTGAGTTCAACAGTTGTGAGAGAAGGATAACCTGGATGAGATTCCCTGCATTCTTAAAATAACTCTGGTAAGTGATGGTCAGCATTAAGGGTAATATAATTTTTAAATACCAAACTGCCTTTTAATTACATTAATATTTACTATACATTGAATACTAGATTCTGTGTTAAGCATTTCTTAGGTAATTCATTTAAGCTTTACAAATTTTGAGATGGATACCATGTTTTTCATTTTGCAGACAATGAAGCCCAACCTGAGAGAAATTAAATACTTTTATCAGGATTAGCCTCCCAGGATATGGCAGAGTTTGGATTTCAATCCTGGTCTATGAGTCTTCAGCAACCATGGTATTATTCCTTACACAACTGCCTTTAATTTATGTCTCATTTTTAAAAGAATGTTTTCTCTGGAAGAAGTTGTAACAGCTGCTTTCATTGTCCTACCATATCCCCTCAGCACTCACCCTTTCTGTGCACACCAGCCCACTTTCCAGCACACCTTCCCACATCTAGCCAGAATCTGGACCCATGTGTTCAAATAACAGGGTTTCCTTAGAAAATTGATCTGCTGATTAATGGAAAATTGTAAAGGGTTCTAAAAAGTTTATGAAAATATTACCTTATAGTCAAGGTAATTAACACTGGATAGATTGATAAAACTAGTTTTTAATAAAATTTTAACATTAAAGATGCACTAACACAAACATGAAATTTGATTTTCTCTTTTGAAAAATAATTTTATGTAATATTGAGAGACAATTAAAAATTTTTATTTGCCTTTTGAGTAAACTACAATAAAAGAAAGGGTGGGGAGAGAGAGAAGACAGATTCACTTGACCTCATGCTGTCTTTCTTGGGTCTTTATTAGAAAGCTGATTCTCTCCTCTCTTAGTGAGTATGAGATTTTGCATTTTTAAAATATTCGAGTAATCATTCTGGCTAAATGAATGACTGATAGTGACCTGAAGTTCTGTTTTGTGATATCCAGTGTTTCAAACCTTTGATATTTGACAAGTCTTCCAAGATCAAATTCTAAATTAAAAAAAGGTAAAATTTAGGTCCCCTAAAGTGCAAAAAAGACATATTCAGCTTATTTAATATATTAAAATCATATAGGAAACACTGTCTGATATAAAATGGTGTTTAACTTTCTCTGGATTATGTTCATATAAATATATTATTAGTATGTGTTACAAAATTATGTAAGTTTCCTGTAATTGTGATATGTCTCTATATATGTTGCTAGTAGTAATTATAATTATTGTGTAAAATTGATGGTATACCACAGGAATAACCAAGATTCCTAGTGAATTTTGGCTTTAACTATGGCTGTCCTGAGAATTTTGTCACCCACAGACAACTGTTGTCTTGTTTTGAGCCTCTTCAAAAGGTGGTTATAATCAGCTATAGGACTTTGACAGGTGCTCTTGAATTCAGGTTTTTTATAGCTTTGGAGATTGTGACATTAGAATAGAGGAAAAACTTTCAGAACTCTCATGGAAAGCTGGAATGTTCATGTATATCAAGCAGAACAGCAGTAAACCTCATGGACTGAACTAAGACTAAATTATTCCTTTTATGACTTTTGTTGAAAATGTTACTGATTCTTTGTTTTGGTTTTCAAAGTCAAGAACACTTTTATTTTAAGCTATTTACAGCTTTTAACAATTGAGTATACTCCTATAAACGAAATTTGAGGCATATTTCTCTCTGATTTCTCCAAATTTGAAAACTAGTTGTGAGCATTCTTAACTTATGGCAATATAGTTATTTGCATAAGTGTAATTAGCATCTGTTTTCTTTTGCAACAGGACACAATTGAAGAAACTGGTTATTTTTACCCAGGCTTTGACTGGAATGACATGCTTTCAAATATAAGCAGCCTGCTATAAGGAACCAGACTTGACTTATGGAACCAAGAAACTCAAAATCGTACCAATTATAATCTCACAATACAGTGAAATAAAAATAGAAATCAATATCAAGGAGCACTCTCAAAACTATACAATATGTGGAAATTAAACAACTTGCTCCTGAATGACTTTTGCGTAAACAACAAAATTAAGGCAGAAGTAAAAAAATTATTTGAAATAAATGTAAATAGAGACACAACATACCAAAATCTCTAGGATGCAACAAAAGAGTGTCAAGAGGAAAGTTTATAGTGCTGAATGCCTACCTCTTAAATTTAAAAAGATATCAAATTAACAATCTAACATCACACCCAGAGGAACTAGGAAAATAAGAACAAAACTAACCAGAAAGCTAGCAGAAGAAAAGAAATAACTAAAATCAGATCAAAAGTGAACACAATTAAGACCTAAAAATACATACAAAGAATCAATGAAACCAAATTGAAACACTGAAGAGACCAATATCAAGTTCCAAACCTGAATCAGTATTAAAAAGCCTACCAACCAAAAAGAGCCCCAGACAAGAAGGATTTACAACCAAATTCTACCACATGATTAAAAAGAACTGGTATCAATTCTAATGAAACTATGCCAAAATATTGAGGAGGAGGGACCTCTCTCTAATTTATTATATGAAGCCAGCATTACCTTGATACCAAAATCTGGAAAAGAAACAAGGAAAAAAGAAAACTACAAATGAACATAGATACAAAAATCCTCAACACAACACTACCATCCTCAACACAACACTACCAAATCAAATTCAACAGCACATCAAAAATTTAATTTATCATGATCAAGTAGGCTTGATTCCTGTGATGCAGGGTTTGCTCAATATATGTAAATCAATAAATGTGATTGCCCACATATACAGAATTAAAAACAAAAACCACAGGATCTCTTTCTGCATCTCAATAGATGCAGAAAAGGCTTTCAATAAAATCGAACTTCCCTTCATAATAAAAGCCCTTGAAGGAACATACCTCAAAACAATAAGGGCAGTCTGTGAAAAACCCATAGCCAACATCATACTAAACAGGGAAAAACTGGTAGCATTCCCTTTGAGAACTGAAACAGAACAGGGATGTCCACTCTCACCACTCCTATTCAACAACACTGGGAATGTTAGCCAGAGCAATCATGTAAGTGAAGGAAATAAAAGGCATCTAAATAAGAAAAGACAAATTCAAATTACCTGTCTTCACTAGTAATATGATTCTCTACCTAGAAAACCCTAAAGACTCTGCCAAAAGTTTCCTGGTCCTCATAAATGACTTTTGTAAAGTTTCAGCATACAAAAATCAATGTATAAAAATCAGTAGCATTTTTATACATGAACAGCATCCAGGTTGAATTTAAGAACACAATCTCACAATAGCCACAGAAATAAAATAAAAAATAAAATACCTAGGAATACGTCCAACCAAGAAGGTGAAAGATCTGTACAAGAAGGACTACAAAACACTGCTAAGAGAAATCAGAGATGACAAAAACAAATGAAGAAACACTACAGGTTGATGGATTGAAATAATCTGTATTGTTAAAATGGTCATACTACCCAAAACAATCTACAGATTCAATGCATTTCCTATCAAACTACCAATGTCATTTTTCTCAGAATTGGAAAAAAGCTATTCTAAAGTTTGTATGGAATCCAAAAAGCAAAAGTACCAAGCAAAAAGAACATAGCTGGAAGCATAGCATTACCTGACTTCAAAGTATGCTATAAGACTACAATAACCAAAACAGCATGGCACTGGTATAAAAACAGATACATAGACCAATGAAACAGAATAAAGAACCCAGAAATAAAGCCACAAACCTACAGCCATCTTTGACAAATTTCACAAAACTGAGCAATGGGAAAAGGACTCCCTATTGAAAAAATGGTGCTGGACAAGCTGGCTAGCCAAATGCCGAAGAATAAAACTGAACTCCTACCCTTCACCATACATAAAAATAAACTCAAGAGGGAATAAAGATTTAAATATAAGACCATGAACTATAAAAATTGTAGAAGAAAACCTAGGAAACACCATTCTGGACATCACCTTTTCAAAGGAATTTGTGACCAAGTCCTCAAGAGAAATTGTCTTCTGTAGGGACATGGATGAAACTGGAAATCATCATTCTCGGTAAACTATCGCAAGAACAAAAAACCAAACACCGCATATTCTCACTCATAGGTGGGAATTGAACAATGAGATCACATGGACACAGGAAGGGGAATATCACACTCTGGGGACTGTTGTGGGGTGGGGGGAGGGGGGAGGGATAGCATTGGGAGATATACCTAATGCTAGATGACGAGTTAGTGGGTGCAGTGCACCAGCATGGCACATGTATACATATGTATCTAACCTGCACAATGTGCACATGTACCCTAAAACTTAAAGTATAATAAAAAAAAAAGAGAAATTGTAACAGAAAGAAAAATTAAGGAATCAGGAAAAATAGCTAGTGTATGCTGGGCATAATACCTAGGTGATGGATTTATAGGTGCAGCAAACCACCATGGCGCATGTTTACCTATGTAACAAACCTGCACATCCTGCACATGTACCCTGGAACTTAAAATAGAAATTAAAAAAGTGAGTCCTAATTAAACTAAATAGCTTTGGCATAACAAAAGAAACTATCAACAGAGTAAACAGACAACTTACAAGATAGGAGAAAATATTCTCAAACTATATATTCAACAAGGGTCTAATATCCCGACTCTATAAGGAGCTTATGCAATTCAACAATTGAAAAACAACCCCATTAAAAAGTGGCCAAAAGAAATGGACATTTCTCAAAATAAGACATACAAAGGGCCAAGAAACATATAAAAAAAGTTCTATATCAATAACCATAAGAAAAATGCAAATAAAATTACAACAAGGTAATATGTCATGTCAGTCAAAATTGCTATTACTAAAAAGTCAAAAAACAACAGATGATGGGGAAGATGAGGAGAAAAGGAACATATATACAGTGTTGGTGGGAATGTAAATTAATTCAGCCACTGTGGAAAGTGGTTTGGAGATTTCTCAAATAACTAAAAACAGAACCACCATTTGACCCAGCAAACCTGTTATTGGATATATATACAAAAGAAAGTGAATCATTTTACCAAAAAGACACATGTACTCATCACAGCAGTATTCACAATAGCAAAGACATGGACTCAACCTAGGTGCCCATCAATAGTGGATTGGATAAGGAAAATGTGGTATATATACACCGTGGAACACCATGCAGCTGTAAAAAAGAATTAAATCATGGTCTTTGCAGCCACATGGATGCATCTGGAAGTTATTATCCTAAGCTAATAATGCAAGAACAGAAAAAACCAAATACCACACATTCTCACTTATAAATGGGAGCTAAACATTAGGTACTCGTAAGGATGGTAACAGTAGTCACTGGGGCCTACTAAAGGTGGGAGAGATGGAGGGTCCAAGGGTTGAAAAGCTAACTTTTGGGTACTATCCTCACTACCTGGATGATAGGATCATTCATATAGCAAACCTCAACATCATACAATAGACTCAGGTAATAAACCTGCACATGTACTCCCTGAATCTAAAATAAAAGTTTTTAAAAAAGCGCCTCCCCACCCGCCAAATACCAAACAAGTGTCAGTTAGTCTATAGCTTAGCAATTCTAATATGCTGATAGGAAGACATACATCCACAAAAATGGAGGAGTAGCAAAGAAAATAAACAAAAAGAAGAGGAAAAGAACAACACCAAACTAATATTCAATAAGACTATCTCAAGAGTTATGTGCCACATATTATATCCATGTACCTTGGGAATCTGGTACTGGTGCTTGAGTATAAGCTTTAGTGTAATGTGGTAATTACCTTGGATTTCCAATTTTTTTTTATTAATGAAGAAGTTAGAAGTATTAAAAAGAAGGAAAATATCTCTCTACCAAATACACTTGGTGAAAAAATAACTATCAAAATTACAGGCTATAACACTGTACCATCAAAATCCTCCAGAACAGACTTGAAAAGCGAAATCAGAACAACGTTACCTTGGTATAGTTTCTGAATAGTACGGTGTGCCAATATTGTGGGGATAAAGAGGTAATAGTTTAGATGTATACAGAAGTTTAATATTAATTGTTTTCATAGATGTTCATTGTCATGAATATTCATGTTGAAATAACTTTGGAAAATACAGAGAATAAAATCAGTCAGAGTATTATTTATTCCACCTTACATAATTCAATGGTACACAGTTAGTAGGGATTATAAATGCATATACTTTACTTTTTCTGTTGGTGTAAATAATTCAATCACCTTTCCTCATAGTGAGTGCTTTGTATACTTCCTGGGTTTTGGCTCCAGAGCAGATAAACTTTAGCAGAAAGCTATGCTTCTCAGAAAAAATAAATGTATTTATCTAATACTCCTTTCTTTCAGCTTTTTCATTTGGAGTTTATAGGTTATCTGAAATACCTCCAAGGATATTGTTATTGTACCTTTCAATTTGCTACTAGCAGTTGTCACTGTATGACTATTACTATGATTGAATTAAGGTGATAACTACTCTTTTTGTTAAAAAAAAAATGATCTTAATTGGTGTTAATCTATTTCTTCTTTTCCTTGTCTGTAATATTGAATATTTATCCCATAAAAATCTATTTGTCTCCTCTGAATACACACACACACACAGACACACACACACTCTTCTGCTCCATCTGCCAGAGTGATAGAGAGGAAATAACAAATTCATCAAGATAATGGAAGAAAGTCTAGAATCTCTTCTACAAGGCAATATTTTTCTAAGCATTAAAAATACCAAAAGGCTGAAAGGTTTATATCCACAGAAATTTATTTTGATTCTATATATGAAAAAAAAAAACCAGCATTGTATCTTGAAGGTGGTTGAATGCTTTCTTTGAATTTTTTGAAATAACTGCCTGAGTGGTAGCAGAGAGGTGAAGATTAATAATTTGAGATAGCATCTGAAAAAGAATGTCTGGAATAATCAAAAAGAAAATAAAGTACAGGTACCCAGGAAGGGCACTAACTAGACTGAGTTGAATTTTTTTTTTGATATATCTGATACAGTAGAGCAATACAAAAATCACTCTCACAGTTAGTAGTACTCCTGTCACTACCACTACTAACTGTGGTTAATGTAAACAGTAGAACATAAAATTATAGCACTAAGGATGATTCTGCTTATCATAATTACCATAATTAAATACTGAAGCACTTCTGTATACTTTGTGCATCACATAATTTATCATTTAATCCACATGACAAATCTATTAGGCAGTTTTCTTATCTGCTTTTAAATCTTGAGAAACCCGAGGTGACTGAAGATTCCTAGCCTCATCACTTGTAAGATGAAAAGTGTTTATTTGCCTCTTTGTAGTTGAAAATGTAATGAATCAATTGAAGAAGAAGGAGAAAGTTGATGTTCCTCAATGCTTTCCATATAAATCTGAGACCCAAAGAGCAGCTGATAGAAATTAGGAAGGACAAGAGTAATTAAGTACCTAAAATATATTTACAAATTTAATATCCACAGTAACCCTTTGAGGTAGGTACTATTATTATCCTCATTTTAAAAATGAGAGAGGTAAGGCAGTAAATTAATAAACCTGTAAATTGAGCAAGAATAGGGAGACTTAAAACCACATTAGATGAACAATTTAAATCTTCCAGATACAGATATTTAACCCAGCAAACTGGCTTCTGGAAATTACAAGTGAGAGATCAGGTACATGTACAATTCTGGAAAGAATCCGTATTGGATTTTTCTCAGAATTGCAAAAATGACTTGTGGAAAGGCACTTCTAATTTCCAGGCTAAGTCCTTTGACTTCAGCTAGCTCAATGTGGAGGTGCTATGTGCTACCCTGTGAACACCACTGTGAAATTCTCTGACCTTGATTATGATGGTGAATGGCAGACACAAAAAGTCACACATGATCAAAGAGATGTTACTTTGCCTAAGATGAAACTTTTTTCTTTCTGGTTATTTTTCTCAGGACCCATTTCTCAGGGTGCGATATTTGTGACATCTACAGGGATGAGGAAATTCAGAATATTATTTTACATCATTTTCTGCTGTTTAGAGGAAGATGCCAGAGCAATAGTCTGTTATCAAAATTAAAATGACTGGTCTATTATGCTTGGCCTATATATGTTCATATGCTATAGAGCTATATTAAAACAACATATAACATTTTCATATCCTCAAATATCTCTCTTTAGTTTCCCAGTTTCACCACTTTGCAATGTTAACAAGAAAAAAAGGTAGTTTTATCCTAGAAAATAATGACAGAGAGAATTTTAAATAAAAGGAAGTAATCATGTCAAAAACTGAACAAATGAATGGAAATAAAAAATGACAAGTGTACATTAAACTTCAATATGATGTCATTGGTGATTTAGAAGAATGTAAAATCAACAAATACAAAGACCAAATAGAGAACAAGAGATAACGATGTAAAGAGAGGTAGCAAATATATATATATTATATAATATATTATGGATATTATAGATATATTATAGATATTATAGATATATTATAGATATTATAGATATAATATATTATAGATATTATAGATATTATAGATATAATATAGATATTATCGATATAATATATTATAGATATTATAGATATAATATATTATAGATATTATAGATATATTATAGATATTATAGATATATTATAGATATTATAGATATATTATAGATATTATAGATATATTATAGATATTATAGATATAATATATTATAGATATTATAGATATAATATATTATAGATATTATAGATATATTATAGATATTATAGATATATTATATATATTATAGATATAATATATTATAGATATTATAGATATAATATATTATAGATATTATAGATATAATATATTATAGATATTATAGATATAATATATATTATAGATATAGATATAATATAGATATTATAGATATTATATAGATATTATAGATATAATATCTATATTATACATATTATAGATATAATATCTATATTATACATATTATATCTATAATATATATTATAGATATTATACATATAATAGACATATTATAGATATTATAGATATAATAGATATAGATATTATAGATATAATAGATATAGATATTATAGATATAATAGATATAGATATTATAGATATAATAGATATATTATAGATATTATAGATATAATAGATATATTATAGATATTATAGATATATATATTAGATATTATATATAATAATATATAATATCTAATATATATATCTATACTATACATATGTATATATTATATAATATATATAATATAGATACATATGTGTATATATATAATATATATATAATAGGTATCTATAGAATATATATATAATATATATATATATGTCAGGCCTCTGAGCCCATGCCAGGCCATCGCATCCCCTGTGACTTGCACGTATACATCCAGATGGCCTAAAGTAACTGAAGATCCACAAAAGAAGTAAAAACAGCCTTAACTGGTGACATTCCACCATTGTGATTTGTTCCTGCCCCACCCTAACTGATCAATGTACTTTGTAATCTCCCCCACCCTTAAGAAGGTACTTTGTAGTCTCCCCCACCCTTAAGAAGATTCTTTGTAATTCTCCCCACCCTTGAGAATGTACTTTGTGAGATCCACCCCTGCACACCAGAGAACAACCCCCTTTGACTGTAATTTTCCATTACCTTCCCAAATCCTATAAAATGGCCCCACCCCATCTCCCTTTGCTGACTCTCTTTTCAGACTCAGCCCACCTGCACCCAGGTGAAATAAACAGCTTTATTGCTCACACAAAGTCTGTTTGGTGGTCTCTTCACAGGGACATGCATGAAATTTGGTGCCGTGACTCGGATTGGGGGACCTCCCTTGGGAGATCAATCCCCTGTCCTCCTGCTTTTTGCTCCATGAGAAAGATCCACCTACGACCTCAGGTCCTCAGACCCACCAGCCCAAGAAACATCTCACCAATTTCAAATCCGGTAAGCGGCCTCTTTTTACTCTCTTCTCCAACCTCCCTCACTATCCCTCAACCTCTTTCTCCTTTCAATCTTGGCGCTACACTTCAATCTCTCCCTTCTCTTAATTTCAATTCCTTTCATTTTCTGGTAGAGACAAAAGAGACATGTTTTATCCGTGGACCCAAAACTCCGGCGCTGGTCATGGACTGGGAAGGCAGCCTTCCCTTGGTGTTTAATCATTGCAGGGACGCCTCTCTGATTATACACCCACGTTTCAAGGGTGTCAGACCACGCAGGGATGCCTGCCTTGGTCCGTCACCCTTAGCGGCAAGTCCCGCTTTCCTAGGGGGCAAGAACCCCCCAATCCCTTATTTCCACACCCTGACCTCTTATTTCCGTGCCCCAACCCCTTCTCTGCTTTTCTGGAGGTCAAGAACCCCCCACCCCTTCTCCGTGTCTCTACTCTTTTCTCTGGGCTTGCCTCCTTCACTGTGGGTAAGCTTCCACCTTCCATTCCTCCTTCTCCCTTAGCCTGTGTTCTCAAAAACTTAAAACCTCTTCAACTCACACCTGACCTAAAACCTAAATGCCTTATTTTCTTCTACAATGCTCCTTGACCCCAATACAAACTCAACAGTAGTTCCAAATAGCCGGAAAACGGCACTTTCAATTTTTCCATCCTACAAGATGTAAATAATTCTTGTCATAAAATGGGCAAATAGTCTGAGGTGCCTGACGTCCAGGCATTCTTTTATACATCAGTCCCTTCCTAGTCTCTGTGCCCAGTGCAACTCGTCCCAAATCTTCCTTCTTTCCCTCCCACCTGTCCCCTCAGTCCCAACCCCAAGCATCACTGAGTCTTTCTAATCTTCCTTTTCTACAGACCCATCTGACCTCTCCCCTCCTTGCCAGCCCAAGCTAGGTCCCAATTCTTCCTCAGCCTCCACTCCTCCACCCTGTAATCTTTTTATTGCCTCCCCTCCTCACACGTGGTCTGGCTTACAGTTTTGTTCTGCAACTAGCCCTCCCCCACCTGCCCAGCAATTTATTCTTAAAAAGGTGGCTGGAGCTAAAGACATAGTCAAGGTTAATGCTCCTTTTTCTTTATCCCAAATCAGATAGCGTTTAGGCTTTTTCATCAAACATAAAAACCCAGCCCAGTTCATGGCTCGTTCGGCAGCAACCTTGAGACGCTTTACAGCCCTAGACCCTAAAAGGTCAAAAGGCCATCTTATTCTCAATATACATTTTATTACCCAATCTGCTCCCGACATTAAATAAAACTCCAAAAATTAAATTCCGGCCCTCAAACCCCACAACAGGATTTAATTACCCTCGCCTTCAAGGTGTACAATAATAGAAAAAAGTTGCAATTCCTTGCCTCCACTGTGAGACAAACCCCAGCCACATCTCCAGCACACAAGAACTTCCAAACGCCTGAACCGCAGCGGCCAGGCATTCCTCCAGAACCTCCTCCCCCAGGAGCTTGCTACAAGTGCCAGAAATCTGGCCACCAGGGCAAGGAATGCCCGCAGCCCAGGATTCCTCCTAAGCCGTGTCCCATCTGTGTGGGACCCCACTGGAAACTGGACTGTTCAACTCACCTGGCAGCCACTCCCAGAGCCCCTGGAACTCTGGCCCAAGGCTCTCTGACTGACTCCTTCTCAGTTTAGCGGCTGAAGACTGATGCTGCCTGATCGCCTCCAAAGCCCCGTAGACCGTCACGGACGCCGAGCTTTGGGTAACTCTCACAGTGGAAGGTAAGACCATCCCCTTCTTAATCAATATGGAGGCTACCCACTCCACATTACCTTCTTTTCAAGGGCCTGTTTCCCTTGCCTCCATAACTGTTATGGGTATTGACAGCCAGGCTTCTAAACCTCTTAAAACTCCCCAACTCTGGTCCAACTTAGACAGTACTCTTTTAAGCACTCCTTTTTAGTTATCCCCACCTGCCCAGTTTCCTTATTAGGCTGAGACACTTTAACTAAATTATCTGCTTCCCTGACTATTCCTGGACTATAGCCACATCTCATTGCTGCCCTTCTTCCCAATCCAAAGCCTCCTTTGCGTCCTCCCCTTATATCTCCCAACCTTAACCCACAAGTATAAGATACCTCTACTCCCTCCTTGGCGACCGATCATGCATCCCTTACCATCTCATTAAAACCTAATCACCCTTACCCTGCTCAATGTCAAGATCCCATCCCACAGCACTCTTTAAAAGGATTAAAGCCTGTTATCACTCGCCTGCTACAGCATGGGCTTCTAAAACCTATAAACTCTCCTTACCATTCCCCCATTTTACCTGTCCTAAAACCAGACAAGGCTTACAAGTTAGTTCAGAATCTGCACCTTATCAACCAAATTGTTTTGCCTATCCACCCCGTGGTGCCAAACCCATATACTCTCCTATCCTCAGTACCTCCCTCTACTACCCATTATTCTGTTCTGGATCTCAAACATGCTTTCTTTACTATTCTTTTGCACCCTTCATCCCAGCCTCTCTTTGCTTTCACTTAGACTGACCCTGACACCCATTAGGCTCAGCAAATCACCTGGGCTGTACTGCCGCAAGGCTTCACAGACAGTCCCCATTACTTCAGTCAAGCCCAAATTTCATCCTCATCTGTTACCTATCTCAGCATAATTCTCATAAAAACACACGTGCTTTCCCTGCTGATCGTGTCCAATTAATCTCCCAAACCTCAATCCCTTACAAAACAACTCCTTTCCTTCCTAGGCATGGTTAGTGCGGTCAGAATTCTTACACAAGCGCCAGGACCGCACCCTGTAGCCTTTCTGTCCAAACTTGACCTTACTGTTTTAGCCTAGCCCTCATGTCTGCGTGCAGCGGCTGCTGCTGCTTTAATACTTTTAGAGGCCCTCAAAATCACAAACTATGCTCAACTCACTCTCTACATTTCTCATAACTTCCAAAATCTATTTTCTTCCTCAAACCTGACTCATATACCTTCTGCTCCCCGGCTCCTTCAGCTGTACTCACTCTTTAAGTCCCACAATTACCATTGTTCCTGGCCCGGACTTCAATCTGGCCTCCCACATTATTCCTGATACCACACCTGACCCCCATGACTGTATCTCTCTGATCTACCTGATATTCATCCCATTTCCCATATTTCCTTCTTTACTGTTCCTCACCCTGATCACGCTTGATTTATTGATGGCAGTTCCACCAGGCCTAATCGCCACATACCAGCAAAGGCAGGCTATGCTATAGTACAAGCCACTAGCCCGCCTTTCAGAACCTCTCATTTCCTTTCCATCGTGGAAATCTGTCCTCAAGGAAATAACTTCTCTGTGTTCCATCTGCTATTCTACTACTCCTCAGGGATTATTCAGGCCCCCTCCCTTTCCTACACACCAAGCTCGAGGATTTGCCCCCACCCAGGACGGGCAAATTAGCTTTACTCAACATGCCCGAGTCAGGAAACTAAAATACCTTAGTCCGAATAGACACTTTCACTGAATAAGTAAAGGCCTTTCCTACAGGGTCTAAGAAGGCCACCGCAGTCATTTCTTTCCTTCTGTCAGACATAATTCCTCAGTTTAGCCTTCCCACCTCTATACAGTCTGATAACAGACCAGCCTTTATTAGACAAATCAGCCAAGCAGTTTTTCAGGCTCTTAGTAGGTTTCAGTGAAACCTTTATATCCCTTACCGTCCTCCGTCTTCAAGAAAAGTAGAATGGACTAAAGGTCTTTTAAAAACACAGCTCACCAAGCTCAGCCACCAACTTAAAAAGGACTGGACAATACTTTTACCACTTTTGCTTCTCAGAATTCAGGCCTGTCCTCAGAATGCTACAAGGTACAGCCCATTTAAGCTCCTGTATAGATGTTCCTTTTTATTAGGCCCCAGTCTCATTTGACACCAGACCAACTTAGACTGTGCCCCAAAAAAACTTGTCATCCCTATTATCTTTTGTCTAGTCATACTCCTATTCACCATTCTCAACTACTCATACATGCCCTGCTCTTGTTTACACTGCCGGTTTACACTGTTTCTCCAAGCCATCACAGCTGATATCTCCTGGTGCTAGCCCCAAACTGCCACTCTAAACTCTTGAAGTAAATAAATAATTCAGCAGGACTATGCTGAATCTCCTTAGGCACTCTCTAATCAGATGTCCTAGGTCCTTCCAATTCTTAGACCTTTTATACCTGTTTTTCTCCTTCTCTTATTCCATTTAGTTTCTCTATTCATCTAAAACCGTATCCAGGCCATCACCAATCATTCTATATGACAAATGTTTCTTCTTACATCCCCACAATATCACCCCTTACCACGAGACCTCCCTTCAGCTTAATCTCTCCCACTCTAGGTTCCCATACCACCCCTAATCCCGCTTGAAGCAGCCCTGAGAAACATCGCCCATTCTCTCTCCATACTACCCCCCAAAAATTTTCGCTGCCCCAACACTTCAACACTATTTTGTTTTATTTGTCTTATTAATATAAGAAGGCAGGAATGTCAGGTCTCTGAGCCCAGGCCAGGCCATCGCATCCCCTGTGACTTGCAAGTATACATCCAGATGGCCTGAAGTAACTGAAGATCCACAAAAGAAGTAAAAACAGCCTTAACTGATGACATTCCACCATTGTGATTTGTTCCTGCCCCACCCTAACTGATCAATGTACTTTGTAATCTCCCCTACCCTTAAGAAGATACTTTGTAGTCTCCCCCACCCTTAAGAAGGTTCTTTGTAATTCTCCCCACCCTTGAGAATGTACTTTGTGAGATCCACCCCTGCCCACCAGAGAACAACCCCCTTTGACTGTAATTTTCCATTACTTTCCCAAATCCTATAAAATGGCCCCACCCCTATCTCCCTTCGCTGACTTAGCCCACCTGCACTCAGGTGAAATAAACAGCTTTATTGCTCACACAAAGTCTGTTTGGTGGTCTCTTCACACGGACGCGCATGAAAAAATATATATATATATAATATATTTTTTTTTTTTTTGAGATAGAGTATTGCTCTGTTCCCCAGGCTGGAGTGCAGTGGCACAGTCTCTGCTCACTGCAACTTCCGTCTCCTGGGTTCAAGCAATTCCCATGCTTCAGCCTCCTGAATAGCTAGGATTACAGGAGTCCACCACCACGCCTGGCTAATTATTTTTTCATTTTTTGTAGAGACAGGGTTTCATCATGATTGCCAGGCTGGTCTCAAACTGACCTCAATTGATCTGCCCGCCTCAGCTTCCCAAAGTGCTAGGATTACATGCGTGAGTCACTGAACCCAGCTTAAGTCTATATTCTTCTTTAAAATAATTCTGAAGGGGTAAGAGGTGAAAGAGATCACTAGCTAAAAATAGCAAAAAACTGAATATAGTTTAGTTTCTTCTTGCTTTTTTTGTTTTCCTTTTAATGTTGGGAAAGTTTTGCACATGGAAGCAATAGAAGCTGCAGTGCAAGGAGACTGACTGCTAAAGACAGCCTGGAGGAGGGCAATGGGTGTCATCCACAGCCGAGGGTCATAAATTTTGAATGACAAGAGGGGCATTATTTCCAAGGAAACTAAAATAAAGCCAAGAAAAGATGGCTGAATGGAAGTATATGGGGATGTTTGTGAGAATGAGAGGGTTTAAAGGACTTAACATTTAATGGACTCAATAGTCATTGGGAAATAAGAGCCAAGGACATTTTCTGAGAGTGAGAAGAAGGTGAGGGGCAAGGCTGAAGGGAGTGGCAAAGGTATAAATTGCTTGAAGGGAAGGACTTCTGAAAAAAAAAAAGGAGTATTTAACTAAGGCTGGAGATAATGAACATGTAATGACTTCAGGACAAACAATTTATTTTTTTCTCCAGGACTTAGTAACCTGGCTATAAAAGAGGAAATGAACAGTTGAGTTTATAGGAGATCGTTGTTTCTTTTTTGAATGCAATGGGCAAGTACTTTTAGGTTACCTGTGCTAAATGTTGGTAAGGACAATGAATGAGAAAGATAAATTCAAGTACCTGTAGCTTTGGTGTCTAGTGAGTGGTTTAGGGGCAGAAGCTGTGTTTGAGGAACATTCTAGTTTCTCTGAAATCACACCTTGCACTTTTATACCTAACAAGGCAGAATTACCAAGTGGTTACCTGCATGGGCACTGCAGTCAGAATGCATAGTTTCAAGTTCTGTCTCTGATGCTTACCAGCTGTGGAAAGCATGATCAGTTGCTCAAATTTTCAGTTTCCTTACCCTTAAAATAAAAATAAAAGTAATTGTGCAAACCTCACAGGGATTCATTAAATTAATACCTAAAATATTGCCTGCTTGATCACATTAAGCATTCCATAATTATTGTTCCTAATTAGATTTTATGACAATCTCTTTCTCAAATTCAATACAGTTTCCAAATAATAAAAGCAGAAAATTAAAAATATGGAGAATGAAGACTTTAAACAATTATTTGATTTTTCTATTAGTATTATAAATAGTACACGGAGTACTTCTTTTCTCAATTCCATTAAAAATAACATGAGAATAAAGTTCGGGGTTAATTTTTTAAAAGCAGTTAGTTTGCTCCACTAGTGACAGAACCTATTATTGCCACTGACTCCATTTCTTTACACGTGGGCAAAATCTTAATTCATCTCTCTTGATCACTGCTCTTCCAATAGCTGAAAGTAGTTTTGTCACCAGCTCATTAGATTATTTGAAATTTCTAATTGAAATATAATATTTTAATGTCAAAAGGCCTGCATGTACTAGGTAGAACAGGGTAGTGAGATTTGAAGGGAATGCTTTTTCTTCTGTAATTAGAGGCAATGAAGTGCTTCATTAAGGATGTCTGGTTCATTCTTATGCACCTACTCATAGGACAAGTGAATACACAATCAACTCATAACTCTCCAGTGTTCCCTATTGTTTCATTTGACCACTGGTCTTATAAAAGGGAATGGTTCCAAAGTGAGTTAAAGAATTGAACTCACACCGAGACTATATTCAGCAGCTGTGCTTTGAATAATTGGACCAGCAACCTCAGCATCACCTGTTAAAATATAAAATCTCAGGTCTCATTTTATACCTATTGAAACAATTCTGCATTTCAAAAAGATGCCTGAGTGATTCACATGCATAGTAAAATTTGAGAGGCATGGCCAATGAAGACATTCATATTCTCTGGGAAAGTGAAGGCTGCATTAGGTCTCAGCATTCTGCCTTCTGCCTTTTTCCATTCCTTTAGTCTCTGACTAACTAGAAGGACTGTTAAAACAGATCTGGAAATTTTGAGAGTCAGGAGGTTCTCCGCCTCTATATGCACTGTCCAGAGGGTATTTTTTGTTAGTTCCTCCACATCTCCTCTTTTTTTTTTCCAGAACTGAGTATAAAAGGCCCTGTGTGTTCATATACCCAACACTTCACTTTGTTTCTGCTCATAATATGATAGATTTTTGGTTGGAGAAATAGGATGCTCCTGCTGTGTGTACCAGTGCAGCTCATCGATTTTAGCAACCACAGCTTTTGCAAACAAAATCATAAAATATGAGTGAACATACAGTTTGAAGACCAGGGATAAATTTCCCCATGACAAGAACATTTTTTAAGCCCACAAATTTGTCCTGAGTGATATGTGCGTTATTAATCAAGACAGTTGTCAAGTTGTCTGGTTAAGTGGATCTAAGAGAAAAAGGAATGAGACAACAGCCTACATATTTGTTTAAAGTTATGAATTAAGTATTTCTTGTTCCGTGTGTTTCACTAATTTGTCTATTCTTGACATTTAGAAAAGAAGAGGAAATAATACATTTGGTTTTGGAACAGGATTTGAGATGAGAATTGAGTTCAGAGCTGCGCTAATCATCTGAAACCTTCTTCAATGATAAATCAACTTTCTATTTTGAACCTATTTGATCAAACTAAAATCTCACAATTGAACATGAATAAAATTTTTTCTTCCTGAAATCTATATAACATACATCAAGTAACTTTTAGATGATATTTTCCCCTTGAGAAACAGGTTCTTTAAACATAGCAAATGGTGGGTTTCCCGTTACTATATCATATCAATCTCTAGAACCAAATCATATTCTCCATGTTACTGTGCAGATTAATTGGACATCTTTTAAAGGATGACTTTTTTTTTGCCTGGATATATCTTCTGTGGATTAATTTCCATCTGAAAACTCACTTCAATGTTCAAGATAAAGGATTAAGTTGAGAAAAATAGTCAAAGTAGATTACATAAAAACACTGCATGATCATGAATAATTTGTAGTAGTTCATCTGAGACTGCAACATTGTTATCCTATCAATTCAAACTTTAAATACTTGATAATCAGACTTTGGGAATCTAACAAATATTTGAGACTTGAGGTTGAATGTCTACATTATAAGGGCAAATCTAAATGCTATGTTCCATGGTAAATTTGAGCAGTGGTTTTCAACCCTGGGAGGAAATCCAGTGTCCAAGCTCACCCCAGCTCAGCTGAATCAGAATCATTTGGTGGTGGGGTGGGGGTGGCCTATGCATCAATACTGAAAACAAATAAACTCAACTCTGATTCTAATTGCAGTCAAGGTTAAGATATACTTCCCTCTACTGGAGGACACTTATCGTCTTAGTATTTCATGTACATAAAATGCAACCCAAACTGCAGATTTCTAACAAGGAAATTACACCTATGTATTACACATAATGCCTCAGTATAAATTTCAAGTAATAAAAGTCATCTTACAACACTGTAATCACAAAATCTCTAGTTAAGTGAAATACTGGTTTAATATATGAAAAATGCATCCTGATGAAATATATGAACACATGTCTTCTGGTAAAGATCACTGATCTCATTGTTTCTCACTCTTATTGGGGCAATTGAGATTTCATTGCCTTTTAAATGTTATACAAGGGAATATATAGTCTCGTAAACATTCTTCTAAAAAATAGACTATAGTTTTAAGCTTGGGTGGCTCCATCCACAAAATAAATATTATAGCTGAAGTTCAAGATTTAAAAAGAATTTTTATGTTGTGTTTATCATAATAGCCATTAACTAAAATATCATTATTTGTTTCATCTTACAATGCTCAGGGGTTAAAATGGTTCAACAAATTTCATATTAAAGAATTGTCGGATGACATTTTCGATAGCTGAGCTATTATCTCTGTTTATGACATTTTCTTTTTCTTTTTTTTCCTTTGAAGATGGAGTCTCGCTCTGTCACCCGGGCTGGAGTGCGATGGCATAATCTTGGTTCACGGCAACCTCCATCTCCCGAGTTCAAGCAATTCTCCTTCCTCAGCCTCCCAAGTAGCTGGGGCTACAGGTGCATGCCACGATGCCAGGCTAATTTTTGTATTTTTAATAGAGATGGGGTTTCGCCACATTGGCCAGGTTGGTCTCGAAATCCTGACCTCAGGTTATCTGCCCACCTTGGCCTCCCAGAGTGCTGCGATTATAGGCATGAGTCACCATGCCCAGCCTGTTTTTTATCTTTTCGATAGCTGAGCTATTATCACTGTTTATGGAAATTAGCTTAGTGACTTATCCTATGTTCTTGAGGAGGCACTAGAGAAAATATGTACTTTGTCTATAAGTTTAGCAGATTATTTTAGGAACTCTAGCTTCTCTGCAAAGTAGGTTTTATCTGACATACAAGGCAAAGGAAATATTAGGAAGTACACATACTTGCTAATATATATACAGCCAAAATAAATAAAGCAACACATTATTTATATTTAATAACTTTGCTTTGAAAACTTAGAAAGGCAAACAAAGAAAAAAAAATCCCACTCAAAAAGTTTTAAGACTGTTGACTGTATATTCTACTTAAATTAAGTCACATATAATAGTTTCACTGATTTTAAATGAGTTAAAGGTGTTATCTAAAGTAAGGTAGGAAATATAGTGATTACTATTCTTTTTAAATGGGTCACTATAAAATCTAATAGTGCTAGTATAATTTAAAATCTATAGAAAAAGCAGACATTTTTTAAAAATGAGAATGGAGGTGGCTAAAGTACATACTGATAAAAAGGAAAATATAGATACAGATCCAAAGTTTTATATATATATATACGTATATATATAAATACATATATATATAATAAACATTGTGTTTTTAATTCCTCTTCCAGTAATCATGTGTGTTTGCAGCCATTCCTCATTTATTCACAATGAAAAATTCAGGGAAGATGGGGTTGCTGATAACCTTAGGGAAGAAGAAAGAGGCTATGACGTGTGGGGAAGTCTCTACTGAATAGGTAGTAAAAATGGGAGGCTTTAAGAACTGAGGCTGTAGGTTCAGAAGATAATAGAAATGGAGAGAAGGAAAACAGGCAGTAAGACATTAATGTTTTGACCCCTAATCTATGGGCTGATGTCTTGGAGGGGGACAAGGAGTGTACTGGATAGTACACTCCTTTCTATGTACCATTTCTATGTACCATTTCTATGAACCATTTCTATGTACAATGCTGATGTGGTGACAAACATCTAAGTTGACACCACGGCCTGGGATGGCAGCTTCTTAGAGCCCTCCAGCTCTCATAAGGAATCCAGGAGTTCCGACATGCCCTGTGGAGAGCTAGGGGGAGCTGGCTGATGATGCTGACTGGCCAGCCAGCAGAGAGTGTCACAGTGGCTCAAGAGAAGGGATCCTGCAGCTCTGCTATACTAGGTAGCACATTCAGGTTTAGGATGAAAAAAGTGTCCGGCAATTCTTCAGAGAAACCAAAGCCAAAGAGAACTAGGATGGAGCCTGACTGGCTGACAGATTATTAACAGTTACCAGGTGCAGAGAACCAGCAGATGCTGGGAGCTGTAGCAGTGATTAAGAAGGCAAAAAATACCACTGCTGCAGAGGACAGTGAGGATCCTATAAGCTCCTCCATAAACCAAAGTCCCTCTGTATAAAGAGAAGGGAAACAGCCATAAAACAACATTGAAAATCAAGAAGCTGAGCTATTCACAAACAGTCTATTGAAACACAGAAGTTACAACGTGACTGCTTGCTAAGTTTAAAGTTTAATTTTCAATGCTCCAGAGGGTAGATGGTGAGGGGCAGGGTTGAGAACAGTGAGGGTAGTAACAGCAGTTACAGATAATAAAAATGCACATGTTAGTGTGTCTGGCGAGTGACTTCCCTAAATATATTTTTTCATAAGCAAGTTTTTCTTTTAAAATTTTATGAAGTTAATTATAGGTATCTTTTCACATTTCAGCTTCTGATAAAGTCTTGGTCATAAGAAAACAGTGAGGTAACTGAATTTTGCTCCAATTTATTTTTTCTTCCTAATCACTTTGCAAGTGGGCTTTATAATTTCAGAGCTAGTAATAGTGATGACATATTTGTGCTTTATTGCTATGGCAACAGTGCTTCTCCTGAGACAAGGGCCATGTATTTTTGGTTCTGTGTTCTAAAATCACATGTTTACCAACAGATACAACTTTGTGATTGTGGCTTTCAATCTGATTGCCCCGAGCAATGTGTTGTGGATAGTACTGTATTGCCCAGGTCTTCCCATCAGGATTGAGGCTGTTTTCACCCAGTTTTAAGGAGTGCTGTTGTCAAAAAAACCTTCAACAGTCAACCCTTGGGAATTGCCTTCAGCTGAAAAAAAGCCTCCTTGTACAAGGTCATATGGCCGTAGCAGTCAACAGCTTAAATCCAGTGACTGGTAAATTCTGGGGTTTAAACCACCCCAAATCAAGACAACTCTGAAGATCTACCCAAGCTTCAGAGCTCACCAGTGTTCCTCCATTTAAGCCTAATTCCTTTTCCTCTTCCCAGTGTTAATTCTAAGAGCACTAGCTACTAAACCTCCTGTATGCTAATTTCATTTTAGAGTCTGCTTCATCAATAACCTGACCTGCAACAGTTGCTTCTAGTAGTAGCCTGAGAAATCAGATGGATTGGAACATTTGCCAGCCAGCTGACAATGAAGGCCAAACCACTGGTGGTAGACAGAACTTGGATAGGTTCTGTAACAAGATTTCGGTGCAATTGTCAAAATGTTTATCAGCGATAAACTGGAGAGATAAACCAGGAGAAGCAATGTATCATGTGCTTAAGAAATACAGGATAAATAGTATTGATAAGGATAACTATTCTAGGGGTAATTGATGCTCTGGAGAAAAAAAAGGAAAGTCTGGGGGTTATTATCTATTAAAAAGGTAATCGAATGTCAGAGAGACTTGTTGGAAGCACCTAACAGTCTTTTATTTCCTACATACTAAGGACAGAGAAAGCTGAGGACTAGGAAGAGAGCCAAATGGAAATAGCACAGTTCTAATAAAGGTTTAACATTTAAGCTAGACAAATCTTATATGTCAAATTCAAAGTCCTGATTGGGAAAAAATGGGACCCTGACATAAGGGATGGGGTCATATGGGTGCATGCCCTTCAAAATATTGAATCTCCAAATTCCTTTGAACTCTTTGGAGCTGTAGAAGTGGCACATTTCTCTCTGTTAAAGGCTAGGGTCCCACTTATCTTAAAGAAGGCCTCTCTCCTGCAAGACATCATGTGCCTTCCTCAAAATCTGGACCTCGCTTTCCTCTTAAGTAAAAAGTCAATAAGCAGAGATGTCACACCATAATCTGGTCATGGAAGTGACAAGCTTGTGAAGGGAGGTAGGGAGCAATATCCCAAAGAGCTGCAAGACCAAGACAGCTGGTCCTGCAGAGGAACCGTGAAAACAAAATTCAGGGAGAAGATGAAATTATATATGGAAGAGTTTATCTATACAGAACAACTGTTGTTTTAAAAACATTCTGGCAAAACACTTTGGGAAAGACTCCAAAAGATAATGCTAGGATGTTTCTTAGCAACTTGGAGAAAATGTGGCCCACTATAAGTAGAATAGGAGTGTCAATATTGCTATGGAAGATGGTAGTAAAAGAGGGGAAATCGTTTGGAAAAATGGGCATGCCAGAGTGGACATTTCATGTAAGCCTGGGCAAACTGCTAGATGACTATGCTCTCAGGAGGGCCAGGAAAATACTTCATTTAACAAAGTAATGAGGAATATGGTAGTGAAAAGCCTACCAGCATTACAACCTACAGCCTAACTGTGGAGTACAATTTATGAGAGGAAAAATGTTAAGGAAATGGTCTCCTTAATAAGAGTGGGGATGATAACATTTCAAAATAATGGAGTCTAGGTGGTGGCTTTTAACAGTTTAAAACAAGACAGTTTCAATTAGTGTTGAATTAGTGTTGAAAGTTGAAATATTGCCTAGAGGAGCATGGCAGGCAGAGAGCCGCAGATATGGCTGATAGAACACACTTTTCTTAGAGTCAAGATAGATGTGCATCCAATGATAGCATTGCCCAATATTTACAACAACAACTCCAGGAAGGCTGATCAGGAGATTAAAGGCAGTCCTCTTAACAAAATGTCACAATCTATTGTCCAATTTCCAGATGCGAGTCAGTGTTCCAACCCCTGAACCCACTGAATGAAGAACAAGCTTGGTTCCCAAGAGAAAGTACCCTGGTAGCATTCCAGCAATTACACACTGTAATGATTACTTCTTTTCCCAAAGAGCACTATAACCATTTGCTTAAATAACTGCACACTGGGAAAAGAATACCCAAACCTAATATTCTGAGGATTGTTGCATGTAAGAACTGAGTTGCCAATGATATCCATGAACACAAATTATCTCACCTTCATGGTTTGCATGTGAGGCTAGGAATATACGAAGGCCAGGTAATAAATGGGATCCTGGTGCAAGTTCAGCTTGAGTGTGTCTACTGGTTCCATGACTCATCAAAAGGAAGAGCCCCGTACCCCTCCACCACCAACACTGACACAATAGTGACAACATCATATTCCAGGTAAAACTGCAGAGATTGATACTATCTTAAAAACAGAAAGGAGACAGAGGTGGCGTCTTTATCATATCTCCTTTCAGTTACCAAGTCTGGCCCTATAAAACCAAAGAGATCCTCGAAAATACTGTAGATTACCACAAACTCAGCCAAGCAATATCCCCACATCAAGCTATTGTAGAAGAGGTGGTTATCTTGACTAGAGAAGATTAATGTCACTTCATGTATATGGTATTTAGCCACTAATCTCCCAAAATGTTCTTTTCCATCCCTACCAGAAAAGAATATCAGAAACAGTTACTATTCATTTGGAATAGATAACAGTATTCATTTTTCAGTCTTGCATCAAAGCTTTGCTAACTCTCCTACTGTCTGTTATAATATGGTCTGAAGAAACCTCGACTATGTCTATATCATGTAGAATATCAGACCGTTTTCACTATATTGACAGCATCATGGTAATAAATATGTATAATCAGGAAATGGCAAGTACAATAAAAGCCTTGGTAAGACACATGTGATTCAGAAGATGGAAAGTGAGCCCGATGGTGATTCACAGGTTTGCTATCAATAAATTTGTAAGGGTCTAGTGGTCCAGAACAGACTGGGACATTAGTTTCAAAGAACAAGATAGATTATTCCACCTCACACTTTCACCACAAAGAAAAGAAAGTTCAATCCCTGATAGGCTGGTAAGTTTTCTTGAGTTTTGGCAGCAACATATTCTACAGATGACAGCATTTTCCAAAGCTCCATCCTATGCACCCAGTGGCATAGAGAGCTTCCAACACTGAATAGGACTCATAATTCAGTAGCCTCTAATCGTAGGTAGTATCTGTAGTGAAAGAGGTATCGTGTGGAGTATATGGCAATCTGTAACACAACAGTCACAATATAGACTAAGAAGTTTCTGGAGAAAGACCATATCATCTGCATCAGACTTTTGACATAAATATGTAAGTTTTTAATAATTTAATAATTTAATACAAATATACTATATTTGTATTATAGTAAATATACCATACAAATTTAATGCAATTATTACATCTAGACCTAGATATAGTTATACAGATATCTATACCTATTCATATATCTGTATCTACATATCTATATCTAGCAGGCTGTATTTGACCACCTACATCAAGTATGAAAACACCCTGATTGAAATACAAAAACCCCTTTAGTTTACCATTTATCCCACACTTGAGAATATTTTAGAGGTCTTCAGATGCAATTAGTTCAAAGTGTTCATTTTCATGAAGAATGGTGGTTTATTAGAAAACATAAAAGTTTGATTTATGAAAACCCTGTGTGTAAGATGACCAGATGTTCTGTTAATGGTAGCTGCTCAACCAGCTCCTAGGTATTCAGATTACCCCTCTCAGTGATCCTTCTTTCAAACAACATACTTTTCACTTCCTATGTAGCATCTCTACCCTTGGACCAGTATTTGACTAGAGGACCCTGAGGCTCATTGTCTTATCTCCCTGTCTTTTCTCTCCAATGCTCTGTCTATGTTTCCATTTGCCTCTTTATACAAAGACCCTCTGCTCTCCATGCTTCTCTGGCTCTTCAGATGCTGTATCTGTAACTCATGTCATTACCATCAGAGAACTAGTTACCCTTTTATTTTATGTCAAAGAGGGATCATTTTTTAGAAGTAAGTTTCTCCAAACCTACTGTTTGGAGGATGAGGGGAGATGTTTGTTTTCCATTATGGGCAGCTGTCTCACCCCACAACATGACCCTTTACAATGACTTAAACAACTCTTGATATAGAAAAAAAAATGACTTTTCCAGAAAAGTCTGATGCAATGACTTTTACCAGAAAAGAATATCAGAAACAGTTATTTTATTTATCAACTTTATTTATTGACAAGAGTGAAAGATCACAGTCAACTCTACTCTTTTTCCAAAGACCTGTTTACATCACACAGATAACTAAAATACGTCATTCCAGAGATTATCCTCGGCCTTTAAACTTATATTTCCCATTGCCTATCCAAAATAAAAGCTTTCTTCTATACAACATTACAATAGAGCTATTTGAAAAATAGTTGCTTGGGCAGTAAAAACATTCCCAGTTACTTCCCCCAGTAACTATGAAAAGCCTCCGATTTCTCCAAGGCAAATACTGTTTTCCAGTTCATTTGCACAATAGGCTTCCTCTTAGCTTAGCTTTGGCCACGCCGAGTCTCAAAGGTATTCAGCAGAGCCCTGGCTTTATTTGTATTCCTGCCTCTGTTAATCTATTCTTCCAACAGATCTTCCTTTTATGCACATTTAAAAAACCGCAAATAATCACTTTGAGTGCACAGAGAATGAGATAGGATTTTAGTTTATATATAAACAGAAAATACCAACACATTTTTAAAAAAAGAATTAGAAAGACTAAGGAAAGAATATGTCAGAGGGACAGGTGTTCAACGTTGTTGCACATTACAAAAATGTGATGAGTTTTAAAACACCCATGCCTGGGTCCCATCTCTGGAGGCTCTGATTTAATTGGTTTGGAGATGCAACTCAGGAATCCAGGTTTTCCAAAAGATTACCAATTCTAAGTAAAGAACCATTTCTATACACCATACGATTAGTCCCAAAGTCTCTTGCATGGCTTTTCTTCTTCTGAATATATTTGAATATCCTCTCTTCAGTTTTCCCTTAACTGTTTTCTTATTGTAACCATTCTAAGGCTCTTTCCCCATTCATTATGCCAAAAGAAACTCAGCATTCCCATATGCCTTTGGTTAAAAACATCAATTTTCAAGTCTAGTTTGGCTCTAATCTTCTCTGCATAACTTTAGAGAACATATCAAAAGTATTATTCCTCTTTTGACTTTTTGCTAAACTATTATTTATACTTCTTATTGCAGTTTGCCTAACTCAGAAGAAGTTGTTGACAACATTGCTTTGGCACCTTACAAGGAGTGACTTATATACTGGATTGCCTTCTTATACTTCCCAGAAAAAGGTAACCATTCCTCTCTGTGGGTTTTTGTTGCAACAGTTTCCTAAAATATTTTACCTGAATATTTGGGAGACATTTTTAAGAGTAATCAAAAACTAATGAAAAAAATGCTAAAATTAAAATTAGTTAAAATAAAATTGGCATTGTATTAAAAACAAAAGGAAGTAATGATATGAATGCATTCTTTTTCAGACTCCATGGTGAGCCTGTTGCTAGTGGGTCTATAAATATCCTCCTGAAGGGAAAAAATGAGGTTTGGAGAGATAACTTCTATTTCTAGACTAGAAGATAACCAGCACAGGGGGGCAGGATTTTTATAGACTGCATGTAGAATAGCAGAGAGGAATGGTTGCATAAATAAAGTATTGATAATTTTCTCTTTTCTTTGTTTTTTTTTTTTTTTTTTTTTTTTTTTTGAGACTAAGTCTCGCTCTGTCACCCACGCTGGAGTGCAGTAGCGCGATCTTGGCTCACGGCAAGCTCCACCTCCCAGGTTCACACCATTCTCCTGCCTCTGCCTTCCGAGTAGCTGGAACTACAGGTGCCCGCCACCACGTCTGGCTAATTTTTTTTGTATTTTTAGTAGAGACGGGGTTTCACCCATGTTAGCCAGGATGGTCTCCATCTCCTGACCTCGTTATCCGCCCGCCTTGGCCTCCCCAAAGTGCTGGGATTACAGGCGTGAGTCACCGCGCCCGGCCTAATAATTTCTTATTGGGCAGAGTCTCAATGGGGCCTTCAGAAGAGGTGGAGAAAGGTACTGAACACTTAGGTACCTACAAGCCTTTTTCCCTGTTGCATTCTCTTCTTTTCTTTCCCCATTCTACTTTCCTCCCTTCCTTCAGTGAAGGCTCTTCTCCCTTTCCTGCTTTTCTCTCAAGGACCTCAGATATTCTTAAAAGCCAGAAAGGTCATTTGTTTGTGGACAATCTCTGCTTTCATTCATGCTATCAAAATTGCCTTGGGAAAAAAACAAAACAGAATGATGAATACGTTCTTAGTAAAGGGAAAGTAAAATATATGTAAAATAAAGTCTCAATAACTTAGGACCATATGTTATAAAACATTTCTTCTCAATAATACTCTAAGGTATATATTAAGAAATAAAAACAACTTGGTCTCCAAATATTTAGTGAGTATAAATATGAATGAACCCACTGATGAAAAATCTAGTTCTATAACTTGTGGTCACTTATCTGTGCCTTGGATTTCCTGCTTATAAAATGAGGGTGTTAAATCAGGTGACCTCTGAGGACCCTACCAGCCCCAAAACTGCTTCTGTGTTATTGAAATTGTGTGAAAAAAACACTCATTGGAAAAGCAACTTATAAAATTTTTAACTTATTCCAGCCAGTGATTTTTCATCTTTGCAGGTTTTATGTCAGGATGGGAACAGATGCCATTTGACTTTGTAATTTAGGTTTAATTGATTTACAGGCTCATGGTACCCTGCAGTGCAGTGACTTCTCCAAGCAGGAGAAAATTGCTGCTCTAGATAAGTTTAAACTCTCTGAGATGAAATTATGCTTCTGTTTCAAGCTGAAATCGCTTTTGCCTTCCTGACTATCCTAAGGCCTGGGTGTGACCCACTTTTTCTCTGCTCATATTCCCTGTCTTCTTACGCCCTTTTTCAGCATCCTTCATCTTCTCTTTTGAGAAAACTCTGAAATATGTTTCTCCAAATGCCTTTTCTGAGTTAATCGTGATTTTCTATTTGCTTGCAGGAAATCTCTTCTTTTGTGATCCCTAAAGACTAAAACTCAACACATATAAGATGGGACTCATTTTGTCTTCCTTCATTCTACTCTGCCATTTTTTCTGTATTATCATCTGCATTTTCTCAAATCACAAGGACTGGAAAACTTTTCTTATCAAGTCAGAATTCTACATTTCTCATGCCTCCCTATCTGTAATGAAGTTCCAGAATAGCACAAAAGCTAAGAGCACCAGCTCTGGAATCAAACTGCCTGGGTTCAAATCTCAGTTCCCCTGCTTCACAGCTGTGTGGTCTTGGGCCCCAGTTATCTCTCTGTGAAACAGAACCTCCTCTTAGGCTTGCCATGAGGGTAAGATTAAATAATGCATGTGAAGCCCTTGACACAGAGTAGTCGCCTAATAAATTAGAACTACTATCCTACTTAACTCCCAAACTTCTCAAATCTCCATTCCCTCTTGTACTAACATAACAAGAACTTTGGTCTCACACATAACCTTTTCACTGGTTCCATCTTTCGTCATCTTAACCACCTACTTATCAGTCTACAGCTTCTCATTTCTAACTGAAGAGCTTCCCAATTTTTCCTTTTTTTTTTTTTTTTTACAATTCAAGAGTCCTCATGGCAGGGTCACAATGTCCTTTTTCAAATTTCTTTACTACAGCCTATTGCCTGTAACTTCAATACAAACAATTTCTAATATTTGCTTTCTTCCAACCATGCTGACTAATTTGCCCATATTCTTGAATTTATTCTTATATGTTCTCCCTGCCAATGTCTCCCTACCTCTACCCATATGGTACCCATTTCATGTAGGAGCTCAAATGCCGCTTAAGTCTTTACATCCCTCATCGTCTGGGAGTTTGTTTTCCCACCTGTAATTCCCATAATTAACCTGTCTTTCCCTTAGGATGGTCGTCAACTTTCTCCCTTTCATTAAACTTGCTCATGTACCTAATTCATCTTCCTTATGTACTTACAAACTACTTCGGAGAAGAAACCATTTCTTTTCATATATGTATACTCCATGTTAATATTCATCGAAAATGTAAATGGGCAACATTTTAAAGAATGAAGAAACTAAAGAAGTAAATAAACAATGAATGAATAAATGAATTAATGAGCTATCAGACAAAAATTATTTCCCAGCATGTGCTTCATAAATGGAGAATAAATTGGCAAGGCAAAACACCAAAAAATTATAAAAGAGAATTTTTTTTTTTTTTTTTTTTGAGACAAAGTCTCACTCTGTTGCCCAGGCTGGAGTGCAGTGGCTCAATCTCCACCTCCCAGGTTCACGCCATTCTCCTGCGCCAGCTTCCCAAGTAGCTGGGACTACAGGCACCTGCCACCACGCCTGGATAGTTTTTTGCATTTTTAGTAGAGATGGGGTTTCACCATGTTAGCCAGGATGGTTTCAATCTGACCTCATGATCCGCCTGCCTCAGCTTCCCAAAGTGCTGGGATTACAGGCATGAGCCAACGCCCCTGGCCATAAAGGAGAAATTTTTAAAAAGTGAACATTAATGCAAGAAGTTATAATGTAAATATTATCACTGAAGGAGTGAGACAAATTGTAAAAGAGAGAAAGTCAGCCGGGGTAATTAAGAGTGATTAAGCTTTCAATCTACTACTCATCAGTTTTGTTGTGTTCACCACTATATGTACATGTAATTTTACCCTATTTCAATACTTACTGAATTCAGCCATAAACCACTCTACATAATAAAATACTAATTTCCCATAATATAATACATTGCGTTGTAGTTTCCACATGTTTTTATGTATTCTGGCTATTGTTAATTCTTCACAATGATATGGTATTTGTATTTTCTATATTCAACCAAGATAATTGACTATCAAAATGATTAATTTGCCCACCTACGTGGTAAACTAAGATCTGAGACTCAGATCCAGGACTTACAAATTAAAATCCAAGTTGTTTCATTTTTTTTTTTCATTCCTGCAACCCATTTAGGGTAGATGTTACCTATTCAAATTCAGCAAAACAAAATGATAGAGCTGCATGTTCTGTCTGTAAAAATCCACTCTTACTCTGACCAATGCTATTTTTAAACAATGTAGCAAGTTCAATTTCTCAGGGCTGAATATCAACGTTTTACATGCTGCTAGTGCTATCACTGACAAGAAGTAATGGCTTCTTTACAGATTTCTCACCAGAGTATAACAAGTCTAGGATGGAGAATCCATGCTGCCAACTTGCTCTGAGGAATTGTGTTCTTCCTCTATAATTTGTTTACTTCCTCCCTGGAGTCCATTATCTCTGGCTGATTTTAGTCTTTAAAAGAAGACAGAGGTAGCAGCAAGCATATGAATGTTTGCTGACAAATGTTGCTTTATTGTTCTGGAACACAAAACAATAATACATGCAGGAGCCGTATGTTGAAATACAATGAGATAAATCTTTTTTTTAATGTAAAGAATATTGGAAACTTAAAGTATTTATTTAGAGTTTCTTAGTCTAGGTGAAACAAACATAATAATTTACTAATGAATTTGATTTTCTCTACATAAAATTATACATCTTATTTGCTTGCCGAAAGAGATGAATTTTTCTCTCTGCACTAACTGTAGAATTATGTAAATCAGTTTTTATTTACATATTCTTAAAATATCTAATCAAAATTAAATGTAATTAAATTGTATAATTGAGCATACTAAACTAATAATTTGAGAATCCTGAAAATGAACAAATTTCAAATACGTCACAAGAAATTTAGCCAAAGAGGTGAAAAATCTGTACATTGAAAACTACAAAACGTTGATGAAAATAGTTGAAGAAATAAATAAAAAGATATCCTTTGTTCATGGATTGAAAGAATTAATATTTTTAAAGTATCCATACTATCCAACTTAATTTATAGATTCAATATAATTTCTATAAAAATTCTAATGTAATTTGTCACAGGAATAGAAAAAGCAATTCTAAAATTTATATGGAACCAGAAAAAGCCTCAAATAACCAAAGAAATCTTAAGCAAAAAGAATTAAGCCAAAGTCATCACAATTCCTTACTGCAAAATATATTATAAAGTTCTTGTAATCAAAACACATGGTGATGGCATAAAAACAGACTCATTGGCCAATGAGCAGGATAGGAAGTTGAGAAATAAACCAAGATATCTACAGTCAATTGATTTCGACAAGGATGCCAAGAACACAAAAGACGATACACAAATTGCCACAGATACATGAAAAAATGCTCAACACCTCTAATCATCAGGGAAATACCAATTAAAACCACAGTGAGATATCACCTTGCACCTGGTAGTGTGGCTACTATTAAAAGGATAGATGATAACAAGAGTTTGCAAGGATGTGGTTAACAGGGAACCCTTGTACACTGTTGATGAGAATGTAAATTAGTACAGCCACTTTGGAAGACAGTGTGGAGGTTACTTAAAAAACTGAAAATATAATAACCATATGATCCAGCAATTTCACTTCTGAATATATATCCAAAGGAATTTAAAAATTGGTATGTTGAAGAGATATCTGCATTCTCATATTTATTTCATCATTATTCACAATACACAAGATATGGAAGCAATCTAAGTGTCCATTAGGTTTTGAATGGATAAACAAAATTTGGTAAATGATATAATGGAATAATATATATCCTTAAAAAGGAAAGAAATTCTGTAATTCTGTAATTTGTGACAATAGAAATGGAACTGCTGGACATTATGCTAAGTTAAATAAGCCAAGCACAGAAAGACAAATACTGTATGATCTCACTTATATGTGTAAACTAGAAAAGTCAGTTTCATAGAAACAGAGAGTAGTAGACAGGTGATGATAAGAGCCTGGGGGTGAGGGAGAGGTTTGGAAAAAAATATGTTGATCAAAGGGTACAAAGTCTCAGACTGGAGGAATACGTTTTATTGATTAATTGTACTGTATGGTAACAATTAATAATAATTTATTGTATATTTCAAAATTGCTAAAAGAACAGATGTTTAACATTCTCACCCCCCAAAAAAGATAAATTGGTCAGGTGATGAATATGTTATTTAGGTTGATTAAACCTTTCTACAATGTATAGATAGTTCAAAATATCACATAGTACCCATCAACATACACAATTTTTAAAAAGTAAGGAACAAGACAAAATTCTGAAAGAGTGAAGGAATAATCAATCTGGTAGTCAACCTCTCAGCAAAGAGTCTCTCATTTAGGACTATGTATAAAACTAAATTTAAAATTGATAGCAGAGGTGACCTGCCTGGAGTGGCCACTCCCAAGATGCCGCAGGCTGCAGTGGGGGAGGCATGGCTGGGCTGCATGCTCCATGGAGCCCACAGGAGCTGGGACCAGATAGGAGTCTTACCTTCCCAGGTGCAGTTGCAGCTGCTCAAGTCGTGGCTGCAGACCCAGGCCTCCTGTTCCTTTGGAGGCCAGGAGCAAGGAGGAGCCCCACCCTCCCAGGTGCAGCTGTAGCTGCCCAAGCCACAGCTGTGGAATGGGCCTCCCTGTGCACTTGGGGGCCAGGAGCAGGCAGGAGCCCCAACCTCTAGGCACAGTTGCAGCTGCCCAAGCCACAGCTGTGGACCTGGGCATCTCTGCACTCTTGGGGGCCTAGGAAGGTCCCCCCTATACCTGCAGGCTCAGAGGTGTCTGCTCCTGCTGCCTGGCCTCTCCCTCCTCCTGGCACCTGCCCTGATCTTGGGAGCAAGTTTGGGGCCAAGCCCAGGTGCTGTCACAGCCAAGCTGTGTGTGTACATGCTCAGGGCAGTGATAACATGCCAGCCCCCTGCCGCCTCAGGCTCCTCTGAACTCTGGGCACCGACAAGCATGGGAGGGAGCTTGGGGGGTGCTAAAGGCAGCTCATTGCTAGCCTGCAGGTGCCCTGAGCATGAACAGCCTGAAAACCATGAATAGAGGCAGGAGGCAGACAGCCTTCTGGGTCGAAAGGGCCAGGTCCCAGTGAAGTCTCACCTTCAAGCTGGGGAAGCCCTGAAGCCTGGGGATCAGGCTGCCAGTCCTGCAGACTGGAGCGGGAACTTACGGTGCTTTTTCCAGGCCTGCCCATGGACCAATCAGCACACACTTTCTCCCCTGTGAAGCCCATAAAAACCCTAGGCTCAGCCAGACATGAGGAGAAGACAGGATGACCAGCTATGGAAAGAAGCTACCCACTCCTGGGTCTCCTCTCTGCTGAAAGCTGAGGAGATGACAGGATAACCAGCTGTGGAGAGGAGTTACCAACCAGGGTCTCCTCTCTGCTGAAAGCTGAAGAGATGACAGGACAATCAGCTGCAGAGAGAAGCAACACACTCCAGGTCTCTTCTCTGCTGAGAGATGAAGAGATGACAGGACTACCAGCTGCAGAGAGGAGCTACACACTCCAGGTCTCTTCTCTGCTAAGAGCTGAAGAGATGACAGGACGACTAGCTGCAGAGAGGAGCTACCAACCCCAGGGTCTCCTCTCTGCTGAGAGCTGAACACTCATCAGGACACTCTGCCTGAGGAGAGGAGCTACCCAATGTAGGTCTCCTCTGAGTTGATCTGTCACTCAGTAAAGCTCCTCGTTGTCTTGCTCACCCTCCACTTGTCCATATACATTATTCTTTCTGGATGCAGGACAAGAACTCAGCATCCACCAAATGGTGGGGCTGAATGAGCTGTAACACAAACAGGCTGAAATACAACCCTTGCTTGCCACATTGTGGGTGACAAGGAGGGAAGAGAGGAGGAAAAAAGAGCTGTGGCCCTTTGGGGAGCCCAGACATAGGAGCTCCCTGAGCGAGGGCTGTCACATCCACTTTGGGGCTCTGCAGTTGATGTCATCTCCAAGATTCTGAGTGCTACCATGTTCTCCAGTGCCAGCCATGGAAGCTGCTTGTGATTCACCCAATCCAGCCACAGCCTCACAGAGAGACAGTACCCATACTGGCACCTGGAGCTGACTACCCTGCCCCGGCAGGCATGCCTGGCTTTGCACAGTGGCCAGACCCCATGCTTGCTCACACACCCCTTGCTGCTCTGTGTCTGGCTCACTCTTGGCAGGTGTGGGATGCAGGCCAGTAGCTTAAGCCAAGTGCAGCCTGCCTGGCCAAGTGGGCAGAACAAGCCCAGCAGGCCAGGGCAAAACCCAGGCAAAGGCACCTTGGCAAAGAAGTTTCAGGCTGGTGAAGTGACATCCCCAGAATCCTGTTACTAAATCACATCCTGTGAGAAACATTTGTTTTGCTCCTGAAAGGATTTAAAATTGTCAAAAATAGAAAAAAATCTTACTGGTATATTTTGACCTTACTCCACATCCTATTTTCCAGTGTATAGTCTCAGAATTATCAATGACAAGGGAACTGAACAGTGATTCTTCTGTTACTAACTGAACAAGAACAATATATTGTCTCTTCCTTCACACCCCACATCTCACATATATGTTTATTTTTATATATAGATTGCAACATACACACAGAGAATAGAAATTAAGTTGTAAAATCACATTTTGAGGGGTGGTATACCTGAAATGCTAATAAAAATGCTGTCTAGTTGGGGCATAAAAGTACCACTGAGTGTAGTGCATGATGGGAAATATATTTTTTGTTTAATCTAGGAAGCTTCTCAGTGATGAAGTCTATCAGAAACTAGCAAACATACTGTATTTGAAGTCTATTAACAGTAGTGACTGGTGTAAGTGTAACATATCAGTAATTCTTCTATATTGTAGAATTGCAAATTGTAAATACTGCCAACATACAATATGTTAAAATGTCCAGGGCTTATGAAGAGCCCAATCCAGCACCTAATAGCAATTTTGAGTTTGTGATAGACTCCTTATTTTTCAAGATTCAGTAAACAAATGAATAAAATAATCCAGAAGGAGATATATGTAAAATGTTTCAGAACAAGGAAGCATTTGATATCATTCTGAATAGCACAAAAAATAAAAATACAACTGAAAATTACTTTTTCAATAAGAAATCAAAGAAAAATATAATTTTTGATAACCTCAATATAATGAAAATATACATGAACCACAAATAACACTTTCTCTGAACTGCCAAGAACACAGTAAGCATTCTGTAAACTGTAACTATTATTAGTAAGCACTCTATAAACTATAATTATTAACATCATGAAACTAGAACAAAAAAACAATAGGGAATGGAATGTCAAGTAAAGGCAGAGAAAAGGCATAAAAGGATTCCAAGACACTGTAAAGCAATAACCAAACTAAGGTCTTGACAAAAGTGATGTGGATGAAAGAATTTAGAGAACTGATGTGTCAGTACTTAATTTTTCTAAGAAGAGACCAGAAAAAAAAAAAAATTAGAACCCTGGGTGGGTGTTTGTCTACAACAATTACAGACAAGTCTTTTATTTTTGTGGCTGCCTGAGGCAATGGACAAAGGTTGGGGAAAATGTTTAAAAGTAAAAAGCGCAGAATGAGACAATCATAGGGGCTTTGAAAAGCTCCAAAATCTTTGTGGGGACTATAAATCATTTGCACGTGCATTTTGAGGAAATACCTGAAAAGGCCCTAAGTCCTCAACTCTGGCTGACCTTCAAGCTCTGTGCATGCTGAAAATGAAGTTTAGATCAGAAGTCTGAGCTGCCTTGATTGAGGGTTGAAATGTACCCCAGTACACACAAACAGCCCCTCAGAAGATAATAGGAAATTTATTGATTCCATGCATTTAAGAAAGTTTATATCAAATTATTAGCTGAGCACTAGAGTAGAGACTTTAGTGGTCATGCACAATAAAGAATACAGATTTTATAAAATTAGTTTAGAAAAGTTACTAAAAAACAGTAATAACTTCAGCAAGTAGCAGTTATAGCAAGCCCCCAGGAGAGAATGTATTTTCCAGAGTTGCCAAAATTTATTATTTAAAATGTCCAGCTTTCAACAAAAAATATAAGACATGCAAAGAAACAAAAACTACAACCTATACACAGGGGAAAAAAGCAATCAATAGAAACATTCTTTGAGGAAGTATAGACATTAGACTTATTCATCAATGTCTCTAAATCATTACTCGTATATATATTCAAAGAGTAAATGAAACTTTGTCTAAAGAAAGAAAATTAAGAGAAAGGACATATCAATAAAGAGATATAAATTATAAATAACAATCAAATAGAAATTATAGAGTTGAAAAGTACAATAACTGAACTAAAAAATATACCAGAGGGTCTCCACTACATATTTGAACAGGCAGAGGAACAAATCAGCAACTTGAAGAATGGCCAATTGAACTTCTTCAATCAGAATACCAAAATGCTAAATACTGAAGAAAAATAAACAGAGCCAGAGACCTATGGGAAACCATCAAGCATACCAGCATCTGAAAAAGAATGGGCCTCAGAAGCAGAGAGAGGAACAGAAATAGTGTTTGAACAAAGGATGGACAAAAACTTTCCAAAAACACTAATCTGTACATTCAGAAGCCTCAACAAACTTTATATGCTATAAACTTGGAGAGGCACAACTTGGCACATCACAATAATACTGTAAAAGCCAAAGACCAATATGAATCTTGAAAGCAGGAATAGAATTGACCCCTAACTTTTGAGGGATCCTAAATAAGAATAACTCCTAATATCTCAACATAAACCATGGAGACTAGGACATATACAAAGTGCTGAACAAGAAAATCAAAAAACAAAATTGTCAACCAAGAATTACATGTCCAGAAAAACTATCCCTCAAAAATAGAGAAATGAAGTTATTTCCACATAAAAACTGAGAGAATTTACGACTTGCTGAGTGTCTTAAAAAGAACTACTAAAGAAAGTACTTCATGATAAAATAAAAGGGCAATATTCAGTAACTAGAATCCACACTGAAAAGTAATGAAATGAAGAACATCAGTAAAGTTAACTACATACACAACAAAGAAAAAATTTGTATTTTGTCTGAAATTATTTTTTCTGCCTTACTTAAAAGGCAATTGCATAAGCAAAAATTGTAAATCTGTGTTAATGTACACACAAGGTATAATTATGTTATGTCAAGAATATTGCTTTGGGAATGTACATTCTGCTGTTGGAAATAGTTTGACAATTTCTCAAAAAGTTCAGCATATAAATTTATCTTAAGACCCAGCATTTCTACACCTAAGTATTTACCCAAGAAAACATATGTTCACACAAATACTTGTACATGAAAATTCATGCCAACATTATTCATAATCATTAAAATGTGAAAACAATGCAAATGTCAATCAACTGATGAATACATAAAGAAAATATGGGATATCTATACTGTATTAGTTTTCTGTGGCTGTTGTAAGAAATTACCATAAATTGTGGTGTTTTAAGACAGCAGAAATGTACTCTCACATTTCTGGAGGCCAGATATCTGAAGTTAGCTTCAGTGAGTCAAAATCAAAGTGTGGGCAGGGTTTTACTTTCTCTGGAGAAAGCTGTTTCTTGCTTCTTCTAGCTTTTAATAGCTGCCAATATTACTTGATTGTGGCTGCATTACTCCAGTTTTTTCCTCAGTCTTCTCACATCACTACATCCTCTCCCTCTCTCTCTCTCTGTGTGTGTGATTGTGTGTGTGTGTGTGTGTGTGTGTGTGTGTGTGTGTGTGTGTGTCCAATTTCTTGCTGACACTCTCTGAAAAGGAAACTTATTATTTTGGGCTTACCTGGATAATCCTAAATACTGTTGTCATTTTAAGGCCCTTAATGTAATTACATCTGCAAAAACTCTTTTTCAAATATGTTAATAGTCATAGGATATTGGGATTAGGACATTGGTGCATCTTTGGGTGTTATTACCAGTCTACCACGGTAGTATCTCTTACAAATGGTCTGGGAATATTTGGACATCTATATTCATAGGAAGGAATCTGGATCATTATTTTGCATTATATAACATTTAATTAGAAATGCATCATAGACCTAATTATGAGTTAAATCTAGAAAACTTCTATTAGAAATCATAGGAGAAAACACTGTAAACTTAAGCAAAGATTTTCTTAGAATCTAAGAAGCACTAATCCTTAAAGGAAAAATAGATAAACTGGACATCATCAAAATTATAATCTGATGGTTTTATAAAACACTGTTAAGAAAATGAAAATACTAGGCATGATATATATAAAGATATTATACCATATTAGTACAAACAATCCCCATAAAATGGACAAAATAATTGATCAGAAACTTCAACAAAAAAGAGAAACAGAGAGTAAATAAACACATCGATTTAAATAAATACAAATCAAATCAGAATGAGATACACACCTAGTATAGTGACTCAAACTGAAAGGAGTGACCACACAAAATATCAACTAAAGGGCAGAGACTTTTTAAATTTTTATTCTAAGTTCATGTGTACAAGTGCAGGATTGTTACATAGCTAAACTTGTGCCATGGGGTTATGTTGTAAGATTTTTTCATCACCCATATATTAAGCCTAGTACCAATTTACTTTTCCTGATGCTCTCCTTCCTCCCACCCTCCACCCTCCACCCTCCAAAAGGCCCTAGTGTGTGTTGTTCCCTTCTATGTGTCCATGCGTTCTCATTATTTAGCTCCCAATTATAACTGAGAACATGCACTATTTGGTTTTTTGTTCCTGTGTTAGCTTGCTTCACGATGTATCTCAATGACAACCCCAGTAGGCAAGTGGAGAAACAAACGTTGATATTTTTCACAATGGAATATTGTTCAGCATTAAATAAAGAATGTAATACTGATAAATGTAACAACTTGAATGCATTTCAAAAGCATAGAAAATGAAAGAAGCTAGATTGAAAAAAGTAATATTGTACAACTCCATTTATGTGATATTCAGGGAAAGGCAAAATGTTCTATCTCACTTTTTAAGGAGTCCATAGTGTTAACAGAACTTACAAGATTATCACAGTTCTGGTCCTACTGTCCTGGTCCTATATCTTATTTTTAAAAATTGAACTATCTAGTTTAGTTACATTTAACACAATTGCTGATGTATTTAGTAATTAATTCCCATTGTTGTGCTATTTCTTTTCTACTTGACTCTTAGATCCTGTGTTCTTTTCCACCTATTTTATGTATTGACTACTCTGGATTAATCAAATAGTTATTTGTATTATACTTCCCCTCTTTTCACTTGTTATAGATTACAATGATTGTAATGGCTTCACCAAAAGATTATTAAATCACAAATTATCAAGTTATTTAAACTCTTTATATATTACTTACTTTCCTATGTACTCAATAATTGTAGAACTTTAGAGTATGACATTCCATTTACCCTTCTCTTAAATTACATGCTATTTTATCATCTGTTCTAATTCTACTTATGCCTTAAAACACAAAATACATTATTATTTTCTTCACTCAGTATTCATTTATGTTTACTCACATATTTTCTATGTTACTATTTCTTCTAATATTTATGCCTGAAGAACTCATGTTAGTATTCTCTGTCTCAAACCATATTTTTTATCATCATCTGTTAGTACAATTACAATCCTTTTTTAATTTCAGGAATATAATCCAATATATTTATATTCTGTATTTTTATGAATATTCATCTAGTTTTCAATTACTGACTAAAAGAAAAGTTGATTCCTGAGTCCTGAAGTACCTATACCCATTCTAGTGAGACAGAACCCAGGCTAAAGGTGATTAGAGATCCAAGTCAATTCAGACATAAATAATTCATCTAATCGAGGGTAATGAGGTTATATAATTGCTTGGAGTACATTTTTAAGCTTTAGCTATTAAAAATTTTAACTCTTAATAGCAAGATAATGGGATTTTTAAATTTCATTCAATTTTTAATATCTTTAGACATTAATTTGCAAGAAGATTTAATTTTTGCTCTTCAGTATATACCAAGAACTTCATAATGGGAAAAAATTTATATTCAAATCTAAAGCATATCTTTGCTGTTGCTATTCTTATGTGTATGTCTACATTTATTTAATTTTAAAGTATATTTTATATTTAATATATTGTATAACTTCAGTTGAACCATAATGGACTGTATCTCAATCTAATTTGGGGTGAGAAAAAAATGGAACAGAATTTATTGCATTGTGGATAGAGTGCCCTTCTACATTATTTAATGAAGGTTTTCCTGATAGATAAAAGAGTCATCCAGGGGATTGGAAAACCTCCAATACACATTAATGATCCCAAAAAGATACGTAAAGCAACAGTAGCAGATACTTAGAAAATATGTTAATAGAGTGCAAGCCACTCATGATTTCTTGTCCTGAGAAAGACTAGACTAGTTTTGATTGAGAAAGAGCTTAATGATTAAACCCACTGGGGGAAACAAAATGTATACACTACAGAAGACTGACTGGGGAGGGAATTGCTTCCTCTGACATTATGATACCGTGTGAAGCAAGACAAACTGTGGTAACAATGTTAATCTTTTGCTCTTTTATGTATGCCTTCCCAGAGGTCATTTATTTCTCCATTGGTGCATTTGGGAGGTATGTTAGACTTAATAATGCCTTTTTAAAATGTCCACGTCCTAATCCTGTGAATATGTTGACCTATATGTCAAAAGGAAGTTTGTCCAATTTATTGTTAAAATATTAGTAACCCTACTTGGTTAAGAGACTTAATGCTATGTTCTTCAACATACACATTATAAGTAACAAGTTGAATATATATATTATATATATAATACATATATATTCAACATTATATGTATAACATCTATTTTTCACGTTGTTTCCAATTTAGAATTGTGAAAAACAGGTGCCATATATTAACTCTCTCAAACCCCTTCAATAGCCTCATAGGTTACTGTCAGGTGCATCTGTGTGAAGAGACCATCAAACAGACTTTGTGTGAGTAATAAAGCTTTTTAATCACCTGGGTGCAGGCCGGCTGAGTCTGAAAAGAGAGTCAGCAAAAGGTGGTGGGATTATCATTAGATCTTATAGGTTTGGGATGGGCGGTGGAGTTAGGAGCAATGTTTTGTGGGCAGTGGATGGATCTCACCAAGTACATTCTCAAGGGTGGGGAGAATATTACAAAGTATCTTCTTAAGGGTGGGGGAATATCACAAGTACATTATCGCAAGGGCGGGAAGGGCATATTGTCATAAACGCAATTGATCAGTTAGGGTGGAGAAGGAACAGATCACAATGGTGGAATATCATCTTTTGTGGTTCTTCAGTTGCTTCAGGCCGTCTGCATGTATATGTGCAGGTCACAGGGGATGTGATGGCTTAGCTTGGGCTCAGAGGCCTGACAGTTACTAACAGCTTATGTAGCTGGTAACCATGGACAAATTAACCTGTCTTCATCTCTCTGTCCTTATCTGCTAAATGTGGCTAATAATAATACTCGCCTCTAATGATTGCTATAAAGATTAAGTACATTAATATTTGTAGAGTGCTTAGATCAGCTCCTCCTATAATAACTGCTCAATCAATGTAAACTACCTTCTCTTTGATATTGTAAAAGAGTTTACAATATAAAAGAGTTTAATAAAACAGGGCATTTTAAATCACTACCTTCCACTTTGCTTATACCATAACACATGAGCAGAGTATGCGGTAAACAAGATTGAAAGATGACTCCCTTTGGCAGTCAAATATTTTTAACAGCTAAATTTCTCAGAAATGGTTTTATTTTATAAAATGTTTCAAATAAATCTTTCCCACCTGCCAACTTAGCTCACTTAAGGTTAAAGGTAACTTTAAAAGTATCAAGCCTGAAGGAATACCGTCCAATTATTGCTTCCTCTTCACTGCCGTAAGTGCTCAGAGACTGCCTTGAAAATAGTGATTCACTGGAAAACATGGTCACTTTCAACTTTGAGTATGTGAGGGGAAAAAAGCAGCAACAAAGGCTAAACCTAGCTGAGAAATTATACTACGAGAAAATATTTTGGAAAGAGAACAAGCCAAGTTCTTCATATAGTCATGAGCTCATATATATTCTTAAAAATGTTAAATGATAAATTGTAAAATCAGTTATCTGATTTTACAATTTTTTTATAGAAAAAAATTTCTCTCTCTACCTTCATGTTTTTGGACACAGCAATTTGGAAATCATAAGATAGGGATAATATTTTAATCATTGAAATTGTGATTTTGAACTACCACTGAACACTGCATGACATATAGAAGGTTCATTTCCAGCAAATCTAGCTAAAACTGTTAAGGGGAAGTTGCCTTAAAATAGCATAATTACTCCGGATAGCTGTCTTTTTGCATATAAATCATAGATTTTTATCAGCCTTCTCCATCCTTGTCATGTTGATACTACTGATGGCATGACATTAATATACACATTCAAGGTCTTGGGGTTGCTTGGGAGTGAGTTGCAGAGCTGGAAGGACTTCACAAAATCATCTTAAGTTTTCTTTTATTTTATCTATAACTCTTGCCTTAGGAGAAAACTTTCCAAACTACTTACATTTCTCGTTTGCACTCAACATTTGATAGAAGGTCAGGAAATATGCATATTATTCTCTTCCTACACCCATAAATAGGACTCTGGTTCCTATTTAACAAGTAAGAATTTAAATTATTTTGATAGCCTTTTTAATACAAGTTGAGGAATTTAGTTTGCGGAATAGTCTAGAAATTATGTAATTACCCATTGATTATTGCATACTTTTTTTTCAAGATTTATTTCAGTACAATAATTTTAAGAGACTGGCCAGGTTTGAAATGGCTCTGGAATTTTCTTCTATTGAAAATTCATTTAAATAGAGGACTCCATGTAGCTATGTCTATATCTATCTATCTATATTTTTCTATAAAGGTATTTTTTATGGCACAGTAACTGTCAGGTCTCTGAGCCCAAGCTAAGCCATCATATCCCTTGTGACCCACACGTACACATCCAGATGGCCGGTTCCTGCCTTAACTGATGACATTCCACCAGAAAAGAAATGAAAATGGCCTGTTCCTGCCTTAACTGATGACATTATCTTGTGAAATTCCTTCTCCTGGCTCAAAAGCTCCTCTACTGAGCACCTTGTGACCCCCACTCCTGCCTACCAGAGAACCCCCCTTTGACTGTAATTTTCCTTTACCTACCCAAATCTTATAAAATGGCCCCACCCCTATCTCCCTTCGCTGATTCTTTTTGGACTCAGCCCGTCTGCATCCAGGTGAAATAAACAGCCTTGTTGCTCACACAAAGCCTGTTTGGTGGTCTCTTCACACCAATGCAAGTGAAATTTTGGTGCCCTGACTCGGACTGGGGTACCTCCCTTGGGAGATCAATCCCCTGTCCTACAGAATGGGAGAAGAATTTTGCAATCTACTCATCTGACAAAGGGCTAATATCCAGAATCTACTAAGAACTCAAAAAATTTACCAGAAAAAAACAAACAACCACATCAAAAAGCAGGCACAGGATATGAACAGACACTTCTCAAAAGAAGACATTTATGCAGCCAACAGACACATGAAAAAATGCTCATCATCACTGGCCATCAGAGAAATGCAAATCAAAACCACAATGAGGTACCATCTCACACCAGTTAGAATGGCGATCATTAAAAAGTCAGGAAACAACAGGTGCTGGAGAGGATGTGGAGAAATACGAACACTTTTACACTGTTGGTGGGACTGTAAACTAGTTCAACCATTGTGGAAGACAGTGTGGCGATTCCTCAGGGAACAAGAACTAGAAATACCATTTGACCAAGCCATCCCATTACTGGGTATCTACCCAAAGGATTATAAATCATGCTGATACAAAGACACATGCACACGTATGTTTACTGTGGCAATATTCACAATAGCAAAGACTTGGAACCAACCCAAATGTCCAAAAATGATAGACTGGATTAAAAAAATGTGGCACATATACACCATGCAACACTATGCAGCCATAAAAAAGTATGAGTTCATGTCCTTTGTAGGTAAATGGCTGAAGCTGGAAACCATCATTCTCAGCAAACTATCGCAAGGACAAAAAACCAAACACCGCATGTTCTGACTCATAGGTGGGAATAGAACAATAAGAACACTTGGACGCAGAAAGGGGAACACCACACACTGCTGTGGGCCTGCTGTGGGAAGGGGGAGAGGGGAGGGATAGCCTTAGGAGATAAACCTAAGGTAAATGAGTAGTTAATGGGTGCAGCACACCAGCATGTCACATGTATACATATGTAACAAACCTTCACGTTGTGCATATGTGCTCTAGAACTTAAAGTATTTTATATGTATATATGTATAAACATATATACATATAAACACATATAAAAATATACGTATATACACATATATACATAAACATATATACATATATTATATATGCACATGTACATATTATACATATATTATATATGAATATGTATATATTATATTATACATATATACATACACACATAAACATATATACATATACAAATTATACACATACACATATATACATATATGTAATACATACATTATATATACATATATGTATATAAAATGTACATTATATAAACATATACATTATGTATAAATAATATATAAAATTTACATAATATATTTATAGATATATATACATTATATATGTATACATCTATACATATATGTATATATAATGTACATTATACATACATAAACATCATATATAACTGTTATATATAATATATACACATATAATATATACATACATGTGTCTATATAATATATAATATAATATAAACATATATGAGTGAATATATATTATAATATACACATAAAATGTATTATAACATATATTATATATAATGATATATTATAAATATAATTATATATATCATTACAGATTATATATAATCATAAATAAATATTATAAATGTAATTATGTATAATTAAATATTATAATTATATACACTTATATATAATTAAATATATATAATTACATATATAATATAGTATATTATATATACTATATTATATTATATTATATATAATATATACTTATATATTTACATATAAAATATATACATTTATATATAAAATATACATATATATTTATATATGAAATATACATATTATATATTTATATATGAAATATGCATTACATGTTATATGTATATATTAAATATTATTATAATATATTACATATATAATATTTAATATTTATTACATAATATATAATATTTATTATATATTATATTATATATATAATATAATATATATTATATATTATATTATATTTTATATTATATATATTATATATTATGTATTATATATTATATAAATTGTATGTTATGTATTATATATTGTATAATATATTATATAAAATATATATTATATTATATACAATATATATTTTATTATATAATATGTATTATATTATATACAATATATATTATATTGTATACTATATATTATATTATATAGACTATATATTATATAGAATATATATTGTATTATTATATATATTATATGAAATATATATTATATATTTATGTATTATATATTATATATTACATAGACTACATATATTTTTATATTTTTTATGAATTACTTATTTATAATATATAACATAATATAAATTATTATATTTTATAATTATAAATATATAAGTTATAATTATAAATATATAATTATAACTTATGTATTTTTATATAAGTTATAATTAGATAATTACTATATATTATTTTATATTAATATTATTATATATTATTATTTATAATATGTATTATATAAAAGATTACATATAATATATAATATATATTATATATAGTACATATAATACATACAATCTCTTATATAATATATAGAATATATAACCAATTATATATAACATTTATATATAATATACAATATATTATATATTATATATTATATCTTATAGATAGTATACTATGTATTATATATAATATATAATATATAGTACATAATATACTATATATTAAATACTATATGTAGTATATTATATATAATATATAATATATAATGGACTATATAAAATATATATAACAATAATTCTTATATATATTATATATAATCTATTATATGTTATATATTATATATTATACATCATATATTATATATATTATATAACACATACATTGTATATTATATATAAGATACAATTTATAACATATAATATATATTATAAATAATAGATTATATATATAATTATCATATATATTGTGCCCAAAATATATAATAGATTATACACTATATATAATTGCTATTATATACAATCCATTATATATAATATATAATCTGTTACATATTGTATCATATATATAATATACAATATTATACATTACATAATATACAATATTATACATTATATAATATACAATATATCTTATATAATATACAATATTTATTATATAATATACAATATTTACTATATAATATACCATATTTATTATATAATATACAATATTTATTCTATATAATATACTGTATTATATATAATATACAATATGTATTATATAATATACAATATGTACTATATATAATATACAGTATTGTGTATTATATATAATACACAATATTGTGTATTATATATGATATATAATATTGTGTATTATATATGATATATAATATTGTGTATTATATATAATATGCAATATTGTGTATCATATATAATATACAATATTGTGTATTATATATACTATATAGTGTATTATATATATTATATATTGTGTATTATATATCATATACCATATATATAATATATATTCTATATAATCTATGGTATATAGAATATACTAGATATTATATATACAATATACTATATATTATATATTATATATAATATACTATATATTATATAATATATAATATATCATATACTATATATAGTATAGTATATATTATGTATTATATATAATATATTATACATTTTGTATTATATATAACATACTATATCTTATATATTATATATAACATACTATATATTATGTATTATATATAACATACTATATATTATGTATTATATATATTAATATATTAAAAATATGTAATAAATATATGATTATAAATATAATTATAAATATAAAATAAAATATAAATTATTATATTTATTTTTATATTATATTTTATATCATACATTATATATTCTAAATATATATATATTATATATTTTCAATATAAATATATTATATATATGTTAAATTCATTATATATTATAATATTATATATTTATAATATATATTTATATATTATATTATATATTTATAATATATATTTATATATTATGTACCTGTTTATATAATATATTTATATATATTTATTTAATATTTATATTATATATAATATAAATATATATAATTCAAATTATATAGATATTTGTATAATATATATTTATATATTATATTAATATGATATATTTATATATTTTATAAGTATAATATTTATATATAATTGATTATATAAATTTATTATATATTTATATTATATATATAAAATATATGTAAAATATAAATATATAATATTTATATATATTTATATATAGTATATATATTTTTATAATGTATAATATATAATTTTATATTTATAATTGTATAGTATATATATTACATATATAATATATGTTATATAATTATATATATTATATATTATACATTATGTATATATAATATATATTTTATATAATATACAATTAATATATAATTATATATAATATATAATATAATATATACTTTATATACTATATATAATATAGATAATGTAATGTAACATATACTATATATACTATATATAATATATAATATAATATATACTATATATACTGTGTATAATATATAATAAATACTATATATACTATATAGAATATACATAATATAATATATACTATATATAATATAGTATATAACATTTACTATATATAACATATAACATATACTATAGATAATATATAATGTAATATATACTATATATACTATATATAATATAATAATTACAGATATATTATATATTATATAATTATTATATGTAATTATATATATTACGTACATTATATATAATATATATACTTTAAAATATATAATGTATATATAATATACATATATAATAATGTATATGTGTATACATGATATAAACTATATGTAAACATTATATATTATATAAACATTAAGTATAAACATTGTATGTACATATTATATATATTATATCTGTGTGTATATATATATTATATTTGTGTATATATATAAAAAATCCCCCTGCGACCTGTGATCCTCCAACCAACCAGCCCAAGGAACATCTCACCAATTTTAAATCTGGTAAGCAGCCTCTTTTTACTCTCTTCTCCAACCTCTCTCACTATCCCTCAACCTCTTTCTCCTTTCAATCTTGGTGCTACACTTCAATCTCTCCCTTCTCTTAATTTAAGTTCCTTTCCTTTTCTGGTAGAGACAAAGGAGATGCATTTTATCCATGGACCCAAAACTCCGGCACCAGTCACAGACTCGGGAAGACAGTCTTCCCTTGGTGTTTAATCACACGGGGATGCCTGCCTGATTATTCACCCACGTTTCAGAGGTGTCTGACCATGCGGGGATGCCTGCCTTGGTCCTTCACCCTTAGCGGCAAGTACCGCTTTTCTGGGGGGCAAGAAGTCCCCCAACCCCTTCTGTGTTTCTACCCCTTCTCTGCTTTTCTGGGGGACAAGAACCTCCTAACCCCTTCTTCTTCATCCTTAGTGGCAAGTACCACTTTTCTGGGGGTCAAGAACCCCCCACCCCTTCTCTCCGTGTCTCTACTCTTTCTTTTCTCTGGGCTTGCCTCTTTCACTATGGGCAAGCTTCCACCCTCCATTCCCCCTTCTTCTCCCTTAGCCTGTGTTCTTAAAAACCTAAAACCTCTTCAACTCACACCTGACCTAAAACCTAAATGCCTTATTTTCTTCTGCAATGCCACTTGACCCCAATACAAATTCGACAGTGGTTCAGAAAATGGCACTTTCAATTTTTCCATCCTACAAGATCTAAATAATTCTTGTCATAAAATGGGCAAATGGTCTGAGGTGCCTGACGTCCAGGCATTCTTTTACACATCGGTCCCTCCGTAGTCTCTGTTCCCAAAGCAACTCATCCGAAATCTTCCTTCTTTCCCTCCCACCTGTCCCCTCAGTCCCAACCCCAAGCATCACTGAGTCTTTCTAATCTTCCTTTTCTTCAGACCCATCTGACCTCTCCCCTCCTCACCAGGCCAAACTAGGTCCCATTTCTTCCTCAGCCTCTGCTCCCCAACCCTATAATCCTTTTATCACCTCCCCTCCTCACAGCCGGTCGGGCTTACAGTTTTGTTCTGCAACTAGCCCTCCCCAACCTGCCCAGCAATTTCGTCTTACAAAAGGTGGCTGGAGCTAAAGGCATAGTCAAGGTTAATGCTCCTTTTTCTTTTTCCGAACTCTCCCAAAATCAGTTCACGTTTAGGCTCTTTTTCATCAAATATAAAAACCCAGCCCAGTTCATAGCTCGTTTGGCAGCAACCCTGAGACGCTTTACAGCCCTAGACCCTGAAAGGTCAGAAGGACGTCTTATTCTCAATATGCATTTTATTTTATTACCCAATCTGCTCCCGACATTAAATAAAGCTCCAAAAATTAAATTCCAACCCTCAAACCCCACAACAGGACTTAATTAACCTCACCTTCAAGATGTACAATAATAGAGTAGAGGCAGCCAAGTAGCAATGTATTTCTGAGTTGCAATTCCTTGCCTCCACTGTGAGACAAACCCCAGCCACATCTCCAGCACACAAGAACTTCCAAACACCTAAACTGCAGCAGCCAGGCATTCCTCCAGGCTTCCCTCCCCCAGGAGCTTGCTACAAGTGCTGGAAATCTGGCCACCAGGCCAAGGAATGCCCACACCCCAGGATTCCTCCAAGCCGTGTCCCATCTATGTGGGACCCCACTGGAAATCACCTTTTCCCCCAGTCCAACTCACCCGGCAGCCACTCCCAGCACCCCTGGAACTCTGGCCCGAGGCTCTCTGACTCCTTCCCTGATCTTCTTGGCTTAGTGGCTGAAGACTGAGGCTGCCCAATTGCCTCAGAAGCTTCCTGGACCATCACAGATGCTTTAGGTTACTCTCACAGTGGAGGGTAAATCCATCCCCTTCTTAATCAATACAAAGGCTACCCACTCCACATTACCTTCTTTTCAAGGGCCTGTTTCCTTCGCCCCTATAACGTTGTGGGTATTGACGGCCAGGCTTAAACCTCTTAAAATTCCCCAACTCTGGTGCCAACTTAGACAATACTCTTTTAAGCACTCCTTTTAATTATCCCCACCTGCCCAGTTCCCTTATTAGGCTGAGATAGTTTAATTATCTGCTTCCCTGACTATTCCTGGGCTACAGCCATGACTCATTGCCGCCTTTTCCCCCACTTCAAAGCCTCCTTCACATCCTCCCCTTGTATCTCCCCACCTTAGCCCACAAGTATAAGATACCTCTACTCCCTCCTTGGTGACCGATCATGCACCCCTTACCATCTCATTAAAACCTAATCACCCTTACCCTGCTCAAAGCCAATATCCCATCCCATAGTGCGATTTAAAAGGATTAAAGCCTGTTATCACTCACCTGCTACAGCATGGCCTTTTAAAGCCTATAAACTCTCCTTACAATTCCCCCATTTTACCTGTCCTAAAACCAGACAGGCCTTACAGGTTAGTTCAGGATCTGCACCTTATCAACCAAATTGTTTTGCCTGTCCACCCCGTGATGCCAAACCCGTATACTCTCCTATCCTCAATACCTCCCTCCACAACCCATTATTCTCTTCTGGATCTCAAACATGCTTTCTTGGCTATTCCTTTGCACCCTTCATCCCAGCCTCTCTTAGTTTTCTCTTGGACTGACCCTGACACCCATCAGGCTCAGCAAATTACCTGGGCTGTACTGCCGCAAGACTTCACAGACAGCTCCCATTACTTCACTCAAGCCCAAATTTCTTCCTCATCTGTTACCTATCTCAGCATAATTCTCATAAAAACACACGTGCTCTCCCTGCCAATCGTGTCTGACTGATCTTTCAAACCCCAAAACCTTCTACAAAACAACAACTCCTTTCCTTCCTAGGCATGGTTAATGCAGTCAGAATTCTTACACAAGAGCCGGGACTGCACCCTGTAGGCTTTCTGTCCAAACAACTTGACCTTACTGTTTTAGCCTGGCCCTCAGGTCTGCATGCGGCGGCCGCTGCCACCCTAATACTTGTAGAGGCCCTTAAAATCACAAACTATGCTCAACTCCCTCTCTACAATTCTCATAAGTTCCAAAATCTTTTTTTTCCTCACACCTGACACATATACTTTCTGCTCCCTGGCTTCTTCAGCTGTACTCACTCTTTGTTGAGTCTCCCACAATTACCATTGTTCCTGGCCCAGACTTCAATCTGGCCTCCCACACTATTCCGGATACCACACCTGAACCCTATGACTGTATCTCTCTGATCCATCTAACATTCACCCCATTTCCCCATATTTCCTTGTTTCCTGTTCCTCACCCTGAACACACTTGGTTTATTGATGGTAGTTCCACCAGGCCTAATCGCCACATACCAGCAAAGGCAGGCTATGCTATAGTACAAGCCACCAGCCCGCCTCTTGGAACCTCTCATTTCCTTTCCATTGTGGAAATCTATCCTCACATGAATAGCTTCTCAGTGTTCCATCTGCTATTCTACTACTCCTCAGGGATTATTCAGGCCCCCTCCCTTCCCTACACATCAAGCTCAAGGATTTGCCCCTGCCCAGGACTGGCAACTCTTAACTCTTAACGCCCTCTTAGAGTGGATAGATGATCTTTGCTGGCAGGGGACCTGAAGTTCTATTCTTTACTTTTATGCTCACTCTTATTCTCATTCCCATTCTTATGCCACCCTCTACCTCTCCCCAGCTATCTCCACCACACTATCAACCTTACTCATTCTCTCCTAGCTGTTTCTCATCCCTCCTTAGCGAACAAACACTGGCTTTGCATTTCCCTTTCTTCCAGCACCTAAACAGCTGTCCCTCCTTACATGCAGACTAGGCAACATCTTCTGTCTCCTTACACCTCCGAACTTCCTTTAACAGCCCTCACATTTACCCTCCTGAAGAACTCATTTATTTTCTAGACAGGTCCAGCAAGACCTCCTCAGACATTTCACATCAGCAAGCTGCCGCCCTCCTCTGTACTTAGTTAAAAAAACTTTCTCCTTATATCAACTCTACTCCTCCCATATTTAGACCTCTCACAACACAAACTACTATTCCCGTGGCCACTCACTTATGTATCTCTTGGCAAAGACTCACTGGAATTCCCCTAGGTAACCTTTCACCTTCTCAATGTTCCTTTACTCTTCATCTCCAAAGCCCTCTCCTTATTTACTTATACCCAGCCCCGCAAATAACAGTGAAAGGTTGCTCATAGACACTCAACGTTTTCTCACACACCATGAAAATCGAACCTCCCCTCCTACACAGTTACCTCATCAGTCCCCATTACAACCTCTGATGGCTGCCGCCCTAGCTGCATCCCTAGGAGTCTAGGTACAAGACACCTCTTTCAGCACTCCTTCTCATGTTTTTAGTTTGCATCTCCAGTTTTGCCTCGCACAATGTCTCTTCTTCCTCTGTAGATCCTCTACCTACATGTGTCTACCTGCTAATTGGACAGGCACATGCACACTAGTTTTCCTTACTCCCAAAATTCAATTTGCAAATAGGACTGAAGAGCTCTCTGTTCCCTTCATGACACCGACACAACAAAAAAGAGTTATTCCACTAATTCCCTTGCTTGTCAGTTTAAGACTTTCTGCCTCCACTATTGCTCTCAGTACTGGAATAGCAGGAATTTCAACCTCTGGCATGACCTTCTGTAACCGCTCTAATGACTTCTCTGCTAGCATCACAGACAGGTCACAAACTTTATCAGTCCTCCAGGCCCAAGTTGACTCTTTAGCTGCAGTTGTCCTCCAAAACCACCAAGGCCTTGACTTACTCACTGCTGAAAAAGGAGGACTCTGTATATTCTTAAATGAAGAGTGTTGTTTTTACCTAAATCGATCTGGCCTGGTATATGACAACATAAAAAAACTCAAGGATACAGCCCAAAAACTTGCCAACCAAGTAAGTAATTACGCTGAATCCCCTTGGACACTCTCTAATAAGATGTCCTAGGTCCTCCCAATTCTTAGTTCTTTAATACCTGTTTTTCTCCTTCTCTTATTCCATTTAGTTTTTCAATTCATTCAAAAACTGTATCCAGGCCATCATCAATAATTCTACATGACAAATGTTTCTTCTAACAACCCCACAATATCACCCCTTACCACAAAATCTTCCTTCAGCTTAATCTCTTCCACTCTAGGTTCCCACGCCACCACTAATCCCGTTCAAAGCAGCCCTGAGAAACATCACCCATTATCTCTCCATACCACCCCCCAAAATTTCCACCGTTCCAACACTTTACCACTATTTCATTTTATTTTTCTTATTAATATAAGAAGACAGGAATGTCAGGCCTCTGACCCCAAGCTAAGCCATCATATCCCTTGTGACTTGCACGTACACATCCAGATGGCCGGTTCCTGCCTTAACTGATGACATTCCACCAGAAAAGAAATGAAAATGGCCTGTTCCTGCCTTAACTGATGACATTATCTTGTGAAATTCCTTCTCCTGGCTCATCCTGGCTCAAAAGCTCCCCTACTGAGCACCTTGTGACCCTCCACTCCTGCCCACCAGAGAACAACCACCCTTTGACTGTAATTTTCCTTTACCGATCCAAACAAATCTTATAAAACGGCCCCACCCCTATCTCCCTTCACTGACTCTCTTTTTGGACTCAGCCCGCCTGCACCCAGGTGAAATAAACAGCCTTGTTGCTCACACAAAGCCTGTTCGGTGGTCTCTTCACATGGACCTGAGTGAAAGTAACTGTATTTGCTAAAGCAGAAATTAAACCAAGGCACTTAAGATGAATAATTTTTCTCATTTATACTAAATAATAAAAGTGTGTAATAGTGTTGTCAATAATTAACAGTGACCTACAGCCTCTGTAATTGGGCAATGAAACTGAATGTTGATAGATGGGATAAATGAAGTATAAATGGCAATTCATTTCCTGTTTTGTGGAGCTTGATTTCCTCCTTTTTATTGTTGAACTGTTGCAAAACACATTAGACATCTATTTTTCCTACTTTTAATTTTTGGTCTATCCACTTCATTCACACATCTAATGTTTGAGAATTGCAACAATCCCAAATTTTTTGTCTCATCTTGCAGAGTGTACTGTCTCTTTAAATAAATACTGCTACTACTATTTTTCCAGCTGGTCCAGCCCAGAACTTTTTTCCACTCCTCTGTAGGAATGTACTTTATCATCCTTTAATTAACTCTGCTACTTAACCTTTGCTATGAATCTCTTGGCTGAATTCTTTCTTCCAAGTTAGAGAAGATTCAACGATTCCCACTCTTCCAAGTAACATAACTAATTTCATTCTGTGACACATCCTATCCTAATTCTCCTTTCCTTACATTTATTTGGTATAGCTACTCTTCCATGATATTGAGCCCTTTGGACCCTAATCTATCCCTTTTCTTCAGTATAACACTCATTCCTTTTTATGCCTATTTTCTTACTGTTTACTTCATATATTAACTTATCCATTCTGTTTTTATTGGTAATCACTCAATCCAGTATGACTTCTTTTCTTGGTATCTTTGGTTTCATGCAGGACCCACTTTGGAAATTATCAAACCTGAAAGAGACGGCCCATCTACATTTTAGTACCCGTAAAATGAAAAATTTCAAATGTAGCCCTTGGTCAAACTATGACCATAATTCAAAACCCATAATTTTATGTGCCTACTGAACACTCCCATATTTATATTTCATAGACATCACAAAATCAATATGTTCAAAATGTTCCCCCCTCAAATCTCCTTCTCCTTCTGTATTTCTACTTTTGGTTATTAGAAATAACTATTTCCAGTTGTAAGTCACCAAAAACTATTTCCCATCACAGTAAGCTCTTATTAAAGAAATTGAATTTTAAAGACCCCTTATTCCGAGTTTTACATGTAAATGTATATACTCTATTAAATCTCTTATAATACTTGTGCCATTATATAAATATTCTGAGTGTATGTCAGTATACATTTCCGATGAATAACAGCAACAATTTCAGAATGATGTAATAACATGTACGTATGAAAGATAAAAATAAAGAATTGCATTTAAATAAGAGAGTCAGTTATATTAAGGAGTCTTTTAAAACAGCTACTTGATTTTACAATAACATATTTATCATAGATATTATTTATGTTTTTTTCTCTTCTCACACAATTTCAGATGAGAGGCCTCACACTGAAACATTTATTTTCTAGACAAAGCCATATATTAGTTTTGACAAACCAGACTTAGACATTTTCAGAATTTTAAAGAACAAATAATAAGTAATTTTCCAGCAGGTTATTATGAAGTGTGTCTCCAAAATCTCATTTCCCTCACTTAAGATTAGTCTTCTCATGAAGCTGATACTCCTCCATAAAATATTTATTTAAAAATTCTGTTTAATTCATATTTTGATTAATAGTCCCATAAGTGAAAAATGAACTAGCCTTTATCTTCAAAATAAAATTATAGTACTAATATGTATACCAAATATAACTATCAACTGGTGCCACATATTAAACTTAGGAAGACTTCTAATTCTTACTCTGTTAATAAAGAGACTTCAGCAAGACCATGGAAGAGGACTTTTCACTGCTTATCCTCTTAAAAACCATTAGCTTAAACAACTATTCATGCACAAAAATACCTTTGCAAAGAGCAAATGAAACAGGGTGAGAGATTACAGCACCCAAGTGTAGCATGGAAATAAGAAAAGACTCATTGGAGAAGTTAGAAAGTATAGTTTTACATCACCCACCTCATTCCTTCTTCAACCCAGGCAGTGTAATGTGTAGAAAGATACCCTCTGCTTGGGAAAAGAAGAAAAAAGAACCACAACACAGGGCCCATTCTAGTAAAAGGAAGCTCCTCATGGCCCCAGATTCTAAGCTACTACTAGTGTACTGAGCATGCAAGCCTGTCCCGGTGCCGTGCCAATGCCAGTGAACCCAGGGTACCGTCCAGCCCCAGCACTTATGCCTTATCCCCATCCCTAATGCCAGGCAAGCCCTGCAGATTCAGTTTCCAGGTACACCCAGTGTCCAGGCCAGCCTTGGCAGCCTAAGGCTCCAGACTGTCCAAAACACTGGGATTTTTTTTCTTTTTTTGAGATAAACATAAAAGGACACACAACATACCACAACTTACGGGATGCAGCAAAAGTAATTCTTAGATGAAAGTTTATAGCAGTAAGTGCCCACATCAAAAAAGAAGACACCTAATGTTATATCTCAAGAAACTAGAAAAAGTATAAACTAGGCCCAAATTTATTAAAAGGAAGAAAGTAGTAAAGATTAGAAAAAAATAAATAATACAGAGGCTAGAAAAAAATAGAAAAGATCAGCAATATTGAGGGATTTTTTGAAAATTGACAAACCTTTAGCTAGACTAAGTAAAAAAATGGGAGAAGATGCAAATAAATAAAATCAGAAATAAAACAAGAAATATAAAAACTGATACCACATAAATACACAGGATTATGAGAGTACTATTAATAATCATATGCCAACAAATTGACAATTAAGAAGAAATCGATACATTCTTGGACACATAAAACCTACCAATATTTAGTTACAAAGAAACAGAAAATATGAATGGACCAATAAGGACAGTAAGGGTACTTAATTAGTAACAACAAACAAAAACTCCCATGAATAAAAAAAGAAAGAAAGAAAGTACAGGACCCAATGACTTCATTACTAAATTCTACCAAACATGTAAACATTCTTTCTAAACTTATAACAATTAAGGGGGAAATACTTTCAAAGTCATTTTACAAAGTCAGCATTACCCTGATACAAATGACAAGGAAAACAAACCAAAAAAAACAAAATAATAGACACTATTCCTGATGAATATAGACGCAAAAATCTTCAACAAAATACTAGCCAAAAAAATTTAACAGCACAGTAAATGGAATATTCACCATGATCAAGTAGAATCTATTATTGGGATGCTAGGATGGTTCAACATACACAAATGCTCTACACTAAATTAACAAAATGAAGAACAAAAATCATCTGATTATCTCAATAAATGAAAAAAGATTCGACAAAATTCAACATTCTTTCATATGCCAAATATGATAAAGACTCTCAACAAATTATGCATAGGGAGAATGTATCTCACCAAAATAAAGGCCATATTGTGTACCCGAAAACAATGAATGTCAAATAACAACCATATATGACAAACCACACTAAAGAGCATAGTCAACGGTGAAAAGTTAAATTTTTTTTATCTCTAAGATCAGGCAAAAGACAAGGATACTTACTCTTGCCACTTATATTCAGAATAGTACTGGACTTTTTTTTTTTTTTTTTTTTTTGAGATGGAGTCTTGCCCTGCGGCCCAGGCTGGAGTGCAATGGCATGATCTCGGGTCGCTGCAACCTCTGCCTCCCAGGTTCAAGTGATTCTCCTGCCTCAGCCTCCCGAATAGCTGGGATTATGGGCACACACCACCACACCTGACTAATTTTTTTTTTTTTTTGTATGTTTAGTAGAGATGGGGTTTTACCATCTCTACTCAAACTCCTGACCTTGTGATCTGCCCACCTCGGCCTTCCAAAGTGCTGGGATTACACGTGTGAGCCACCGTGCCCAGCCAGTACTGGACATTCTTGCCAAAGATATTAGGCAAGAGAAAGAAAGAAAGAAAAGGCACACATTTCAGAAAGGAAGAAGTTAAATTGTCCCTATTTGCAGACAGAAGCTTATGTAGAGAAAATTCTAAAGACTTCAGCCAAAAACTATTAGAATTAGTAAATACATTCAATTAACTTGCAGGATACAAAATCAACATACAAAAAAATCAGCAGCATTTCTATATATTAACAGTGAACTATCTTGGTGAGAAATCAAGAAAACAATTCCATTTACAATATCTACTAAATAAATAAATTAAATACTTTGGAATAAACTTAACCAAGGAGGTAAAAGACCTATAACACTGAAAACTACATAACATTGATGATAGAACTTGAATAAGACACAAAAATGGAAATATATCTCATGTTCATAAATTAGAATTAATATTGTTAAAATGTTAAAATTCCCCAGAGTGAACCAAAGATGTAATGCAACACCTATCACATTTGTAATACAATTTTTCACGGACAGATGAAAAAATTCTTAAAACTGTCAGGAACCACAAAATATCCTGAATAGCCAAAAAATCTTAGCAAATAGATCAACAGACTTCAAAATATACTGCAAAGTTTTAGTAATCAAAACAGCATGGTACTGGTATAAAAACAAACAGATCATTCAATGGAAAAGAATAGAGAGCCCAGAAATAAATCCACATTTTTAAGGTCAACTGATTTTTGACAAAGGTGCCAAGAACCCATGATGGGGAAAAGACAATCTCGTCAATAAATGTTGTCAGGAAAATGAATATCCACATGCATCCCTTACATCACACCACACACAAAACCAACTCAAAATGAATTAAAGACTTAAACCTAAGACCTGAAACTATAAAACTGCTAGAAGAAAACATAGTTGAAAAGCTTCAAGACAATGATTTGTTGGCTCTGACTCCAAATGCACAGCCAACAAAAACCAAAATAAGCACATCATTTTGCATCAAACTGAAAAACGTTTTCTAAGCCAAGGAAACAATCAACAGAGTAAAGATAACCCTATTGAATGGGAGAAAATATTTCTAATCCATACATTTGGTAAGAGGTCAATATTTAAAATACATAAGGAATTGAAACAACTGGATAGGAAGATACACATAAAGATACACATAAAATTAAAAAATGGGCAAAGGATCTGAATAGACATTTCTTAAAATAAGACATACAAATTGCCAGGAGGTATTTGAAAAAAAGTTCAACTTCCTTATCATCCGGGAATTGCCAATTAAAACCACAATGAAATATCCTCTCATGTATGTTAGAATGGCTATTATCAAAAAGAGGAAAGATAAAAACTGTTAGGAAGAAAGTGGAGAAAAGTGAACCCATGCAAACGGTTGGTTGGAAGGTAAATTAATACAGCCATTAAGGTAAACAATATGGAGGTTCTTAAAAAAATTAGAACTACCATATGGTCCAGGAATCCCACTACTGAGTATACGTCCAAAGAAAATGAAATCAGTATGTCAAAGAGATATCTGCCTTCCCGTGTTCATTGCATAATTATTCACAATAGCCAAGACAGGGAATCAACCTAAGTTTTCAGCAATAGAAAAATGGACTGAAGAATGTGGTATATATACACAGAAGAATTCTATTCAGCCTTAAAGAAAGAAGGAAATCCTCTCTTATTTCCTTAGCAGTGGTTTGTAGTTCACCCAAACAAATGGAAAATCCATGATCATGGTTAGGAAGACTCAATGTTGTGAAAATGGCCATAATGTCCAAAGTAATTTATAGATTCAATACTATTCCCGTCAACCTACTACTGACGTTCTTTTCAGAATTAGAAAATACTACTTTAAATTTCATATGGAACCAAAAAAGAGCCCATATAGCCAAGACAATACTAAGCAAAAAGAAAAAAGCTGGAGGCATCACGCTGCCTGACTTCAAACTATAATACAAGGCTATAGTAACCAAAATAGCATGGTACTGGTACCAAAACAGATACATGGACTGATGGAACAGAACAGAGACCTCAGAAATAACACTACACAGCTACAACAATCTGATTTTCAACAAACCTGACAAAAACAAGCAATAGGGAAAGCATTCCCTATTTAATAAATGGTGGTGGGAAAACTGGATAGCCATATGCAGAAAACAGAAACTGGACCCCTTCTTTACACCTTATACAAACATTAACTCAAGATGGATTAAAGACTTAAATGTAAAACCTAAAACCATAAAAACACTAGAAAAAAAAACCTAGGCAATACCATTCAGGACATAGGCATGAGAAAAGACTTCATGACTAAAACACCAAAAGTAATTTCAACAGAAGCCAAAACTGACAAATGGGGTCTAATTAACCTAAAGAGCTTCTGCACAGCAAAAGAAACTAGCATCAGAGTGAACTGGCAATCTACAGAATGGGAGAAAGTTTTTGCAATCTACCCATCTGACAAAGGTATAATATCCTGAATCTACCAAGAACTTAAACAAATTTACAAGAAAAAAACAAACAACACCACCAAAAAGTGGGCAAAGAATATGAACAGACACTTCTCAAAAGAAGACATTTGTGCAGCCAACAAGCATATGAAAAAAAGCTCATCACCACTGGTCATTAGGGAAATGTAAATCAAAACCACAGTGAGATACCATCTCACACCAGTCATAATGGTGATTATTATAAAGTGAAAAAACAACAGATGCTGGCAAGGCTGTGGAGAAATAGGAATGCTTTTACACTGTTGATGGGAGTGTAAATTAGTTCAACTACTGTGGAAGACAGTGTAGCAATTCCTCAAGTATCTAGAACCAGAAATACCATTTGACCCAGCAACCCCATTGCTGGTTATATACCCAAAGAATTATAAATCATTCTACTATAAAGACACATGCACATGTATGTTTATTGCGGTACTATTTACAACAGCAAAGACTTGGAACCAACTCAAACGCCCATCAATGATAGACTGGATAAAGAAAATGTGGCACATATACACCATGGAATATATGCAGACATAAAAACGCATGAGTTCATGTCCTTTGAAGGGACATGGATGAAGTTGGAAGCCATCATTCTCAGCAAACCAATACAGGAACAGAAAACCAAACACCGCATGTTCTCACTCATAAGTGGGAGTTGAACAATGAGAACACATGGACACAGGGAGGGAAACATCACACACCAGGGCCTGTTGGGAGGTGGGGAGCAAGGGGAAGGAGAGCGTTAGAACAAATACCTAATGCATGCAGGGCTTAAAACCCAGATAATGGTGGATAGGTGCAGCAAACCACCATTGCACATGTATACCTACATAACAAACCTGCACGTTCTGCACATGTATCCCAGAACTTAAATAAAAATAAAATAAAATAACAAAATAAAGAAAGAAGGAAATCATGTCATTTGGGACAATGTGGATGAACCTGAGTACTTTATGCTAAGTAAAATAAGCCAGCCGCAGAAAAAAAGTAATATCACATGATCTCGCTTACATGAAGAATCTAAAAATGTTGTACTCATACCTGCAGAGAATAAAATGGTGACCACGAGAGGCTGTTGGGGGTAGTGGGGAGAGATTTTGGTTAAGGTATACATGATTTCACTTAAATAAGAGGAATAATTTCAAACAAATCTATGGGACACCATGATAACTACAGTTAACAACAATGTATTGTATTCTTGAAAATTGAGAAGAGAGTAGATTTTTGTTTTCATTATCAAAAATAAATATGTTAGGTAATTAGGTAATACATATGTTAATTAGCTCAAATAACCATTATATATGCATATTTCAAACATCTTGTTGTACATGATAAATATAAACAATTTTTATTTGTCAATTAAAATAATTATTTAAAAATAGAAAAATAAGATGTAATTAAAACTTTTAAAATTTAATCTTAAAATTAAAATCACTTTAAATTTTTGTTTGTTAATTTTCCTTACCTTCTGTGAGTTTACCAGGAGTACAAAGTTCTATGAAATAACTCTGTATCTTAAATCCATTTCCAAATAATTTGTTTTTAATAAAAATGTGAATTGCTATCATTTAAGTATGACTTAAATTTAAGCTAACTCAGATCATGGGCAATACATTTAAAAGTAGCAGTATTTGTTAATTTACACTTATATGTTTGACACAGAGTGCTTAAAGTATATAGTTATTTTCTTCTAGTTCTTGAATTTTGCTCATTCATGAAAGCAACCTAACATTGATTTGTGCTACATTTTTCAATGTACTAGAAATAGACTCTTTCATTTCCATGATGGAAACTTACCTTCAATAGTAATTTATGAGCTGCAAATAGGAAACAATGTTGATCTAGATGTTCTCTTGACTTCTTGAAAGGGTAAATATACTATATACATGTCTCTAAGTGGTATGCCATTATGACTACCTTTAAGAACTCTGTATTCAATTGGCTAGCTGGTTGTGCTATTCACTAGCTGGGTGATGTTATGCAAGTAGATGAACTTCTCAATATACAATTGGCATAATAATAGTGTCTATTTCATCGAGTCTTTTGAGTATTAATGTGTGTTAATACATGTAAAGAGTGTAGAATTGTGCATGACATATAAGTGTTCATTATTATCAAGTCTAAAATTCTAAATAAATAAAAACTACAAGTTATGGCCATATTCATACGTCTATAATTTCTCATTTACCCTACTTCAAAGAGAAATTTTAAATCAATTCAATTAATTAAAATTTTCTATGAATCTGTTTATTTCATCTTAGTTATCTAATTTATTGGCACATGATTATTCATAGTATTTATTTATGATCTTTCAAAAATTTCTGTAATATCAGACTAATGTCCCTTATTTATGTTCCGACTTTATTAATTTGAGTCTTCTCTTTTTTGACTTGGTAAATCTAACTAAAGGTTTGTAATTTTTGAAAATTTTTCCTAAGAATCAGCTGTCAATTTTATTAAAAGACAAATGCAGCAAACCTACATGGCACAGGTGTACCTATGTAACAAACCTGCACGTTGTGCACATGTACCCTAGAACTTAAAGTATAATTAAAAAATAAATAAATTTTAAAAGAGACAAATATATAATGACATGTGCCCACCATTAGAGTATTATACCAGAGTACTGCACTGCCCTAAACATACTCAGTGCTCATTCCTCCCTCCTTTCAAACCCTAGGCAACCACTGATCATTTTGCTCTCTATAGTTTCACTTTTTCCAGAATGTCATGTCATGGGAACTACAAATAAACAGCCTTTTCACATTTGGCTTCTTTCACTTAAAAACATGAATTTAAGGTCGTTCCATGTCTTTCATGGCTTGATGGTATACTTCTTTTTATTGCTAAATAATATTTCATTGTCTGGATGCATTACAGTTTATTCATTTACCTACCAAAAGGCCAACTTGTTTGCTGTCAAGTTTTGACAATTACGAATAAAGTTGCTATAAATATCTGCATGCAGGCCTTTGCACTGACATAAGTTTTCGTATCATTTGAGAAAATATTAAGAGGTATGACTGTTGAATCATATGGTAAGAATCTGTTTAGTTTGGGAAGAAACTGCCACATTATCTTCTAAAGTGGCTTTACTAGTTTTCATTTCTACAAGCGATGAAGGAGAGTTGCTGTTTCTCCATATCCTTACAAGCATTTGGTGGTGTTAGTCTTTGGATTTGGTGGTGTTAGTGTTTGGATTTAAGCCATTCTAGTAGATGTGCAGTCGTATCTCATTGTTGGTTTAATTTGCATTTCTCTAATGATGTGATATTTAGTATATTTTCATGTGTTCATTTGCCATCAGCATATCATCTTTGGTGAGGTATTTCTTTAGGCCTTTGGCCGATTTTTAAAATTTCAATGGCTTTAGGGGTACAAGTGGTTATTGGTTACATGGACAAATCGTATAGTGGTGAAGTCTGATCTGCTTCAATTTTTAATTAGGTCTTCCATTTTATTATTATTAAATTTTAAGAATTTTTTGTACATTTTGGGTAAAAGTTCTTCATCAGAAATGTCTTTGAAAAGTATATTTTCCCATTCTGTGGTTTGTCTTCTTATTCTTTTGCCAGTATTTTGTAGGGCATAAGTTTTTAATTTTAATAAAACTAAATATATCAATTATTTATTTCATGAATTGTGTCTTTGATGTTTCATCCAAAATGTCATCACTATAACCAAGGTTATCTAGGTTTTCTCCTATGTTATCTTCTATAAATTTCATATGTTTGGTTTTACGTATAGGGATATGATCCACTTTGAGTTAATTTTTGTAAAGGATATATGAGCTATGTCTACATCCATGATTTTGTATGTGGTTGTCCAGTTGTGCCAGTACCATTTGTTAAAAAGATTATCATTGCTCCAATGTATTGACTTTACTCTTTTATCAAAGCTAGCTTGATTATATTTATGTGAGTCTATTTCTGGGCTCTGTATTCTGTTCTACTGATCTGTCTGTTTTTTCCACAACACCACATTCCCTTTATTACCATAGAATATAGTAAGTCTTGAAGTTGGATAGCATCAGCCTTCTAACTTTGTTCTCCTTTAATATTTTGTTTGCTATTCCGGGTCTTCAGCTTCTCCATATGAACTTTAGAATAATTCTGGTGATATTTACAGAATAGCTTGCTGATATTTTAATCAGGATTTTATAAAGTCTATGGATCATTTTGGGAAGAACTGATGTATTGACAATAACCAGTCTTTCTATCAATGAGCATTAAATAGCTCTCTGTTTATTTAGTTCTTATTTGATTCATCAGTGTTTTGTGTTTTTCCTCATATAGATCTTGTACATATTTTGTTAGAGGTGTATTTAAGTATTCATTCTTTGTTGTTATGTAAATGGTATTCTTTTTAAATTTCAAATTACAATTGTTCATTACTGATATATAGGGAAGTAATGGATTTATGTATATTAACCTTCTGTCCTTCAACCTTGCTATAATAACTTAATAGTCCCAGGAGATTTTTAGTGTTGTTGTTGAGTCTTTGTGGTTTTCTGCATAGACAACCATGTCATCTGCAAATAAAAACAGTTTTATTTCTTCCTCTTCATTTTGTATACATTTTATTTCATTTTATTATCTTATTGCATTATCTAGAACTTTCACTAAAATGTTGACAAGGAGTGGTAAGCGGGAACATCCTTGCCCTTTTCCTGATCTTAGCAGGAAAACTTCTAGTTTCTCAGGACTGACGTCCACTAGGTGTGGTGGCTCATGTCTGTAATCTCAGAATTTGAGAGACCAAGGTGGGAGGATTGCTCGAAGTCAGGAGTTTGAGACCAGCCTGGGCATCACAGGGAGACTCTGCCTGTACAACAACAAAATAAAAATAAAAGAGGTAGCTGAGCATAGTGGTGCATGCCTGTAGTCCTAGCTACTCAAGAGTCTGAGTTGGGAGGATTGCTTGAGCTCAGGAGTTCAAGGTTACAGTGAACTATCATCATGCCACTGAACTGCAGCCTGCATGACAGAACAAGACCCATCTCTAAAAATAAAAATAATTAATGAAAAGATTGATATTAGTTGTAGATTTTTACAGAGATTATTTATCATTAAGGATGTTTCTTTCTATTCCTAGTTTGCTAAGAGTTTTTATTTTGAATGAGTATTTAATATTGTCTAATGCCTTTTCTGCACCTATTGATAAGGTTATGTGATATTATCTAGCCTTTTGATGTGATGAATTACATTAATTGTTTTTCAAATGTTGGACCATCCTTGCTCACCTGGAATAAATACCATTTGGTCATAGTGTACAGTTTTTTAACTGTTGCTGTATTTGATTTGCCAATCTTGTGTTGAGGATTTATACATCTGTGTTCATGAGAGATGCTGGTCTTTAGTTATTTTTTCTAGTCATTTCCTAGTCATTTCATTAGGTTTTATTATCAGGGTAACTGTGGCCTAATAGAATGAGTTAAGAAGTATTCCTTCTGCTCCTATCTTCTGAAAGGGATTATAGAGAATTGGTATAATTTCTTTCTTAAATGTTGGGTAGAATTCACCAGTAAACTCATATGGCCTTGATGCTTCCTGTTTTGGAAGGCTATTATTGATTCAATTTATTTAATACACATAATACTATTCAGTTTGTCCGTTTCTTCTTCGGTGAGCTTTGTCAGATTGTGCCTTTCAAGGAATTGTTTAATTTTATCCAGGTTATCAAATTCGTGGGCATAAGGTTGTTTACAATATTTCTGTATTATCTTTTACTGTGCATAGGATTGGTAATTATATCCCCCTGTTTCATTTCTGATATTATTTATTTATATTCTCTCTTTATTTCTTTATTGGCCTGGATAAAGGCTTAATTATTTTATTGGTCTTTGCAAAGAACCAGCTCTTGGATTTGTTAATTTTTGTACAGATTATCTGTTTTCAGTTTTATTGATTTCTGCTCTGTTTTAATTCTTTTCCCATATGCTTACTTAGGATTTACCTTTCTTTTTTCTAGTTTCCTAAAGAAGCTTAGATTATTAATTTTAGATGTTTTAAATATATAAAGTCAATATTATAAGCTTTTCTCTAATCACTACTCTGCTGCATCACACAATTTTTAATAAGTTGTGTTTTCACTTCCATGTAGTCCCAAATGTGTTTATTTTTAAAATATTTCTACTTTGATCTATGTGTTATTTAGAAGTGTCTTGTTTAATCATCCAGCATTTTGGTATTTTACAGCAATTTTTCTGTTATTGGTTTCTAGTTTAATTCCATTGTGGTCTGAGAGCATACATTGTAAAAAATATATTCTTTTAAATTTTTTGAGATGTGCTTAATGGCCCAGAATGTGGCCCATTTTTATGCTCATTTGAACTAGACAGAAATGTGTATTCTGTTGTTTGGGGGGTAAAAAAGTTGATAGATACCAATTATATTCAGCTAATTAATGATGTTGTTGAGTTCAACTCTGTCGTTGCTGACTTCCTGACTGCTAGATTAGTTCATTTCTGATAGAAGGGTATGAACATCTCCAATTATAATACTGGATACTTTTTAATCTTTGAAGTTCTATCAGTTTTTGCTTCACATATTTGACACTCCATTGTTACTTGCATACACATTAAGGATTGCTATGTCTTCTTGAAGAAACGATCCTTTTATCATTACATAATGACCCTTTTCATCCCTGACAACTTTCTGTCCTCCAAAGTTGGCTCTATCTGAAATTAATACAGCTACTCCCTCTTTATTTTGATTAGCTCTAGAAATGTGTATCTTTCTCTGACTCCTTACTTTTAATCTTTATATTTAAAGTGGTTTTCTTGTAGACAACATAGAGTTGGATCCTTTTAGAAAATCTACTCTAACAATCTCTGCTTAATATTTGGTACATTAAAACCATTGATATTCAAAATGACTATTGATATAGTGGGATTAATATTATACATTTTACTATTTTCTATTCATTGTCCACATTTTATGTTTCTATTTTTGTCTTCTAGTCTTTGTTCTGCCTTTTGTGGTTTTAATTGAGCATTTTAAGTTTGGTTTTTGGTAACATTAATAGGCAATTAGTGTGGCACATTACAAGTAATAAAATTCCTATTCTTGCACTATTCAAGTAATCATTACCAGTTCTCGAAATAAATAGCCCTTAGTTTCTATGTATTTATCCATGATGTGAGTGCATGCGTGCGTGTGCACACACGCACATACACATGACATTTATGGAAATGTTCCAAAATCATAGAATTGAAAAAAGTTACCATTCCATTCTCTGAATCCACAGAAATTAAATATACACGCTTTCAGAATTATATTCTTTGATGTATGAACACCCCTGGAAACTTATATTTATATTAATATCCAGGTATCAAAATATTTGCTATCTTCAGTCACACCTAGTAGGACTATAATTACTGTCAATCATTTGGTGGGTGATATAACTTCTAGGAGATTCAGCAAAGTGATGAACCTTGAGAAAAAATATTTCGGTAGTAGCAAGGATTCCAGCAAGTGTATAAGCAGTCATCACAGTTAACACTACCATAGCTTCCATTTCATTTCAAAATGGAGTTACTTCTTTATAAAAAATAATTTTCCAAGTTTCAAATCTGAAATAATTCAACTATTGAATTCTTCATTGAAAGGCTTTCTTCTACCTTCTCCTGCATTCTAAACACACCATGTGTCTACCTATAGCCTAAACGTGCTTCCACAATAATCATTGTGAAAATTAGCATGGACAAAGCTCTGAGATTGGGGCTAGAGTGTGCGCTGACTTCAGTTGAGAAGATTGCTATGAAGGAACTTACATGAAGGTTATAAAAATAGGCTGTGTAAATCAGCAATGTGAGGAAAAAAGCAGTGCCAATAACAATGATATTAATGATAAAAAGCTATCATTTATGTAGTGCATTCTAAATATTTCAGAAACAATATTTAATACAATTCAACAACACCTTTAAGTACCTATTACAATTCTTCTTTTGTAACTGAGAAAACCAAAACTCAACAAGATGAAATAATTTGCCTAAATTCACACAGCTAATAAATTGCAGAACTTGGATTCAGATTCAGTGTATTTCTTTCTGTAGTATGCTATCATTAAGAGCTAAGTCTTCTGATTTCTCCACTCTTTGGTTTATAATTTCTGGACTATTCTTACTAAGTTCCTGCATTTTGGAAAATATAATGTCACTCTGAGGTGAAACACTATAAAACATCTTCCTAATCATTTCCTATTTCCCACTCAAATCTCATCTTGAATTGTAATCCCCATAATCCCCACATGTCAAAGGAGAGACTAGGTGGAGGTAATTGAATCCACGGCGGAAGTTTCCCCCATGATATTCTCATGATAGTGAGTGAGTTCTCATGAGAGCTGATGGTATTATAAGGGGTTCTTTCCCCTTTGCTCAGCACTTCCCCTTCCTGCCACCTTGTGAAGAAGGTGCCTCTTCCTCTTCACCTTCTGCCATGATTGTAGGTTTCCTGAAGTCTCCCCAGCCATGCTGAACTGTGAGTCAATTAAACTTCTTTTCTTCATAAATTACCCAGACTCAGATATTTCTTTACAGCAATGTGAGAATGGACCTGTACAGTAAATTGGTAACACATTGAGTGAGGTGCTGCTATAAAGATACCCAAAAATGTGGAATCAACTTTGGAACTGGATAATAGAAAGAGATTGGAAAAGTTTGGAGGGCTCAGAAGAAAACAGGAAAATGTGAGAAAGTTTTGAACTTCCTAGAGACTTGTTGAATGGCTTTGACCAAAATTCTGATAGTAATATGGATAATGAAGTTTAGGCTCAGGTGGCCTCAGATGCTGTATGAGTCTATTTTTATACTGCAATGAAGAAATACCCAAGACTGGGTATTTATACAGAAAAAGAAGTTTAATGGGCTCACAGTTTTATGCTGCTGGAGATGCCTCAGAACCATGGCAGAAGGCATAAAAGGAGCAAAGGTATTTTATTACATGGCTGCAGAAAATAAAGCATGTTCAGGGGAGCTCTCCTTCATAAAACCATCAGATCTCATGAGAACTCACTCAATATCACAAGAACAGCATGGGGGAACCGCCCCCATGATTTAGTCACCTCCCATGAGGTCCCACCTCCAAAATCTGAGAATTACAATTCAAATTGCAATTCAAGATGAGATTTTGGGTTGGGACACAGCCAAACCATATCATTCCACTCCTGACCCCTCCTAAATGTCATATCCTCATATTTGAAAACACAATCATGCCCTTTCAACAGTACCCCAAAGTCTTAACTCATTCCAGCATTAACCCAAAAGTCCAAGTTCACAGTCCCATCGGACACAAGTTCCTTCCGCCTATAAAGCTGTAAAATCAAATGCAAGTTATTTACTTCCTAGATACAATGGGGGTACAGACATTGGGTAAGTAAACCTGTTTCAAATGAGAGAAATGGGCTGAAATGAGTGTCTACAGGCCCCATGAAAGTCTGAAATCCAATAGGGCAGTCATTATACCTTAAAGTTCCAAAATGATCTCTTTTGACTTCATGTCTTATATCCAGGTCATGCCAATGCAAGAAGTGGTCTCCCACAGCCTTGGGCAGCTCTGCTCCTGGGGCTTTGCAAGGTACAGTCCTACTCCTGGCTGCTTTCATGGCTGTAGTTGAGTGTCTGTGGCTTTTCCAGGTGCACAGTGCAAGCTGTCAGTGGATCTACAATTGTGGGTTGTGGAGGACAGTGACCCTCTTCTCACAGCTCCACTAGGCAGTGCCCCAGTGGGGACTCTGTTTAGGGGCTCCAACACCACAATTCCCTTTGGCACTGCTCTAGCAGAGGTTCTCCATGAGGGCTCTGCTCTAGCAGCAAACTTCTTCCTGGGTAGTAAGTGTTTCCATAAATCCTCTGAAATCTAGATGGAGGTACCATTACCTCATTTCTTGTCTTCTGCTCACCTACAGGATGAACACCACGTGGATACTGCCAAAGCTTGGGGCTTGCACCCTCTGAAGCCATAGCCCAAGCTGTACCTTGGCTCCTTTTAGTCATGGCTGGGATGCAGGGAACTAAGTTCCAAGACTGCACAAAGCAGCAAAGTCCTGGGCCCAGGATACAAAACCATTTTTTCCTCCCAGGCCTCCAGGCCTGTGATGGGAAGGGCTGCTGTGAAGACCTCTGACATGCCCTGGAGACATTTTCCCCATTGTCTTGGCTATTAACATTTGGCCTCTTTTTACTTATGCAAATTTCTGCAGCCGGCTAGAATTTCTCCTCAGAAAATGGGTTTTTCTTTTTTTATCACATGGTCAGGCTACAAATTTTCCAAACTTGTATGCTCTGCTTTCCTTTTAAACATAAGTTCCAATTGCAGACCATCTCTCTTAATTTCAAAGTTCCACAGATCTCTAGGGCAGGGGCAAAGTGCCTCCAATCTTTTTGCTAATGCATAGCAAGAAGGACTTTTGTTCAAGTTCCCAGTAAGTTCCTCATCTGCATCTGAGACCACCTCAGCCTGGATTTTTTGGTCAAAACCATTCAACAAGTTTCTAGGAAGCTCCAAACTTTCCCATATCTTCCTGTCTTCTTCTGAGCCCTCCAAACTGTCCCATCCTCTGCTGTTACCCACTTCCAAAGTCGCTTCCACATTTTCTGGTATCTTAATAGCATCACCACACTCTACTTGTACTGATTTACTGTATTAGTCTATTTTCATACTGCTGTGAAGAAATATCAGAGACTAGGAAATTTAATTAAAAAAGGATGTTTACTGGACTCACAGTTCCACATGGCTGGGGAGGCCTCACAGTTATGGAAGAAGGCAAAGGAGGAGCAAAGGCACATCTTACATGGCTGCAGGCAAGGGAACATGTGGAGGGGAACTGCCCTTTATAAAACCATTCAGATCTCATGAGAACTAACTCACTATCACAAGAACAGCAGAGGGGAATTGCCCCCATGATCTAATCACCTCCCACAAATGCCTGCCCACAACGCATGGGGATTACAATTCAAATTATAATTCAAGATGAGATTTTGAGTGGGGATACATTCAAACCATATCAGATGGAAATGAGAAACTTATTGGGAACTGGAGCAAAGGTCAACTCTTGCTAGGCTTTAGCAAAGAGACTGGCAGCATTTTGCTCCTAGAAACCTGTAGAACCTTGAACTGGAGAGAGATGATATGAAACTGGAACTTATGTTTAAAAGGAAAGCAGAGCATAAAAGTTTGAAAACTTTGCCATTTGATAATGCGATAGAAAAGAAAAATCCATTTTCTAGGGAGATATTCAAGCTGGCTGCAGAAATTTGCATAAGTAACGAGAAGCCTAATGTTAACAGCCAAGACAATGGGGAAAATGTCTTCAGGGCATGTCAGAGACCTTTGTGGCAATCCCTCCTATCATAGGCCTGGAAGCCTAAAAGGAATTGTGTACTGCGATGGGACCAAGGCCTCACTGCTGTGTGCAGCCTGGGGACTTGGTGCCCTGCATCCCAGCCACACCAGCCCTGGCTAAAAGGGGCCAACTTATAGCTCAGATCATTGCTTCAGAGAGTGCAAGTCCCAAGTTTTGGCAGCTTCCATGTTGTCTTGGGCCTGTGGGTACACAGAAGTCAAGAACTGAGGTATGAGAACCTCCCCCTAGATTTCAAAGGATGTATGGAAACACCTAGATGTCAAGGCGGAAGTTTGCTTCAGAGGCAGAGCCCTCATGGAGAATTTCTGCTAAGGCAGTGCAGAAGGGAAATGTGGGATTGGACCCCCCACACAGAATCCCCCCTGCGGCACTGCCTGGTGGAGCTGTGAGAAGAAAGCCACTGTCCTCCAGACCCCAGAATGGTAGATCCACCAACAGCCTGCACCATGCATCCAGAAAAGCCACAGACACTCAATGCCAGACCATGAAGTCTTGGAGTCCCAACTCCAAGAAGTTGGGAGTGTGGCTGTATCCTGCAAATCCACAGGGCATAAATGTCCAAGGCCATGGGAGCCCACCTTTTGCATCAATGTGACCTGGATGTGAGATATGGAGTCAAAGGAGATCATTTTGGAGCTTTAAGATTTAACTGCCACAGTGGATTTTGGACTTGCATGCAGCCCGTAGCCCCGTCTTTTTGGTCAATTTCTTCCATTTGGAATGGGTGTAGTTACCTAATACCTGTACTCCCATTGTATCTAGAAAGTAACTAACTTGCTTTTGATTTCACAGGTTCATAGGTGAAAGAAACTTGCCTTATATCAGATGAGACTTTGGAATTGGACTTCGACTTCTGGGTTAATGCTGGACTTAAGACTTTGAGGGACCATTGGGAAGGTATAATTGGTTTTGAAATGCGAGGACATGAGATTTGGGAGAGGCCAGGGGAGGAATAATATGGTTAGGTTTTGTGTCTCCTCACCAAAATTGTAATCCCCAAAATCCCCACATATCAAGGGAGAGACCAGGTGGGGGTAATTGAACCATGGGGAAGTTTCCCCCATGCTGTTCTTGTGATTGTGAGTTCTCATGAGATCTGATGGTATTATAAGAGGCTCTTCCCCCTTTTCAGCACTTCTCCTTCCTGCTGCCTTGTACAGAAAGGGACTTGCTTCCCCTTTGCCTTCTGCCATGATTCTAAGTTTCCTGAGGCCTCCTCAGTAATGCTGAACTGTGAGTTAAACCTCTTTCCTTATAAATCACCCAGTCTCAGGTATTTCCTTATAGCAATGTGAGAATGGACTAATATATTTTATATTTCACACATTCTCCCAATTTATTTTTCACTGAATACCAGTGATGCCTTCTGCTTAGGACTCCTATCTAGATATATTGTAAGAGTATGGTAAAATATTAGGTTGAATGATTTATAATAAGCAATCAGAAGCCCTTAGCTCTCTTGAGACACATGTCAATCATGTATTCCAAAAGTTGTTTTAGAAAACAAATTAACCATTTTCATGTAATTTATACTATCACTATTTTTCTTCCTTTCTGCTGTCTTTCACATCAGTCCATTTCTTCTCATTCCTACTGCCACCACCACTTTTAGTCTGTCATTACATAACACATGGATGGTGGCAATTACTATGCAACTAGATTATATTTGTTTCTATTTCTCCTCATTACAATTTATCCTGAACATAATGTGTATTAGTCCATTTTCACACTGCTGATAAAGACATACTCAAGACTGGGCCATTTACAAAATAAAGAGGTTTATTGGACTCACAGTTCTATGTGCCGGGGGATGCCTCACAGTCATGGCAGAAGGTGAAAGGCACATCTCACATGGTGGCAGACAAGAGAAGGAGAGCTTGTGAAGGGAAACTCCCATTTTTAAAACCATCAGATCTCCTGAGACTCATTCACTATCACAAGAACATTGCAAGAAAGACCCACCCCATAATTCATTCATCTCCCACCAGGTTCCTCCCATAACATGTGGGAATTGTGGGAGTTACAATTCAAGATGGGATTTGGGTGGGGACACAGCCAAACCTATCATAATGCCACAACAATCTTCCTAATGCAACAACCTGAGGTGGTCAACAGTGTTCTATAGCTCTCTATTACATTCAGCATAAAGTCTGAACTCCTTAACTTGGTAGGAGATCAAACTCAAATGTTCAATTAGCATAAAAGAAAAAACAAATGACTTTAAAAAACAGATGGGGAAATAATTGAAAAAACTTCTGGTTGGAATAAAATGTGTGCCATATTGTTGAAGCAAATTGGCAAATTTTAGCAAATAATAAAAACTATACAAAGCATCTGATCAAGAATTTTATGGGCTGAATTGTGTTGCCCTAAAAATGTATATGTTGTATAAATTTTGTATACAAATATATGTGTTGAAGTCTTACCACCTATTACCTCAGAATGTGACTGCATTTGAAGATAGGGTCTTTAGTAAGTTAGTAAGTAATCCTTGGTGGGTTTTAATTTAATATGAACCTTGTTCTGATAACAAGAGGAGATTAGGACACAGACATGCACAGAGGGAGGATCATGTGAAGACACAGGGAGAAAAATGCCATATAAAAGCCAGGATGAGAGGCCTCAGAAAACGTCAACTCTGGCAACAACTTGATCTCTGATGTTCAGCATTTAGAACTGTGAAAAATAAGTTTATATATATATTGTTCTAGCCTCCTAGTCTATGGTACCTTTTTATGGCACCCCTATCAAACTAATGCAAACATGTTGTTAAAGGAATTCATTAATACTTACAAAAATGGAAAAAGACAAATGTGTTTACGATTGCCAATTGAGTTTTGGGAAATAAGGAATAAGATCTAGTGTTTAATATTTCAGTAGGGTGATGTTAACAATCATTAATTACATATTTCAAAATAGCTATAATAGAAGAGAATTCAAATGTTCTCAATATAAAGAAAAGACAAATATTTGAGGTCATGGATATCCCAGTTACCCTGAATTGAATATTACACATAAATGAGTTTCCTTCTGCCTCGGCCACCTGAAACATCAAGATCAACCCTTTCTTTTTCTCCTCTTCCTCAGCCCACTCATTGTGAAGATAATGAGGATGAAGACCTTTATGATAATCCACTTCCACTTAGTGAATAATAAATATATTTTTTCTACTTTATTACTTTCTTAATAATATTGTCTTTTCTCTAGGTTCCTTTGTTGTAAGAATAGAGCATGTAATATATATAAGATACAAAATATATGTTAACTACTTTTTATGTCATTGTTAAGGCTTCTGGTCAATAGTAGCTTATCAGTAGTTCAGTTATTGTGAAGTCAAAAGTAATACTCAGATTTTTGACTATATTGGCATGTTGGTGCTCCTAACTCCCTCATTGTTCAAAGGTCAACTGTTTTATGTATCAAAAAAAAGAATGGGTTTTGAAAACCTAAATGATAGAATTTCAGATGAATGTTAATTCAAATAGTTAAGTGGGAAATGATAATTAAGATAAAGTTAAATGGGTAATACATTTAAAAATTGAGAAAAAATTAACACACATGGAAACTAGATATTAGTGGGTAAATATCTCCACTGACAAAAGAAAAAGTATATAAAGGCTATTGTGTCATTTTGTCAAAATAGTTAAGACTGATAAAGCAAAATGATAAATCTTAAAAAATTGAAAATTGGACAAGATTAAGGAATTATTATACTATAATAAAGGTGAAAATGGGGACTCAGAAAAGAGCAATGCACACTGAAGTCACAGTTTTTTTTGAAGCATCTGGTTATATTGATTTGAAGATTCACAGACCCATGGAACAAGGATAACAGATCTTCAGAAGCCTGAGATATTGTGGACTTCCGGGAATTTAGGATAAGTCCCTTTTATCACTCTGGTCAAAATGTGTCATTATCTTTTTAAATTTATATTTTCTATTTTTAATTTTATTACTAAGTTATAGTTTTATTTCATTGGTTAGATTATACTTTGGAAATATATTGAATATTTTTGCATGAATAGATAATCTATTTTTTAAACTGCTTTTCATGAATACTCCTTCTTTTTAAAAGGAGGCTAATTCTCTAACATTGGTGTTCAAAGCTGGATACATATCTTTAATATCTACCTTTAAATTACATCTTTTAGGATTCTTTTGGCTTTTTTTAAAAAAATGAAGTATAATATTTTAAGACCCCCCAACTATAACTCTATCTTCATTGTAAATTTTAGCTTTTAAAATTATAAACTGTACTTCTTCATCTTGTTTAATAATGTTTTGCTCAAATTCAACCTTCCCAGATTTTTTTTTTGCATTATTCTTTATTTATTTATTTATTATTATTATACTTTAAGTTTTAGGGTACATGTGCACAATGTGCAGGTTAGTTACATATGTATACATGTGCCATGCTGGTGCGCTGCACCCACTAACTCATCATCTAGCATTAGGTATATCTCCCAATGCTATCCTTCCCCCCTCCCCCGACCCCACAACAGTCCCCAGAGTGTGATGTTCCCCTTCCTGTGTCCATGTGTTTTCATTGTTCAATTCCCACCTATGAGTGAGAATATGCGGTGTTTGGTTTTTTGTTCTTGCGATAGTTTACTGAGAATGATGATTTCCAATTTCATCCAAGTCCCTACAAAGGACATGAACTCATCATTTTTTATGGCTGCATAGTATTCCATGGTGTATACGAGCCACACTTTCTTAATCCAGTCTATCATTGTTGGACATTTGGGTTGCACATATAACAATATTAACTTTAAATGTAAATGGACTAAATTTTCCAATTGAAAGACACAGACTGACAAATTGGATAAAGAGTTAAGACCCATCAGTGTGCTGTATTCAGGAAACCCATCTCACATGCAGAGACACACAGAGGCTCAAAATAAAAGGATGGAGGAAGATCTACCAAGCAAATGGAAAACAAAAAAAGGCAGGGGTTGCAATCCTAGTCTCGGATAAAACAGACTTTAAACCAACAAAGATCAAAAGAGACAAAGAAGGCCATTACATAATGGTAAAGGGATCAATTCAACAAGAAGAGATAACTATCCTAAATATATATGCACCCAATACAGGAGCACCCAGATTCATAAAGCAAGTCCTGAGTGACCTACAAAGAGACTTAGACTCCCACACATTAATAATGGGAGACTTTAACACCCCACTGTCAATATTAGACAGATCAATGAGAAAGAAAGTCAACAAAGATACCCAGGAATTGAACTCAGCTATGCACCAAGCAGACCTAATAGACATCTACAGAACTCTCCACCCCAAATCAACAGAATATACATTTTTTTCAGCAACACACCACACCTATTCCAAAATTGACCACATACTTGGAAGTAAAGCACTCCTCAGCAAATGTAAAAGAACAGAGATTATAACAAACTATCTCTCAGACCACAGTGCAATCAAACTAGAACTCAGGATTAAGAATCTCACTCAAAACCGCTCAACTACATGGAAACTGAACAACCTGCTCCTGAATGACTACTGGGTACATAACGAAATGAAGGCAGAAACAAAGATGTTCTTTGAAACCAATGAGAACAAAGACACAACATACCAGAATCTCTGGGACACACTGAAAGCAGTGTGTAGAGGGAAATTTATAGCACTAAATGACCACAACAGAAAGCAGGAAAGATCCAAAATTAACACCCTAACATCACAATTAAAAGAACTAGAAAAGCAAGAGCAAACACATTCAAAAGCTAGCAGAGGGCAAGAAATAACTAACATCAGAGCAGAACTGAAGGAAATAGAGACACAAAAAACCCTTCAAAAAATTAATGAATCCAGGAGCTGGTTTCTTGAAAGGATCAACAAAATTGATAGACCGCTAGCAAGACTAATAAAGAAAAAAAGAGAGAAGAATCAAATAGACGCAATAAAAAATGATAAAGGGGATATCACCACCGATCCCACAGAAATACAAACTACCATCAGAGAATACTACAAACACCTCTACGCAAATAAACTAGAAAATCTAGAAGAAATGGATAAATTCCTCGACACATACACTCTCCCAAGACTAAACCACGAAGAAGTTGAATCTCTGAATAGACCAATAACAGGCTCTGAAATTGTGGCAATAATCAATAGCTTACCAACCAAAAAGAGTCCAGGACCAGATGGATTCATAGCCGAATTCTACCAGAGGTACAAGGAGGAACTGGTAACATTCCTTCTGAAACTATTCCAATCAATAGAAAAAGAGGGAATCCTCCCTAACTCATTTTATGAGGCCAGCATCATCCTGATACCAAAGCCGGGCAGAGACACAACCAAAAAAGAGAATTTTAGACCAATTTCCTTGATGAACATTGATGCAAAAATCCTCAATAAGATACTGGCAAAACGAATCCAGCAGCACATCAAAAAGCTTATCCACCATGATCAAGTGGGCTTCATCCCTGGGATGCAAGGCTGGTTCAACATATGCAAATCAATAATGTAATCCAGCATATAAACAGAGCCAAAGACAAAAACCACATGATTATCTCAATAGATGCAGAAAAGGCCTTTGACAAAATTCAACAACCCTTCATGCTAAAAGCTCTCAATAAATTAGGTATTGATGGGACGTATTTGAAAATAATAAGAGCTATCTATGACAAACCCACAGCCAATATCATACTGAACGGGCAAAAACTGGAAGCATTCCCTTTGAAAACTGGCACAAGACAGGGATGCCCTCTCTCACCACTCCTATTCAACATAGTGTTGGAAGTTCTGGCCAGGGCAATTAGGCAGGAGAAGGAAATAAAGGGTATTCAATTAGGAAAAGAGGAAGTCAAATTGTCCCTGTTTGCAGATGACATGATTGTATATCTAGAAAACCCCATTGTCTCAGCCCAAAATCTCCTTAAGCTGATAAGCAACTTCAGCAAAGTCTCAGGATACAAAATCAATGTACAAAAATCACAAGCATTCTTATACACCAACAACAGACAAACAGAGAGCCAAATCATGAGTGAACTCCCATTCACAATTGCTTCAAAGAGAATAAAATACCTGGGAATCCAACTTACAAAGGATGTGAAGGACCTCTTCAAGGAGAACTACAAACCACTGTTCAAGGAAATAAAAGAGGATACAAACAAATGGAAGAACATTCCATGCTCATGGGTAGGAAGAATCAATATCATGAAAATGGCCATACTGCCCAAGGTAATTTACAGATTCAATGCCATCCCCATCAAACTACCAATGACTTTCTTCACATAATTGGAAAAAAACTACTTTAAAGTTCATATGGAACCAAAAAAGAGCCTGCATCACCAAGTCAATCCTAAGCCAAAGAACAAAGCTGGAGGCATCACACTACCTGACTTTAAACTATACTACAAGGCTACAGTAACCAAAACAGCATGGTACTGGTACCAAAACAGAGATACAGATCAGTGGAACAGAACAGAGCCCTCAGAAATAATGCTGCATATCTACAACTATCTGATCTTTGACAAACCTGACAAAAACAAGCAATGGGGAGAGGATTCCCTATTATTAAATGGTGCTGGGAAAACTGGCTAGCCATATGTAGAAAGCTGAAACCGGATCCCTTCCTTACACCTTTTACAAAAATCAGTTCAAGATGGATTAAAGACTTAAACGTTAGACTTAAAACCATAAAAACCCTAGAAGAAAACCTAGGCATTACCATTCAGGACATAGGCATGGGCAAGGACTTCATGTCTAAATCACCAAAAGCAATGGCAACAAAAGCCAAAATTGACAAATGGGATCTAATTAAACTAAAGAGCTTCTGCACAGCAGAAGAAACTACCATCAGAGTGAACAGGCAACCTACAGAATGGGAGAAAATTTTTGCAACATACTCATCTGACAAAGGGCTAATATCCAGAATCTACAATGAACTCAAACAAATTTACAAGAAAAAAGCAAACAACCCCATCAAAAAGTGGGCAAAGGACATGAACAGACACTTCTCAAAAGAAGACATTTATGCAGCCAAAAGACACATGAAAAAATGCTCACCATCACTGGCCATCAGAGAAATGCAAATCAAAATCACAATGAGATACCATCTCACACCAGTTAGAATGGCAATCATTCAAAAGTCAGGAAACAACAGGTGCTGGAGAGGATGTGGAGAAATAGGAACACTTTTACACTGTTGGTGGGACTGTAAACTAGTTCAACCACTGTGGAAGTCAGCGTGGTGATTCCTCAGGGATCTAGAACTAGAAATACCATTTGACCCAGCCATCCCATTACTGGGTATATACCCAAAGGACTATAAATCATACTGCTCTAAAGACATATGCACACGTATGTTTATTGCGGCATTATTCACAATAGCAAAGACTTGGAACCTTACCAGATATTATGTTTGACACCTATGCCTTCACTTAGCTTGTGATTACCTGAGATTTATTTGTCACCCTGTAGTTTCAGCCTTTTTGAATGCTTTTAAGTATATCCTCTATATACAGCAGAGGGATGGGCTTTGCTTTGTGTGCCATCTGAAAATCTTTTTCCTTTAAAAAGCTGAGATAAAATAGAGTTACATATTTTCGTAAGATAAATTTGTTTGGTGTTTGTTCCATCCAGTTATCTTATTTTTTGTATTATCTTATATTTACTATTTGTCTTTTCCACTATGTTGTCGGCCTTCTTTATGTTTGAACTTTTTGCTGTTTGTATTTCTTTGGCAACTTGTGAAGTTTTTGTTGTTTTTGCTGTTGTTGTTCTAGGAAGCATAATTATGCTAATATATTTGTATAATTCCCTCAGTTTCAGTCTCTTTTAGTCAGAAGTCTACTACATGATGTGTCCATGTAAAAACGTATTACTTTCATTTCTTACTTGTATATTAATAATGCAATTCCACTTTTCCTTTCACTTTCTTCTCTCTTCATAACTTTTAAGTTGTTATTTTTACTTTGTCAGAGCATATGACATGTGGACATTGTTTCTACACATTTATTTCCACCTTTGTTGTACTTTTAGCTCTGCCATTTAACTTATTCAATGCTTTATAGAAGTCAGTTTGTCAACGTTTCCCCCATTCGTGTCTTGGGTAAATACATTTTGATGTTAGTAAGATTAGTAAGGTAAAGCTCATTAGTACCAAATTAGTATTAGGTGTATTAGGTGTTTAAAACTTATTTTACATAGCTTTCTTTCTTGAAGGAAAGCTCAGTTTGATATAAAAAAATTTGGACAATATTTTCAAGTATGTTTAGATTTGATAATTATACATATTATAATTTTATATGTATCCATGAGATAATAAGAATAGGATGTGCCATTAACACACAAATAAAGTTTTAAAGATGAAATGACAAATAATTACTCTAAAATAATGCAAAATGATGAATGGAAACAGGAACTGATAAGGGTGGCTACAATACATTTCAGGATGAAGTAAAATATTGATAATATCATCATATGTAAATGTTATAAGTGATCTGATTGAAAGACAAAGGTTATCAGACTGGATTTTTAAAACCCCACTTAAAAAAATAAATGCATCCAAATTATTCAAAAGTTGATGAAATTACGATATCGCATACAACTACCACAAAAAAACATAGTATATCTGCATTAATAATTGCAAAATAGCCTTCTGAATTTACATGTCTCTAGTTATTTGACTTCAATATGAAAAATAATAATTACTGGAAGAAATATAAAAATTAATCATTACAGTGAAAATTATTAACACACAATTCTCAGTAATTGATAGAGAAGTGAGATAAAAATGATCAAGGAGAGAATATTTGAAATAAACTTGCGATTTATATATGATACTACATCTATAAACTTCTGACTATGCATTTTTATTTCACATTCACACAGAAAATGTAGAAAGATTAGTCATATACTTCTGGGCCATAAAGCAGTGTTAGTACATTTCAAAAGTTTTGAATTCATACAGAACATTTTCTGACCTCATGGGAATTAAGTCAGGAAGCACTAAGAACAGCAAAAATCAGAAAATACTCCAATGTTCAAAAATTAACCAAGAGGAGACTTCTAGGAACTAATGTGCCCTAAACACAACGTATGATTAACTGAATTCTGTCCAAATGAGAATGAAAAAGAGAGGGCAAGTAGGGAAACAACAAAGTATACATTTCTCAAAGTGGTTACAACATTGGTGAGAGATATAATGAAAAATGAAGGATAAATTCTGCTCCCCAAAACTTTTTTTTGTATTTCAGATTGTGTGCTTTCTTTGCTTTGCTTTTTTTCCCCCTTAACTTCCATGATTAAAAAAAAAAAACCGCTTTACTTTGAGTTTTCTTTTTTAAATTTTGTGGGTACATAGTAAGTGTCTGCATAAAGGCAGGATAGCTATGAGAAGTGTCATCTTACTTGATCGCTACATTTTTCATGTGGCATCAATGCCCACTTATGTGGCAGATACCATATAAGAACTGTACTAGGCCATTCTCCCACTGATATAAAGAAATACCTGAGACTACAAAATTTATAAAGAAAAGAGGTTTAATTGGCTCACAGTTCTGCAGGCTGTACAGGAAGCATAGTGGCTTCTGCTTCTGGGGAGGCCTCAGGAAGCTTCCAATCATGGCAGAAGGCAAACGGGAAGCAATGTCTTACATTGTGGGAACAGGAGCAAGAGAGGGAGGAGGAGTGCCACACACTTAAAAAACCAGATCTCACCAGAACTCACTAACTACCGTGAGGACAGTACCAAGGACAAAATTTGCCATGATCCACTTACCTCCCGCCAGGCCCCACCTCCAACATTGGGGATTACAGTTCAACATGAGATTTGGTGGAGACACATCCAAATCATATCAAGGACTTTTTCCCTCCTTTGATATTTTACCAACGGGGACCTCAGCCCATAGACTTGATGCCTCCTTTAGGAGACCAATTATGATTTCTCTCAATCCCTAGATCCCCACAGTCTACCATACCTAGACATTCTCTGTTTCCTCCCAGTAAGTGGCCTTTGTGGGTGAACTCTCTCCCAAAATGACTAAAAGTGGTTCGTTAATTGAGAGCCACATCTAGCCCATGGGAGATAGGCCCTGGACCTCTCCTGTTAGGGGAAATAAAGCGTACTTTTGTAATATCTCTCTAGTCTGCCACCAGCTGCTGCACTAGCCACACCTTTCTCTCATACTTTCACAGGTGAGATTCAGATATATTCCCAGGATTCCCAAATCCTGGGGACTCTTAAACTTTTCAGATTATTCTCTGAAGTCTCTTGATTTGTTGAAGAGGGAGGAAATACCTCAGCTCTCTGATAACGCTTTTTATGTAATTTCTCCTCTTTCCTGACCCACTTCCATGAATCTAGAATTACCCAAAATGTGATTAGACAAGCTACATGCTGCAAAACTGCTTTTGGAATTTGTTAACATGCCGTACTAAGATGTTAGGTTGGTGCAATAGGAATTGCAGTTTTTGCCATTAAAAGTAATGAACAATTCCTTTAGCACTAACAATAATTTAGCACCTAAAAGTCAAGCATTTAGAAGTCTGAAATTCTGAGGCAGCAGAAAATAACAGTTACTTTCCAGGAAATGTGAAACACACACATATGCAAGTATGTTTACAGGCAATACATGCAAATTTTAATGCTATTACATAAACACATACATAGGCATATATTTCATATGCTACAACATTTATATACATATATAAAAACTTAAGACACAGGCATGCACATTTAGTTAACAAGCCAATACGATATTTGAGTGTTTCTGGGTAATATATCAGTGTATCTCACAAGCTACTAAACTGGTTAATTAAATATTAGATAGCTATTTTCACTATAAAGATGGAAAACGGTTACCCTGTTATTCTGCCTGACTCCTGAGTTGAGGAGAATAGAGTTTAAATTTAAAAACTTGCAAATCGTACAGGGCACAGTGGCCCAGCACTTTGGGAGGCCGAGGTAATCCCGGCACTTTGGGAGGCCAAGGCAGGTGGATCACCTGAGGTCAGGAGTTTGAGAACAGCCTGGCCAACATGGTGAAACCCTGTCTCTACCAAAAACACAAAAATTAGCCAGGCGTGGTGGCATGCCCCTGTAATCCTAGCTACTCAGGAGGTTGAGGCAGGAGAATCGCTTGAACCCGGAAGGCAGAGATTGCCGTGAGCCAAGACTGTGCCACTGCACTCCAGCCTGGGTGACAGAGCAAGACTTTGTCATCAAACAAACAAAAACATGCAAATGCAGTTGATATAAGCATCATTTTGTAAGGGCATGATATTAATTTTAAAACATCGATATTGATCGACAGAGAAAGTATACAATTTAAGAAATTTGGATTTAGCCATCATAAAATTGAGTCAGTTACTCTGTTTTCCAAGCAATATATTTTCACTGGAAAAAATTGAGCCCACCATTCAACCACTGGGCATATGTTGATTTAGGCATATAGTCTCTGACTTATATAAAACTAAATATAATACAAACCAGAAGCCCAAAACCCCCAAATTATAAATAGTACCGTATGCACAGATGGAATAAAGAAGTCCCAAGATTTTCTAAATTCTTCATTTGATCTTAGCCAAAAGGCCGAGAAGCGATAAGATTTTCTAAATTCTTAAACTGATTTTGTCTTGAACTTTCCATCGAGATCTGAGAAAAGATAAGGTTAATAGTAAACCAACAAAAAGTAAAGCCAATCTAAGATAACAATATAACAAGAATTCTTCAATACTAGAAATAAAATAAATAATGGACACCATATAAGGAAAATGCTCAACTTCATTAGAAATTAAAAAATAACAAAAATCAAATTTAAAGTACTATATATATGTATATATGTATATATATATAGTTGAAGTGCTATATACACAGCACTTTAAAGTCTAATAAATACCCTCCTTAACCTACAAATTAGCCATCAGAACAAAAGTAGGCTGAGATGATCACTTTGATACACTGCTTACAAGAGCATAAATTTGTGTAACCTTTGAATAGCAATTTTACAATCACAGACCTCAGAATGCTTCATTACCTCTGCCCTAGTAACTTTTACATCTAACATGAGAAAATAATTCAAGTGAAACATAATGAATAACAGCATTAAGTTGTTGTTTGTAATAGTATAACAATGAAAGTGTCTAACAAGAACAGAATGCTTACTTTAATTGTTGTACTTGCATTATGAATGTTAACCATTAAAAATTATGTTTATTCAGGGATAGTTAGAATATGAGAAAATACTTATGATGAAATTAATAATACAGATAAAAGTATATAAAACTATGATCCCAGCTATAAGCAAATATCTCCCCTAACTTCTGGCAGAAACAATACAGAACATTTCTAAAGGAAGATATTCCCAATTCAGACCCATTGGCTCTCCCATTGATGAATTCAATAAAATATGAACTAAAAATAATTGAAAAATGCGGGAGATAGCCGGTTACTATCTGTCAGAGTCAGAAACAGCAAAAGATTTCGATTCTTAAGAACTATCACATACAATAACTGACCTATATAAAGGGTAAAAATTATCTTTAGTATCTTTGAAGAAACAATAGAGGAAAGAAATGATGACTAACAAATAACGATCCATTGAAAATAATTATTTTAAGTTGAAAACACAAACTATAGGGTCCTCTAGTCCTCCCCACTTTCTTTCTGTGTCCTAAGAAACACAGTCATGCTTTAAGCACTGTGTGACCCTGCCAGCTGCCCCTTTTTCCTGTCAGGCTTAACCCGAGCTGGGACCTTGAACATTCCCAGACACTGATAAAGATGTTTAGGATGTGGATCAAAACACTTAAAGAAACCGGCCTGTGCCCTGAGCCAAGTTCTTTAAGCTTGCATATAAACTCCACATCCTGATGCCATTGCTGCAGACATACTGAGGAAGAGCATCCCTTTCTCTCTGTCTGCCTGAAGATATGCTGCAGTACTTTGCGAGGTCATCTAACACATGCTTTGGATTGGTCACCCTGCAGTTTACTGCTTCTTTCTTTGGAATCCCAAAGAACTCCCTTGTGAGAACTTTATTGCTGCAGCATTTGGAGCAACTCAGTTGGGGGTCAGCTAAAATAAGATAATCAAATAGAATCTCTAGAATAAAAATATGTATGATACACACACAGACACACACACACAAAGACCATTGTATATAATGAACAATAGAACTGAATGAATATTTAAATATTGCTAAATAATTGATAAACCAAGGGACAGAGCTGAATGGTAGATACCATTTTTTCCCTCAGGGTAAAACTTTATTTCTAACAATCTACATTCTTTATACAGTAAGTCTTCACTTAATGTTGATAGGTTAGTAGAAACTTGAAGAGCAAAAGCCAGCTTTATGACAGGCTAATTGATATAACAAGAGTTATGTTCCTATGGCATATTTATGGTCAGAAAATCATCACCAACTTGTAAATAATGACCAAATCACTTCTAATATTAAATCTCAACATAAATGTGAGCTATATATGTATTTAAGAAAGACGAATAAAAGTATCAGTATAAGCACATAAGGTAATGATTTACCTGCTTATTCCAGTTTAGGGTTGCAGGTGGCCTGAGCTTCTCCCTGCAGCTTAGGACACCAGACAGGAAGCAACCATCCCTAGACAGGTAGTATCACCAGGTGTACTCACTGACCCCCCACACTCACTCTGACTGGGACCATTAGATACTCCAATGAACTGAATGTGCATAACTTTGGAATGTCAGGGAGACCTGGGTACCCAGAAAAAAACCCATCCAGACATGGGGAAAACATGTAGACTCTACCCAGACAGTGAACCCTAGTGGGAATATATATATATATATTCTTTTTTTCTCATCAACGTTATAAGGAAACAATGTTGAATGAAATGACTGTTATTCAAAGACCTGCTGTACCTGAATCTGCAAACAGAGAATTGAATTTTGCAAACATTCAGTCAAGCAGGATTGGCTACATTTGCAATCAACTGAATATATTCTGAAATACTCCTTTCTTTGTTCCTGATGATCTTATTTCAGAACTTCTCCTACTCACGTGCTGTGGACAGAACTGATATGATATGATAGCTGTTCTATTTATATTGGTGATCTACACTAATGTAGTCTCATTGCTTGGAACCTTGTTTTGAGCCATCATAAATGTCCAAATTGCTTCCATCAAAGGATGCCTTTAGAGGACTTCATTGTGACCACTACATAGAATGTGAAAGTTCACAAATATTATCCTTGTAAACCCCTAACATTATGGGGTTGGAATATATGTAACAGGTCTGTAGTGTAAGCAGCCACCTTGCATCCAGCAGTTTTGGTTGTTGTTTGGAAATGCAGATCTGCAAAAGACATAACAAGTACTTCAGTTTTTTTTTATGTGTTCTATAGAATCATTGAATGAAATATTCAAATGATTTAGAAGAGTCTTGACAAATGATATTAACCTTTCAAAAATATTTTTTGAACTAATGAATAGCACCTTCTGAGCCTAAAGACAGTATTAATTCAGACTTTGATAATGAAAAAAATATATATAATAGAATAAAAAGTCGACATTTATTGAGTGTATCCTGTGTGCCAAGAACTGTGACATTTGTTCTACAAATGTTGTTTTATTTTAACTCCACTATGACCTTAAAGCTAATACTATTTTATAAATAAGAAAATCAAGTCTTAGAGGCTAATAATACAATAAGTCACAAAAAGAACTGGAGTTAATGACTTCAACACAAGATTATGAGATGTTATAGATTATGTCTCTTCTTATATAATAAATGTACCTACAATTTTAATACAATTCATAAGCACTTTATAATCATCTTTTTAAAAACTTAAAAATACAGTGTATTTCATTTTTTCCTTATCTTTTTGTATTTTACGATCAAATTTAACTTGCTTATGAAAACTTCAGATACCAGAAAAAGGGGAAATACATTCCAACTGATCTGAAGACTTTGGTGTAGTAGTTATGCCAAATCAGTGATTACAGTAAGATAAAGTTGTACATCAATCTAAGCATATACATAGAAAATTCTAAACAAAATATAATAATGTATTTATATTAAAAAATCAAGTTGAATTTATCTGAGAAATTCAAGGATGATTTTACATGAGCAAAACTAAAACTAAAAGCCATATAATCATCTACATAAATGCACAACAATGATTTAGTAAATGTCAACTTTAATTTGGGACAAAAATTCAAGAAAATCTAGGCAAATCATGAAGTCTTCTTAATCTGATTAAAATGATACTTAGAAAATCAACTTTGAGTAAGCATTATTCTAAATAGAAAATAACACAATATTACATTTAGAAACAGGAACCAATCAAGGTGCTCCCAAATCTACTTTTATTCCATATTTTACAGGATATTCTGGCCATTATATTAAGGCAAAAATTAATTCAAAGAATAACTTTATTAAAAGAAGAAATAAAATTATTACCTACAATGTGATTTTAAAATACCAAAGTTTTGAACAAGAAATTCTATTGCTGGGATTCTTTTCGCTAGGTGCACTTGAATATCTGCAAATAAATATCTGATCAAAGATTATCATTTTAGCATTGCTCATAGTAGTGACAAATTGAGAAAAATATATTAATAAATTCTAATTAGTAGAGAATTTGGAAAGTAATACTGTTTTATATTGAATAAGAAAAACAAATGAAAGGATTAAATGAGCAGGTTGCTTACAAAATAATTCACACAGTATCATCTCATTATCAAATGCATTCATGTGTGTTTATGTGTGCACATGTGCATGTATAAGATGGGAAATAGTTAAATACATTGAACAATATTAGCAGCAATTTTAACAATTAAGTAGCTCCAAATATAGTAACACAAAATGTCTCCAAGATATTAAGTCGGGAAGAAAACTTAATAAGCTTATAAAGCATGGACATAGTTATATAAGAATGTTAACTAAAAATTGCCGATATTCAGATATGCTTACATGAATTTTTACGCACAGGAAAACACTGCATCATCACCAGTGTTTACTGCTAAAGGGATAAGGAGTTGAGAGAGAATGATGTGTTTTAATAACTCTTTCCAGGATCAAAATTTATATTATTTAGTTTTATTAGCATTAAGGAAATTTAAAAAAACTAATTAAAATAAAATGTACTATATTATCTCTTACAGAATAAAATAACAGATATAGGAAAAAAGCTAAATTTTTATTGTTTTCTGGTTGAAAATACATAATTTCAAGAAGTCTTTGTTTTCCCATGAATCCAAATGCTTCCTTTCTTTAATATACCACAAAATTATTGTAACCTGTTTCCTCCACAGTTTGGCACTTCCATTTGGCATTAATCTCCTCTGTGTATGTCCTTGTTCAGCTTGAGAGGCTCCAAGGAGACTGAGAGAAAAGACTGTAACAGGCAGCTCAAGGCTTGTGCAGAGTTTGAGATTTTACCTTTCTGGAACCATGATATCCCTGGGTCAGAAATAAAGGACTACTACTCACAGCAATAGCAGTAGCATGTGAATTAACATCTGCTTGTGTCATTTCACTGTGTCCAACTTCTTTTTCTTTTCTTTTTTTTTTTTTTTTTTTGAGACGGAGTTTTCCTCTTGTTGCCCAGGCTGGAGTGCAATGGCAAGATCTCAGCTCACTGCAATCTCCGCCTCCAGGCTTCAAGCGACTCTCCTGCCTCAGCCTCCCGAGTACTTGGGATTACAGGCATGTGCCACGACACCCGGCTAATTTTGTATTTTTAGTAGAGACAGAGTTTCTCCATGTTGGTCAGGCTGGTCTCTAACTCCCAACCTCAGGTGATCTGTCCGCCTGAGCCTCCAAAAGTGCTGGGATTATAGGCATAAGCCACCGCACCCAGCAGGCTATGTCCAACTTCCTATTGGGAAATGCAGAGTCAAATGACATCTGAACATACAGTGAACTGCATTACAGGAGAGGAACTCTGAGCTCAGAATATAAATATGTTATAAAAGGTCAGTAAGCAAGCCTGAACATTGCTCCAGAGAGAAACACTATTTCTATCTGCCAAACTTGTTTATTACAAAACAAAAAGCCTGAAAAGATAGTCCAGAAATGAAAAACACAATGAAACAAAACAACAGTCATTGCCTGTGCTTGCAAGACAAACATGTCTAAATGCAAAAGGTCAAAAGACATAGAAAGGTTGTTTGGATAAGTCACTATTGAACACTGTTGCAAGGGTCTTTCATATAACTAATTTGTAGAGTCATATTTATCATAAGTAAATGCTGTATACTATTTAATTGGATGATCTTTGATCGTATGTTAATAGATGTTTAAGAATATATAGAGCAGAAACCTAATTGTGTAAAATCTTAGTGATAGGCAAGAAAAAAATATTAAAATTTAAGATGAGGGACAATCTACTTCTAGTAGAAATTGTCCAATAAAAAAATATTGTAAGACAATATTCCAAAATAGAAATAGAAAGTTATCTGGGGAAAGTAGGTTATATTCCCCTGCATATTGTGAGACTACATTAAGAAATTAAGTTGAAAAGTGTTTAGTAAAATTAAAGTAAAGATATTTTTAACTCGTTTTTCCTTTCTCCTTGGAAATTCAGTTGATTTCAAGCATGTGCTTAAGGAGAGAGGTATTTTTTCGGTGGAGAAACCCAGAAGGCACCAGCTTAACCAAGTGATCAAGGTTAAGGTCAATGCATCACTACTTACTGACATCAAGTAACTCCTATTGGACACACTAAGAAAGGCACATCACTTCTGTGGTATTCCTGCCGAAAAGGCATATGTTTTTTTCATCTAACGATGAAAAAGCATCAGACAAATCTAAATTGGAGGACAGTTTGCAAAACAAAAGACCAGTTTTCGCCAAAAGTGTCAAGGTCATGAAAGACAGGGAAAGATTCAGAAACTGTCACAAGTTGGAGAAAACTAGGTGGAAGCAATAATATGGAATGCTAGATTGGATCCTAAAAGAGAAAAATATACTAGTAGGTAAGTTAGTGAATACTGAATAAAGCCTGTATTTTAGTTAATAATATGCACTCATGTTTAATTCTTAGTTTTGTTAATTGTATTGTGGCTAAATAAATGTCAACATTACAGGAAGTGGGTGAAAAGCATATAGGAACGCTTCTTACTCTTTTTTTATGGTTTTTGTTTTCCTTTCTTCTGTAAGTCTAAAAAAAATTTAAGCATATGAAACCAAGAACAAAAATATGAAAAATAAACCATGTTTTACATATATACCAGTCTTATGTATACTGGGGCATTATAGTAGATTATTAATTTAATGGATGCCTCCAATGAGTCATACCTTCCTGTATCCATACCTTTACACATCGACTAAGGTTTTGGCCATGGGATTTGCCTTGGCCAATGACAAATAAAAAAAAAACATGAGGCAAGTACAGAATTAATGAGCACCTGAGCATCAGGACTTGCTCTTCTAGAATGCTGTTACTGCTATATTATCCTACAGGCTAACCTGCTGGCTGGGCCAATAAAAGAAGAATAAGTCATCCAAAGAGCAGCCACAACTAACCACCAGAAATGTGAGTGAGACTTTTCTGGGTCATCCAGCCCCAGTCAAGCTACCAAATAACTAAAACTGTAAGAGAGACGAAAGACAAGACCAGAGGAAATACCAGCCAGATGATCCACCAACATTGCAAAAGTATGAGCAAATAACTCATTGTTTCAAACTGTAGATACAGATGTTATTTCTTGTGAAAACTACTCAACTGTGTACCTACTTTGGTGTCTCTCTATGCTGAATAAAGTGAAAGTAACAAGCAATATTTTCTCTTTAAATGGGTATGCATCAGTTGTAGTCTAACATAACTAATGTCAGAATAATGGCCACGGCCTCTTACGTAACTCGTATGCACAAGGATTTTCTATTCTCTACTTCTGTCAAAAAGAAAGTGAGTAGTATCACTAAGCAATGGATTACTTCTTATAGGTGTCTGTTCATGTAGGAAGAAATAGTTCATCACTGTGAAAGAGAAATGGACAGTGTCTGTTTGACTATTGTCTATTTGTACTGACAGATGCTCTACTTTATTCAGTACAAACATCTAGCTATAAAAGGAATGGTAATTTAATGGAATATTCAAAGCTGTTGCTTAAAGATGTGACCTTTTACCGGGCGCAGTGGCTCATGCCTGTAATCCCAGCACTTTGGGAGGCCAAGGCGGACGGATCACCTGAGGTCAGGAGTTTGAGACCAGCCTGACCAACATAGAGAAACCCCTTCTCTACTAAAAATACAAAATTGGCTGGGAGTGATGGTGCATGCCTGTAATCCCAGCTACTCGGGAGGCTGAGGCAAGAGAATCGTTTGAACCTGGGAGGCGGAGTTTGCGGTGAGCTGAGATCATGCCATTGCCCTCCAGCCCCAGCAACAAGAGCAAAACTCCGTCTAAAAAAAAAAAGAAAGAAAAAGATGTGACCTTTTAAATAGAACAACAACAACATCAAAAAACAGATTAAGGCATATCTGAATCTTTCGGTCAATTATTTTCTCTGGATTTACAAAATCTCTGAAGCATAACACCTACCTAAGAGTGTTTCTGAAGTTTCAGTCTCTTCTTACAATTGTTGTGCAAAATGCTTCTGGCAGGCTCTGATTCAAGGTAATAATGATGTTTCTGAAAGGAAGCAGAGATAGCTCCTATCTTCTGAGTACAACTTTAAGGTATTCTTATTGTTGCTCTTTTAGCCCCATGCCTTTATTGATCAATGTCAGTCTTCATTAGATCCTCTTTGCCAGGAACTCTTGGATTCCCCTGAAGCCCACAGCACAAGAAGATCGCAGGTGCTTCCGTCATCAGTCATTCTGTCTTCTCCTAAGGACACAGATAATTAGACATTGGACACTTCCCTGAGACGTTCTTAATATATATTTTTTAATTACCAACCACTCTTCTTCCTTTCCTTTTAAATGTGTTTTTGCTTTGAGGAATGCTGCCATGCTGATATAGATAATGAATTGTAAAGAATTTTTTTTTCAAGGTGATGTTTCAAATGCTTCACTCTTTTGATAAAAAAAATTGTTTGATAAAATGTAAAAAGAATAGAAGTGAAAAATAAATTCATAATTATTCACAGATGATATATTATATATTAAAAATTCCAAATAATCTATTGATACATTATAAAGATGAGAATTTATCAAAATTCTTAAGTGCAATATTAATATACATAAATATATCAATAGTATTCACTATAAACTATCAACAACAATTTGGAAAATGCAATGCTAGATGATGCCATTTATAATAGCTTCAAAGATTATCAAATGCAAAGCTACAATGAAACACTATTACATAAACATTAGCATTTAGAAAAATATAAACATCAAATGTTGTTAAAGGTTAGGAACAACCAGAACTCTCATACATTTTTGGTTGGAGATAGAGTGTCAGAACTAACTGGGAAATAGTTTCAGGAAAGTCTTGTAAACTTAAATAGTCATCTTCTCCATTCCCTAGTCTATCCACTTTTGAATACTTATCCAACAAAAATGAAAATATACGTCCACACAAAGACTTAGACTAGAATATTCATATCAACTTAATTCATCATAGAACACAATGGAAAGCTACCCAATATATTATAAACAGGAGAAAGGATAAACAAACAACAATTATTAATACAGTGGAATAGTTGGAATAGTGCTATGTAATGAAAATGAAGGAGGTATTTGTAACCATGATGATATGAATAAAAACAGCAGATATAACCAAACCAAAAGATTCCAGGAAGAAATGTGCCTACTGCATGAATGAGTCCATTTATATATAATATGGAAAATTAATCTGTGGATTAACTGAGAAGAGGCAGGGATAAATTTCTGGGGTAATGGAAATATTCTATATCTTGGTAGAATTATTTTTATACTAGTAAATGTAAAATTTATCTTAAAAAGGAGATGGCTAAAAAATCTTTGAACTCTAATTAGTAAATAACAGATTTTCTTTAAAGAGTGGTATCAATTAGAAATTTTGAAACCCATGTTTTCTATAAATTTTATTTCATTCAATGAGGAAATATATTAAGGATAGAAGATAGGATTTAACTGTTGGAAAAGAGAGTTACACATATGGAAGGAGAAAGCATACATAATATATTTCCTTTTGCTCATAAATATTATTTTTCACTACAGGCAACCAAGGTTCTTTGGAGAAATGACTGATTCTAGGATGGAGCAGAGAAAATATAAAGCCTAGAACCCTAGTTTTACACTAGAAGCTAAGGACAGTCTCAAAGAGTAATGAGCTGTTTCAGAGGACTCAGGAACCAGCCTGAAATATTTTTCACTGACTACATCTGGGAAAATTTGAGCTTCAAAATAAATAATGATACAAATGGATTGTAATTTTTTGATGAAATAACAATGCATAAATTCATATCAATGAAGAAAGGAAGGAGAAAAGAAAGGATAGAAAAGAAAAAAAAAGAAAGAAAGAAAAAGGTGACAGTAAATGCCATCTTGGCAGTGAAAAGTTTGGAGGAAACTACTTTGTCCAAACAATCTAAGTTAGTTATATAAGAGTTAAAAAGAAATTATCTAGGCAGTCAGTGAAGGTAAGAGAGTCCTCGGTAAGGTTTTCCTTTTAATGAAAAGAATCATCATGAGGCTATAGTTTTTAAGATGATATGGTATTGGTGAGAGAAAAGAAAAACAGAGTAGCAAAGACTCTAGAAACAAGTCCACTTATATATAGTCTTTAATTTTTCCAAAGGCAGAACTCAATTAAAAGGAGGAAATGATAATTTTATGAAAATGGTGCTGTAACAATTGGATATCCATAATGAAAAAATAACATCTTACATTATGCACAAAAATTAATTACAGGTAGATTGTCATCCTACATGTCAAAGGTAAAATAAAAGGCTGAGAAGAAAATATAAGAAAATATATTCATCTTCCTAGATTAGACAAATGTTTCCTGAACAGTGAGCAAAAAACAACCAGAAGTAAAAGAACAAAAAATTGAACTTTATTAAAATTAAAATATTTTCTTCTTCAAAAGCTTATCATCAGTAAAAGAGGTCAGCTAAATGCTGGGAGATAATACTTGAAAAATATTTATCTTGCCAATAATTCAAATCAGTAATTTTTTTGTGTGTACACATAGAGATAGGATATGGAATATTAGACACTGGAGACTTGGAAGGGTGGGCAGGTGGTGAGGAATGAGATATTACATAATGGGTATATGGGTATACTGTATACTATGTAGGTGATGGTTACACCAAAGCCCAGGCTTTACCACTATGCAATATATCCATGTAACATAAATGCACTTAGATCCCTTAAATTTATACAAATAAATAATAATAATAATACATTTTTAAGAATTCTCACAAATCAATGTAAAATTATTGGTTCAATTTAGAGTATTAAAAATATGTAATGGGAATTAAAAAATCCAAATAAAGATATGAAAAAATGTTCAACTTCTTTGTTCATTATTAAAGTGTGAGTTATAATTACAAAGAGATAGCTTTACACAACCACTAGGATATCTAAAATGCAATTGAGTAACAATATCGAATAATGTTAACATAGTTGAAAATATTGATATTTTTATGGATTAGGGATATACAATTAGATGCAACCACTTTGGAAATTCATTGGTCAATATTTCACAAAGTTGAACATAAATTATTTTATGACTCAATTTTCTCCCTGGAGATGAACCCAAGAGCAATACATGTTCATGAATACAATGAAAGTCATGTACAAGAATATTCATAGAAACTTTCTGTAGCACTCATGAAAGTAGCAAAGATAAATAAATTGTTTCAGAGTAATGCAACTGAACCCTTCAGCAATGAATATTACAGACTTTTTTTTGCACGCAACAGTGTTCTTCAGTAAATAAAATCAGATATAGAAGAGTACACATTTGTTTTATAAGGTTTAGAATTTGGGAGACTATAGTAAGAGAAGTTCCAGGAGTGATTATCTTTGGTTAAGGACTAAGAGATGCATTAGAAATTTCAGCATCTCTTGTAAGGTTTGATTTTTATTTTGATGCTGGTTCATAGGTGTTTTCCATTGTAAAAATTGCATATACTGAATTTATAATCTGCAGACTTCTCTGTACAAGTTATACTTCAATATAACTAAGCTTACCTAAAAAATAAAATTTATACACCTCCCCACCACCATAAAAGATTTCTATTAATATTTAGAATGGTGCTATTGTGCAGAAAAAAAGCTTCCAGAGGGTATTTCTCAGCAATTTGAAACATAATAATTATTTAAAAAATAAGAAAGATGCTTTCTTGCATTACAACACTCCAGAAATCAGTTTCTTGTTGAGTAAACAAACTTGCATATTTGCTGTACCACAAACAACAAATACTTCACTACATCTGAACATGGACTGGACCATCATTTTATAATGTGCACCTTCTCTCCATCTTCTCTCTGACATAGTGGTGTAAGAAAGTTTTCGGGTTTAGACTCCCATTTCAGATTCCATCTCTTCCAAGCAGATCTATCTTACTCTGCTAGACAGAAGCAATCCTGACCTCCTGTGAAATCACTTAGATATTTAATTACACTTTTGTTGCCACATATTGTGCTATTTTCTTGAACTGCGTTTGCGTTTTTTGCAGATTAGTGTTTTACTTCTCTAAATATCTAAAATCTATCAAATAGATAATGTCAATTTCTAAAAGAAGGGGCTCCATGTGGTACTTGTCCATGTTCCTCATGGTACCTCATATTGGTAGGGTCTCATTCATAGGGTTCCTTGAAAGGATGTCAGGTGAATCTTTGAATATACAAAATATGAATTATTAACTAAGGAGGAGTACATGGTTACTGACTACACGATTTTAACCCCCTAGCTAATATAATCTAGCAGCAGTGTAAAGAAAAATGTTGCATCATATGACCAGGTTTTGAGACCTATAGATGCTGTGTGAAATTGGATTAATTCTCTTAGCTTTTCTGCATTTCTGAATCTTCATACAAACAAGCAGATTATCAAATCTCAGACTGTGATAGTGATGATAAAATAAGATAATGTTTATGAACTAAACGAAAAATCACAGTATTAGACAAATGCAATAAAGATAAAAGTTATTGCTGATTGGAGTACATGGCACTGCTGTTTTACAGAGACTATATAGAGCTAATATAAAAATGTAAGTGTCAGAATTTTTTAACTTAAAAGAGTTAGTAATATTCATTAATTTTTATTATAATGCTCATTCAAATCACTTAGATAATTTGCTTCCCTTAATTCAAAGAAGCAATATGTGACAAGAGAGGATACTGAGGAGAGCTGTTTATCAGGTTCCTTTTTTCTATTAAGTCCACATAGGTCTTGGGGAAGTCTCACATTACTGCACAACGATTTCAGCTTCTGTACAATGAGATGGTTAGGCCAGACATCATCTCTTAATTTATTTCTTATTTAATATTTTTTGATACTGAGGAAAGAGCAGAGAGACACTAATCAATTTACTTTATGCCATTTTTTTCCTTAATTATCTCTCTGTTTCCTAACTCCCCTTCCCCCATACTAATGTAAATTACATTGGGTCCTGAATATTTCTTTTAGCACTGGTCATTTCTTCCACTCAATAGGGGAATGAGTGGTCCCCACAGTCAGAATATAAGGAAGAGAAAATTGTGTTCCTGGTATTTAGAATTAGAAATATAATTATCATACAAATATAGTTTCCAACATTCTCATTATTTTCTAGTTGTAAGTACATTGTTAGAAGAAAGAGCTGTCATCCAGGAACTGGAAGACATTATGGTAAGCAAAATAAGCCAGGAACAGAAAGTTAAAAAAAAATTTTCTCACTCGTATGTAGAAGCTAAAAAAAAGTTGATCTCATAGAAGTAAAAAGTAGAGCAGTAGATATGATATGCTGAGAAGGGGAAGGGGAAGGTAGAGGATAGGGAGAGATTTGTTAAAAATTACAAAATTACAGCCAAATAGGAGGAATGAGTTTTAGTGTTCTATACCATTGTAGGATGATCATAGTTAACAATAATATATAGTTTCTAATAGCTAGAAGGAGAATATTGAATGTTCCCAACACAAATAAATGACAAATGTTTGAGATGATGGATATGCTAATTGCCCTTATCAGATCAATATATATTACATTATTGAAACATCACTGTGTAACTCATGAATATGTACAATTATTATTTGTTAATTTAAAAAATAAATTTTGAAACAGGAAATTTAAAAAAAAGAAAAAATTGTCATCAATTTCCAAAACCCAAATTCTGCACCATTGTATGTGTGTGTATAAATATATATAAATATATACACATATATAGTTAAATACATTTATAATTTATATTATATATAAGTATATATTTGTATATAAACATATACTATGTAATATATAAATATATATGTACACCCGTATAGGGAAATATATAATTATGTATCCACACTCCTATAAGGAAATCATATTTTAGGTTGAAACCACTAATTAACAAATAAGTAATTTGCTCAGAAGTTCCCAGCTATGTAAGCTACCACTGGCTTTCTGACAAACACAAAAATATACATAAAACAAACACAAACAAAGCAGCTTTATTGGTATTTTCTTACAAGCACTATTAAAGATGAACTAATATGCTGCTAGAATATGATGTTGTGAGCCAAATTTTTTTGTCAATTTCTTCTTGTCTGTTCACATTCAAAAATGAATTGAAACTCACACTATTTGCCAAAAAGTGGCAAATAAGAGAACAACTCTTCACATAAGTAAATCGCACCCTAATGAATTTTAATAGATAAGTATATTTGAATACTAAGTACAAAAATGTATTTTTCCTTCACCCATATAAGTTTGAAACAAATTTGAAGGCAACAGTCCCTCTTCATGTATAGAAACTAGAACCTGTTAACTGGATACCTAATTTTTAACATTGTTTCTTTGTTTTACAGAGAAATATTTTATATACAAGATAGTTAAAGTAAATGGCTGGTGTCTATGTGACATCTCTCTGAAATTTCATCCACAAATGAAATCGGAATGTCCTTTTTGAATTAAACACTTGCTTTATTACCTTTTACTGTAAAACTTAATTTGTTATTTAGTCACAGCCATTACTAAATATAATATGTGCAATTATCAAATATTCTTATAAGAGTACCAGACAGTGAAGGGGACCAAACAATAACTTGCTGAATGTTTGAATAAATGTTAAAGAAAGTATGCAATTATTTTATCTAAGAACAGAGAAGAGACACTCAGGAAATGAATATTATTATTTGTTATTTAATTTAGTGCATCGTTGTTATTTACATCCTGAGAGAGGCATTGTTTATCGATATTTGTCTGCTTCTAAGTGCAGAAATTTCGTATAATAATGTAAAAACTTTTAAATATTTCTATCTTGTCAAAAATACAAAACTGAGTTCACCTGGCTGAGATAATTTTCCCTCTTCTCTCTTTCAAGTGATAGACTCAATTCTTTATTCCCTTTTTTTCAGAGAATCATACTCTTTTGTTAGCCTTGAAGATGATAAAACTACATTTATTTTATGCTAATAGAGACATCAGAAAATCCTACGTACAATCATGCTTCTCATCAGTTTTTACTCTTGCTTTGCCCTTTGCCTTTTGATTTTGTTTGTTTGGTCTATTTTTGTTTCCCCCAACTCACCCCAGTTGCCATATTGCCCAGTGGATCTTTCAAAAAGAAATAACGTTATATTCTGGGTAATAAAATTTTTACACATGCAGTACTTTAATATTAAAATGTTTACTCTCGCCGGGCATGGTGGCTCACGCCTGTATTCCCAGCACTTTGGGAGGCTGAGGCGGGCGGATCACAAGGTCAGGAGATCGAGACCATCCTGGCTAACACGGTGAAACCCTGTCTCTACTAAAAATACAAAAACACTAGCCCGGCATGGTGGCGGGCGCCTGTAATCCCAGCTACTCGGGAGGCTGAGGGAGGAGAATGGCGTGAACCTGGGAGGCAGAGCTTGCAGTGAGCCGAGATCGCCCCACTGCACTCCAGCCTGGGCAACAGAGAGAGACTCCAACTGAAAAAATAAAACAACACTTTTATTGTCTTTAAAGTAAATCGCTGAAGTTTGATCCATTCCAGAGTTTTCTAAATATTTCATATTATGGAGACTGTGAAATTATTCTCAAGTTTTCCAAAAAATGTACAAGGGAATGGTTTCTCAGTGATACTTTTTTTTTTTTTTTTTTGGCTAGTGATATTCAGACAAATTTAACTAATATATTTTCCTAATAGTATAAAATAGTTAATAAAGTTAGAATTTCATGTTTTTTTTTTTTTTTTTTGAGATGGAGTCTCACTCCGTCGCCCAGGCTGGAGTGCAGTGGCGCAATCTCAGCTCACTGCAACCTCCGCCTCCCGGGTTCAAGCAATTCTCCTGTCTCAGCATCCTGAGTAGCTGGTACTACAGACGCGTGCCACCACATCCAGCTAATTTTTGTATTTTAGCAGAGACAGGGTTTCACCTTGTTGGTCAGTCTGGTCTTGAACTCCTGACCTCAGGTGATCCACTTGCCTCGGCCTCTCAAAGTGCTGGGATTACAGGCATGAGCCAATGCACCCAGCCAGAATTTCATGTTTTTCTATGTGATATACTTTTATATTGTAGATATCAAATGTTTCTGATTCGTTAATCTGTCATTTATATGCCTCTGAAATTTTGCAAAAACCTACTTCTTTGATGTCTTCATGTATTCATACATGCATTCATTTGTTCATTCACTAAGTGCTTATTAGCCAATTACAGAATTGCAGGCTCTGAGCTAGTGTCTAGAGATAAAATAATAAACAGCAAAGTGTTTATTATTTTCAATGGTAAAATAAGTCTTTATTTATATGATATGATATTTATATAACACGATATAAAAACATTTTGCTTTTATATTTGTGTGTTTCCTCTACTCAAATAAACTAGAAAATCTATAAGAAATAGATAAATTCCTCGACACATACACCCTCCCAAGACTAAACGAGGAAGAAGTTGAATCTCTGAATAGACCAATAACAGGCTCTGAAATTGAGGCAATAATCAATAGCTTACCAACCAAAAAAAGTCCAGGACCAGATGGATTCACAGCTGAATTCTACCAGAGGTACAAAGAGGAGCTGGTACCATTCCTTCTGAAACTATTCCAATCAATAGAAAAAGAGGGAATCCTCCCTAACTCATTTTATGAGGCCAGCATCATCCTGATACCAAAGCCGGGCAGAGACACAACAAAAAAAGGGAATTTTAGACCAATATCCGTGATGAACATTGATGCAAAATTCCTCAATAAAATACTGGCAAACCGAATCCAGCAGCACATCAAAAAGCTTATCCACCATGATCAAGTGGGCTTCATCCCTGGCATGCAAGTCTGGTTCAACATACGCAAATCAATAAATGTAATCCAACATATAAACAGAATGAAAGACAAAAACCACATGATTATCTCAATAGATGCAGAAAAGGCCTTTGACAAAATTCAACAACGCTTCATGCTAAAAACTCTCAATAAATTAGGTATTGATGGGATGTATCTCAAAATAATAACTATCTATGACAAACCCACAGCCAATATCATACTGAATGGGCAAAAACTGGAAGCATTCCCTTTGAAAACTGGCACAAGATAGGAATGCCCTCTCTCACCACTCGTATTCAACATAGTGTTGGAAGTTCTGGCCAGGGGAATCAGGCAGGAGAAGGAAATAAAGGGTATTCAATTAGGAAAAGAGGAAGTCAAATTGTCCCTGTTTGCAGATGACATGATTGTATATCTAGAACACCCCAACATCGCAGCCCAAAATCTCCTTAAGCTGATAAGCAACTTCAGCAAAGTCTCAGGATACAAAATCAATGTACAAAAATCACAAGAATTCTTATACATCAATAACAGACAAACAGAGAGCCAAATCATGAGTGAACTCCCATTCACAATTGCTTCAAAGAGAATAAACTACCTGGGAATCCAACTTACAAGGGATGTGAAGGAACTCTTCAAGGAGAACTACAAGCCACTGCTCAACAAAATAAAAGAGGACAAAAACAGATGGAAGAACATTCCATGCTCATGGGTAGGAAGAATCAATATCATGAAAATGGCCATACTGCCCAAGGTAATTTATAGATTTAATGCCATCCCCATCAAGCTACCAATGACTTTCTTCACAGAATTGGAAAAAACTACTTTAAAGTTCATATGGAACCAAAAAAGAGCCCGCATTGCCAAGTCAATCCTAAGCCAAAAGAACAAAGCTGGAGGCATCATGCTACCTGACTTCAAACTATACTACAAGGCTACAGTAACCAAAACAGCATGGTACTCGTACCAAAACAGAGATATAGATCAATGGAACAGAACAGAGCCCTCAGAAATAATGCTGCATATCTACAACCATCTGATCTTTGACAAGCCTGACAAAAAAAAGCAATGGGGAAAGGATTCCCTATTTAATAAATGGTGCTGGGAAAACTGGCTAGCCATATGTAGAAAGCTGAAAATGGATCCCTTCCTTACACCTTATACAAAAATTAATTCAAGATGGACTAAAGACTTACATGTTAGACCTAAAACCATAAAAACCCTAGAAGAAAATCTAGGCAATACCATTCAGGACATAGGCATAGGCAAGGACTTCATGTCTAAATCACCAAAAGCAATGGCAACAAAAGCCAAAATTGACAAATGGGATCTAATTAAAGTAAAGAGCTTCTGCACAGCAAAAGAAACTACCATCAGAGTGAACAGGCAGCCTACAAAATGGGAGAAAATTTTCATAACCTACTCATCTGACAAAGGGCTAATATCCAGAATCTACAATGAACTCAAACAAATTTACAAGAAAAAAACAAACAACCCTATCAAAAAGTGGGCAAAGGATATGAACAGACACTTCTCAAAAGAAGACATTTATGCAGCCAACAAACACATGAAAAAATGCTCATCATCACTGGTCATCAGAGAAATGCAAATCAAAACCACAATGAGATACCATCTCACACCAGTTAGAATGGCTATCATTAAAAAGTCAGGAAACAACAGGTGTTGGAGAGGATGTGGAGAAACAGGAACACTTTTACACTGCTGGTGGGACTGTAAACTAGTTCAACCATTGTGGAAGTCAGTGTGGCAATTCCTCAGGGATCTAGAACTGGAAATACCATTTGACCCAGCCATCCCATTACTGGGTATATACCCAAAGGATTATAAATCATGCTGCTATAAAGACACATGCACATGTATGTTTATTGCGGCACTATTCACAATAGCAAAGACTTGGAACCAACCCAAATGTCCAACAATGATAGACTGGATTAAGAAAATGTGGCACATATACACCATGGAATACTATGCAGCCATAAAAAATGATGAGTTCATGTCCTTTGTAGGGACATGGATGAAACTGGAAACCATCATTCTCAGCAAACTATCGCAAGGACAAAAAACCAAACACCGCATGTTCTCATAGGTGGGAATTGAACAATGAGAACACATGGACACAGGAAGGGGAACATCACACTCCAGGGACTGTTGTGGGGTGGGGGGAGTGGGGAGGGATAGCATTAGGAGATATACCTAATGCTAAATAACGAGTTAATGGGTGCAGCACACCAACATGGCACATGTATACATATGTAACAAATCTGCACATTGTGCACACGTACCCTAAAAATTAAAGTATAATAATAATAAAATAAAATAAAAAAATAAAAAAAAGAAATGAAAAACACAGTAAAAGTGATGAAGCATGCATTCAACAAGCTCATCAACCAACTCAACACAACTGAGTAAAGTACGAGTAAACTTATCCCTTAATATCAGGATCAAGGCAATGATGATCTCTCTCACTAGTTTCGAAAGTCCTAGTAAGTAAAATAAAACAAGACAAAGAAATAAAATCTTAGAGAATAAAAATGGTAAAATAAGTCTATTTATATAAGCAAGATATTTGCATATGAATTCACAGTCTTTAGATCTATAACAAAATCTCCAGATTTAGTAAAATAATTTTGGAATGTTCCAGGGTACTGTCAATTACATATTTGCATAATGGGCATGAACAAATGGAAATTTTTTTTTTAATTTTAACTTAATTTAATTTTTAGAGGTGGGGTTCTGTGTTGCCCAGACTAGACTCAAACTCCCTCCTGGGCCCAACTGAGTCTTTTGCCTCAGTCTCCCAAGAAGTTGGGACTATAGGCACATGGAAATTAAATTTTAAAGTAATAGTTACAATAGCATCAGGAAAAACAAAATATGTAGGTATAAAGTTAACAAAAATAGATACAGGATTTGCATGTTACCTACGAATGCTGAATAAGAAATCAAGAATGTCTTAGTAAATGAATAAATATATTGAGTTCATGAATTGGAATATTCACTATTTTTATAATGTTCAATATTCTCCTAATCTATAGAATGATGCAAACCCAATCTAATTTGCTGTATATATTTTTGTTTTATTGACTAGCTTATGCTAGTCGTATATAGAAAGGGACAGCATAGATAATTACCAAAACAAATGGAACAAAGTCAAACAAAGTTGGAGGATTTACTAAAATCTGTTGTATTGGGAAAGGCAGTACCTATCCTAGGTTTAGATTTAGTGAGAAAGTATCTTTCTCTGTTTCAGACTCAATGAGTACGTCTCTGTTCAGCTTAAGCACTGTGTTTCAATGGCGCTCAGGCATGCCCCTAGTTTTTGATATTTCAGACTTCACGGAGGAGGTGTCAGGGTCCTTCTAGTGCAGCACTAGTTGGGTGCTCATAGGCCAGTTGCCCTGCATTGTCTTTTAGGAGGGACCATGGTGACAGATGTCCACTACCGAAACTGATCTTGCTCTGTATCTTTTTGTGAGTAAAGTAATTTTCCACCAAGTACTTGACTTGGGTTTTTTTGGTGACTCCAATACTAACAGACAGTGGGCAGAAGTATCTGGACTTCTATTCCTGGTGGCTGGTATTGTGATGATCTTCATTACCCTCCATATAGTGAGAGTCCTCTTCTGGCATTAGTAACTGATGTACAGTGCTCTGCTCTACATGTGTTATCATGTTCTGGGCAAAAGAACAACATAGAACAGATTACAGAGCACATAAATATACACATAACATACAGTCTGCTATTCATTAGTAACAACGCAAAAGAAATTCACTAGAGAAAGTTTTGTTCACTCAACTAGTGGTGCCTAACTAACTGGAACTTCAATACATACATCTAAACTTATGCAAACATTAAATCAATATGAACCGTAGACTGAAATCTAAAATTTAAAACTATAATTCATGAATTATATAATATATAGAGAAAAATATTCATAGCCATATATTAGAAAAAAGGTTTGTTTTGTGCCACAGTACCCATTACAAGAAAAATACAGATAAATTGGACTTATTCAAAATTAGAACCTATTTTTTCATGAATAAGTGAACTAAATCCTGCTAAGTGAATGAAAAGACAAACCATGCATTGTCTAATAAAAGGAATCAGAGATTCTTGAAGTGGTTGATTCACCTGATGATTAGGAGTATCTTCTGCTGTCGGAGAATAAGGAAATATCCAAAAAAGTCTGGAGATATGCTTAAATGGCAAAGAAAACAACCTAAAAAAGCTTCTAAGGGCTAACATTAGAAAATTTTAAGTAAAAATAAATAAATAAATAAATAAATAAATAAATACATTGGATTATGACCCAGAAATGTTCATTAGGTAGTGAATGAAAAAACAAATTGTAGAATACCTAAATAATAAAATATTACTCAAAAATCAAAACAATGGGCAACTAATACATAGATAAGGTGGTTAACTGACAACCAATAAAATTGAATTGAGGAAAGCTTGATGTCAACAGCTCTCTACCGTTACAAGAGCCGCTGATAAAACAAAGATATCTGGGTATAGAATTGCATAAAAATAAAACATAACGAGTGAATCATGCTGCTTGATTCTTGCTCTAAACGCAAAATTTAGCAGTGTCTAACCCAACTAGGGTCTGGATTATTCAAACCCTCTCCATAGTTAAATGAAATAGGAACTGATGGAGCATAATAATAGTAATTGATTTTTTAATAAAATTATCTTGTAGAAATGGAAAAATGAACAGAATTCACATTATATTGCACAGCTCTTGGATAATATATTTACTATAGGTTCATCCAAGTGTTATTAATTGGCCATTAAGTGTTCAAGTATTATTAATTGAGCTTCTATTTTCTCTCAGGCATTTTGTAAATTTTTGAGGATATAACAGTAAACAAAACATATTTTCTTACCTTTGCAAGCTTCCCATCTAATTAGAGAGACATAACAGTTTTTCTCTGTCAACCTCACCCCCTCTTTCTCCCTCACACACACATACACAAACAAAAAGATATAATTTTTAACAAACAACCTCCAATGAATTTGAGGAACTCCAAACTCTAATCAAAGTCTCAGCATCTTCTTGTCTTCTGAAACAACTTTGATCCTATACATCTTGAATTTTATAAGGTTCCTACATGCCCTGTAATGATGCATGAATAAAAATAAAAGTACCCATCCCCCCTTTCATTGCCTAATGAATTCAACACATTCAACAACCAGATTTTTGAGGAAGATAAATTAGGTGCAGCTATAAGTTCATTTCAGGGCTGACTGTTGATTGAAACATGAAGGATTCATTTTCAAAGTCAGTACTGAGAAAGAACTGATTTATGTTACTTCATCAAAAGATAAACAAGGTGAGATTTTACTCATTAATACGACATAGGTTTAATCTGTTTTCTACTTGAGCTGCAAACTATTTCTAAGTCCTAATGAAACTAGTTTAATGATATTTTTAGGATTGCAAATGTATTTTCACTACCAGGATCTAAGTTAAAGAAAACCTATCTTGAAAATACGATTTTCTAAAATCTTGCAATTTCTGGAATTTAGATCCAGTTTATATATATATGTGTGTGTGTGTGTGTGTGTGTGTGTGTGTGTGTATCTATATCTGTATATGTGTGTATATACACAGATACACACACACGTATAATGTATATGCATGTATAAACAATAAAGAATATATTGACCTTCCAACTTCTTTTAGTTTTTCTTCCTCCAGCAAAGAGAAAGCTGACACATATTAGTCGCTATGACTACTCATTAATTATAGTATATAACTGGAACTCATCAATTGTTTTGCCCCATTTGCTTACCCAAATGGCTAAAACACTGGACTCTCTGATTCCTTGCAAGATCAAATCTATATTTGATCTTGGATTATTTTTACAAAGTAGTCACAGAGCTCAATAGGATAGCAAAAACTTGCTGAATTTTATATGGACTCTGGTTTATAGGATATCCTGGCCCAGCATTAAAATATCTTGTGAATAGTAATTAAAACTACACAACTTTCTTAGTTTGGAGTTCTAAAATATGCTTGATTGATAGTATCTTAGCAGAATATGTGCCTTTTAACTAAATATCTGATTTAACCTGATAATCAAAAATGTCCCAATTTTTCAAAATATTACTGAGATAAATATCTTGACAGTCCAGTAGGAACCCATGGACTTAATTTCAAGTATTAAAAATGTAATATATAACTGAGAATCTTATAGAAGTTAATCTCATTTATCATTCAGTATAATATTTCCTTCTACACAATTCTTCAAGATGGTTTTGCATTCGTATAAGCTCCTTACCTACCCTGACTGCAGGGTAGCTTTTAAGTTGAGTATCTGTCCCAGATAGTCTAGGATTATCTACCTCCTACTGCCCTGAAACACAGTAACTTGCTTTGATCTGGTCTTCCTCGTTTTCGTCTTGGGCCGTGCATCTGAATTCTACATCTTTACCCATCCTTTTCAGGATCATATCTTATTTGGACTCTTCACATGGCCTTTATTCGTTTTTATTAATATATACCTGTAATAAATAAGTTTAGAATATCAACTTGACTAGATTAAGGGATGCCTAGGTATCTGGTAAAGCAGCATTAGCAGGTGTGTCTTGTGAGAGTGTTTCCACAGGAGACGGCATGTGAGCTGGTGGACCAAGTGGGGAATATCCCACCTCACTATGGGCCAGGAACCATCCAATAGGCTGGGAGCCCTGATAGAACAAAAAGACAGTGGAAAGGAGAACTCACTCTTTGTTTTCTGAAGTTGGGACAGCCTTCTTCTCTGGCCTTTGGATATGGGCATCAGAATGCCAGGTTTTTGTTCTTTGGACTCCTGGACTTGTACGAACATGCCCTCACCTCCTGCTCCTACCACATTCACAGGCTTTTGGCCTTGGGCTCAGAGTTACACAATTATTTCTCTGATTCTAAGGGTTTTGGTCTTGAACAGCCATGCTACCAGCTTCCCCGGCTTCCCAGTTTTCAGACAACATGCTATGGGACTTCTTAGCCTACATAGTCATGTGAACGAATTCCCTTAATCAATCTCCTCTCTATGATCTATGTATCTATCTATTTACCTATCTATCTACCTACCTATCTATCTATGTATCTATCTGTTTACATATCTATATACTATTCATTGGGTCTTTCTGGAAAATCCTGAATAATAAATTGATTACAGATTTTACCAATATAAACAATATGTAGTATACAATTTACAGATGATAAAATATTTAATACTGCTTCTTGCAAATTTTACATAGCCAGTTGATTCTAACAGAATTATTTTATTACTTTTCCAGCTTGAATGAGGTATAATTGACAAATAAAAGTTGTATTCATTTAAGATATACAAGTTTATGATCTGATATACATGTACATTGTGAAATAATCACCACAATCAAGCTAATTCAAGCTAATTAACATGTACATTACTTCACATCATTGCAATTCTCTTCTTGTTGTTGTTGTTCTTCTCTGTGTGTGTGTCTGTGGGTGGAAAGAATATTTAATAGCTACATGATTTTTAAATCAACTCAGTACCTGCATCTTATATTACATCCAGATTCATGCTCTGCAGCTTGGCATAAACTCTACCTCACAACTGCATGCCCTCAAAATCTGTCCCCCAAGTAATCACCCTCTTCTTGGCTTTTAAAAACTTATTTAAGTAGCTATTGTATCCTCATTTAGCTCTTTCTTCTACAGATAAAATATCCACAGTAGCTTCAATGATTCCTCATAAGCCACATAATATAGCGCAATGGTTTCAAACTGTATTGAAAAGATGACTAGGAGTCATGCAGAGCTAATTTTCCATCACCCAGGAGTAGAATGGTGAGGGTTTGGCAGAGTCAGCATATATGTGGCTCTGTGCTCTGCATTTTTACTTCAAGCACAGGTTGTACAGCTCTGACAGTATTTGTTTTAAATACAACATACCTATTAGGCATGCTTGAAGATTTCATTAAACAAATAGGTAGGCTATAAACTATTCCCAAACAATAAGCTTAAATTTTAAAAGAATAGATTTTGGTGTCTGACAGACCTGAATTTAAAACACAGCTCAACACTTAGTAACCACTTACCTTGTATTACCTTAGATAGTTTAAGCCCATAGACACTCAAGTTTTTTAACTGTACCATTGGGAAAACAATCCATAATTTATATGTTGTAGGGACTAGGAAATTTATTTGTGTTTTTAACACACTGATAAAAAACATTTTCATATAATAAATGCTTGAAAAATTATTACTTGAAATTAAGGTTTTGGCCATACTGAATCAATGAGTATCTCACTTATGATATAAAAATTTATAAAACTGAACAAAATCTATGAAGAAACACTTTTCAAGTATTGAACAACATATCACGCAGTGGTTTGATCATTCAAAAAACTAAAACACATTAAAAGAGCTATACACTACTTACCTTACTATTGGACAAGGGAAAAATTCAAAACTAAGTGCAGGGAAGTCGAGCTCAAATGAAGGGATCAGTGGTTTTACTAGTTGGAGAAAAAGAAATCAATGTTCATGACTGCTGAGGTGATTGGAATTTGCAGTTGCAGGCATTGGAATGGAGGAATATTCACAGGGAAGGAGTTTCAGATGTGTGCCTTTAGTTGTTTTTCGCTCAGCCAAATACTAATCTAACAGAGCAAAAGACCATGTTAGAGAACCATAGTGGAAAAGCTGAAGTGAGACACCAGAGATTGCAAAATGCTAGTAGTCTTTGAAGTTCTGACGAGAGTGGAGTTGATTTTGTGACTGATAATAATTTGAAGAGCCAAACATAACACAGATGTTGAAATTAATAGCCAAGGAACTTAACCAACTATTATAAATATTCACAAGATACTCAAGCAAAAGACAGACATAAATTGTTGAACGAATGCACTTTAAGGAGAAAAAACTGAAACAATAAAAAAGTCACAAGTGAAATTATAAATGCTTAAACACAATGTCTGAAATTAAAAATGTACTGGATTTTATTAAAATCAGATTGTATAGTGACACTACATCTGCATATAAGGCAATAGACACTATTCTAAATACGACGTGGAGAGGATAAAGATTTTAAAGAAATTGACAATATTTTTAATTGTGTTTATTTGGATCTTCTCTCTTTTTTTCTATATTAGTCTAGGTAGCAGTCCATCTATCTTTTTAATTCTTTCAAAGAACCAGCTCCTGGAATAATTGATCTCATGTATGGTTTTTCATGTCTCAATTTCCTTCAGTTCAGCTTTGATTTTTGTTATTTCTTGTCTTCTGCTAGGTTCCTCTAGATGTGATATTAGGCTGTTCGCTTCGAACTTTCTGATGTGGGCATTTAGTGCTATTATAGTCCCTCTTAACACTGCTTTGGCTGTGTCCCAGAGATTCTGATATATTGTATCTTTTATCCTCATTATTTCAAAGAACTTCTTAATTCCTGCCTTAATTTCATTAGTTACCCAGAAGTCATTCAGAAGAAGATTGCTTAATTTCCATTTAATTGTATGGTTTTAAGTTATTTTTCTTAGCATTGATTCCTATTTTTATTGCTTTGTGGTCCAAGAGTATTGTTGGTATAATTTTTTTTGTTTTAATTTCTGGAGGGTTGTTTTACGCCCCATTGTGTGGACGATTTTAGAGTATGTGGCATGTGTCAATGAAAAGAATGTATATTCTGTTGTTTGGGGGTCGAAAGTTTTGTAGATGTCTATTAGGTCCATTTGTCAAGTGTTAAGTTAAGGTCCTGAGTATCTTAGTTTTCTGCCTCGATATTCTGCTAATACTTTCATTAGGGTGTTAAAGTCTTCCACTATTATTGTGTGGTTATCTAAATCTCTTCATAGGTCTCCAAGACCTTGCTTTATGTATCTGGAATGACAAAGGGGACATTACCACTCAACCCACAGAAATATAAAAAACCCTCAGAGACTATTACAAATACTTTTTTGCACCCAAGCTAGAAAACTCAGAAGAAATGGATAAATTCCTGGTAAAACACAACCTTCCAAGACTGATCAGGAAAATGTCGAATCCCTAAAGAGACCAATAATGAGTTCTGATATTGAATCAGCAATAAAAAGCCTACCAACCAAAAAAAAAAAAAAAAAAAAAGCCCAGAACCAGACAGATTCACAGCTGAATTATACCAGATATATAAGGAAAAGCTGCTAATATTCCTACTGAAACTATTCTAAAAAATTGAGGAGAAGGGACTCCTTCCTCATTCCCTGAAGCCGGAATCTTCCTGATAGCAAAGCCTGGAAGAGACACACCAAAAAAAGAAAATTTCAGGCCAGTAGCTTTGAAGAACGTAGATGTAAATATATTCAACAAAATACAAGAAAATTACAGAAGCACTTCAAAAAGCTAGCCCATCACAATCAAGTAGGCTTTATCCCTGAGATGCAAGATTGGTGCAATAAATATTATTCACCATATAAACAGAACTACAAACAAAAACCACCTGATCATCTCAATAGATGCAGAAAAGGCTTTTGATAAAATTTAACATTCCTCCATGTTAAAACCCTCCAAAAACCTAGGCATTGAAGAAATATACTTCAAAATAATAAGAGCCATCCATGAAAAACCCATGGCCAACATCATATTGAGTGGGTAAAAGCTGGAAGCATTCCTTTTGAAAACCAGAACAAGACAATAATGTCCTCTCTCATCACTCCTATTAAAAATAATATTAGAAGTCTTAGCTAGAGCAATCAGACAAGGGAAAGAAATAAAAGACATCCAAATAGGAAGAGAGAAAGTCAAACAATCCCTGTTTGCAGATGGTATTATTCTATACCTAGAAAACCCCATAGTCTCTGCTCAAAATCTCATTGGTCTGATAAACACCTACAGCAAAGTTTCAGGATACAAAATCAGTGTACAAAAATCAGTAGCATTCCTATGTGCCAACAACATCCAAGCTGAGAGCCAAATCAAGAACACAATCCCATTCATAATAGCAACAACAACAAAAACTACCTAGGAATACAGCTAACCAAGGAGGTGTAATCCCTCTACAACAAGAATTACAAAACACAGTTCAAATAAATCAGAGATGCCACAAATGGCAAAGCATTCCATGGTCATAGATAGCAAGAATCAATATTGTCAAAATAGCCATATTGCCCAAAACAATTTATAGATACAATGCTATTCCTATCAAACTACCAATGACATTCTTCACAGAATTAGAAAAACTTTCTCTCTCTCTCTATCTCTTTCTCTCTCTATATATATGTGTATACACACACACACACACACACACACACTATATATATATATATATATATATATATAAGATAAATATATATATCTAAGGCAATCCTAATCAAAAAGAACAATGCTGGAGGCATCACATGGCCATACTTCAAATTATGCCACAAGTCTACAGTAACCAAAACAAACACAGCATGGCATATGTGTCAGGTATGAAAACAGACACATAGACAAACGGAACTGAATAGAGAGCCCAGAAATAAGGCCGTACACCTACAACCATCTAATCTTCCACAAAATCAACATAAACAAGCAGTGAGGAAAGGATTCCCTGCTCAATACATGGTGGCCACATGCAGAAGATTGAAACTGGACCTTTTTTTTATACCATATACAAAAATCTACTCAAGATGGATTAAACACTTAAATCTGAAACCAAAACCTATACAAACCTTGGAAGATAACCTAGGAAATACCATTCTGGACCTAGGACTTGGCAAATACTTCACCACAAAGGTGCCAAAAGCCATTGAAACAAAAACAAATATTGACAAATTGGGTGTAATTAAAGAGCTTCTGTGCAGCTAAAGAAACTATCAACAGAGTAAACAGACGATCTACAGACTGGGAGAAAATATTTTCAAACTATACACCAATCAAAGGTCTAATATCCAGAATCTATATGGAATTTAAACAAATTTACAAGCAAAAACACACAACCCCATTATAAAGTGGGCAAAGGATATGAACAGACACTTTTCAAAAATGGGCATTCATGTAGCCAACAAGCATGTAAAAAATTCTCAACATCACTGATCATTACAGAAATGAATGTCAGAACCACAATGAGTTTCTCACACCAGTCAGAATGGCTATTATTATAAAGTCAAAAAATTATAGGTGCTGTCAAGGTTGTGGAGAACAAGAAATGCTTATTTACTGCTGATGGGAGTGTAAACTAGTTCAGCAAGTGTCAAAAGCAGTTTGGCAATTTCTGAAAGAATTTAAAATAGAATTACCATTTGACCTAGCGATCCAAATATTGGGTATATACTCAAAGGGACATAAATCATTCTACTATAAAGACACATGCACACATATTTTCATCATAGCACTATTTACAAAAGCAAAAACATGGAATCAATCTAAATGCCCATTAATGATAGACTAGATAAAGAAAATATGGTGCATATACACCACGGAATGCTATGCAGCTATGAAAAAGAATGAGATCGTGTCCTTTGCGGCAACATGGATGAAGCTGGAGTCCATGATCCTAAGCAAACTGATGCAGGAACAGAAAACCAAATACTGCATAGTCTCACTTATAAGTGGGAGCTAAACATTGAGTAAATATGGATATAAAGAAGGGAACAACTGACCCTGGGACCTACCTGAGGGTGGAATATGAGAGGAGGGTAACAGTCAAAAAACTACCTATTAGGTACTATGTTTATTACCTGGGTGAAAAAATTGTACATTAAACCCCCATGCAATTCACCTATATAACAAATCTGCATGTATACCCCTGAAAATAAAATAAAAGTAAAACAAAAAGAAATTGACATAGCCTCACTGACTTGTAGGGAAAATATTAAGTAGTCAAATATGCATAATGAGACTCTCAAAAAAGAGAAAAGATATGAGGACCGTAAAAAAAGAAATTTCCAAATTTGATGGGAAATAGCAATCCACATATTTACGGTACTTATAAATCTCAGGCAGGATAAATGCATACATACAAATAGACAAATGAAAGTAAGGACATCATAGTAAAATTGTGGAAAACAAAACACAGTCAGGGGATAGTGGGAGGTGGGGATGTTCAACAGGTACAAAAAATATAAAGAGTGAATAAGACCTAGTATTTGACAGCACAACAGGGTAGCTATAGTAAAGAATAATTTAATGGCACATTTAAAAACAACCAAAAGAGTATAACTGAACTCTTTGTAACACAAAGAATAAATGCCTAAAGGGATGAATACCCCATTTTCCATGATGTGATTATTATACATTGCATACCTGCATCAAAATACCTCATGTACCTCATAAATATATACATCTACTATGTACCCACAAAAATTAGAAGAATTTAAAACAATCTTTAAGTAAGAAAAGTTTGAAAAATCACACAGATATCTATATGAATATAGATCATAATAACTGCCCATGACTTTGCTATTATAAATAGTACTGCAATAAACATATGTGTGCATGTGTCTTTATAGTAGAATGATTTATATTCCTTTGAGTATATACCCAGTAATGGGATTGCTGGGTCAAATGGTATTTCTAGTTCTAGATCCTTGAGGAATCTCCATACTGCCTTCCACAATGGTTGAACTAATTTACATTCCCACCAACAATGTAAAAGCATTCCTATTTCTCCACAGTCTCGCCAGCAACTACTGTTCTTAACTTTTTAATAATCACTGTTCTGACTGGTGTGAGATGATATCTCATTGTGGTTTTGACTTGCATTTCTTTAATGATCAGTGAGCTGAGCTTTTTTTACATATGTTTGTTGGCCACTTAAATGTCTTCTTTTGAGAAGTGTCTGTTCATATCCTTTGCCTACTTTTTGATGGGGTTGTTTGTTTGTTTCTTGTAAATTTGTTTGAGCTCTTTGTAAATTTTGGATATTAGACTTTGTCAGATGTATAGATTGCAAAATTTTTCTCCCACTCTGTAGGTTGCCTTGCCTGTTCACTCTGATGTTAGTTTCTTCTGCTGTGCAGAAGAAGCTCTTTAGTTTAATTAGATCCCATTTGTCAATTTTGGCTTTTGTTGCAATTGCTTTGGTGTTTTCATCATGAAGTCTTTGCTCATGCCTATGTCCTGAATGGTATTGCCTAGGTTTTCTTCCAGCGTTCCAACCCATATACCTATCAGTGATAGACTGAATAAAGAAAATGTGGTACATATACACCATGGAATAATCTGCAGCCATTAAAAAATGAGATCATGTGCTTTTTAGGGACATGGATGAAGCTGGAAGCCATCATCCTCAGCAAACTAACACAGGAAAACAAACAAACACCACGTGTTCTCACTCATAAGTGGGAGGTGAACAATGAGAACACAGGAACACAGGGAGGGGAACAACACACACCAGGGCATGTTGAGGGGTGGGAGGCGAGGGGAGGGAACTTAGATGATGAGTCAATAGGTGCAACAAACCACCATGGTACACGTATACCTAGGTAACAAACCTGCACGTTGTGCACATGTATCCAGAACTTAACGTAAAAATAGAAAAAAAGAAAAAAATTGTGAAAATTTATAGAACAATGACACACAATAGAAACATATTAATTTAAGATACTATGATTTTACATTAAATGTCCAGTATTCTTTTCTTTTCCAGTCTTTTTATGATCTCTAGCTCAATTTCTCAAAGGCCTTATGAGTTTACAGATCTAAATTAAGAATTACCCATTTGCCCATTAAATCTTTGAAAGCTGCATTGTTTCGGTTTTAGTTGAAGTAATGTTACATAAAAATAATCCAAATTCAGTGGTTTGCCACAATACGCATTTATTTCCTTCTCATGGATGTGCAAGTAGGCTACAGTTCTGTTAGGCTTGGCTGTAATCAGCTGAAGTCATCTTCTGGATGATATTTGGGTTCAAAACTGCTTCACATGTCTACCTATAATTTTTATTACTTAACCTGCTGTACTTGCTGTTTCTCTTGCATAATATTAAATAGAAGTGGTGATAGCAAGTTATCTTTGCATGATTCACTATCTCAGAGGGATAAAATTCCATTTTTTGCCATTAAGTATAACATCTTTTGTAGGAACTCTTTATCAGTATAAACAAGTTCCTTTCCTCCTTAGTTTGCTAGAGTTTCTATTACAGATGGTGAAATAGATAAAGAGCTTTATGACGTATGTTGAAATGGTTTCGTCATTTGTTTTCTGCTGATAATATAGTGAATTGTATTATGTATTATTATTTTTTGATGTTGGACCAAACTAGCACTCATGGAATAACTCAAATGTTCATATTTTATATAAATTATAAAATTAAATTTACTATCGTTTGAAGTAGAATTTGTGTTAATAATGGGAGATTAGTCTGAAATTTTTGCTTCTTTTCATGTTATTGTCAGATTTTGACATCAGATACATGCTGGCCACATGAAATGAGTTGGAAATTATTGTCTTTCTTCAATGTGCTCATAATACGCCCTTATTAAAAGTATGTGTATATACATGTATATATATATTCTGAGGTTTCAGAAGGTGGACATTACTTAATTTTAAAAACTTTGGAAGTACCTAAAATGCAGGCATCTGAGCCTTATGATCTATTTGTAAAAACATTTTAAATGCAATTTTGATTTATTTAATAAAATGGGCTTAGATTTTCTTCTAAAAAAAGAATAACTGTCAATTTCTCATCAGAAAAAAATAACAAACCACAAAGAAATAGAATGGCACTTTAAAGTACTGAAAGAAGAAAAATATCAATTTAAAATTTTATAACTACCAAACCTATCTTTCTAAAATAGAGCTGAAATAAATAAAGCTTTAAAAATGAACAAAAACTTTCCAGAGTCAAATCATAACCTTTAAAAAAAAAAAAAAAAAAAGAACAAGAACTAAAAGGACTCATTGCCAGAAAAATTCTGCCCTACCCAATATTTTAAACATTATTTAAAATAAGAGGAAATACTATCAAATGGAAACATAGGCCTACATGATGAAAAGAAATGTGTATTTTAGATATTGAATATCTAAAAATATACAATATATAAGAAGAAATATATCTTTTAGATATTGTATATCTAAAAGATCATTTTATTTTCTTAATTATTTTAAAATATATATGGCTGTTTAATGCAAAATAGTGACAACATATTATGGAGTTTATAAAATACATTGAAGTTAAATATGTGATAATAATAGCACAAAAGTTGGAAGCAGAATAAATCAACGTACGCTGTTTTAAGTTTCTTAAATTTTGTTGTAATTTCTAAAAATGCTATATTAACTTGGTGAAAAATTAAGGATGGACACTATTGATATTTTGAGCTAACAATAAAAATATAAACCAAACACCAGTCGGCTAAAATGTTATTAAATGAGATAGAATTATAAAAATAAATGCTTCATTTAATAAAAAGATGACAAAAATATGAAACAATTAAAGAACACATAGAACAATAAAAATAGATTGTACACTTAAACCAACAGTATCAATAATTATTTGAAATACGAATAAACTAAAACTCTCCCACCCCCAAAAACACAGCAGAGACTGACAAGTCAAATAAAAAAGCAAGACTCAACTATGCTGTTTCTGAGAGATAAGCTATAGATACAGCACTAAATAGTAAGACATAAAGGAAAGAAAAAGACATACTGTGAAAACTCTAATCGGATTTTTAAATGACAGGTTTAAATAATTTCAACCATTTGTGTTTTAGAGCAGAAAAAATTACCATAGATAAAGGCATTCATAAAATAATAAAATAACCAGCTAATCAAGAGAACATAACTGTCCTAAATGTACATAAATGTAATAACAAAGAATTGAATTATACAATACAAAAACTGAAAGAACTAAAGGAAGAATTAAATCACAATAACGTGGGAGATGTAATATATTCTCTTAGTAACTGACAAAACAATTATTTTTATAAAAATCAGTACCTGGTGTCTGTGTGTGTATCAACCTTTATAGAACATTAGATCATTAGAACTGCCATGACAAAACAGAGATTTTTTCCAATCCAATGTACATAGAAGATTCATCAAGGTAGTTCATATGCCAGCCTATAAATTAAGCTTGATTACATGTTTTCAAAATGGAAATACATAGCAAATGTTCTTTCAGGAAAAAATGTAATTAAATTTGAAATCAATAAAAAATAAGATACCCAAAACATCTCCCAATATGTGGATTAAGCAACACACCTACAAACTGTGAATCAGGGAAAAGCATTCGACCTTCACTTCACACTATGAACAAAAATTAATTTTATATAGTTTATAGATTAAATGTAAGGACCAAACATATAAAGCTTCTAGGGAGAAACAACTAGGGTAGACAGAAATAGCTTTTACAGAACAGAGAAAAGAAAACTCACAAGAGAAGCAATCGATAAATTTGGCTTCTTCTGTCTCAGAGAAGAACAATAATTGACAGAGTGATAAATCTGGCTTCTTCTGAGAGAGAAGAGGTATATCCTATATATATATACACACACACACATATATATATGAGTGTGTGTATGTATAAAATATATGAGCTATATAGATCTCTCATAGATGTATATAGATTAATATATATATGATATATATATGTCTCATATACATAAGATATAATATATATGAGCTATATAAAGCAGATTAGAGTCAAGAAGGTACAATTACATATATATCTCCTATATGAGATATATTTCACATATATGCATATCTCATTTATATGCATATATATCTCATATATATGTCCTATGTCATATATATGTCCTATGTCATATATCTCATATCTCATATATATATATGTGCTATGTTAAATATATGTATAAATATATGACAAAGAACATGTGTTGACACTTTTAGGCATCAAAGAAATGTAAATTAAAACTAAAGCGATATAATTATAAACCCATTCCATATGTATGAATACTAGAATGCCTAAAATGTAAAGACGGGCATGACCAAATGCCAACAGTGATATGGAACAAAGTACATTTCTTGTAGGTGTAAAATGTTGGAATCACTTGGGAAAACAGCTTGGCAGTAATTCATAAATTTAAAGGTATGACTACCCTGTGTTTGTGATACAGCAATTTCACTTCTAGATCTATAGTTAGAAAATTAAATAAAATACAGTTCACAAAAAAGACTTTTGACAAAAATCTTCCTAACAGTTTAATTAACATGGACTCAAAATGGAAATAGTTCATCAATTGGAAAATGTATAAACACATTGTTGAAAATTCTAATAATAGCATATTATTACTTAGCAATGAACAGAATAAAGAAAAGAATAAGCAGAATAAAGAAAAGAATAAAGAAAATAATAGTGAGGTATTCATAAGTGATAAAATATATCATGGAAATTTTACAGATGTGCTAATCCAAGAAGCAATATATCAAAGAATACATACCATATGATACATTTATATGAACTTCTAGAAAAGACACAACTAATCTTTGGTGATAGAAATCAGAGCACTGGTTGCTTCCAAGAAAGTGGGATGTAAACAGTGAAGGGGTAGATTACTTTCTTAAGTTAAATGTTTCATATCTTAATATACTTCTGGATGACACATGTGTTTAGATTTGTCAAAACTTATAAAAACTGTATAATTAAACTCTGTGCATTTATTTCACTGTGTGAATATTACAGAAGGACGAGGAGCAGGAGGAAGAGGAGAAGAAGAAATGGTTACCTTTTTTTTGCTTTCCCCTTCGCCCTTCAATTTCCTGGTTGTATTCCTTCAAATCTTTCTCTCCCATGAACTCGACTTAATTCTTGTGCTTTTAAAAATGTGACCTAGAACTTGCCTTTTAAAAGAATAAAATGCCCTTTTTTTCTCCCAGACATGATTATACATTTAGAACTGATACCTATTTAATATTTACATATTTTTTGCTTAATATGCCATTTTATTTTTTAACAAATACAAGGATTTACACAGACATATTTCTTTAACTTCAATCAGAATGTTTACTCAAATTTTAATTTTAATGTTAACTTTTTAATGTGATTCTAAAAAAAGTAAAAAAAAAGTCCTCAGCTGGAGGCATCATGCTACCTAACTTCAAACTATACTACAAGGCTACAGTAACCAAAACAGCATTGTACTGGTACCAAAACAGAGATATAGACCAATGGAACAGAACAGAGCTCTCAGAAATAATACCACACATCTACAACCATCTGATCTTTGACAAACCTGAGAAAAACAAGCAATGGGGAACGGATTCCCTATTTAATAAATGGTGCTGGGAAAACTGGCTAGCCATACGTAGAAAGCTGAAACTGGATCCCTTCCTTACACCTTATATAAAAATTAATTCAAGATGGATTAAAGACTTAAATGTTAGACCTAAAACCATAAAAACCTTAGACGAAAACCTAGGCAATACCATTCAGGACATAGGCATGGGCAAGGACTTCATGTCTAAAACACCAAAAGCAATGGCAACAAAAGACAAAATTGACAAATGGGATCTAGTTAAACTAAAGAGCTTCTGCACAGCAAAAGAAACTACCATCAGAGTGAATAGGCAACCTACAGAATGGGAGAAAATTTTTGCAATCTACTCATCTGACAAAGGGCTAATATCCAGAATCTACAAAGAACTCAAACAAATTTACAAGTAAAAAACAAACAAACCCATCAACAAGTGGGTGAAGGATATGAGCAGACACTTCTCAAAAGCAGACGTTTTTGCAGCCAACAGACACATGAAAAAATGCTTATCATCACTGGCCATCAGAGAAATGCAAATCAAAACCACAATGAGATACCATCTCACACCAGTTAGAATGGCAATCATTCAAAAGTCAGGAAACAACAGGTGCTGGAGAGGATGTGGAGAAATAGGAACACTTTTACACTGTTGGTGGGACTGTAAACTAGTTCAACCACTGTGGAAGACAGTGTGGTGATTCCTCAGGGATCCAGAACTAGAAATACCATTTGACCCAGCCATCCCATTACTGGGTATATACCCAAAGGATTATAAATCATGCTGCTATAAAGACACATGCACATGTATGTTTATTGCAGCACTATTCACAATAGCAAAGACTTGGAACCAACCCGAATGTCCAACAATGATAGACTGGATTAAGAAAATTTTGGCACATATACACCATGGAATACTATGCAGCCATAAAAAAGATGAATTCATGTCCTTTCTAGGGTCATGGATGAAGCTGGAAACCATCATTCTCAGCAAACTATCGCAAGGACAGAAAATCAAACACCACATGTTTTCACTCATAGGTGGGAACTGAACAATGCAAACACTTGGACACAGGAAGGGGAACATCATACACCGAGGCCTGTTGTGGGGTGGGGGGAGGGGGGAGGGATAGCATTAGGAGATATACCTAATGTAAATGACGAGCTAATGGGTGCAGCACACCAACATGGCACATGTATACATATGTAACAAACCTGCATGCTGTGCACGTGTACCCTAGAACTTAAAGTATAATAAATAAATAAATAAATAAGTAAATTAAAGTCCTTTGACATTCTCTCCAGATTATATTTTAAACCCATAAAAGAAAATCTGTCTCATAATGAAATAGTAATATGTTGATTTTAATAGAAAGTGCTATTGTGGTATTAGAGCCCCATATTAATTACTAGAACTTTCAAGCCATTGTTTTTTTTTCTTTGTTTTATAATAACCATCAATCAAGTGCACCCTAAAAGCGGAAGGATTTCCTGTGTCAGGTAGCCAGCCACTAGATGGGCCGTGACTGTGTTAGGGGGAAAGAGATGCAGATTACTTTTTTCCTTTATACACAGAGACACACAAACACATTTCTAAAAGAGGGCTAATTATAAAGCTACATTTAGACAACAAATGATGCATTGGAAGTAGACTAAAGCATTACTGAATTTATAGCAAATATATTTACAAATGTAAGTCAAGTATCTTTTAGTTTAGAATCAAGAAGGTATAATTCAACAAAGTATTATGTAAAATATTATGTGAAAGACATGCACTTACGATAACTTAACCCTCATGTAAGGACAAATACATATTGAACAAGAAAAATAAATTTTAATATTCTCAGATTAAAAAAGAGTGAAAGAGACTCTCCCCTCATTTCTTAGAGTGCTTGTTTTAGAAAATCAGTAATTGTATATATTCTTCCTCTACCCATCTGAGATACCTGTAAATATTTTAAAAAGCTAAGTAAGCATCTTGTGAGCTTTACAAAGTAGGGATGTGTTTTTCCAGGACTCAGAAACTATTTCTTTGAACTACAGTCATCAAGAAAGGTAGTACCCCTATCTCCCAATTTGCGTGAGAGGACAAGAGCCTAGTTTCAGCTGGTGCCTGATTTCAAGCTGCAAACCCATCTTCATTCATAGACATAATAAATTTATTCTTCCTTTAGATACAAGAAATTAGCAAACACAGGTAGTTATCCTAATTACCAAGTGAATTGAGGATGAACTATGTGTGAAAAATGATGCTGTCAAGTCCTCTTATTTGAGGACTAGTTATTGTTTATCTTAAGAAATGTACGCAATGGGTTGTATATGCTTGACTATGTGAAACAGTAAGATTTCCTTCTGTCTTTGGAACCTCTTTAGCAGATTTCCAATGATGTGCATCACATTCTGGTTTAATGCTTATTCAGTAATAAAACTGTTTTCTTTCTTTGCTACTTTTGCCCAGAGGTTTTCTGGGTTGGCAGATATTTTGTTTTTACTTATACTTCCTCAACACTCTCCACCCCAGCTTTCTGTACTTCTCACAAAATGGTGGACTAAAGGTATCCAGCAGAATTGGAGTTTACATATGTAAGGTGTAGAGATAAATTGAAATTTTCTGTAAGCCTCTAAGTTCCAATCCCAGATTCCCAGGTAAGAATAAATGCCTTGCAAAATGGTTTTACTTCATGATCACTCTCTTGATTTTATACAGATAAATTAAGTTTCAGGATGCTTAAATAATGACTCTATGGATACTTTAGAATTTCATGGAAATAAATGAAATACTAAGCATACTTTATATTTTTTAATGATTTGGCACAAATCCATTGCAGTTTTAAATGTTTTATATAAAAGCATTTCGGTGTGTCTCTAAATGCTATGATTCCTCATTAAAAATACGATTATTTGCCTATAATCCTAGTGACAGACTTTTCAGTCTGACACATATTAAATCATCTAAATCTGAAGGTTTTCTTTCAGAGTTAAATTTTATTCCGTGAATAAACTGTAGCATAATAATATTGCTTCACAGAACATTATAGAAAACTTTATGCTTTGTCTGAGAGTACTCTCAGGAATGAATAAACTTGGTTTATCAGAGGCATATAGATAGTGAATGATAAGTTCACCTCCAAAAGCATCCATGACCTCTTTCAGCTAACACCAGAAGATGACATGAATCCTAAAATTTTATACTTTAAGAAGGTCTTAGAAATAATATATTTTTGTTTGGCTGAAAATCTGGGGCTCAATATGGTTAAATTCTGTAACAAAAAAACAGCCTTAAATTTACAGAAGCAATTTTTCTAGACTTGGTTTACAAAATATTTCTCTGCATCACCTCCCTGCCAAGATTTTGTTGAAGTTATATAACTAAATGGCAGTATCTCCAAGCTAAGGAATATAATTTGTATCCATAGGTGACAAAATCACATAGCAAAAAAATCAGTGAACTTGATTTCAGAAGTCATGTACTTGTTCTGCCTTTATGACTAAGAATTATTGTGGCCCTGTGAAGGTAATTTCATCTCATGCATTTTTATTGCTTCATGTGTAAAATAAAACATTGCACCCGAAGTACTTTTCAATTGTATGTTTTTAAAAGCATCCTTGAGATGTTCCAAATTAGTAGAATATCAAAGATTGGGAGAAAACAGCTTAAAGTGATGGAAATATAAGCATAAACTGTAGTGTGATGACTCTTTGTCCAAGTGCCATTTCTGGCTAATCAAAGGAATGCTAATTTTCCTTTGACTGTTTTGTTATTGTTGCACCCACTCAGACACTAATCTAAGAATCTAATTATGAGTCTTTTTACAAAATTTTTAATATATTTGACCTTTGCAATTTTTTCTACCTTAATTTTTCAAGAGAAAGTCATTGAATTTATAAATTAGCATAAGGACACGTGCAATTGAATGTGCTTTTCCATTTTCAATGACCTTTTTTTTGGCGAGTGCATTAAAATACGTTGTCTGTGATAGCCCAGGAGCTGCTCAAGAGAGTTAGTGAGTCTAGGGATTTCTGAAAGGTCATAAATTGTATTGCTATTCATTTGAGAGCCTTTTCTTTCTTACTTTAAATCTGCTCCATAAAAGTCATTATTACTAGGTGCTTAGTCAATAGATTCATTTAAACAGATTAGGATCTTCAGACCCAAATTATTTACCATTGTAATTGAAATCATTTTATCATTAAGATTATTTGAGAAAGTTCATTTCAAGTTAAGGAAAATAATCCCAATAAGGGAAGACATGTCCAGGAGAGTACAGTTGAAACAAGTCAACTGTACTAACTGTACTCTAAACAAGTTGACTTGTTTCAACTGTACTCTCACTGGATCTAATCCTTTTCATATTTTGCCTAATACAACCCAAAGGTATTAATTTGATTGTGCTTCTTTTTAGTTAAATTGACTGCTTGATTGGGTTATCTACAGTTTTAAAGACTCACGCACCATAGAATACTTACTCAAGTATCAGTTGCCAAGGGAGGTGCTATAACATTAATGTCATACTTTACATACTTGCTCCATGACATCATAGTATGCTGGACTCATTTACTTCTTTGTAAACTAAAATGTCAACTGTGGTTAATTTTGGGTAGGGGACGTGTGAAGATTCAATTTCTTGTTTTTATTTTTCTTATTATTTTATTTATTTTACAATGCAAACATACTACAGTTTGTGCATATGTGTGTGAGTGTGTGCATGTGTGCACAGTGTGCCAATTGGGTAAGAACTTTGTCTCCTTAACTGTCCTGATCCTATAGGGTGAGATGGCATTTCCTTACAAGTAAAGGAATTGGAATCCATGTGTCTGCAAAACTACTGTTTACTAAAGCAGGTGTTTTTAGTCCTCAGAAACCTTTCCTACAAAACTGTTCAAAATGGCACAAAAAAATTGAAAAGAAACCTAAAGAGTATTAATTTGTGCTCCATCTTTGAGGAACGTATTAAGAAGTTTATTTCTGGCATAAGCAATCTGTCCCTGCACAACTTCTATTAACAAAGTGCTGTTTAAGAGTATTCCTAATAGTTTCCCATCGTAAGAAGACACTAAGGTAACACAAATTTCCAAAAAGAATATGGATTAATTTTACATATTTTATTAATTGCATTCTTTGGTGGGAAAACAAATCTTCATTGTTTAAAAATATATTCAGTCAACAAAGCCATTCTTAGGAATAAAATGACCACTAAGTAGTGAAAAAAATGTGAAAGTTGTGTGACTCAGTTTCCTGAATGTATTCCCCAGATCCTTATGATTTCATTCCTGTGAAAGTCTGAAAGTTTGCATGAGGCTTAGCCACAGACAGAAACATCATTTCAATGACCGAAACCAGCTTTTTGCTACATAAATAAATTTAAATAAATACTTTACATGTGAATGGAAAATTATCTACATACGCCAGAGCTGGTCACCAATGAAAGAGTTATTGCTGTCACAGTGGATCACTCTCAAAAGGGTAGTTATTGTATGTTGGATCAATTCAGAACTTCAAAAAACCTACCTTAAAATTTATAAAAACAGTCTGTTTATAGTATCATTTTCCTAAACTGGTATGTCTTCCTAGATATCTGCATTGTGGGAATAGAAAAATAATATCTATTTGATTATTTAGAACTTACATGTAAAGAGTCTTTTCCATATTGATATCCTTTTGCCAAATTAAAGGCAGAATTCAGAAAAAATAAGTATATTATTTATTTATATTGTGAAATTGTGCATATATATGCACTGTCTTTTCATGATAAATATGGAAATGAATTAAATGTATTTAAAGATATGAAATCCTAGAAAATGTGCTTCAGGAACTTTGAAGATGAAGATTTTTCATGATTGAGTGCATTCATTCCTAGGGAAAAGAATTTATATATGTAATCATGAAGAAAATAGGAATATATACAAATTATGCACACTAAATAGTGCTTTTCAGAGGAAGGAAGAACAATAAATATTTGATAAAAATGCAAATATAAAGCCAAGCAAGGTGCAATTTCAAAATAATTTTTATACTATGTAGTTCACCTCAAGAATTAGCCTTTTAGCAAACCATCCTCCCATTAGAAATGGGGGTAGCTGTGGAGGAATGTTAGGAGTAGGGAGAAATGAAATAGATTAAAAGAAATTATTTATTTATGAAAAATGAGTTACTTTCTGCATTTTCCCCCTCCAAAATAATCTTGTGGGTTAGATTTCTGCTGTTTTACTGCAGAAGAGAATGCCTGATAATTTTAATTGTGTATTAAGTACGATGTTGCAACGAATGCTACATTATTTAACTAATTACTCCTGACACAAACCAAGTTTTGAACACTAATTATGTCTTTATTTTAATGGTGCTTTTGAATTGAAAATAGCGATCTTTATTTAGCTCAGACTCAATGGGTGATGGGAGAGATCATGAATTGTATTTTAAGGCAATGTTGCAACGACCACATGTAATGTCTAAGATACAGTGGGTGAGTTTCCTTATGTTTGGTTCTGTTTTAATACTATTAAACCATTAAATTATAATGATGAGTATGCTAGATGCAAGTTAAATGTTCACACATGATTAAGTTCCATGTGAAACTATGCCAATAAATACCTGGTCCGGTAGAAAATGTCAAATATTTCCATTTTAATGAATTTAAGGCCTGAATTTTAAGCTGATATTCTCTTGCCCACTCTCACATTGCAAGCCTTACACATGTTTGCTTTAGAACTGCTTTGGGTAAAAGTGCAAACTTAGCTTCTTTAGACTCTGCCATTTCATATATTGCCCTTACTTTCTGCTTCCCATACATTGCTGGCTCTCTCTCTCTCTTTCTCTGCCTCTATCTGTCTCTCTGTCTCTCTCTCTCTTCCTCTTTCTCTCTCTCCCTACCCCTTCTACATATCTTTTTGGTCTTGAATACAGATGTTAATATACATTTGCTAAAGAGTATTATCATTAATTTATAATATCTTAAAAAACTATTTCATGGAAAAATTTAAAGTCATACAAGAAACACATATCTAAAATATATCTAAAGATGTATTTATCTAACGGTAAAGCTGAGATTTAAGAAGACATTTGGTTAGCAACTTTATAATAGAAAAAATAAATCTTTAATAGAGAAAACATATTTTAAAATTTTATTCATACATTATTTAAAATTAAATATTGGCATATTGTGTTGAGATTAGGATTGTTATTACATTTGGTTTTTAATGAATTCCTTGGATGGAAAAGTATTCATTAACTAGTACAGAGAACAGAGAAGATGAATAAATGCTTTTGTTTAATGATGATGTAATCTCAAAGTTTTGTGAGGTAATTTAAAAATTGAGTCATCTTCACAAGCATTTAAACATAGCCTGAGTTAATGTTAAGCTAAATATATATGTATTTGATTAAGATGATTTGTAAGATAGCTGAGTTCTGAATACTACTCTTTAAGACCTACCCAGTCAACTGCAGTACCTTTTAAAAATTCTCTACTTAAGAAAATTTAATGAACATTATTAAAATACAAATAAGCTACACTGGTCAGGAGATCGAGACCATCTTGGCCACCGTGGTGAAACCCCGTCTCTACTAAAAATACAAAAATTAACTGGGTGTGATGGCACGTGCCTGTAATCCCAGCTACTCGGGAGGCCGAGGCAGGAGAATGGCTTGAACCTGGGAGGTGGAGATTGCAGTGAGCCAAGATCGTGCCATTGCACTCCAGCAGTGAGACTTTGTCTCAAAAAAAAATAAAATAAAAAATAAAAGAAATTACAAAAAAACTATGCTAATCACCCAGTATAAAACAAATGCTCAATAATTATTTAAAGTTTAGTTATTTTAAAATACTGTAGAAAAAAATTATAGAGATTATAGCTTCCGTAGTCAAGATTAAAAAAAGCTATCATCACTGAGAGTGCAGTTATTACAGAGAAAATATAAGAAATTAATAATTACTTAACTTTTAAAAAATGTTTATTTATTTCAAGTATCTGGTCACTTTCCATGTGTAATAAAATGTTATAAAAATTAAATTAATTTTTTTAACTTTTTTTTTTTTGTCCCCCAGGCTGGAGTGCAATGGCGCGATCTCGGCTCACTGCAACCTCCGCCTCCCCGGTTCAAGCGATTCTCCTGCCTCAGCCTCCTAAGTAGCTGGGATTACAGGTGCCTGCCACCATGCCTGGCTAATTTTTGTATTTTTAGTAGAGATGGGGTTTCACCATGTTGGCCAGGCTGGTCTTGAATTCCTGACTTCAGGTGATCCACCCGCCTCGGCCTCCCAAAGTGCTGGAATTACAGGCATGAGCTACCACACCCGGCCTTAAATTAAGTTCTTATGCAAACTTGATATTTTTTAATTTTGTATAAACATTTGTTTTCTTGGTCAATGTATTTTCATTTAGAGAATATATATAAATGGAACTATTCATATATCACTAATTACATTACTAACACACAAAATAATTTTATTGCCTTTTATTTTTAAATAGAAATTCATCCCGGTTAGGTAGGGCTCACCTGTAGCCCCAGCTACTCAGAAGACTGAAGCTCACTTGAGCCCAGCAATTTGAGTCAAGCCTGGGCAATATATAGCAAGACCCCATCCCTACAAAACACTAAAAATTAAAAAATATTAATCTTGGTGATATTTTTAAGTATATTATTTTAAAACATCAGTGTTATGTGGGTTATTTAATAAGATTTCATAGGTGGTAATAATTATTAAACCTTATTATAAAAAACCAATAACAAACACAATGTGTATCAAAACTAAAACAAGTGTAATCCTCAAATATTCTCAGTACAGTAAAGAGACAAAGACATGAGAGTTAAAATAATGGACCATGATGTTAGCACTTCTCAGTGTTCCTTGTTTCTCTCACATCTGTAAAATCTAGAAATTTGGAGATGCTGAAGTTACTAATAATTTTAACTTCAAATTCTTTTACCTTCCATGCCAAATTATTGAGTCAAGATAACAACAGCAATGAGCATGGCTAACGATTATTGAGCGCTTACCTAGCTAATCTAGTGGGGAGGTGGAGAACTTTTGTGTCTAGCTCAGGGATTGTAAATGCACCAATCAGAACCCTGTCAAAACAGACCAATCAGCTCTCTGTAAAGTGGACCAATCAGCTCTCCGTAAAATGGACCAATCAGCAGGATGTGGGTGGGGCCAGATAAGAGAATAAAAGCAGGCTGCCTGAGGCAGCAGTGGCAACCTGCTGGGGTCCCCTTCCACACTGTGGAAGCTTTGTTCTTTTGCTCTTTGCAATAAATCTTGGTGCTGCTCACTCTTTGGGTCCACACTGCCTTTATGAGTTGTAACACTCACCGCGAAGGTCTGCAGCTTCACTCCTGAAGCCAGCGAGACCACGAACCCACCCACCGGGAGGAACGAACAACTCCAGATGCACCGCCTTAAGAGCTGTAACACTCACCGCAAAGGTCTGCAGCTTCACTCCTGAGCCAGCGAGACCACAAACCCACCAGAAGGAAGGAACTCCTAACACATCTGAATATCAGAAGGAACAAACTCCGGACATGCCGCCTTTAAGAACTGTAACACTCACTGCGAGGGTCCGTAGCTTCATTCTTGAGGTCAGTGAGACCGAGAACCCACCAATTCCGGACACAACATGACTTAATTGATTTAATCCCCCAAATACTCCTATTCTTAGATATTATTATTTTATGGATTAGAAAACTAAGGTACAAAATTATTTTAAATAAATTTTTATTTACACTCGATGCATAGTAATTGTACATACTTACGGGGCAAATATGATGTTCAATGCATGTGTACATAGCATAACAATCAAATCAGGATAATTACTGTATCCATACATCTCAGTCCATTTGTGTTTCTATAAAGGAATACCTGAGGCTTGGTAATTTATAAGGAAAAAAGGCTTATTTGACTTCCAAGTCTGATGTCTGGAAATGTTAAGATTGGACATCTGCATCTGGCAAGGGCCACAGGCTGCTTTCACTCTTGGTGGAAGGGGATGGACAGCCAGAGCCACCCTCTACAGAGATCCAATGGTGAGAGAGAAAGGGTGGTGGAGGTGGTGTCAAGCTCATTTTAACTGTTTTACTAACAGAGCAAGAACTCACTTATTACTTTTACGAAAGCACCAAGCCATTCTTGAGGCATTCATCCCCATACCTCCAAATATCTCTCATTAGGTTCCACGGAACTTCATCATTGGGGATCAAATTTCAACATGAGGTCTGGAGGGGTCAGAAAATAGCACCATCATTTTAAACATTTATTATTTATCTGTGATGACAGCATTCAAAATGTTCTCTTCTGGCTACCTTGAGAGGGATGCGGCAAATTATGATTTACAGAAGTCCTACCAGAAACACTATTTTAGCCAGCGTTAAACTTGAATTTCAAAATTACTAGTTGTATGGAGTAGAGATCAGCAAACTATGGCCCGTCGGTTAAATCTGGTTTGCTGCCTGTGTTTGTACAATCCACGAATTAAAAATTGTTGAAAAATAAAAGGGAAATATCATATGCGGTGTAAAAATTTTATGGAATTAATATTTCACTGTATATAAATAGACTATTCATTTATCTCTCACCTATGGCTTCTTTCACACTTTAAATGGAGTTGAGTAGTTGCACCAGAAAATGTAATACCCACAGACTTAATATATTTACCATCTAGTTGTTCGCAGAAAAATGTTTGGTTACCCCAGCATAGAGAATGCATTAACAAAGATAACTTGGAATATATCAAAAATGTCTGGACCAGGTCCTGGCTCTTAAAGAACAATAACCTGAGATAATTAATGGCAAAATAAATGTGACAAATAGCAATGCTATACATGGAGAAGTTAAACTCATAGAGAAAGACAGGATCCCTATGATGAGTTGAGAAATGAATGAGGAGATGTTACACATGGAGTGATGACTACATGTATTGTCTTTCCCCTTTTCCAAACCTCCAAAATGTATGAGAGCATAACTCCATACAGACAAAAAGAATGAGAGAAGATAATAGCAGATAAGAATCAACAAAATTTTTGTAAATGGAAAGTGATTTTCAGTGATTATCACTACAATCAAGATGAAACCATGTGTCTGAAGCATAATGGAGAATAAAGAGGTAGGATGGCACCCCGGGAAACTATTTGAAAGTACATGTGCAGTGTTAAGGATAAACAGACTCAGATTTCTCAATCATGAAGATTTGACTGTACACTATGAACACAGAGCCCTCAAAATGGAGGTACCAGACAAATCTAAAATAAATACCAAATAGATATTTCAGGATGGTAATCATAAATACCAAATATGGCCTTCTTTCAGAAGTAAGCATTGTAGGCTAACCTTACATTTTTTCACTCCTTGGTGAAATTTTCAAATGTCTAGTTGTTTTAACTAGTTGCCTTATGATTTCTTCATTCATTTGCCCCCAACCTAATAGATAATATGCATATATTTATGACTAAATATTTAAAGATAAGTTAAGAATGAAAACTATGTAATATGTTTTATTCTTTTTTTTTTTTTTTGGCAGAGTCTCACTCTTGTTGTCCAGGCTGGCGTGCAATGGCACGATGTCAGCTCACTGCAACCTCCACCTCCCAGGTTCAAGCGATTCTTCTGCCTCAGCCTCCCAGGTAGCTGGGATTATAGGCATGTGCCACCATGCCCAGCTAATTTTAGTATTTTTAGTAGATATGGGGTTTCACTATGTTGGCCAGGCTGGACTCGAACTCCTGACCTAAGGTGATCCACCCACCTTGACTTCCCAAAATGCTGGGATTACAGGCATGAGCCACCACGCCCGGCCATGTTTCATTCTTAGTGTATCAGTTTAAAAATATTGTCATGGTTGCAGTAGAAGCAGAGGAAGAATGCCTATCACTCAGAGATGGAGGACATGGATTGCCTGTCTTTGCAGAGTCGAAGAGTGTTTTCTAAGATGCATACACAGTAGCTATACTGTATTACACGGGACAAATTTCAGAAATGTTTATAGCAGAAAATGACGTGTGCCTCTTAGGCTACCAAAGGCATAGGCTAGTGTTGGCATTGTTTTTTTAGCTACTTAGCATGCTGCCTTCTATTCTGACTGCACCTCAATTTTCTTTTTTTGAGACAGAGTCTCCCACAGTTGTCCAGGCTGGAGTGGAGTGATACAATCTTGGCTCACTGCAACCTCCGCCTCCCGGGTTCAAGCAGTTCTCTTGCCTCAGCCTCTCAAATAGCTGGGATTACAGGCATGCACCACCGTGCCCAGCTAATTTCTCTAATTTTAGTAGAGACGGGGTTTCACCATGTTGGCAAGCCTGGTCTGGAACTCCTGGCCTCAAGTAATCTGCCTGCCTCAGCCTCCCAATGTGATAGGATTACAGGCAAGAGTCACTGCACCCAGCCTCAATTTTCTATTATAGCATTATATCTCAACACTTCAAAGTGATTCACACCAGTCAATTGTCTTTATGTAAAATGAATTTCTTTCTCATGAATTTATCTTTAAATACTTATTTGTCAATCTTTGAATCTCCAGCACCTATCACAGTTTCTAGTATGCTGTACATACTTAAATAAAGTTTGTTCAACTGAACTATATTTAATCATCCTCATGATGACAGTTTAAATCTCTTATTTTAAAAATTAACTGTATTGTTTTCAGAGAATGTATGCTGTAATTGTTCCAAATTTTGAAAATGATAGAATTTGTTGTATCATAGAATATGAGAAATTTCTCTGAACATTTTATGTAAACTCAAAAATCTCAGGTAATATAAATGTCAAAGAACAAGGGAAATGTAAACATGTTCTCATTCTTCCCCTTTTCAGGGGAATAATTTTGATGCTGAATATAAATATCTACTTCTAACTATTAATATATGCATATCTAAATATGGTCAAGAATAACACAAATAGGAAGTAAATACTTACAAAAATACTTGTGTTTACTAGGTGTGTGATGACTCATGCCTGTAATTTCAGCACCTTGGGAGGCTGAGGGTGGATGGCGTAAGCCCAGGAGTTTGAGGCCAGCCTGGGCAACATGACAAAACTCTTGTCTCTACAAAAGATACAAAAATTAGCCTGGCATAAAGGCATGCACCTGTCATCCCAGCTACCCAAGAGGCTGAGGTGGAAAGACTGCTTGAGGCTAAGGTGGAAAGATTGCTTGAGCCTGGGAGGTTGAGACTGCAGTGAGCAGTGATTACACCACTACATTTCAGTGAGACAGTGTCACTCAGGGTGACAGTGAGACCCTGTCAAAAAAAAAAAAAAACTGCATTTATAAACTTGATTTAACAAAGTATAATTGATTAAATCAAAGGCAAAAAAGATACAAAAAAAATGCAGAGCGTGGTAAAGAGAAAATTTATTAAGATTGTAGGCATAAGTCCAACTGTATCAATAATCAGAAAAATGTGAATGTATTAAAACAAGGAAAAAGATACATTTACACAAAACAAGATACTTAAAATTTAGAATCAACACTTCAATTTTGAAAATTTGAAACTGGTTGAGTGGTTGATTTTTCTAGAATAAATATAAACTACTAAATTTTACTCTTAAAAATTAGAAAAACTGAAAACCTAATATATCAAAAGCTATAGTGAAAAACATTAAAAGAAAGTAAAAGTTATAATTATCACCATCATTATCATGATCAAGCACAGTTTGTGTGTGTGTGTGTGTGTGTGTGTGTGTGTGTGTGTGTGTTGAGGTGGGTGAATTCTACCTATGTTTTTCCAAATTCTGATAATTTCCATTTTAAATAACTTTTTTTCTAGACTATATAACTCCACAACTCAACAAGAGAAACTAACATAAATCTGATGACAAATTGGTAAGTAAAACTCAGGAATCAAAACCTAGAAAAATAGATGCAATAATCATAAACAAAATATTGAAAGTTGACTACACCAGAAGGGAGAGGAAATAAAGAGAGTAAGTTGTGTGTGAAGATGAGATGAGTTGGGATATTACTTCTCAGAGAGTTGCCTGTCATAGAGTAGAGATTCTTCCTCTGTGAAAATCCATGCAGGTTTTAGGTTTGGTTGGAGGAGAGACCTTAGAACTCAAGTGTGATGGTTTCGGGGTTTTTTTGTTTGTTGTTTGTTTGTTTTTTGTTTGTTTTTGAGATGGAGTCTCTCTCTGTTGCCCAGGCTACAGTGCAATGGTGAGATCTCGGCTCACTGCAGCCTCTGCCTCCCGGGTTCCAGTGATTCTCCTGCCTCAACCTCCTGGGTAGCTGGGATTACAGGTGTGCACCACCACGCCCAGCTAATTTTTGTATTTTTAGTAGAGATGGGGTTTCACCATGTTGTCCAGGCTGGTTTCAACTCATGACCTCAAGTGATCCACCTGCCTTGGTTTCCCAAAGTGCTAGGATTACAGGCATGAGCCACTGTGCCCAGCCGATGGTTTCATTTTTTTAATTTCAATGATGTGGGAAAACTGTATCAATCACTTAAGATTTGGAAGGGGACTAAATATAACACACTAGAGAAAAGTCATATAATTGCTGGGCACTATTAGGGGGTCAATGTGAGGTTATAATCATAAGTTTAAAGTGTTATTAATATCTTTTTGTGTTTTCTTGATTTAGTAATTTTCTTTTTATATTCATAATAGTTTTCTTGACCTGGCTTATTTATTTTTAAAAATGACTGATCAAATTTTATACATGCAAGTCTTAGTTGAAAACCTGAATTAGAACATCTTTCAATGTCTTTGTTGTCATTGCTGTGAATTTATTTCAGATAATTGGTTTTCTGCTTCTTCAGAGTCATCAGCTCCCAAATCCACTTTTTAAAACATCTATGTTAATTACAAATATGCTTGCAAATACATTGATTTTCGTTTGATCATTCTAATTTTTGGAGGGCTCTGGGCTCTCCAGTGTATATTAGTAGAACTCTTTTATCATCCAGTTAATTTTCTTTATTTAAATGTAAATTGTAGTTTCACTGGCAGGAGAATGGTGAGTGTGCCCACTAGGATTTCTTTAATTCCGAGGTTTATATATTAGAAATTTTCTGAAAGAACTGTAATAATGTGGTTCTCTTAGTTCTAGCACTCATCTATTTTATTTCTGCTTTTACATTGATGTTAATTTTCTCAGAAATCTTATAGAAAAACTACATATTTATAATTAAATCCCATCATATAAATACATAGTCCAACTAGTTTTCTATTTATAAAGGTAAGTATTGGTGGGGTAGGTTGGGGGAGATGTACCTCCAGTTTTCTCTGTGATAAAAAATACCTATTAAATGTCAATCTCATCACACATATTCCCCATATTCCATTCATACATATCCACATATAGATATCAAACAGGGGAGCAAATAAAACTACTTATAACCTAAGCTCAAAGCATAAGTAGGAGACAAAATAATAACAACACAAACTTTGATACACATATAAGTAGAAAGTAAACATCAAACCCAGCAGTCTTGAGTCATCACCAAAACAGAAATGTAGATGAAGCCTGGTAGGAGACAGTGGAGAGGAAGAGGGCATCCATCAATGATGGAACACAGAAGAAATCTTTCTCACCCAAGAAAGCGTGACATGTATGCAAATTTAAGAATACTGAAAACAAGTCTGAAACATGAATAAGACCACTGGCAACAAGGAAATCTTTTGAGGGAGAGATGAAAACATTTCAGGAGAATATGATCCTGGGACGCTTAGTGTTTAGCAGAAAAAAAGAAGGAAACCACAGTAAGGAACCACATTCCTGTGAAAGAATAAATCCTCCCCTAACCATAAAAGGGGTCCATTTGGTATAGTGACTGCACTTCACTTAAACAACAGAAAACCACACCTCTGAATGTTAGAAAACTATTAAACCCCGATCTCACACCATTCCTTTTAATACTGGTGCCGAAAAATATGAAATATTTAGAAAGGCACTGAACACAAGGCAATATTAAGAAATAGCAGCAGTAGAAGAAAATAGACCATGAAAATTAAAGCATTCTTCCTTAGCCTCCAACTATGAAGCAGAAAAAGCTTTAGCATGACAATCCAACCTGACTTAAATATGCTTAAACACAAACATACTGATATAAAAGGCAACACATTTCAAAAAATATTTTGAAAAATCAAGATAACAAGTGAACAAAAAAGAAAGAAATTGAGAAAAAAATAAAATTATTTGAGAAATATTTAACTTAAAAGATTGATAAGAAAGGATGAATTTAATAGAAAATAATCAAAGCAATTTAGTATATGAATCAGTAGTTAAAAGTAAAAAAATTAAATAAAAAAAGTGCCAAGAAAAAATGATATCTGTAGAAAGTAGGCAAAAGTTATCCAATATATATTTAATTAGAGATACTAAATAAAAATTAATGAAATCATGGAAAATACTAATATGTAAAACTAGTAATTAAAAAATTTAAAAAATAAAAGAAACCTCCCTTGACCTTTGGAAGTTCTGTGTACTTTGGAATAAATGAAATATTTCAGCCAAGTCTGAGAATGTTTTAAGTAACAGAATGTAAAAATAAAGAAATAATTATTTTGACTGTATAGATATATAACTAACCATTAGAAAATGCAACAATTTCAAATCACTCAAGAAAGTTTGAACTAAAATTATTATATTTGATCAATCTGTGTCATATGAAGTCTACAAAAACATAGTTTTAGACATGAAAGGACTCAGGAACACTCTACCTTGAGCCTTCCTGAGGATTTTGCCAGAGGGTGAGCTTGGTCCCATCACAAGTTACCTGGAGGTACTACCAAAAAAAAAAAAAAAAAAAAAGCTGGGGGGAGAGGCCGATAATAAATGTTTAACTCTTAGAATTTTAAATATTAGTCTTAATCAAAGTGGACTAAATGTAAATGTTATGTGTTTCCTGTATAAAGTAGAAATAACATAGCCCCCAAAATGGGGGAGAAATAAGAGAGAAAGAAGGGAAAGTAGGATGAATTAATGGATATGGCAGACAGAGTGGTATACTGGAGTGGGCTCAGATGAGTTTGCAAGAAGTGATTATGCAAATCTGAGTTTCTTTCCCTGAATGCATTTAGTGACATCATGTTGGTAGCTTGCCATTGGTAATAGTGGGAATATTTCCGTCAATGAAATAAACACACCAGAGCTTTTTCTCTCCCGACCCCTGTGGATGGCAGTTGATAAAGATTTACCAGTATGCCACTGTGCACAGATATTAAATAGGTAATAATAAAAAATAACTTAAAATTAATAAACCAAAAAACACGTTCAAGTAAAAAAAAGAAAGAAGAAAAGATAAAAGGAAGGAAGAGGAAAAGAAGGAAGAAGAGAAACAGAGAAAGACCAAGAGAAATAGAAAAGTCATTAATATAAAGGTAATCACTAGTTAAAACTACAGATCCTCCAAATTCCAAATTAAATGTCCAATTTAGCAAAAACAGAATCAAACCCAATAAATATAACAAAATCTACATAGCTGTAGTACGTAAATCTTAGCCCAAACACAATGGTCACACTACAAATACAAATAGGCTTATTAAATCTAATAACAGAAAAAGGTATTCAGATCTGGATACAAAGAGAAACCCAGCTCAATGCTGTATAATTGCTACTGTAGAGAAATGAAATAAATCTATTCAAAAAGAGTTTGTAAAAGGTGTAGGGGGCAGGAGATTGGGGGGCGGTGACAGAAAAAGTATACCAGGAAAATGCAAACATTAGGAAAAGAGTGGTTGTGATCCTGATAACAGAGAAAGAACAATTCAAGACAAAAAGCATGAAATGAGGCAACGAATGACATTTAAAAATGATTAAGACTGAAATTCATAGTGGATGTATAAGAATTATCAATATCTATGTTTATGGAACAAATAGCACAGCAAACATACAAAGAGAAAATATTTTTTAAATCAGCGATTAATAAAAACAAAACCACAAATAGTTAGAGATTGCAATACATTGCTCTCAGTTCAGGAAAGGTCAAGAGACCTCAAACAATATAACAAATAAAGTAGATCTTGAATTTTATAACTTGGTAATAAATAACACAGTCATAAACATACTCTGAACATTTGCAAAACATGACAACCTTTAAAATATCTCTATAATTTCTGGGAATAAGAGAAAATGTCAATAATATTCACTGATCTCAAAGCAATAAAAGTTGAAGAAAAAGCATAAATGAAATGGCCCTTCTTTGTGTAATATTTTAAAATCATTATTAAACAACCCTTGTATAAATGATGACTAAAATAAAATGTAGAGAATTTCTTAAAAGTAGTGATCTTGAAAACCTACAAATTAGAACACTTTTGTGGTAAAACTAAAGAAGTGATCACAAGAGAATTTGTAGCCTTGAATACTTACATAAATAAAAGCTAAATAAAATAATTGAAAAAATTTTCTGCTCAAAATGTGTAATACATGAACAACCAAATAGACTACAAAAAAGGCAAAAGTTGAGATAAATGATAAATACAGGAAAGAATGAGCTAAAAACCAGAAAAAAAGAGTAGAAATACAAACATAAAGGCAAAAAGTTAGTTTTTCAGTCAATAAATAGGCAAAAAAATTAATAAATAATTCAATCAAGAAAAAAAGTACAAGTATAGTAAATAACTGTAGTACAAAGTAAGAAATAACTAAGTAAAAGTAAAGGAAATAACTATTAAAGACAGACAATTACAAATTGGTACATAAGACAGATAGATCTGTTTCACAGAAATCTATGTAAGTACATTTGAAAACCTAGATAAAATGAATAATCTCTTAAAAAATACAGTCGTGAAAATTAACCCCAGGAGGCAACGATGGTAGATACATGAATTTATGCATTTGTAAATGTCCATAGAACCACATATCCCAATGAATGACTAAATACTCTGAATATTCACAAAACGTGAAAATATTTAAGGACACCAAAAATACCTATATAATTTCTATAAATACGAGTTAATAGCATAACATTCTCTGATCTCAAAGCAATAAAACTAAAAGTAAAAATGTAAGCAAACTAAAAACCAAAATCTAGCATCATCAACCAAGATGTCTGGGATCCCAAGAATTGAATGCAAATTGCGATAAATGAATCTAACTGTGTTACAATATGACAAATGTATTACATATTACACAAAATGAGGTGAAAGGAAAAAAGAGGCTGAATTACACAATTCTGCAAAATGATGTCTGGAAACTGTAAGGCTAAAGATCAAAGGAACCATAAATAAACATAATTCTCTGGTCGGCAAGTTTGTTTCTCATTTGGTTATAGGTAAGCAATTATGAATTTTTTTCTGCCTACGGAGATTGAACAGTGAAATAAATGGCGAATGGTGGGAACCGTATTTCTCCATGTTGGAATAGGATATTATAGATGAGCAGATGAGAAGGCTAGAATGAATCCTGTGGTGCTATATTAGAGTTAGAAACATCAACATGAACTTATGTTTATCTGAATGTATTCATAGAATATAGACAGAGACACCTTTATATATGTGTGTATATACAATGGCTAGTGATCATACATATATTAACCAAATCTGTTCCTTGAGAGGGCCTATAAACAATGACACCCGAGTAGTAATGAACATGGCCAATGCAGAGATGTAGAAAATACCATCCTCTAACAAAAGCAAGCAGGTCTTCTTAAATAAATGAATAATTTTAGGGCTGAGGCTTGAAATACGCATGATGAGCTTGCAATATCTGTAATGCCAGAAAGGAAGGAAGTTCTCTAAAAACAAAAGAATGGTGAAAAGAACAGGAGATTTGGGACGCTGAGGTGGGTGGATCACTTGAGGTCAGGACTTCGAGACCAGCCTGGCCAACATGTTGAAACCCCCATCTCTACCAAGAAAAAACAAAAATACAAAAATTAGCCAGGCATGGTGGCACATATCTGTAGTCCCAGCTAATAGGGAAGCTGAGACATGAGAATTGCTTCTGGGAGGCAGAGGTTGCAGTGAGTTGAGATTGTGCCACTTCACTCCAGCCTGGGCAACAGAGTGAGACCATGTCTAAAAAAAAAGAACATAGGAGCCAACCTGAAAGACGAAATAAATAATGCAGCATTGGATTATAACTCAAAGGATAAAATAAATATACCTGAATCAAATGAATATGAAAAAACGATTGAACAAATATATGAGGGAGAAGTAACAAATCTTCCATATAGAAAAATTCCAAATAATACATGTAGAGTTCAGCAGTTCCCACCCCTCTTGAGAATAAACTTATCTTAGTAACTCACTGTCCATGAATACAGTAGGTAAATAAATAAATAATAACTTTACAGATAAGAAACCTAACAAATACTACCTTAACCAAATCATTAAATTAGCAACATCAGTGACGTCAAGTGGACATCATGTATTACCTAAAATCCAAAATATATTACCCAGGTGGTAAAATACTTGTACACTAAGAATTAACAAAACTTTGATGAAAAAAATTAAAGGAGACACAAATAAATGGAAAGACATCCTGTATTCATGAATAGGAAGACTTAGTTTTGTTAACACTTCATATATTACCCAAAGCTATCTATAGATTCAATGTGTTTCCTATCAAAATACCAACGACATTTTTCACAGTGATAGAAAAATAATCCTAAAACACATATGGAACCATAAAAGACCCTAAATAGCCAAAGCAATATTGGGAAAGGAAAACAAAGCTGGAGGTATCACATTTCTGACTTCAAAATATATTACAAAGCAACATTAATTAAAGTAGTATGGTAACGGCATAAAAACAAACATATGGATCAATGGAACAGAATAGAACAGAGATATAAGAAATAAACCCACCCTTATACTATCAACTGATCTTTGACAAGGATGATGCTAAGAATACACAATGAGGAAAGATAGTATCTTCAACAAATGACCACGGTAAAACCATATATCTACATGTAAAATAATGAAATTGGGCTGATTTTTTTTGCATTATACACTAAAGTCAAGGAAAAATTTATTAAAGATTTAAACAGAAAGCCTAAAAGTCTGAAAATCTTAGAATAAGAGAGAGGAAAAGCTTTATGGCATTGGCCCAGACCATAATTTTTTGATTATGACACAAAAAGAACAAGAAACTAAAGCAAGAAAAGACACTGGGACTATATCAAACTAGAAGTCATCTGCAAAGCAAAGGAAACAATAAACAGAGTCAAAAGGCAACCACCAGAGTGGGAGAAAATATTTGCAAGTCATATATCTGATAAAGAGTTAACATTTACAATTGCTACAGAGAGAATAAAATACCTAGGAATACAACTTACAAAGGACTTGAAGCACCTCTTTAAGGAGAACCACAAACCACTGCACAAGCAAATAAGAAAGGACACAAACAAATGGAAAAATATTCCATGCTCATGGATAGGAAGAATCAGTACTGTGAAAATGGCCATACTGCCTAAAGTAATTTGTAGATTCAGTGCTATTCCCTTCAAGCTACTAGTGACTTTCTTTGAATAGCTGGAAAAAATTACTTTAAATTTCATTTGGAACCAAAAAAGAGCCTGTATAGCCAAAACAATCCTAAGCAAAAATAACAAACCTGGAGACATCACATTACCTGACTTCAAACTACACTACAAGGCTACAGTAAACCAAACCACATGGTACTGGTACCAAAGCAGACATACAGACCAATGGAACAGAACAGAGACCTCAGAAATAACACCACACATCTACAACCATCTGATCTTCAACAAACCTGAAAAAAACAAGCAATGTGGAAAGGATTCCCTATTCAATAAATGATGCTGGGAAAACTGGCTAGCCATATGCAGAACACTGAAACTGGACTCCTACCTTACGTATTATACAAAAAATAACTCAAGATGGATTAAAGACTTAAATATACAACCCCAAACCATAAAAAGCCTAGAAGAAAACCTAGGCAATACCATACAGGATATAGGCACGGGAAAAGACTTCATGACAAAAACACCAAAAGCAACTTCAATAAAAGCCAAAATTGATAAATTGGATCTAATTAACCTAAAGAGCTTCTGCACAGCGAGAGAAACTGTCATCAGAGTGAACAGGCAACCTACAGAATGGGAGAAAATTTTTGCAATCTACCCATCTGATAAAGTTCTAATACCTAAAATCTACTAGAAACTTAAACAAATTTACAAGAAAGAAACCAACAACCCCAACAAAAAGTGTGCAAAGGATATGAATAGACACTTCTCAAAAGAAGACATTTATGTGGCCAACAAACATAAGAAAAAAAGCTCATCATCACTGATCATTAAAGAAATGCAAATCAAAACCACAATGAGACAGCATCTCATACCAGTCAGAATGGTGATTATTAAAAATTCAGGAAACAATAGATGTTGGTGGGGCTGTGGAGAAATAGGAACGCTTTTACACTGTTGGTGGGAGTGTAAATTAGTTAAACCATTGTGGAAAACAGTGTGGCGATTCCTCAAGGATCTACAACCAGAAATACCATTTGACCTAGCAATCCCATTACTGGGTATATACCCAAAGGATTATAAATCATTCTACTATAAAGACACATGCACATGTATGATGAACAATGAGAACACATGGACACAGGGAGGGGAACAACATACACCAGGGCCTGTCGGTGGGTAGGTGGAAAGGAGAGGGAGAGCATTAGGACAAATACCTAATGCATGCAGGGCATAAAACCTAGATGATGAGGAGAATCGCTTGAACCCAGGAGGTGGAGATTGCAGTGAGCCAAAATCTCGTGCCACTGTATTCCAGCCTAGCGACAGAGCGAGACTCCATCTCAAAAAAAGAGAGAGAGAAAAAAAAAACCACCTAGATGATGGGTTGATAGGTGCAGCAAACTACCATGGTGCATGTATACCTATGTAACAAAACTGCACATTCTGCACATGTATCCCAGAACTTAAATAAAGTTTTTTTTAAAAAAAAAGAGAGAAAAAGGCATTAATATCCAAAACATATTAAAAACTATTACAACTAATAGCAAAAACAAACAAAAACAAATCCAAATAACTTAATTATAAGATGGGCAAAACATCTGAGTAGACATTTTTCCAAAGACATACACATGGTCAACAGATATGTGAAAAGATGCTCAACTTAACTTATCATCAAGGAAATCCAAATCAAAACCACAATGATATATCACTTACACCTGTTAGGATGGCCATTATAAAAGAAAACAAAAAGTATTTGTGAGGATGTGAAGAAATTGGAATCCTTGTACCTTGGTGGTTGAAATATAAAATAGTTCGGCAGCTATGGAAATAATATGGGGATCCCTCAAAAATTTTAAATAGAACTAACATAACCCAGCAATTTCACTTCTGAATATATATACAAAGGAATTTAAATCACTATATTGAACAGATATCTCTAATCTCATGCTCATTGCAGCATTATTCACAATGGCCAAGATATGGAAACAACCTAAATATCCATGGATAGATGAATGGATATACTGTGGTGTATACATACAATGAAATATTATTCACCCTTGAAAGTGAAATTCTGCCATTATTATAAGTAAAATTAGCCAGTCACAGAAGGACAAATATTGCATGATTTCGCTTATATGATGTACCTAAAATAATCAAACTCAGACACAGAGAGTAGAATGGTGGTTGTCAGGGCCTAAGTTGAAGGGCAAATGGGGATTTGCTCTTCAATATACAAAAGGATATAAAGGCATATATAGGATATAATATATACGATATATACATACGTAAAGGGTATATAAAGGATATAAAGAGATATAAAGTTTTAATCATACAAGGTGAATACATTCTAGAGATTTGCTGTACAATATTGTGTCTATGGTTAAAAATGTTATATTGTGCACTTAAAAATGTCTTAGGAGGGTAGATCTTATGTTAAGTATTCCTTCAACAATAAAAAGAAAAGAAGTTTATGTGGGAAAATAAGCTTCCAAGTATATGTATGAAAATTCAAAAGAAGAAAAGCAATGAAGGAATAAGAGAACTAAATATAGTATATATAAACCCCCTATAATTAAAAGGATATACTAATGCAGAAATACACAAAGAAACCAATTGAAAAGAAGAGAAATTCCAAATATAGGCCAATGTGCATATGAAATTTTAGTACATGGTAAAGCAGGCATCTCATATCAGTTAGGTGTTCAGTAATTTTAAAATTCATAAAGTTTTAAAACCTAAAGAGTCAGTTGGACAACGTTAAGATTCACACCTAATATAATTCTATAGAACAATTTCCAAATAGATCTGAAATATAACCACCAAGCAAAACAGAAAAAATAATAATTTATTACTGTGATGGATGAAGGTGTTTTCTTTTTTTGTTAAAATCCACAAGCAATAAAAAACATATTGATAATTTAACCACTTGAAAAAATATTTTCATAGAAAAAAATATCGTAAGCAAAGCCAAAAGAAAAGAGAAAATATTTCCCATAAATACTATATTAAAAGAAGAAAAAGGCTAACCTACTTAACATATGATAAGCATTTAAAAATCTTTTAAAACAAAATTTAATGCATAAGTAGACCCCCAAATATACAAAATCATGAGGAAACAGTTTACAACATAAGATTTATATTTTAAAAAGCTTACATTTAAACATTTCAAAAACACTCAACTTTTCTCATAATAAAACATGAAGATTAAATTTAGACTTAGATACCATTTCTCACTTACAAAATCAGCAAAAATTTTAAAGCTAAACAACATGCTTTGTTGGCAAGGCTATAAAGGAAATAGTTCTCTCATTTACTCATGTGGGAATGAAAAGTTGGACCACATATATGAGAGGAAATTTGGCAATTAACACAAAATTACCCTTTCCTACTCCTAAAAATTTATGTTAGGTACTTCATACTATGAAATAACATATGTTCAAAGTTATTTGCAATGGTATCATATGTAAAAGCAAATATTAGAAAAATATTAATATTCACCTGTAGGAGACTGAGTATAAATAGACAATTATGCAGCTGTAATAATAATTAGAAAGATTCAGATTTCCAAGATACAGTGTTAACTAAATATAAGTATTTAAAAGTATAAGAAAGCCCAAGTATATTTCTATATTGATTTCAGTGAAAACCCCCTGTATCTTAATTTTTCTATTAAATTTAAATTATTTCACATTGAGTTTGAACTTATAATCAAATAATGTCAATTAACAGACTAAGAAAATTCTCATTGTATAGGCTGACATCCACATTCACATTTTTCATTTTCCAAGGTAAGGTGAAATCACAAATACAACGTTAAGAAGTCACTTACTCAATTTGATACAGCTCCAACAATTTCAAGGGGATTCAATGTTGAAGGAAGCAATTTTCTTTATTTAATCCCATTTTCTCTTATTTTTCTTGTCTTTTTTTTGGTTTACTCTATGATCAGCTTGACAAATGCCAACTTTTACATAAATGTTTGCATTTTAAAGGATGAGAGGAAGATTAAGGCATCTATATGTTCTCTAGAAAGCCAACCTATATATACTAGTGTGGAAATAAGTAGCTAAGATTTACCAAGAAACAAATACAATAATTTCTTAAAATATAAAGCTTCCTGAGATTATATTTGGAAATAAAAAGTAAAATGTGCCTTTTTTTTTTTTTTAAAGAACTACATTTTGCTGGTGGGAAATCAATATTTCTGAAAGGTTAGAGTGTTAGTTATTTTGGAATGCTTATGGCAATGATGATCACATTGACATTGGTTTGTCTACTTCCAGGTTGGGAGCACGTATAAGATGGGAAAGGTAATTATAAGGCCTTTGAGGTAATTTATTCTTACCCTTTAATGTCTGATAATACATTAATGAGGCAGTTAAAATCTCTAGGCTAAAAAGTAAGTTTAGGTTATATCACAACCAAAGTTAGTAAAGAAAAGCCAAATAGAGTAATCTTAACAGAATTTACTCCTCTTACATGACTCTACACTTAGACAAGGTAGCATTCAATATGTTTTAAAATAAATCCGCTAAGTTTTCCTACTTTATATGCCCTGTTTTGATTCTCTGTTTTAATAACCGAATTTCTCAAATATTATCAAGGGAAATTTTAAATTTGTGTGTTTTGGAAAGAAATTTAGCTCGTATGTACTCCTGAGAATCTGATTCTCAGTGAACTTTATGTCCTTTGCCAGTTCTATCTATCTATCTATCTATTGTCTATTTAATTTATTTTATTATTTTAGGTTCGGGGGTACAGATGCAGGTTTGTTACATGGGTAACTTGTGTGTCACTGAGGCTTGGTATATGAATAAACCTGTTACCCACATAGTGAGCATGCAGTTTAAATCTCTTAGAAAATACCTAGAGAACAGTACTCAAGTACATTTTGCTTCTTGTACAGCACACACTTTTGCTTTTACAAGCTATATATACAAATAAACTTTCTTTGGAAATAGTTTGACAGATACCTTAGCTTTTTCCATTTTGAGGAGGTAGTAGAAAAAGTTTTCAGAAGAATGCAAGACAGTCAAAGGGAGCTTTCAGAGGAAAAAGCACACTTATATACTCTGACATATCTTGTAAGTGCAAATTACTAGCAAGCATAATTATCATCTTGGAATTCATATCTATTTGGTAGTATAGGAAAATTTTAAAAAGAGAGTGAAAAAGTAAAGTTCTACTTGTAAGGAAAAAAGAATGAGAAAAGAGTGATGTTAAGTGTGAAAGGACTTGACTACATGTCTATAATTTAACCTCAGATGTTCCAAAAATGTGAGATGTTATCTAAATAAATGCTCTTTGGTTTTATGATATTCAGTTGACTTGAGAGTACGTGGAAATGTTCTCAATTTCCTCTGCTTAAAATATTTTAACTTGTCAAATTATTATTCCTTTTTGAGACAGAATTTCACTCTATTGCCCAGGCTGGAGTGCAGTGGTGGGATCATGGCTCATTGCAGCCTTGAATTCCCAGGCTTAAGTGATCCTCTTCCTTCAGCCTTCCAAGTAGCGGGGACTACAGGCATGCACCACCATATCCATCTACTTACTTTTTTTTTTTTTTTTTTTTTTAGAGATAGGTTCTCACTATGTTGCCCAAGCTGGTCTTGAACTCCTGGCTCAAGCAATCTTCTTGCCTCTGCCTCCCAAACTGTTAGGATTGCAGACATGAGCCACTGCACCAAACCATAATTATTATAACTAAACAGCAAAAACTACTTGCATATCATTTTTGTAAAAAATGTAAATTTTCTACATTAAAAATACAGATAAAACATCAAAATTTAATTTTACTGAATTTTTCAACACTGGAAAACTCAAGCTATTAAGGGAACATCTGTATTTAACTTTCAAAAAAAACCCTTATTTTTCAGACTTGGAAAATAATATCTGCATTTTTTCAATGTGCAGGCTATCCTGTATTTGTAATTTTATTATCTCCTGAAAACTGAAAGTAAATCTACTGAATGCAGTGCTTCTGCAATGACTAGTGTCAGTGGATTCAGGTGAGTATGATTATTCTAAGGGTTATCCTAAGCTTAACGTTGTAATAATGGAGAGTTTTTCAGTTGTACTTGGTTTCTTAACATTCTCTGATATCTAACCTATGATAAGGAGTCAAATTTAACTTAATGGTTTAGTTAAGAAAAGAAACAAGGATACCCTAGAGGAAAAATATATAAATAAACACTTCAATAAGCTCTGGTTCCAGTTGCATCCCTGGTTCCCCATAGCACTGAGCATGACAAGGTATTGTCCACTTTCTAAGCTCCCAGTTTCATTTGTTATAAATATGGAGTGAAAAGAGAGCTACCCTGAGAGTTAGAAATTATTTTTTCTTCTCACCATAAACTAGGACTTTCTAACTTTGCTTGGGCCTATGTTATTTCTGCAGAATGTACTTAATAGCTTCAGACAACACAATTTCAGTTGCTCTGTATAGTAATAACTAGTTTCATATTGAGCATTGTAAATTACAAATCAATACAGACTTAGAGCTAGGTAAATATATCTCTTGGTTTTCTGACTTTCACTGAAGGAAAGGTGAAGATAGAAGGAATCTAAATAATGTTGATGTCACTTACTTGGCATTCTCAAAATAATACCTAGCCACAAGTATTATTTTAAAACTTTATTATCTGTCTAAATCCTAAGTCTTGTTTCTGATGAATTCTAAAAGCAGCTCTCAGTATTATGCTTTTACGATGCTAAATTGTTGTTATAACCAAAATTTCATTAAACCTGAAAATGTTTTAGAGGAATAGGCACTTTCTAGAAATTCTGTACATGGAAAAAAAATAAGATCCTCCCCTGATGACTTACTGAATGCAATGTAAGTAAATTAATCATTTTTGCTGTCTCTGACATGATAAAGTTGTTTGGCACAAATGAAGGCATATACAAAATTGATGGGCAATTTCTTTTAAATTACAATTGAGATGGGATGAGCTGCCAAGATTTCTTTTATGAAGCAATCTCACAAGTGTCTCTTGGGCTGAAATTCTTGTAAGAGAATGTTTAACTCAGGCTGTGCCACTTATTTAAAACATGCATATCTAGTGTACACACCCAGCTGAAATCAGCCAAGAAATGTCAGATTTCTATGCTTAATTATCCAAAATAGAATCAATTCTAATAACATGGAATAAGCCCTTGTCTGTGTTGGGTGTCTTTAGTTGTTATCTCAGCTAGACCTCTATCATTCACTGTGTAATCTTTGCCATGACTCCAAACCTGTTTGGTTTTCACTCTCTCATCTGTAAAAGACAAGAGATGGTTTGAATCACTGGTTTTCCACTTCATAGTCTGTTATGGGTTGAATTGTGGTTCTCCCAACATTTATATGTGGAACTCCTAACCCCCAGTACTTTATGATGTGACATTACTGGGGAATAGGGTTGTTGCAGATGTAATTAGTTAGGTTAGGTTGAGGTAACACTAAAGTAGGTTGAGTCCCTTAATCCAATAACATTAGTTTCAATTTGGAATAGTACAGTAGAATGGGACAACCAGTTTAACAAAGAGTAAGAAAAGACATGCTAGTCAATTACTGTTTGACAAATCAAGATCATGTTTTATAATAAAGTATGATGTAAATATTCTTCAATTGCAGACAGCACGAGTTGTAAAAAAAATTAGTTCTGTTTAAGAATCATTTAACTAGCAAAGAATCACAAGTAATATTTTATAAATAATTTTTAATGGGAGAAAATTCTAGCATATTCATGCAGATAGTGCTATAGCATGGTGAACTGAAAATTAGCACCCAAAGATATCCATGTCCTAATCCCCAGAACTTTCAAATATTTTCTTATATAGCAATAGAGATATTGCAGATATGATTAAATCAAGTATCTTAATATTGAAAGCTAACGTAGATTATCTGGGTGGGCCTTAAATGTAATCACAAGCATCCTAATAGAAAGGTGGCAAAGGGAGATTTCACTCTAGAAGAGGAATAGGAGATGTGATGACAGAACAAGAGATTGGCATGGTGTGATGAAGGATTACAAGCCCAGGATTTGGGGAGTCCTCCCAATGCTAGAAAAAGGAAAGAAATGAAATATCTCCTCAGAGCCTCCAGAAGGAACAAGCCCTACTTACACTACACTTTATTCCATGGAAACTGACTTTGAACTTCTGACCTCCAGAACTCTAAAAGAACACATTTTTGTTGTTTTAAGCCACTAAGTTACAGCAAGAGTAAAATAATACATATAACATCTCACACTTTTTTTTTGAATTAGAATTCTTTCCTTTCCCCTTTCTACATAATTCCCTCTCAATCTAAAACAGTATAGGCAACTTTTAGCCAGATCACTCCAATCTTTTCCAACTCAATGGATTCAATAAGAATGATTCATTAATAGTTAGGGAAGCTTTTCCCCCTCTGCTCTACTGTGCAAGAGGAAGTTTTTATACCTGTTTAACTCAAAGTAATGATGGGTAGATACCTACTGCATACATACTCAATTACCAGAAACGCTATGAATATGAAATGTGGGTATCATTGAACTATCAACTCAATGCATAGCAACAAGCTACTACTGTTGGACCGTCATCTAGAGGGAGAGGTTTTGTGAGACCTTTCAAATCATACTAGTTCATATTAGGTGTTGCACAAATTGGAAGATATAAATCAGAGGATATAAGTTGTCTGAGCCATTGAAAATACACTTATTGAAATAAATGTCCATTCCCGTTTTCAACCTAAAAGCAAAAATTTTATGAATTTTAAGAACTCTTATTTTTGAGTCACTGCCAACCTACCTAGTGATTGTCATTAATTAGAGTCAAAATATTCTTTTTAACTTTTGTTTTAGGTTTAGGGGTACTCATGCAGATTTGTTATAAGGTCAGTTGCATGCTATGGGAGTTCGATGTGCAGATTATTTTGTCACCAGGTAATAATCATAGTGCCCTATAGGTAGTTTTTTGATCATCTCCCTCCTCCAACCCTCCACCCCAGTGTAGGCTCTGGTGTCTATTGTTCCCTTCTTTGTGTCCATGTGTACTCAAAGTTCAGCTCCCACTTATGAGTGAGAACATGCAGTATTTGGTTTTCTGTTCCTGCATTAGTTTGCTTACAATAATGGCCTCTAGTTTCATCCACGTTGCTGTAAAAGACATGATCTCATTCTTCATTTTATGACTGCGTAGTATTCCATGGTATATATGTACCACATTTTCCTTTTCCAGTCTATCACTGATGGGCATTTAGGTTGATTCCATGTCTTTGCTATTATGAATGGTGCTGCAGTGAAGGTATGTGTACATGTGTCTTTATGGTAGGATGATTTAAATTTCTTTGGGTATATACCCAATGATGGGATTGCTGGGTCAAATAGTAATTCTGTTTTAAGTTATTTGAGAAATTGTTATGCTGCTTTCCACAATGGCTAAACTATTTACATTCCCACCAGCAGTTTATAAGCATTCCCTTTCCTCCACAACCTCACCAGTATTTGTTATTTTTTATTTTTTAAAAGTAGCCATTCTGACTAGTGTGAGATGGTATCTCATTGTAGTTTGATTTCCATTTCTGTAATAATCAGTGATGTTGAGCATTTTTTCTTATGCTTGTTGGTCGCATGTATGTCTTCTTTTGAAAACTGTCTTTTCATGTCTTTTGCCCATGTTTTAATGTAGTTGTCTTTTGCTTTTTAATTTGTTTAAGTTCCTTATAGACTCTGGGTATTACACCTTTGAGGGGTACACTTTGCAAACATTTCTCTCCCATTCTGCAGGTTCTCTGTTTACTCTGTTGATAGTTTCTTTTGCTGTGCAGAAGCTCTTTAGTTTAATTAGGTCTCATTTCTCAATTTTTGTTTTTATTGCAATTGCTTTTAGTATCTTCATCATGAACTCTATCCCAGAGCCTATGTCCAGAAAGGTATTTCCCAGTTTACCTTCCAGGGTTTCTGTAGTTTTTGGTTTTAGCCTTAAGTCTAACTCATCTTGAATTCATTTTGATATATGGTATAAAGAAGTGGTCTAGTTTCAGTTTTCTGCATATGGCTAGCCAGTTATTCCAGCACCAGTTATTGAATAGGTATCCTTTTCCTGGGCTTGTTTTTGTTGGGTTTGTTGAAGATCAGATTGTTGTAGGTATGTGGCATTTTTGCTGGGCTATGTGTCTAGTTTTGTGTCTATCTTTGTATGCTGTTTTGGTTCCCATAGCCTTATAGTATACTTTGAAATCAGATAACATGATGCCTCCAGCTTTGTTCTTTTTGCTTAGGGATTGCCTTGTCTATTTGGGCTCTTTTTAAGTTTCGTATAAGTTTTTAAATAGATTTTAAAAAAATATTCTGTGAAGAATGTCATTGGTAGTTTGTTAGAAATAGCATTGAATTTGTAAATTGCTTTGGGCAGTGTGGCCATTTTAACAATATTGAATCTTCCTATTTGTGATCATGGAATATTTTTCCATTGTTTGTGTCCTTTCTGATTTATTTGAGCAGTGTTTTGTAATTCTCATTGTAGAGATCTTTCACCTATCTGTTTAGCTGTATTCCTAGGTATTTTATTCTTTTGTGGCTATTGAGAATGGAGTTGTATTCTTGGCTCTCAGCTTGGATGTTGTTGGTATATAGATATGCTACTGATTTTGGTACTTTGATTTTGTATCCTGAAACTTTGCTGAAACTGTTTTTCAGATATAGGAGCTTTAGGGCAGAGACTATTTGGTTTTCTAAGTATAGAGTCATATTGTCTGCAAACAGATAGTTTGACTTCATGTGTTCCTATTGCATATGTTTTCTTTCTTTCTTTTGCTTGACTGCTCTGGGTAAGAACTGCAGTGCTATGTTGAATAAGAATAGCAAGAGTGAGCATTCTTCTCTTGTTTCAGTTCTCAAGGGGAATATAGTCAAAGTATTTTTTAAAAAATATATTTCCAAACAATGAAAATATATTTTCTGCCTTGACTCTACCATTCTTGTTGAAATGGCCATTGCAGTAGATATTTCTCCTGAGATAGGATAAAAGAAGATCAATTTTATTCAAGAAACTCAAGATTGGCCTCCAATATTTTTAATTTTTTAATAAAAGGATCACTTTTATTCTATAGGATAATAATTTATTTTATTTTGTTATGTAGTAAATGATATCAATGCATATGCTAATAATGTGACAAAATAAGAAAAAAAATGAAGAGGTCAAATGGTTAAAACCCCATAGTAAAGAGAACATTTAGAAATCAGGCAGAAAAAAATAACATATTACATGTGAAGAAAAATGTAGAATACCTGCTGACTTTGTATTGGGAATAAAGCAATCCAGAAGACAATAAAACAATAACTTTAAAGTGATAAAAAGTATGTCGACACAAATGCAACAACACTTCCCTAAAGGGTCTATTATGCTGTTGAAAATCTTTCAAAGGCAAAATAAAGAAAATTTGTCTCCAGCCGGTCTGTATTATAAGAAATGTTACAATAAATTCTTCAAGTGGAAAGCTAAAGGTAGCAGATGGAAACTTGCTTCTATACAAAGGAATAAACATTATTTAAAATGGTAAACAAATGGAAAGAAGATAATATTTTTTCATTTGATTTCCTTAAAATGGAATTAACTGTTTAAAGCAAAAATAGCAACAATGTAGCATGTTTTATATCATATGTAAAAATAAAAGTAGAGATAATAATAGTACAAAAAAATGCAAGAGGGTACTAAAAAATGTTGCTAATTTTTAAAAATATTTCCCATGTAGTGGAATAATATTATTTGGAGGCTAATGTAATAATTTAAAGATGTTTACTGTAAGCATCAGAGAAACCAGTAAAATTAAAGTATAGGACTATCAGTCAAATAAAGAAAATAAAATTGAATACGGCACTGAAAGTTATAATACTGAAAGCAGACAGGAAAAGAAAGATAAGGAATAAAGAACAGATGGAATACATAGAAAACAAATAGCAAGACAGTAGACTTAAACACCAATATATTGATGATCATATTAAATACAAATAAAAATAGTCTTTCGGACTGGATATTTTAAAAAAGGAGACCATCTATATGCTATTACAGGAAACACACTTAAAATAAAAATATTGATAAATTAAAATGAAAATAATATATAATATACATCATGTAAATACTAATCATGAGAAAACTGAGGCTTTGTTAATAGTACCCCAAGTAGATCTCAAAAAACAAATATTACTAGGATAAAAAATACATTTTATGATGATAAAACATCTATAAGTCAAGATGAAATAATTATAAATATATGATGCTTGATAACAGTGTGTCAAAACAACATGAGCAAAAACAACAAAATTGAAGAAGAAATAAATGCATCTGAAATAGTTATTGGTGATTACAACAATCCTCTCTCAATACTAGAGAAAAGCAGTAGACATAAGTTAATAGGAAAATGTAAGACCTGAACAGCACTATCAAATGAATTTACACAATTAAATTTTTTAGATCTCAACACTCAACTATAGCAGAATATACATTCTTTTCCAGTGAACATAGAACATTCACAAATATCCATACACTAGTTCATGAAATAAAACTCAACAAAGTAAAGCAAAAATAGAGTTAAACTATAGCTGTAATTTGTAAGAAAAAGATACCTAGATGAAACACAAGTATTTGTGAATAGAAAAAAAAAAGTACAGTAAGAAAGGCCAAGGGACAAAGAAGAAATCACTAAGGACATTGGTAAATCTGTTAAACTTAATGATATTGAAACACAAATGCCAAACTTTAGGAATAAAATTAACAAAGTACTTAGAGGGAAATTTATAAGTTAAAAAATCTGTATTAAGAAATAATAAGGTCTGAATCAGTTATCTCAGACATATGCAGCTGGAAAAGGAGTAAAACCACCATTAGTAGAAGAAATGGAATGATAAGGTTAAAGCAAACATTACTAAAATACAAAACATAAAAGAGAAAACAAATGACACTAAAAGCTTTTCTTGGAAAAGATTAATAATATTGACAAATATCTATCTAGACTGATTAATAAAATAAACATCTAAATGACCAAAAACAAATTATTCTTGTTTGCAGATGACATAATCTTGTATTTAGAAAAATCTAAAAACTCCACCAAAAATCTATGAGAATTGACAAACAAATTCAGTAAATTTGCAAGGTATAAAATCAATATATAAAATCAATATCGTTTCTATTTGCCAAGAATGAACAATCTGAAAAAGAAATTAAAAAGTTATCCTATTTACAATAGCCACACACAAAATTAAATACCCAAGAATTAACCAAAGAAGTGAAAGATCTCTATAATGAAAACTGTAAAACACTGATGAAAGAAATAAAAAATGACACCAAAAAATAGGAGAATATTCCATGTTTGTGTACTGGAAAAACTAATATTGTTAAAATGTCCTTACTACCCAAAGCAATCTACAGATTCAATGCAATCCCTATGAAAATACCAATGACATTCTTACAGAAACAGAAAAAACAATCTTAATATTTAAATGGAATCACAAAAGACCCAGAATAGCCAAAGCTATGCGAAGCAAAAAGAACAAAATTGGAGGAATCACACTATGTGACTTCAAAGTATGCAACAGAGCTATAGTAATCAAAACAGCAGAGTACTGACATAAAAACAGACACACAGACCAATAAAAAGGAACAGAGAACCCAGAAACAAATCCACACACTTTCAGTGAATTCATTTTTTGACAAAGGTGCCAAGAACATACATTTTATTGTTAGCCTCTTCAATTAATAGTCTGGGAAAACTGAATATCCATATGCAGAAGAATGAAACTAGACCCCTCCCAATTCTGTCTCCATATATAAAAATCAAATCAAAATAGATTAAAAACTGAAATCTAAGACCTGAAACTATGAAACTAATACAGCAAAACATTGGGGAAAATCTCTAGGCCATTGGTCTGGGTAAAAATTTCATAAGCAGTACCAAATAAGCACAGGCAACCAAAGCAAAAATAGACAGATGGAAACATATCAAGTTAAAAAGCTTCTGTACTACAAAGGACACAGTTAACAAAATGAAGAGACAACCCACAAAATGGGATAAAATATTTGCAAACTACCCATTTGTCAAGGGATTAATAACCAGAATATATAAAGAGCTCAAACTACCACCATAATAGAAAAATCTAATAATCTGATCAAAAATGGGCAAAATATTTGAATAGATATTTCTCAAAAGAAGACACACAAATGGCAAACAGGCATATGAGAAGGTGCTCAACATCATTGATCCTCAGAGAAATGCAAATCAAAACTTCAATGAGATATTGTCTCATCCCAGTTAAAATGGCTTATATCCAAAAGACGGGCAATAACAAATGCTGGCGAGAATGTGGAGAAAAGGCAAACCTTGTACACTGTTGGAGAGAATGTAAATTATTACAGCCAGTATAGAGAACAGTTTGGAGATTCCTCAAAAAACTAAAAATTCAGCTACCATATGATCCTGCACTCCCACTGCTGGGTATACACCCAAAAGAAAAAAAATCAATATATCAAAGAGATATTTGCACTCCTGTGTTTGTTGCAGGACTGTTTACAACAGCTAAGATTTGGAGGAAACCGAAGTGTCTCTAAATAGATGAATAGCTAAAGAAAAGGTGGTACATATACACAATAGAGGACTAGTCAGCCATAAAAAGGAATGAGATCCAGTTGTTTGCAACAACATCAATGGAACTGGAGATCATTATGTTAAGTGAAATAAGCCAGGCACAGAAAGACATACATTGCATGTTCTCACATATTTGTGGGATCTAAAAATCAAAACAAACTCATGGACATGGCAAGTAAAAGGATAGTTACCAGAGGCTGGAAAGGATAGTTGAAATAGTAGGGGGATGTGGGGTTGGTTAATGGGTACCAAAAAAAAAAAAAAATCAGAAACAATAAATAAGACCTAGTATTTGGTAGCACAACAGGGTGACTATAGTCAATAATAACATCATTGTACATTTTAAAATAACTTAAAGATTTTAATTGGAATGTTTGTAACTCCAAGCATGCTAGAGGTTAGGAAAACTCCATTCTCCATGATGTGCTTATTTTATATGCATGCCTATATCAAAACATCTCATGTACCCATAAATAGTAGGGTACACCTACTATGTACCCACAAAAAGTAAAAAAATGAAAAAGACAAATATCAAAAATTAAAAAGGGAACATTACTGTAGATTATAAACATATTTTTAAAGTTAGAGAATATTAAAAATTTCATTATAAAAATTAGGTATCAAAAATGCCCAATGCAAAGAAATGAGGAAAAGAAAATATGAAATACATTGGGAAACAAGGAAAAGAGAAACACAATGATATACCTAAATATAATTTTTCAGGAATTTCATAAATAAATATTGTCTAATTCATCAAGGTTCAACAACCTAGATGAAATGCAAAACAGTTTCAAGATATCATTATTAAAAAATATTTAAGAATACATGCAAAATCAATAGCCTAGAAATATATTAAAGATACTGAATTCACAATTAAAAATTCATATAAAGTTAATCCCAAACCTTGGTCACTTTACTAGAAAACTCTATGAAATATTTAAGAAAGATATAATAACAATTCTACTAGGAAGTCAGAAAATACAGGAGAAAATAACACTCTCCAGTACATTTTACTAGACTACTGTTATCCTAATACCTAAAGCAGAGAAAAATACTGTAAGAAAAGAACATTGTAGGCAAACTTTCTCATGAATATAGAAGCAAATATGTTTAGAAAAATAATAACAAATTGTATCCAGCAAAGTATAACTTATTTCAGCAATGAAAGATCAGTTAACATTGGAAAACTAAATCAATTTAATTTACCACATTAACAGAATAAAGAAAAAGGCCATAAGTCATTGTAATAGATGCAGAGAAAGCATGTCAAAATTATAAACCCATTTATGTTAAAAACTTGAAGAAACATAAGAACAATGAAAAACATGTACCGCAGAATTAAGAAGAAGGCAATTAAATTGGCTATTCATTTTTTAAAAAATAAAAAAGGAAAGAAAACACCAAAACTTTGATCTATAACTCATGCCAGACTCCCCAAAACCAAATATTATTTTAAAAAAACTATAAAACTTCCTTTAGAAAACATAATATATAATTTCTGCAAAAAAGTTAAGGGAAAAATGTTAACTTCCAAATTGAATATCAAAATTTAAATTTTGCACTTTAAAAGACAGCATTAAAAATTAAAAGGCAAGTATTTATAATACTTATTTCAGTTGAAAGACTGGTATTCAAGATTACATATATTTTAACTTATACAGCCTAAAATAAAAAAGCAAACAACTTAACTAAAAATGTTCAAAATATAACCAAAGGATATCAGGAAGATATTTTTCAGTAATATAACTGTTTTATATCTTGATTATGGTATTGGTTACAAAACTGTGTGCTTTATTAAAATTCATTATATGCCAAAGCAAATAAATTTAGTGTATGTAAATATAAAAATTAATCAAAATATTTTAACAGTTTCTTCCAAAAAAAGTAAGCCAATAAATACATGAAAGGATGTTAAACATCATTACAACTAGGAAGATACAAGTTAAAACCCCCTACACAGGCTACAATTAAATTTAAATGACTAAAAATACCTAGTGTTGATAAGAATGTTTTACAGCAACTGGAATTTTTACTCATTGCTGTTCAAAGTATAAAATGGTACAACCACTAGAGAAAATAATCAGTTCACAAAGAATTGCATATACACTTACTAAGTGACACAGTATTTCAACTCATGAATATTTAGTCAAGAGATATAAAAATTTGTATTTATGGAAATTCTTGCATTTAACCATAATGCTCCTTATTCACATTGGTCCCAACCTAAAAGCAATCAAATGTCTATAGCCTGAAGAATGGATAAACAATTTGTGGAATATACAATGACATACAGATCAGCAATTATAATTAATAAACTACTTATTATGCACAATATGTGTGATCCACTACAACATCATGTCCAGTGATAGAAGCTAAAAACAAGAGTCCATACTGTAAACTTTTGTATATATAGTAGACTAGAAATGGCAAAACTAAACCATAGTAATTTGCTAAGAAGGTAGATCTTATGTTGAGTTCTTTCACAATAATAATTTAAAAATAATAAATACATTAAGCAATAAATAATAATAATAAATCAAGAAGGTGAGAGAAAACATTGGGGTGATGGATTTGTTTATGGCATTGACTGTGATAATGGTTTCACAGGTATATATTTATCTCCAAACTCATCAAGTTGCACATATATTAAATACATACAGCTTTTTAATGTCAATTATACCTCAGTAGTGCTTACAAACATACACACACATAAGAAGGCACATTAGTGATTTCCAGGAGCCTGGAGGTGAAAAAACAGGGTAGAAGCAAGGTTTGTGGGAGGATGACTGAAAAGGGAACAAGCAAACTCTCTGGAGGGATGAAAATATTCTACATCATGACTGTAGTGATGGTTATAGAAAGGTATAATTTTGTCAAGACTCATTAAACTGAATGTTTAAAACAAATGCATCTTTTTGTGTACTATATACCTTAATAATGTTGATCAAAAAGAAAAATGCATAGAATATATATTTCTAACACAATTCTAACACATGTCTGCTACACGTGGCATATACAAAATTAAAGAAGAGTTTACAGAAAATACTTGTCAAGGAGTGGTCTAGCCTCCTGAAGGAAAAAAAGAAAGAGAGACAGAGAGCTAATTTTAACCAAACATTGAAGATTGGAGAGATGACTGCTAAAGATGGAGAAGTATTGATATAATGACAGAAAACTGGCTGTAAATTGGCAGAATTAAAGGTGAGTAATGGTGAATCACAGGTGTTCAGGAAATTGCACATATCACAGGTGATGAGGATGACATTTCAAGTGAGTAGGTGTTGGTAATCTTTGATCCCAGCTGAAGTCCCTCAGGGCAGCAGGCCCCTTGCCAGTGCTATTTGTTGGAGGTGGCAGCTCTGGAGCTGTTTCCTTAGGATCCTTTAGTCTGTTTTTTTCCAGATATAATGACTATCACTTTCAAGGAAGCCAAAAAAGTGCCAGACCACATAACTGCTTCCTGTTTACATGGACACCCCAGCTTTAATACTAACCCTTGACCCATAGCCCATTTTTATTACCAGGGAAGCCTTTGGTATCAGAAAGAAGCCAGGAGAGCAATTAAGAGAGCAAGATGTCACCATTGTTATCAAATTATAAAATAATCACCCAAAAAGAGAGTTATACATTTTTTAGAGTTTCCTCCCATGTAAACAGACCCATCAGGTGTAAAGGTAAACCAAACTAGATGTATATTTATTGTATACAAATCGATCACATAAGCCACTTGGAAACACAAAAGTATGTATTAGTTAAAAATCCAGGAACAAGAATATTGTATATATTTTTTTAATTTACCTCCCATGACTACAATTTGTGTAAACCTCAAATCCTTCCCAAGGTGAAACTACTTAAGAAATGTCTACTATTAAATTATCAAGAAGCACAAACATCAAGAAAAATGTTGACAAATCTGATGCATTAAAACTTGAATCACTTATAATATAAAGGACAACATAAAAAACATTAAAAATTAACCAGAAAAGGATTTTTAAATAGGATTTTAAAACTCTTCTAAATTGTGGCCAAGATAGCCAGCCTTAATTTTTCCCTCAGCTTGATAAAACTTTAGACAGATTTCTTCCTAACTATAGGCTCCTGGACTTCCCTTTTCTTTGAGGATTTACTTTAGAAAACTTGCAACTGTAAATTATTTCTAGCCTCTTTGAGATGTAAATCTTCTTCTAGCTTCTTGCAAGCTTTACACACAAGAAATTTTCTAAAGAACCTGGGAGCCATCTTTTGAAATGTGATCATCAAAGGAGATAGTACCCTCCTATCCCCCAGTCTCTGTGTTGAAGTCTAACTTTGTTATGTACCAGTTAGCAAACACTGATGTCCTAATCACATTGACCAACCTTCCCCTAATTTCCCCCTGTACTTTCCACTAACTCATCCCTGTGCTTAAATTTCTCCTTCATTTTGGTTCAGCAGATTTGAATTTCATCTCTCTCCCTTATTGCAATATTCTTAAGTAAAATCTTCCTTGCCTCTTTAACTTGTCTGGTGCAATTTTTCTTTGACAGAAAATAAGAAAATGATAAATGACGCAAAAAGAAAATGGTCAAATAAGTTCTTCCAGAGAAAGTGTGAATTACCACTAAGCACAAGGAAAAAAGCTCAATCTCCTTAGGAAAACATAAATTAATAGGACAGTGGCATATAATTTATCAATCATCAGATTTGAAAAATTTTAAAAGTCCAAGGATATAAATAAATTACTCAGTTGATTTTAGAGTAAGTAGATACAATTACCTTGAGGGTAATTTTACAAGATTACATTAAGGTGAAAAGGCCCATATTCTAATTCCAGCAATTCCACTTGTAAGTATGAACATTAGAGAAATTTTTACACATGCAAAATAAGAGCTAAAAGAAATGTGGAAGAATATACAAAGATATTCAGCCAAAAAGTGGGAAAAAATCTAAATGTCCATCAATAGAATACTGGACATTATACATTCATAGCATTGAATATTATACTGTAGTTAAAATCAACTACATTTACCAATATGGAGAGCTTGCAAAATCATAACAGGGACTGAAAAAATGTTTAAGAAAGATAATTGTATGATAGTAAATATAAGAATTTTTTTTGAGATAGGGTCTTGCTGTATTGTCCAGGCTGGGGTGCTCACTCAAACTCCTGGGCCCAAGTAATCCTACTGCCTCTGGCTCCCAAGTAGTTAGGACTACAGGCACAAGTCACTGAGCCTGGCTAATTTTTTTTTTAATTTTTTTGTAAAGACAGAGTCTTGCTATGTTGCCTAAGATGGTCTTGAACTACTGGCCTCAAGTAATCCTCCTGCTTCAGCCTGCCAAAGTGGTGGGATTACAGGCATGAGCCACCGTGCCCAGCAAATACATGAATTTTAAAATCCTGCCAAGCATATTAATAATATTCACAAATACACCAATTTTATTGAAAATTACAAAAAACATTATGAAAAAGACAACCAGTGAATTTATTACAGTAGTTATTTACACCAGTGAAGCAGAGTGGGAAATATGGCTTTGTAGTGGTCTTATAGGAATAACTGAAGATGACTCAAATGACCTTGCTATAGCAAGGGAGTCAGCCATCATCAGTTACATTTAGCAGAGACTCAAATGCAGACAGAGCAGCATGAAAACTTCATAGTAGAAAAGAAGAAAAGACTTCAGGCATGCCCTGATTGGAGGCTATTGCCATAAAAAAGCTGTAGGCTAGCTAACTAGAATCAAGATATTCTATGTGATTGTTTAAGGAAGCATATTTAGCTTTCTCCAGCTGGTCCTAAGTTGAAAGCTGACACAAAGTTTAGGAAAGCTATCAATTATTAACCCATTTATCCCGGAGGTTGCAATTTTTTTTATTTTTTTGCATGAGTGAAAAATCAGACCTTGCCGATGACCTTGAGCAGTAAGATATAAATAACTCCCACATGCTTAGTGTTCCAATGGAACACTAGGCATGAATCAAGCCCTGGCCAGTTGCTACAGGGATTTATTTTTGGCTTCCTGGACTGGTTGCTGTGGATAGTGCTTTGTCTACTGAGCTGGTTACTTCAAGTCATGGGTCAGAATTGTATTTTTATTACGGTTGGATCATTGTTGGTTTGTACATTCAGTCCATAATGATGTAAAGTTTTATTTATTAAGGAAGATTCACAGTATTCATATAAGACAAAATGCAATTCAAAATATTTAAAGCAAAAAAGTATAATTTTATATTAGTAAAAATAAAATATAAAATTAAAATATAACCATATACATTATGGTATTTTTTTGCATTTGCTGAACATTATCATTTATATGCTTGTACATGTAAGTACAAATTTCTAAACTAAAACTATAGATGTTTTTCTAAAATGCTAATTCTTAAAACATGCAGCTCAAGATTGTCTTGACACTCATAGTACACACTATTACATAATTAAACAGAAAATATTACTAAGATATAATTCATAAATGAGAATTATAATTAGGACTGGGTATTGCAACTGTTGTATTATGTTTTTCAAACATTTGAATAATTTTATTTTTTCAATTTATGGAGCAGAAATCTGTGATATTACATATTATGAACAGCTGTTAGATACATGATTGTTTTGCTTCTCATCTACTATTGTAAGGATGTTTATATATAGTAGTACTTTTTTAAAAAGAGAAATAGAAAACCTTTATGTAATAAAGGCAACTATTAAGGACCAAAGGTATCTATCTAGTTGTAAAATGCAAAGTTTCCTGGAAAGATCTTATTATCTAGCTCAAAAGCTAGTATATTTTCATATTTGAAGGAATATTATAGCCCATTTTGATTCCTTACTTGATTTCATTTTAATGTCACAAACTTTCTTTAAAGAAGGAATGTCAGGGGTTGTTGTTGAGGAAATCATTTTATTTTATAGAGAAGTGACTGATTTGAGAAGTGGGAGATAAAGGCTTGCTAATGGTGGTTTTTTTTAAAAAAGAATCTATCTCAGATGCTTGGTTTGATTGAGAAGATAAGTGTGGATGACTGCTATTAATCTTTGGAAAATTTTTGTCAGTTTCATTTTTAGGGGGACAATGGCTAGTCATACAAATGGTATGTATTAACAGAGACTGAAAAATATCTTCTCCCACTAACTCAGCTTCAAAATCAGGTCAGGTTGTTCTGTAAATGAAAACCCCACAAATGCTGTTTCTCTTATCCTCTTCTTTGGCTAAATCAGGACTCTAGACTTCAAAGCTAAAAATGTAGTCTTTTTCAGGAGTAATACAATCAGTGCAGACAAAAGTGAAAGTCACAGATTAGCCTCTTCAAACTTTAAAACTTAAGATGAAAAGACACATTTTAAATTTTATGGACAGTAAAATGTTGCACTAATCACGGAAATTTGAACTATAGGTAAAATTTTCTTTGATGTGTTTGTTTTAAGAGCAGTAACCTAAGTCATGTAGTCATTAAACTGAGATAAGCCGAATGAGTTTGCTTTAATAAAGGTTCTAGGTAGTCTCTACAGATCTGTTTAAAAGTTGCAGTACATCTTTACTAACGTGTTCTTGGCATATCCTAGTTGACCAGCAAAAACCTGCTAAAATAAGCTTTAAATACAACTTATATCCTTGTACACCATTGCTGAGTGCGTGTCTTGTAAATCTTTAGACTAGCCATGTTTTTCACTTATATCGTATCCCCTGTATAGAAAAGATTATCTTTTTACATGTTGAGCATCTTCTTTTAAATCTTAGGGAATTATAAGGAATAATACTTTTTAAGATGCCCATGCCCTCAAGAGTCTCAAGTACAGTATGGGAGCCAAATTGGTAAATTCATAGTTTATAAGGTGTATTCTATAGGGAAGTAAGTGCTGTTTTAGAGTTTATAATATCATATATAACAAAATCACTAACTTTCTGGGAGAACTGACTAAGGCTTTGCAAAGAAAGCAAAGTTTAACATGAATTTGGAATTACTAAGGTGATCAAAAAGAAATTTAAAAGAAAATTTAAAAAAAGAATCTTTTAGACAGAGGCAAGAGCACAGTCCAGAAAGGAATGAAAGGTCATAGAGTATTGAGGAAGTTCAGATAGGCTGGGGCATAGAACCTATAGCTGAAGATAGATTGTGGTAGACTTTCTGTGACAAAGAATCAGAACAGTGGCTTGTAGACAATGAGGAACCAATAAACAGGATCAAATTTCAATTTTTTTGGTATATTTTTGAAAACAATTAGCAGTGGCATCATGAGTTATGAGTGGGGAATTAGCCAGGAGAATGAGAAATATGTGTCAGGAAGTTATGAGGCTGCTGCAGTGATGAGTAATCGAATACCAAAGCCCATTAGATAGGGAGGAAATAATGAATCCAGCCTCCATTTCTGAGGTCATCATTAGTGACTGATAGTCATGGATGGGAGAAAGAAATTGGAGATGAAGATTCTAATTTAGAGAAGGACAGTGGTACAAATAGTCAAGATAGAGGAAACTACAGGAGGAGTGACTAAGAGAGCTGGGACAGAGAATGAAAGTAGAAATAAACAAGTCCTTTACACCTGGTGATTCTGCAAGGTCCTACGAGACATAAGAACGGAGATATTCATTAAAGAGTTACAAATGTGGGTTTAGGTCTTGACCCATAAGTCCATAAATTTAGCACTTGATATTCTGTCAGCTGAAGAGCACACCTAGGAAGAGTACAACAAATGAGCAGAGAAAAGGTCAGAAATAAAACTATAATGGATAATGACATTTGAAGGCATATGGAGGAAGAGAATCCAAAAAATACTAAGAAAAAGTAACAAAAATAGAAGTTGTTGCTGGTGATGATAGTCTTCTGAAAGCCAAAGGAGATCATATCTAAAAGTCCAAAGTCCACATTGTCAAATGACAGCACATGAATCATAATGTTGCCATGTTAAAATACTTTTATGGGTATTTTGTTAAATTTTTATTGTATTTTCAAAAAACCAGGTGATGAGTAAGTACTAAAAGTGCCTTTACTGTTACAATGCCTTTTTCTTTTATCTTGCCCACAAAATAATGAATGTTATATTTAACATTTCTGTTTCTTTTGGTTTTTAACTTAGCTCTGTGTAAGGTAGAGATTGCATTTGACAGAGTAACAGAGTACCAAAATATAATGGCCTTAATATTCAAATATTTAATGTCTCATGTAAAGTAGCCCTCTCCAGTTTGCTACATTAGCTTTATGGTATTGTGGATCTGGCTCTTTGATCTAACAGGGTGCCTCACCGTCTTACAATGTGGCATCCATTCTCAAAGTCACGATAATGGCTAAGGCTCTGGTCATCACATCTGACATAACAGTTTAATTTTTAAGCCGGGCAGAAGAGTAAAAATGGTGCTCCTTCCAGTTGACTAAGATCCCTTTAAAGAACCTTCCCAGAATTCCCTCCCAATACTTAACGTTTATTTGACCACATCTAGCGCAAATAAGATTGAAAATTTAGCCTTTATTTCTAGCAGTAACGGGTCAAGGTAGTATTTGTAGTCTAGCAAAGATAATAGATGTTCACTAGGTTACTAGCTGTCTTTGCCATGAGCTCCTGAAATATGGACGAGTTTGGCTAGTTTAAAAAATAAAATGTAAAACTATTCAAATGTGGTCGTGTCCTTTACTCAAGTAACTAATCGTCAAGTGGAAAAACATATGTACATACAAAATACAGAAGCAGCATTCTTGCCATGAAGAAGATACATAAAAAGTGCAATGGGAAATAGTAGAAAAGTGATCCCTGATGGAATGTAAATTTTCTGAGTGGCTAGTAATGGGACAGGATCAAAGAGGATGAAATACTTTTTCAGGCAGAGAAAATGACATGTGATAAAGCATCAAAGCATTGCTTGGTGAGAATAACATGGAATCTCAGGAATTGAAAGCAAATTCAAATATACATTCAAAGCTAAAATTAACTTAGAAAGCTAGGCACTTGGGGTGCGTGGAAACTTGTAGGTGCTGAGTATCAGCTACTGAAGAATTTTACGTGAAAGCTACCCCTAAAAACTGTAAGACAAATTATTTAGTAAAGTCCTGAGTGGCACTTGTATTTGATTTGTTAATTTGCTGGAAGTTCTTATGCTTCTCTAAGAAATAAATTGCTATAGGCATTTTACCAAAGAGGAAGATAAAGATGTTTGCTCTTTCAGTTTTATAAATCTTCATGTATTTGAAGAAGGTAAGATATTAAATGTATTTTAGTTGTATATTAAATTTTACCCCAAATGACAATATTAAGACTATGTGTAGAGAAATGTAAAACATTTTCTTAGAAAGAGTAATGTTTAATCAGATTTATTTTTTCACACTATATGAAATTTGATTTTCTAAATTATTTTACTTATGAGCTCTGGTACTTTTATTATTGTCATTGCTTTAAGTATTTTATTAAATTATTGATTTTCTGATGTTATTTCATTAATTATTCATCTCTACAAACTAATAAAACTAGCGCTAACATTTACTAACTTAACCTCTCAACAAGCTTCTGTGATAGATACCATTACAATGACAAGTTTACAGACTAAAAAATGTTACACATTGTATATTCTAACCTTTCTTTTTAAAAATAGGGAGAGATAACTTTCTAAGTAGAGTAATTATTAGCAATTCATAAACCCTGCTGTTTACCACAAAGTCTGCACCAAAGTATTTTAAAGGAAGATGAGTTTTTTCTTTCCATGAATTAGTTATATTTATAAAAACAATTTCAACCATTGTTTGAATTTGAAATTGTAATCCAAAGAAACAGAATTATACAATAATGAAATCAGCATAGTTTTTTATTCCTCGATTCTGGGAATTAAATTGTGCTTATCCAAACTGGTTTATGAAATTTTAACTTTTCTCTCCTGTGTGTCTTTTTCCTAGAACTTACAGACTGTACTTTAAAGAACATATGACATACTTATTATTTTAAAAATTGAAACATTCTGAAAATCATATTAAAGAAGTGTAACATCATTTGTAAATGTAATATGAGATTACTTAACCAATTCTTATAGTACAACTCTTTCCATATATGTATGTATGTGAGTATGTGTGTGTATATATATATATATATATACTTTTAAATAATCACATATTATTTTAATTTTATTTTTTGTTTAGAATCTTAGGATAATTTTCACAAGAATGTAAATATTCCTTCAATGCATTTTAAGAGTTGCCAATGTAGCATCAAGGGGGAGAATAACATAATCTACATACTTGTTCCAAGTGTTCATTTTTTGTTGTTATAAATGGTTCTGTTACTTTAAAGTAGTCCTGGAGAAGCAGGATAATAAAACCTCTCTCCCAACTAATCTATCTATACTAAAAATATAATTTGAAGTGGCAGAAATATACACTGGCATTAATCAAATTATTGAGACATTTTCTCATATTAGAAAGTCATCCCTAAATTAGAAAAATTTTAAAGTCAATGTGTTGTTTTCACTCCATACATCTATAATTAGAATATGTAGAAGGGGATATTAAAGAGATGGAAATGGTGCATGGTCAAATTTCCAGAAGTCTCCAGCGAAGATTGGGTGGTTGAAAGAACCACATAAAATCTTCTTGCCATATTGCAAATAAGAAATTATATGGCTAATATTCATACTTCACCTTTTTTTTGGAAGGACGGAGGTCTGAAAGCATATACTAAATAAGCACCTAATATGATTAGTTGTTTCAGAAACACAAAAACTTATTTCTACTCTTAGAAATGAGGTGGGAGAGTATCTAGAAAACAAGAACAATTCAAGCAGAAGAGGGCACTCTCTGACCCAGAGTAGTAACTCTGGTGAGGCATGTTTAACAAAATTGTATAAATGAAAGAGGGGAAACCAGATCCATCCACTGTAATGCCCCACAACCTCCATAAAGGCAGTTTACCTTAACTTTTCAGTAATTTATAAAAATAGAGTATAAAAGAAATTAACAGCCAGTCATCAAACTATAAATCTAAGAAGTCTTGCAAAAGGTTCACATAAAGAAAACAGAAGCTACTAATCCTTTAACTGAGCTAAAACGTGGCCCAAAGACTTGTCTTTTTAGAAAATGAGTAGTTTGTAAGGAAAATAAAAAGGACTGTGACAAAAGACTACCAAAATTTTATCTTAGAAACAAATGAAGGAAAGGAAAGGAAAGGAGAGGGTAGGAGAGGGAAGGGGAGGGGAGGGGAGGAGAGGAAACAGGAGGGGAGGACAGGAGAGGGGAGGAGAGGAGAGGGGAGGAGAGGAGAGGGGAGGACAGTAGAGGGGAGGGGAGGAGAGGGGAGGGGAGGGGAGGAGAGGGGAGGGGAGGGAAGGAGAGATGAGGGGAGGGCAGGGGAGGGGCAGGGAGGGAGACAGGGTGGGAAGAAAGGAATGAAAGAAGCAAAGAAAGGAAAAAAAAGGAGGAAAGGATATAAAAGACATTTTAGAAGGTGTACTACCAGAAACAATAACTTTTTACGGAAGAAATTCTTCAAACTTTTGACAAAATTAGAGAAATATATTATGTTAAGACAGCAGAATAAAATGAAAAGAGAATTTTTGATCTATGATAACACATTGGGACTTTATACAACTAACTAATGTATAAGTTGGAAAAAATAATTAACAGAATAGATACAATTGAATACCAAATCAGTGCCATGAAAAATATTCATTTAAAAATTCCAAAAAGTGCAAAGAAAAAAAAAATAAATTAAATTTTAAAAGACTCATATTTCTAATTAATGCCTCCCAATAGAAAAAAAATAAATGCATAAGTCAGAAAAATATAATAGAACAGTTTTCTTAAATGGCTAAAACAATTAAATTTCAGATTGAAATGGAGCATTTCTTAGATATTCCTAGCAATATGTACGATAGAAGAAGCCACTCAGTAAAATAATTATGGTGAGGAATTTAATTATCAAAATGTACATGTAAGATTAAAATTGTGCAAATTTAAATACTATGTAAATTAAGTTCAAAATTATAGCCTAAGTATTTGCTAAGATCCCTCAAATCAAACAATAGGAAATAATATTGAAAAATATAAAAATAAATACATAATCATCTTGTATCTTGGGCTAGAAAATTAACGATGTCTTTATAGAAAACACTCAGAAAATCACCACATTGCATAGACTGCCACTACACTACCATAGGGACTATTGCTTAAATAACCAGGTTAAAGAGGCCGGCGCGGTGGCTCATGCCTGTAATCCCAGCACTTTGGAAGGCCAAGGCGGGCGGATCACGAGATCAGAAAATCGAGACCATCCTGGCTAACACGGTGAAATCCCGTCTCTACTAAAAAAAATACAAAAAAAAATTAGCCGGGCCTGGTGGCGGGTGCCTGTAGTCCCACCTACTCTGGAGGCTGAGGCAGGAGAATGGAGTGAACCCGGGAGGCGGAGCTTGCAGTGAGACGAGATCCCGCCACTGCACTCCAGCCTGGGAGACAGACCGAGAGACTCCGTCTCAAAAAAATAAATAAATAAATAAAAATAAAAAATAACCAGGTTAAAGAATGATGTAATGATGTATGCCAGATGTGATAGTTCATACTTGTAATCCCAACACTTTGGAAGAAAGAGGCGGAAGGATTGCTTGAGCCCGGGAGTTTGAGACAAGCCTCAGCAACATAGTGAGACTGTCTCCATAAGAAGGAAACAAAAAGAATGATGTATCACTGGCAGTTATGGCCAATGAGACACAATTGGAAGTCTTCCGGATGGAGTTACTAGAAAAGCTACTGTTTCTCTGATTAAGGAGAATGACAAATGCCGGGGATGCATGTGTTTTGTCCCTTGCCCTTCTCTAATTTCTTCTGGAATATGATTCTAGTCTGAACTTGGATTGCCATCTTGACACCAGGACAATGAATCATTTAATTAGTAGAGTGGAACTCTTGAGTTCTAAGAGTCTGAGTTCTAGGTGATTACAAGAAAAGCTATGCCATTCAATAAATACAACTCTTTACTTACATTGATGTTAACTTTGCATTCAGTTACATGAAGATAAATGTAATTCCTAGAAATTAACTTTCTCAAGAAAATATAAGCGTAAGAATGCCTGTCAAAAATATGAAGTCAAATTCTAGAATAAGAACAACAATAAAAATAAATGTAAATTGGTTAATCACACTTTTTAAGTTTCTAAAAATGAATATTTTTTATCCATCTGTATTATTGACAGATATTTTGGACAGCATTGTGGAAATATGAAATTTTAAGAGAAGACACAACATAGATATTAATCTAGGAACCAAATTAAATAAACTAAAAATAATCCATTAATAGAAAAAACTAAATGAAATATAACCTATTCATCATTGACTATAATGTAGCAGTTTAAAGGATTATACTATATCCAAATATAGTATATCAACTCAAACAACATATTATATAATAATTTTTAAACAATTTTATAACCTTATAAAATATACACACATGCAATATAGGTTTTTAAAACTTTCTAAATACTACATATTTTATAATAATGTTACCCTTGAGGATTTACCTTATAGGTAACATTTAGAAATTTTTTAAATTACACATTTATAAAACACAAAATGTAAATATTGTGAATGTGGAATTAAAAGTTATGCTGTGAAAAATATATATGCAGCTATCTTGGAACAGGCCCCAGTGCTTACCAATAAACCTGGAATTAGCAGGAAAGGTTGGAGTAAATAAGTGTAAAATGTGTAGCAGTTCCTCTTGCAAATCATGCTCTGAAAAGAAAACATTAAAAAATTTGGTGTTCAGAAACGCAGATTCAAAAAAACTATTTTAAATTGTCACATAAAACTATTTAAAACCATAACTAGCAAAATTAAAAATTAAAAGTAAGAACACAGACTGATGAAATTCCTAGGAGAAATTCCTAGAACAAGAAAAAAAGGAAACACAAGACTGCTCAATCACAAAACTTTAATTAATTAGTTAATTAATTAGAATTTAGAAAAATGGATTTATATCAACAAACACAGATGCTCCACTAGTAAGTAAGCACATCTTACAATTTAAAATAAATTAGAGTAAAGGGATAAAACATTAAGAATATCTCTTAAATACAAAAATACTTTTGTTGTTGTTGTTGTTGTTTTGAGATGGATTCTCGCTCTGTTGCCAAGGCTGGAGTGTAGTGATGCAAACTCGGCTCACTGCAACCTCCACCTCCCAGGTTCAAGTGATTCTACTGACTCAGCCTCCTGAGTAGCTGGGATGACAGGCACATGTCACCACGCCTGGCTAATTTTTGTATTTTAGTAGAGACGGGATTTCGCCATGTTGGCCAGGCTGGTCTTCAACTTCTGACCTCAAGTGATCTGCCCACCTTGGCTTCCCAAAGTGCTGGGATTATAGGCATGAGCCATCGTGCCCAGCCAAGAAAAAGTAATTTAATAAAATCAAATTTATTCCTGAGTTTAAAAATTCTTAGTAAAATAAAAATATAGAGATTGTAAATACGGTAGAAACTTTTTATATCTATTTTATACCTGTACCTTCACCTATTCTCACATGTGCACCTTATCAATTTAAAATAAATGTTAAAATAGAGATAAGACTGACAGAATAGACTCTTTGTGGCAATAAGATACCAAGTTTTAAAAAGGACCTATGGCCTTGCCAGGCAAGGGTTAAGTCATGCATTCTACACTTAAAGAATAAACTATAACTCCCAAAAGGGTTTTTTTGTTTTTGTTTTGTTTTTCTCTAGCTCCTAAACATGCATTGCCCTTGATATAAACAATATTAATGTTTTTTTCTTGTAAATTTGTTTGAGTTCATTGTAGATTCTGGATATTAGCCCTTTGTCAGATGAGTAGGTTGCGAAAATTTTCTCCCATTTTGTAGGTTGCCTGTTCACTCTGATGGTAGTTTCTTTTGCTGTGCAGAAGCTCTTTAGTTTAATTAGATCCCATTTGTCAATTTTGTCTTTTGTTGCCATTGCTTTTGGTGTTTTGGACATGAAGTCCTTGCCCATGCCTATGTCCTGAATGGTAATGCCTAGGTTTCCTTCTAGGGTTTTTATGGTTTTAGGTCTAACATTTAACTCTGTCAGTGTGGCAATTCCTCAGCGATCTAGAACTAGAAATACCATTTGACCCAGCCATCCCATTACTGGGTATATACCCAAAGGACTATAAATCATGCTGCTATAAAGACACATGCACATGTATGTTTATTGCGGCATTATTCACAATAGCAAAGACTTGGAACCAACCCAAATGCCCAACAATGATAGACTGGATTAAGAAAATGTGGCACATATACACCATGGAATACTATGCAGCCATAAAAAATGATGAGTTCATGTCCTTTGTAGGGACATGGATGAAACTGGAAACCATCATTCTCAGCAAACTATCGCAAGAACAAAAAACCAAACACCGCATATTCTCACTCATAGGTGGGAATTGAACAATGAGATCACATGGACACAGGAAGGGGAATATCACACTCTGGGGACTGTTGTGGGGTTGGGGGAGGGGGAGGGATAGCATTGGGAGATATACCTAATGCTAGATGACGAGTTAGTGGGTGCAGCGCACCAGCATGGCACATGTATACATATGTAACTAACCTGCACAATGTGCACATGTACCCTAAAACTTAAAGTATAATAAAAATAAATAAATTTAAAAAAAGAAAAAAAAAAACAATATTAAAATAATTTTCAGCTCCACCAGCTGTGGACTAACTGCACCCCTGTTTCACCAGCCATAACTACACTTTTCACTGGACAAGAGACTAATTTCAGTAACTTTCCCCTGATAAGAAGACCACAGACCATGGACTGTTTCTGGCCAGTTCAGAGATTGTGCATTTGCGTGCCTTCATGTCCTGAAAAGACCATTTAACATATAAACCCCAATTATAATACATTTAAATGTTAAGTCTCCACCCCAAAGTGAACATGGGTCATATGTTTTGTGCGTTTTTCTTCAGTCTGCATGTGTCAGGACCACCTCCATCAATATTCATAGCTTCTCCTGTAACCTGTTGAATATATATGTTTAGCTAACCTGTTCTGCATAAAGCAAGCTTTTACCCCAATCCCTCCTCTTTAGAAGTGTCTGTTTCTGGTCTTGGCCTGACGCATGCTCCCAGGCCTGCAGATGGCCGCCTTGCAGGCCATAACCCTTTATAAGAAATAAAATCTCTTCTCCTTTTCTACACTTATACATCTTGATTTTTTTAACAACCTCTATCTATACCTATTTCTATTATTTCATCACTACAGTCTACTCCCTATATGGCAGCTGAAGGATCTTTCCAAAACTTAATATTAGATTATTTAATGTGCTGATGATGTATTCATAATAACATTTTATCTCATTACTACAGTCAGTAAGGCCCCCATGTGATCCGTCCCTTGCCAAATTTCTCTGACCCCATCTCCTATCAGTCTCTCATAATTCATGATACTTGAATCACACTGAAAATAGTTCATTTTTTTCCCACAGGCCAAGACATCTTCAGCTTCTACTTCAAATGTACATTTACAAAGCTCCCGTTTCCACATAGTTGGCTGTTTCTCTTAGACTGGCAAAGATTGAAAAGTTTGGCAATAGCAAAAAACTTGCAAGTGCTTGGAAAATAGGTATTTCTATTCACTGCTGATGACATTGAAAAGTGGTGTAAGTCTTTGAAGGAAATTTAATGGTAATTATTGACATCTTAAAACCATATACCCCTTGTCGCAGAAATTTTATTCCTGGGAAGGCATTGAAAGTTTCTACCTATAAAGCACCCTATGATCCATACATAGAGATATTTATTGCAGTATGTTTATTGCAGAAAGCTGTAATGACCTAAGTGCCCATCAATAGTGAATTGGTTGCATAAATTATGGTATTTTCATATGCAGGAAACGATGAAAATATTTCTAAAGAATAAATAAGATAAAAGCCTTAATATAATAGTATGTATAGAATGATCATGTTTATATTTAAAGGTTAGTATATATGTGTGTGTGCACACATTCACATAAAGCAGTTCCAGATGATAACTTAAGAAAATATAAATAGTGTTTATCTCAGGGGTTTACAACAGGGAGACATCAGGTAAATGGAATGGAATTTTATTATCTCTAAACACTTCTCTACTGTTTGTATTTTTTTCACCTTTAATATCTATTCTTAAGGAACAAGTTTATCTATTAAACCCTGTACATATGGTGTATTATAAATAACAGAAGCATAATTGCTGAATACAAAGGTATTAAGTCATTTTGGTTTTTGCTATGTATTAAATGCTATGTACAAAAATTTGCTACTTATAAAGTTTGTGCCAAATTGTACTCCAAACAGAAGTATAAAATGTTTTCACTTTCCCAATATCCTTATCAGTTATCAATTATGGATGTTATCAGTTAACTATATACAAACACATCCTAAGTCATATGTGTATTTACATAGATATGTCATATCTATATATATATATTCAACTTGAAATAATATTTTAACTTTGTATGCTTATTGGGCTTTGAAAAAATCACAAAAGCATTGGACATTTGCTTTTAAGACATTCAGTTTATAACTAATTCATAGCTTAGCATTATCCTTAGGTTGAAATAAATGGACTATTAAATATGATTGCATTTAATAACTGGAAGGTGAATATCTATTGGATTATTTTACTCCTTCAAATTATATTTCTGTATAATGCATAACATTCTCATTATATACATATGAATTGATTTTCCACAAATCTATGAATTACCTATCCAAATTTACATTCATCCCTCTGAGAAATAATAAAATATATAGTTTATTAGAAATGAGTAAACTGGTGGCTAGACTATAAACAAAGTGGTAAAACTATAAATGTAGTGTACAGATATAAGCATCTTTTCAAATAGCTTCAGGATTACATTATTATTTTTAATTTATAAAGAAAGATATTAAATATCCAAGAAACAATTAATTCCATAAATGTATTATTATTGGAATTGCAGGGGTTTTGTGATATATTTTTTAAAATTGTGTGCTTGGATAATATTAAATAATTATTTACAGTCACTTCAATATTTTTAATTTTCTTTTTCTCAGGAAGCTCTAAATGTACTCACAGATTTTGACATTAATGACAATAACCATAAACATTTTGACATCTATGAAATAAGTCCCCAGAGCCAAAGGAGCCTGAATTTTCATGCCTTAGAATGAAGGAGCAACCTGAAATAATTGTATTTTGAATCAGTCTTTAAAGGTCAAATAATAAACGACAGGGAAAGGGATCACAGCATATGTACTCTCCACGGAAACTCTCTGCTCTTGATTTCAAGAAGTTCCAAACAGGGGCAAACTGGCTATAAGGAAGGATGGCAGAGACAAGTACAGCAGTAATGACAGAAAATATTAACAAGCATTCTGACCTCAGGGAAAGCAGCTACCCCAGAGGGAAGCATAATTCTGGAAGAAATTAGGTTTAGAAATTGTACCTGCATGGCACTAAGCTGAGGATGCCAATTCCTCCTGTGTCCCTAAATATTCAGCCAGGAAAAACTGAAGCCTGTATTCACTTTGCAATTATATGCTTTCTTGCCTGAAAATCATGGTAGCAGTGACATGAACAGGAGACAGGGAAATACTGGGTAGAAGAGGGTGGTTTCCCAGTAAAGGCCCAATTGTCAAGCCTGAAGACCCACGGCCCTTTTGAGGACAGGCATTTCTGTTTTTGTGCCCAAAAAGTTGCTTTTTGGTCTTCTACACACCCTATCCTGCCACCATATAAACTGGAGACCTTAGCGGGCACACACCAGTAGCTGGACATTGGAACCAGTAGCCTAGCGAAAACAGAACAACGCAGAAGACAAAGAGAGAAGAGGAAGGACGTCTGGACACCAAGGGGATTTTAGGCAGTGGTGGTTGGAGAACAGCCTGGCCGCTGGGCAACCCAACACCAGGGAAAGACCATCTTCCCACTCCATCTCCTCACTTCTGGCTCCCCATCCATCTCACTGATAACTGCCTCCACTAAGTAAAACCTTGCACTCATCCTTCCAGCCTATGTTTGATCTGATTCTTCCAGTACACTGGGCAAGAACTCAGGATACAGAAGGTTATCACACTATCCCGCTGCCCTTGTGATAAGACAGAGGCAATACTGAGCTGATTAGCACAAACAGTTTGCAGATGGCAAAGCTGAAAAAGCACACTGTAACACATGCTCACTTGGGCTTTGGGAGTCAGAGACCTCCACCTCTAGCTGCTGTGGGGCCAGAACGTGTTTTCTTTGTCTTGTGTTTTGGATATCAGCTCAGCCACAGTAGAACACAGTCCTAATTAAAGTCATGAGGCCCCCATTTTGGCCATAGTCCCTGGATGACATTTCTAGGCACACACTTGGCCAGAATGAAACCCACTGCCTTAAAGGGAAGGACTCATAACCTGCTGACAGCCCTTGGGCCCAGAATAAGCAGTAGTACCCAGGAATTGCATTGTGGGCCTTGGGTCCAGGTGAGACCTGGCACATTCCAAGCTATGGTGGCTATAATGACAGACTCCTGTTTGAGAAAAGCAGTGGGGAAGTAAGAGAGACTTTGTCTTGCACCTTAGGTATGAGGTCAGCCACAGGAAAGTAGAGGATGAAGTGGGCTATTGGGGTCTCAGCTTCTAGGCCTTGCCTCTTTCATGGCATTACTGAACCTTCCCTGGGCCAAAAGGGAGCCCACTACCCTCAAGGGTGAATGCCAGGCCTGGCAGCATTTACCAAAAACACACTGAAGAGCCCTTGGGCTTGAAGTGAATATCATTGGTAACCTGCAGTGCACCTCATGGGTCTGTGAAGGTAGTGGCCACAGGGTGAAGCTCCTCTGCCTGCAGAAAGAGGAAGGAGTAGTTGGAAGGGCTACATGTAATGGTTTGAGTGCCAACTCAGCCACAGTATAATAGAACACAGGTAGATTTCTAAAGTTTTTTACTCCAGACTGGGGCTCTTGGACAGCATTTCTAAACCTATGTGAGGTGTCAGGGACCTTGTCACCCTTGAAGTAAGAAAACAAGCATGGCTGGCTTTCCCATCTGCTGATTGTAGAGCCTGAGGGACTTCAGTAAACACAGGCAGTGGCCAAGTAGTGGACACTGCAGCCCTTGGGCAAAACCCAGTTCTGTGCTGGCTTCATGTCTGACTCAGCACATGTTTCACTTATTTGTGAGATCTAAAAATCAAGTTGTGAGTGCTTGTGTCACCCCACCCACAGCTCCAGGTGGCTCAAAACAGAGAGAGAGACTCCTTTGTTTTGGGAGAAAATAAGAAAACAAGAGTCTCTACCTGGTAATCCAGAGAATTCTTCTGGATCTAATCCAAGATCACCAAAGTATACCTCAATGAGTCTGGAAGAATCACAGCATTGCCCTTGGGGTGTCCTCTAAAGTAGATACAGCTTAGATCACAACAGCCAATTCCTTTTGAATGCCTGAAAAGGCTTCCCCAAAAGGACTGGTAGAAACAAGCCCAGACTGCAAAGACTACCACAGATACCTAACTTTTCAGTGATCAAACACCAAAAGCATAAAACCATCTAGGAAAGCATGAACTCATCAAATGAACTAAATAAAGCACCAGGGACCAATCCTGGAGAAATTGAAATACGTGATCTTTCAGACAGAGAATTCAAAATAGTTCTTTCAAGGAAACTCAACGGAATTCAATATAACACAAAGAAAGAACCCGGAATTCTAGCATATAAAATTAACGAAGACATTGAAGTAATTAAAAAGAATCAAGCAGAAATTCTGAAGGTGAAAAATGCAACTGATATACTGAAGAATCCATCAGAATCTTTTAATAGAATTAATCAAGCAGAAGAAAGAATTAGGAGGAGGAGATAAAGTAAAAAAAAGAATAATACACAATGAAGCACACCTAAAATACCTAGAAAATAGTCTCAAAAGGGCAAATCTAAGAGTTGCCATAAAGAGGAGTTACAGAGAGAGATAGGGGTAGAGAGTTTATTCAAAGGGATAATAACTGAGAACTTCCTAAACCAAGATAAATATAGCAATATTCAAATACAAAAGGGTTATAGAACACCTAGCAAATTTAATCCAAATAAGACTAGCTCAAGGTATTTAATAATCTTAAGAGTCAAGTATAAATAATGGATCCTAAAAGCAGTAAAAGGAAAGAAACAAATAACATACCGTGGAGCTCCCATATATCTGGCAGCAGACTTTTAAGTGGAAACCCCAGGAGAGACTGGCATAATATATTTAAAGTGCTAAAGGCAAACATTTTATGCTAGAACAGTATATCCAGTGAAAATGCCCTTCAAACATGAATGAGAAATAAAGACTTTCCCAGACAACCAAAAGCTGAGGGGTTTCAAAAATACTAGACCTGCGCTATCAGAAAAGCCAAAGGAAGTAATTCAATCAGAATGCAAATGACATTAATGAGCAATAAGAAACCATTTAAGGTACAATGCTCACTGGTAATAGTAAGTATGCAGAAAAACACAGAATATCATAATACTGTAACTGTAGTGTGTAAACTACACCTATTCTAAGTAGAAAGACTAAAAGATAAACCAATCTAAAATAATAATGACCACAACTTTTCAAGACATAGACAATAAAATAAGATAGAAACAAAAAAATTAAAAAGTACGGGAATGAAGTTAATGTGTGGAGTTTTTACGTTTTGCTTGTTGGCTTTTGCAAAGAATGTCATAATAAGCTGAAAACAATGGGTTATAATATAGTATTTTCAAGCCTCCTGGTAATCTCAAATCAAAAAACATACAACAGATATACAAAAAATAAAAAGAAATTAAATCACACTACCACAGAAAATCACTTTCATTAGAAGGAAAACTGGAAGGAAGGAAAGAAGGACAAAGAGACCACAAAACAGGAAACAAATAACAAAATAGCAAGAGTAAATAATCATTTATTAATAATAATATTGAATGTAAGTGAAATAAATTCTCTAATCAAAAGACATGGAGTAGCTCAATGGATGAAATAATATGGTCCAATGATCTGTTGCCTACAAGAACACACTTCACCTAGAAAGACACATAGACTGAAAATAAAGGGACGGAAAAAAATATTTCATGCCAATGGAAATCCAAATAGAGCAAGAGAAGTTAAACTGATACCAGATAAAATATATTTCAAGACAAAAACTTAAAGAGGAGACAATAATGATAAAGGGTCAGTCCAACAACAGGATATAATGATTGTAAATACATATGGACCCAACTGCATCTATGGAAACCAGTTATATAGAGCAAATATAGAATCTGGTTACATAGAGCAAATATTCTTAGAGATAGAGAGATTAACCTCAATACAAATAAAGCTGGAGACTTCAACACCTCCCTTGCAGCATTAAACAGGTCATCTAGACAGAAACACAACAAAAAAGCATTGCACTTAGTCTGCCCTATATAACATATAGACTTAATAGATGTATAGAGAACATTCCATCCGAATGCTCAACATCACTGATCATCAGAGAAGTGTAAATCAAAACTACAATGAGATATCCTCTCACCCCATTTAAAATGGCTTATATCCAAAAGACAGGCAATAAAGTCCTGTGAGAATGTGGAAAAAATGGAAACTTTGAACACTATGGTGGGCATGTAAATTAACACAACCACTATGGAGAACAGTTTAGAGGTTCCTCAGAAAACTAAAATTCAGCTATCATATGATCCAGCAATCCTATTGCTGGGTATATACCCAAAAGAAAGCAAGCCAATACTGAAGATGTATCTGCACTCCCATATTGGTTGTAGCACTGTTTACGATAGCTAATATTTAGAAGCAATGTAAGTGTCCATCAACAGATGAATAAATAAGGAAAATGTGGTACAAATACACAATGGAGTACTATTTAGCAATAAAAAAGAATGAGATCCAGTCATTTGCAACAATATGGATGGAACTGGAGATCATTACATTAAGTGAAATAAGCCAGGCACAGGAAGACAAGCATCACATGTTTCACTTATTTTTGAGATCTAAATATCAAAACAATTTAATTTGTGGACATAGAAAGTAGAAGGATGGTTACCAGAGGCTGGGAAGGGTAGTGGGGAACTTGAGAGGGGAAAGTGTGGGTAGTTAATGAACAGAAAATAAAAAAGTTAGAAAGAATGAATAAGACCTACTATTGATACCACAAAAGAATAACTATAGTCAATAACTTAATTGCATATTTTAAAATAACTTTAAAAATGTTATTGGATTGTTTGTAACTCATAGGATAAATGCTTGAGGGCATAGGTACTCCATTCTCCATGACATGGTTATTTCACATTGCATGCCCATATCAAAATATCTCATGTACCCATAAATATACACACCTACTATGTGCCCACAAAAATTTTTTAAATAAATAAATAATATAAATAAATTAAAAACGAAAAAATAGAACAGAATTGGAAAAAGCACATTACCTGACTTAAAACTATACTAAAGAGCAATAGTAACCAAAACAGCATTGTACTGGCATAAAAATAGACACATAGACCAGTGGAACAGAATAGAGAACACAGAAATAAATCCACACATCTACAGTGAACTCATTTTTGTCAAAGGTACCAACAACATACCCTGGGGAAAAGACAAGTTTGCAATGGGATATAGTAGTAGTAGTATTGTTACCAACAAGTCTGGTTCCCCAGAAAATGGGGTCTTTCACTGTTCAGTGTTATAAAACTAATATGTAAAACAAAAAGTGGGCATCAAGCAGTGCAGAATTGATTCCATGGCCATGAAATTGAGAAGGGGGAGAATGGCTCACTAATAAACTAAACTAATGAGGAGTAAGGGGTTAAAATATAGGATTTCTCTGGTGATGGGATTGAATATTAAAAATGAGAGAAGGAATAGTCATGTCTTTTCCGGAAATGAGTGGTGAACTTCTGCCTTCATTTAGTCCTTTTAGGGCTTCTTCTGGTCATTGTTATGGTGAGAGATGGGAATGTTATTTAGCATGGAAATGGGATTATAGTGAAGCCTGAGGTCTTTTTTAAGTTATTTGATTGGCTGTGATGGTTCTAACCAATCTCAGCTGGTCTGGTTACAAAGGACACTTTTTTTCACAGGTCTCTTGTTTCTTAAAGATAAGCATAACTAGGGCAGGGTAGAAATCCAGCTATGTCATGAAAGCATTACACAGGGTAACAGTAGTAGTAGAAGTAGTATTACCTGTAGTATTATCTTCATAATCATTGGAAATACTATGAACTTTTTAAGTTACATTGTATAAAAAAAATGGCTGAATTTATTGCAATAAATCTCATGAGTAGGTTCTCAACAAAGATAGTGGTGGTGGGAATAGTGAGGAGAGGATGACCTGAGAACTGTGTAAGAGAAGAATCAAACACATTTGACCAGTTGGAAATGAGTATAAAATGTAGAAGGAAGAGTTTTATCCTCTAGTTTGGAATTCACAAATAGTAAATTTGGGGTATATTTCACAAGTAGTAAAACAAAGAGTGTAATACATCAGGATATGCTCTGATACATTAGCGCCTATAGAATTCAGGCTGAGAGCCATATGAGAAGTTGTTGCAAATACAGAGCCTTTTTTCTACTTTTTTAAAGTATTGAGATATTAGGCATCTCTGTGCCGAGCTGCAGGACAAAAAGACCCTGTACCAGTCAAGCCCTGCTATTCGTTGCACCTGCTCTGCATGCTCAATGATATCTTCAGATCTGCCTAACAGCCCCATTAATATCTTTATCTCTGATAGCCTGACTCACCATATCTTTAATAAAACCCTTGTTCACAGGGTGACCACAATGCCTCTGCTCATTTTAGGTGCCTAAGTGTTCTAGCCTAGTAATTATCTTCCTCAAACGGCTCCCTTTTTAACCTATGATTCTAGCAGCAGAGTTTCTTTGTTGCTATGGATTCTGGACAGACTATTTTGTCAATCCTTGAACCCAATACTCTCTTTTGCAAACAGTTATATACTAAAGTCGATATTTTCTTTTACCTCATTTCCTTGTTAATAGACAAAGACATATATTGAGAATATACTTGTCTGGCATCCTGCTGAGATTAGTCCTTGGATTTCTGCTGACTTTAATCTTTATAAATGATCTAGAGAAAGGCAATGACTGTGAACTAACTGGAAATACTAATCAGCCAAAATTGCTGGGGAGGAAAGAAATAGAGGAAGCTACAAACCCAACACAGGTGGAGTCCAATATGCCATGTAGCTAAGTGGGTGTGTGGTAAACTGACATAATAAGGAACCTTGTGAAGAGCACTACAAATTGGAGATAAATGATTAAGAAATATGTAACACCATTCAATTGAAATGCATGAAGTTTTGGGCATAATTATGGATCAGTCACCCCGAAAGGCATTAAATGTGTGAAGCTTCAATTAGACCAGGAAAAGGATAAGATCCACTAAAATAGTATACTTGAAAACAGAATTGTATTTCAATTTATTTTAACTTTCATTTAAAAATACTAATGAGAGAAGAAACAGAAATGTGGTATCAAGATTTGCTGCCAGAGACTCATTTAAGAAACTGGAGCGTTTGCGTATGTGTGTTTGGAGTTCATTGCAATTTAAGTTTTGATACATACATACACTCATAACTACCACCTAAATCAAGATATACACACATTTTTTATCAGCCTAATCTAGAAACTGTACTTAAATCCTCTTTAAAGGCAACCTCACTTTTTCTACAGGAAGCTTCTTTCAGTTCCTTCTATACCTGTAGATTCATATGGCACGAACCAGGATTTCATATACATGAAATAATATAGTATGTGCTCTGTGTTTGGCCAGCATTTGGCTTCTGAGATTAATTCAAACTGTTTGGTTTATCACTACTTCATATCACAACTTTTTAATTCATTATCCCACTGATGGACACTTTCACCATTTTTGTTTGGGGCTATTTTGTGTGTGTGTTTAAAGCTTCTGTGAACTTTCTTGCAGAAGTCTTTTTTTCTTTCTTTCTTTCTTTTTTTTTTTTTTGAGACGGAGTCTCACTCTGTCGTGCAGGCTGGAGTACAGTGGCATGATCTCGGCTCACGGCAAGCTCCACCTCCCGGGTTCATGCCATTCTCCTGCCTCAGCCTCCCGAGTAGCTGGGACTACAGGCGCCTAGCACCACGCCTGGCTAATTTTTTGTGTTTTTAGTAGAGATGGAGTTTCACTGTGTTAGCCAGGATGGTCTCGAACTTCTGGCCTCATGATCTGCCCGCCTAGGCCTCCCAAAGTGCTGGGATTACAGGTATGAAGAAGTCTTTTCTTTTTGAACATATGTTTTAATTTATCTTAGGAATTGGATCATAGAGTAGTTATGTATTTCCAACTTCTGAAAACCTCTGGGGTTCCTTGGCTTGCAGCAACGTAAGTTTAATCTCTGCTTCCATCTTCACATGACTTTTCTGTGTCTCTGTGATCTCTCCTTTCCTTATGAGTAAATTAGTCATTGGATTTAGGGCCCACCCTAACACAGTACAACCACCTCCTAACTCAATTAACTGCAAAGACCAGATTTCCAAATAGGTCACAGTCTGAGGTCTCAGATGGTACAAATTTGTGATTACATTATTCAATACACTAGTACTATATACTAATATTATATAGAAATACAATTTATTTTTAATGTCCTAGTGTCTCATGACTTTGCTGAAGTTATTTATTAGATACAAAATTTGTCTTATACATTTTTAGGGTTTTTATTTTGTACAATCATGTCTGATCATCTGTGAATAAAGGCTGTTACATTTTTCATTTCAATCTGTATCTTTCATTTCTTTTTCTTATCGTTATGCTCTCAAAACAATCTCCAGTACAATATGAAATAAACGTAGTATGGAGAAACCCCATCTCTACTAAAAATACAAAAAAAATTTTACTGGGCATGATGGTGCATGCCTGTAATCCCAGCTAATCGGGAGGCTGAGGCAGGAGAATCGCTTGAACCCGGGAGGTGGAGGTTGCAGTGAGCTGAGATCGTGCCATTGCACTCCAGCCTGGGCAACAAGAGCAAACTCCATATAAATAAATAAATAAATAAATAAATAAATAAATAAATAAATAAATGTAGTATGTCTATACTTCCTTTCTCCAATTTTAAGAAAAAAAGCAATGGCTATGGATATTTTACAGATGCCCTTTATCATATTAAAGAATGTTATTTCCATTCCTATTTTGTTGAAATTTTTATCATGAAAGGCTGTTAGATTTTCTTAAATGCTTTTATTCAACATATTGATGAAAATGATCACTTTTTTTTACTTTGTTAATTAAGTGAACTGCATTGACTGATTCTGGATTGTTAAAACATTTTGTATTATCAAGATAAACTGTACCTTCTTTATTATTTATATTTTTGTGCATCCAATTTGCTGATATTTTATTGAAAATGTCTGTGCCTATGTCCATGAGAAATGTTACTCTCTCATTTTAGTTTACTATAAAGCCTTCAGTAGGTACCAGGGTTAGGCTGATCTTATGAAGCAAGTTGAACTGTGTGTTCTATTTTCTGAAAGAGTTGTGTATGACTGGAATTACTTATTCCCTAAATAACAGAAAAAATTCACCAATGAGACTCTATGAAACTGGAGTTTTCTCTGATAGAAGGTTTTTGATGAGTTCCATTATTTAATAGATTTATTCATATTTTCATTTATTCTTTGTTTTATTAAGTGTATTTTATAATAGTTTGTCAATTTCAACTAGTTTAATCTACAAAAGGAATTCATAATATTCACTTATTTTAATTTTATTGTTTGTAGTTTCTGTAAGGATGTCTTTTATTTTCTTCCTGACGTTGGTGATTGATATTCGTAGTGTTTCAACAATTGTATTAATCTTTTCAAGAACTAACTTTTGGCTTGTCAAGCCTTTGTTTTTGTGTTTTAATTTTTCTTCTTTTCTGCCATAATTTTATCATTTCCTTCTTTCTACCATTTATTTGTTTCATTTACTTATCTTTTTGTAACTTCTTGAAAACATTCCCTTATAAGTGTTGCTTTAGTTCATAGACTAAATTTTGATATGTTGTATTTTCATTCTAATTTAGTATAAAACATTTCCTATTTTTAACATTTTCTCAAATTTTCCTTTGATTCTTGCGTTACTGAGAAGTATATTATTTCTCGATTCTCAGTAGTGTTCCATTGGTCTATGTAACCGTTTTTATTCCAGTACCATGTTGTTTTGGTTACTATACTGTGTGATATAATTTTAAATCAGATAATGTGATTCTTCCAGTTTGTTCTTTTTGCTTATGATAGCTTTGGCTATTTTGGGTCTATTGTGATTCCACATAAATTTTAAGATTATTCTATTTCTGTGAAGAATATCTGGTATTTTGCTAGAGATTACGTTGGCTCTGTAGATTGCTTTGGGAAGTATGGAAAATACTGCCCAATTTTTATTTTTCCAGTCCATGAGCATGAAATCGTTTCATTATTTTTTGTGTTCTCTTCAATTTCTTGCACCAATGTTTTATAGTTTTCATTATAGAGCTCTTGCCCTACTTTGGTTAATTCCTAGGTACTTAATTTCATTTGTAGCTCTTGTAAAGGGGATTACTGTCTTGATTATTTTTTCAGATTGTTCACTGTTGGCATATAGAAATACTTCTGATTTTTGTATGTTGATTTTGTATCCTACAACTTTACTGAATTTTTAAAATCATTACTAATAGTTCTTTTGGTGGAGTCTTTAGGTTTTCCAAATATAGTATCATATCATCTGCAAACAAAAAAAAATTTGACTTCTTCCTTTCCAATTTGGATGCCCTTTATTTCTTTCTCTTGTGTGATTGCTGTAGTGAAGAGTTCCAGAACTATGTTAAATAACAGTGGTGAAAGTGGACATTCTTGTCTTGTTCCAGATCTTAGAGAAAAGGCTTTCATTGTTGCCCCATTTAGTATGATACTAGCTGTGAGTCTCTTATATGTGGCCCTTTTTGTGTTGAGTTATCTTCCTCCTAAACTCAGTATATAAGGGTTTTTATTAAGAAGAAATGTTGAATTTTTATCAAATGCTATTTCAGCACTAATTGAAATGATCATATGGTTTTTATCATTCACTCTGTTGATATAATGTATAACTATGATTTGATTTCTACAACAGGTCTAGTGTTGTTGAAATCCTTTAGCATTTGTTCCTCTCAGGAAGTATTTCTCCTTCATGTTTGAAGAACAATTTTGGTGAATATTCTATGCTAGGATAAAAGATTTCCTCCTTTAGCACTTTAAATATGTCATACCACTCTCTGCTGGCCTGTAAGGTTTTCACCATGAAGTCTGCTGCTAGATATATTGAAGCTTCATTGTATATTTTTTTTTCCTCTTGTTACTTTTAGAATCCTTTCTTTCTCCTTGACATTTGGGAGTCTGATTATTACATGCCTTCAGGTAGTGTTCTTTGTATTATATTTGCTTATCCTTCTATAACCTTCTTGTACTTGAATATTGATATATTTCTCTAGGTTTGGGCAGTTCTCTGTTATTACCTACTTGAATTATTTTTCTACCACTATGTCTCTTTATAACTCCTTTTTAACGTTCTTAGATTTGCCCTTTTGTGGCTATTTTCCAGAACTTGAAGGCATGCTTCATTTTTTTAAATTCTTTTGTCTTTTGCCTCCTCTGTCTGTGTGTTTTCAAATAGCTTGTCTTCAAACTCACTGATTCTTTCTTCTGCTTGATCAATTCTCTTGCTAAGAGACTCTGATGCATATTTCAATATGTCACATGCATTTTTAATCTTCAGAATTTCTGCTTGAATCTTTTTAATTATCTCAATCTCTCTGTTAAATTTATCCAATAGGATTCTGTATTTCTTGTTTATGTTGTCTTGAATTTTATTGAGTTTCCTCCAAACAGAGTCACCGTTTTGAATATCAGAGCACTGATGTTTATTTAAGACCCAAAGGCTCCTAAGTCAGCTTGTGGTTATAGTTGTCAGTCCAGAATCACTCCCTCCAGGCCAGTGGGCTCTCCTGTTGTCCAGGTTGGGTGTAAAAATGCCATACAGGAGTCAAGGCCTGGAATAGGGGACCCCGGAAACCCACTTGGTGATCTACCTCACTGTGGCCGAGTTGTACCCAGGATGCATGACAAGGTCCTCATTTACTCTTCCTTCTCCTTTTCTCAAGCAGAAGGAGTCTCTCCCCATAGGCACCATAGCTAAGAATGTGCTGAGTCACGCCTGAAGCCAGCACTGCTCTGATTCTCACCCAAGGCCCACTGTGAGTACTGCCTGGCTACTACTGCTGATTATTCGTGATCCAAGGGCTTTTTAGTCAGCAAGTAATGTGCCCTGCCAAGGTCACAGGATCCTTGGGGTGTTGCTTTTCTGGCCGAAAACCTCTGGGCCAGTGGTACCTCTGCCTGAGTTTTGCTCGGGCTGGCTGGCTTGTTCCACCTACTTGGCCAAGAAGGCTGTACTCAGCTCATGCCACTAGCCTGGATCCCATGCCTGCCGAGGGCAAGCCAACCACAGAGTGGTGAAGGGTGTATGAGTGAGTGAGCGTGCAGTCTGGCAACTGTGCACAGCCAGGCACTCTGGCTGTGGTAGGGTGGGCAGCTCCAGGTTCCAGCATGGGCACTGGCTTCCTGCTAGGCTGCAGTTGGACCAGGAGTACCGCAAGCAACTTCCACAGCTGGCACTGGGGAATGTTGTTGTGCCTGGACCATAAGCTTGGAGATGCCAGGAACCACAGAGCCTCAAAGAAAGTGACATAGCTCTGGCTTGGGGAGCTCCTAGGTCTGGGCTTCCCAAAGAGCTCCAGCTCTTCTCTCCTTCTTTCTTCTCTCCTTCTCTCTTCTCTCCTTCTTGTTGCCCACAACATGGTGAGCAAGGGGCATGTTTCAGTCCTGTCAGATACTGCTCTTTCAACCCTGCCATTCAGCGGGTCCCAAGTTCTTGTCCCACATCCAAGAAAATGAGGTACATGGACAAGTGGAGGGTGAGCAAGGTGAAGAGGAGCTTTACTGAGTGACAGAACGGCTCAGAGGAGACCTGCAGTGGGTAGCTCTTCTCCACAGGCAGGTGTCCTGACAAGAGTTCAGCTCTCAGCAGAGAGGAGACACACAGTGGGTAGCTCCTCTCTGCAGGCAGGTTATTGGGTCATCTGCCTGAGTCTGGCGCAGTTTGGGGTTTTTATGGGCTTCACAGGGGAGGAAGTGTGTGCTGATTCGTCCATGGATGGCTGTGAGTGGGCCCAGAAAAAGCACCATAAGTTCTCATTCTGTTCAGCGGAACTGGCAGCCCAGCCTCCAGGTCTAAGGCCGTCCCTGGCCTGAAGGTGGGATTTCGCCGGGGGCCTGCCCCTTTCTGCCCAGGAACCTGTCTGCCTCCTGCCACCATTAACCTGCCATCCATGGTGCCCATGGCGTCCAGGCTTGCCTGCAGGCCTGCGCCAAGCCACCCTTAGCCTCTCTTCAGCCTCCCTCGCTTGCCTGTTGGTGCCCAAAGTCTGGAGGGGGCTGAGGTGGCAGGGAGCTGGCATGTCATCACTGCCTCGAGCACATGCACACCCAGCCAGGTCATGATAGTGCCTGAGCACAGCCACAACTTCGCTCTGAAATGTGAGCAGGTGCTGGGAGCAGGGAGAGGCCAGGCAGTGGGAGCAGGCACTTCTGAGCCTGGGGTGGCTTTCCGGGCCGCCGAGAGTGTAGAGATGCCAAGGTTTGCAGAGGTGGCTGGGTGGCTACAGCTGTGCCTGGAAGGGAGGAGCTCTTGCCCCTCCAACTTGGCAGGGGTGGGGTTTCTTCCTGCTCCTGGCTCCCACTGACACCATGGAGCATGCAGCTTTGGCTGCGCCTCCCCAACTGCACCCAGCGTCAAGGGCAACGGCCGCTCCAGATGGGCCACCGCTGCCATCAACGGGACTGCGTTCTTTCCTTCAAGACAGGGGGTTCCCTTCTGACCAAGGGTGTCTCCACAAATATTGCCTGGGAGCTAGGGCCTAGATTAGAGACTTTAGGATGCTGTCTTGTGTCCTATACTATAGTGGCTGAGTTGCTATCCAAATTGTGAGACAAATTATTCTTTACTTTTCATTCTCCTCTCCTCAGACAGAGGGAAAGGGTCTCTTCCAGAGCTATGAGCTGCACTGCCTGATGTTGGGGGAGGAGGAATGCAAGCACTCCTTTGGCCACTCTAGCTGGCGACTCACTAAGTTGTGTGTCCTCAGCACAGAACTAGTACTCACCCAGTAATTCTAGTCCTGTGGCCTGGACTCCCTTTCATGTTTATTTAAGACCCCAGAGCCCTTTAGCCTGCAGTGGTGGGGATTACTGGAGATAAGGTTCCGACCACTAGTACGGGTGATTTTCCTCTGGCAAGGGCTGTTCTAAGTGCTCCCTCTGTGGGCAGTGGCTGAGTTTTGCCCTCTGTTGCTTTCCACTATAACAGAACCACACTGAGTTCCAATGCAAAGTCCCACAATCACTGTGCTCTTTCTCTCCCAAGTGCACAGTCTCTCTCTGTGCCATGCAGCCACCAACAGAACATGCAAGTATGGTATCAATGATTCAAGACTGTTTCTTCTATTCTCTTAAATACGTCTTTCCTTAATATGATTAAAGCCAGGTACTGTGATTACTCACTTGATCATTGGTTCTTATGAAGGTGTTTTTTGTGTGGATAGTTGTTCAGGTTGGTATTCCTGCAGCAAGGATGATTGCTGGAGGCTTCTATTTAGCCATCTTGCTCTACCTCCATCTTTCATCTCTTTAAAGATACCATTACATTGTCTTCCTTCCTCCATTATTTTCAAAAGACAGGTTTTCAAGACACCCATTTCTCTCTTTCTCTCTCTCTCTGTCTCTCTGTTTTTATCAACTTGACTATGATATGTTGAGGTGTTTTCTTCTTCTTTTATTCTGCTTAAGATTTGCTGACTACTCAGATTTGTATGTTGCCTTTGTTTTTTACCAAATTTAGGAAAATTTTAGACACTGTTTCTTTTTCTTTTTTCTTTTCTTTTTTTCCTTTTTTTTTTTTTTTTTTTTTGAGATGGAGTTTCGCTATTGTTGCCCAGGCTGGAGTGCAATCGCACGATCTTGGCTCACCGCAACCTCCCGGGTTCAAGTGAGTCTCCTGCCTCAGCCTCCCGAGTAGCTGGGATTACAGGCATGCGCCACCACACCCAGCTAATTTTGTACTTTTAGTAGAGACGAGATTTCTCCATGTTCGTCAGGCTGGTCTCCAACTCCTGACCTCAGGTAATCTGCCTGCCTTGGCCTCCCAAAGTGCTGGGATTACAGGCGGAAGCCACAGCGCCTAGCCTAGACACTGTTTCTTTAAATAAATCCTTTGAGCTCATTATCTCTTTTCTTTCCTCATAGTTTCCAATTATAGTTATGTTTTACAAATTGATAATGGCTGACACATTTCAGAGGTTCTATTTACTTTTTCAACCTTTTCACACTTCTTATGCATATTACATAATTTCTATTTATCTAGTTTATTGACTCATTGTTTTGTCCATACTGGTCATTTTATTTAAGATACTCTACTTTACAGTTCTGCAATTTTTATGTGCTTCTCTTTTATAATTATCTTTTGCTCTCGACATTTTATGAGCTCTTTAAGATTAAGTGCTTTCATATTTTTTTAACTCCAGAAAATTTACCTTGCATTTATTAAAATATTTCCTCCTGTGAATTTTTAAATACAATTTCTCACTTTCTGGGAATATTATCATCTTTTACATTGTCACTATTTTTACTTCCATGTTTCCTTCTAGAACAGTTCCTTGATCTTATCTTTTACTACTAATTCAGGTACATATGCCTCTCTATTCACTATATCTACTTTATTTATTATTTCTAATATTACATTTTGCATTAAAGTATTTCTACTTGACCATTTTTGTTTTATATTTCAATAATTTTCTATTTTCTTATCATAATAATTATTCTTATTTATTATGCTTATTTTTAGCTTTTGATCTATATGTGCTGAGGTTTATTCTTCCAATACTCCTTCCCTCTCCTTCCCACCTTCAAACAATTAGAGAGAATCAGCATCAGAGAAAAGGAATTATTCTTGGGTTTAAACGTACAAGCTGTGGTGGTTTAGAGCAGGATAAGGCATATTCAGTACTAATTATTCACCCAAAGTGAGTGATTTTTCCAAAAATTTTTGCAATTAAACAGGTTTCTGCAGTAACATTGAAAGGGAAAATGTCCCATGGCATATTGGAGAGAAAAAATAATTGATCTTAAACAGTTTTTCTGCAATTTATGGTCCCACCCCTTACCCAGCAACAATCTGCACTGAACCAGAATATTTAACCTCTAGTTCAAAAAAGCTTTCTTTCCATAGAAAATTTTTTGTCAGTAAAGATGTTACTTTCTGAAGTCTACATTTCTTCATGTGATTTCTTTAGTGTTAATTTTGGGTGAAGAAAATAGTCATTTATTCTCATTCTTCTTCCTGAGACGTATCATATATCTTTCTTCACATATATTTGCACTGAAACTAGCACATTTCCTTCAATATACTAGATATATAATATGTGCTTTTGAGTGAGTGAATAGAGTCTTACCTCCTTTTGATCTTGTTTCTCAGGGGATTTAACTTCTTGAGATTTGTGATATTCTTTCTTTGGTATGGCTACTCTACTTTTTCTGTGTCAATTCAAGTTTCCCTCAAGTATACTACAAAGTTTCTAAGCCAGGTGCCATAAATTTTACATATATTATGCCTCCCTCACAGCTTTTACAGTACAAAATTTATTATTCTTATTCCCTTGGGCTCATATAGGGGAACAAATGACTTTAGCTAGAGAAAATGCGATTTTAATCGATGAGGTAAATCGATTGCTTACATTGAGTCTTGTGACAGAGTAAAATTTATATCTATTGTTAATTACTGAAAATTGCATTTAGGAACAAGGAATAAAATACAGATTTTTTTGTCTTTGTGTATGCATGTAGGCGGAGCAAATAATTGATGAAAACAAGGCTCACATAACAGGAATTCTTTAAAATTAAATTATAGAAGAATAGTTACCTCTAATATATTAACAGCTAAGAGTATCAAAAACTATTTTTATTCTTAATTCTAAAATATCCATAAAAATATGTAAACACTATATAAATAATTTTTAAAACACCCATGTGCCCCTTAGACAAGTAAAAATATAGAAAATTTTATTTCTTAGACACTTCCTGTATTATTCTTCCCAATCTCGTCCCTTTACCTATCCCACTCTGTATTAACCAGTAGCCTAACTTCACTGTCAATTATTTCCTTGCTTTGCTTTCTCATTTTCCATCTATGTATGCAGCTATAAACAATATATTCTTGAATTTTACCTGCTCATAAAATTTAAATAAATGAAATTATAAAAGTATTCTTACATGAGTGACATATTTAACTTACTATTATATTTTAAATTTATATTCATGCAAGTAGTTGCAGTTTTGTTTTGTTTTTCCTGAAGTAGACTATTTCCTTTTATGAGTATATTATTTAATGATCTTATCTACTATTTATGGCTATTAAGTTACTGCTCTTTTGCTAACATAAACAGTGATACTACATATATCTCTCTTTCTGTCTCATGCACAAACACAAGCATTTCTTTTGGGAGGGCTCCTGGGATATAAGCATCTGCATGCTCTATTTTACTAGGAAGTGCTAACATTGAAACAATTATTTCATGAATTTTTGTATTCACCTTATATTTCCCCAGCCATCTCAGCTGTCTTTATAGTTGTTAGTATTATTAGTATAGAATAAATCAAGTAAGTCATTAAAATAGAATTCACTTCTTATCATTCTTTATCACTTACGCTATCTCCAAATCAAAGTTCTGTCAGGGAGAAGTGCTGCATAATTAGACAAGATTCTAAAAATAACACATGGCTAATTTGGTCATTTTGGCATTGTTTGTAACAGATGTCTCATATGTTGCACTGCCCAATTTATTTAGCTATAGCAATTGATTCTGATAACATAGACAGCTAAATTAGATTCCCACATATGTTTAAAATCTTCCGTCACATTTCTCTTCTATGGACACATAGGCATTTGGTCTCTATAAAGAACACAATAAACTTTTTATATTTGTATAAAACCATAATTTTGTTTAGGAATCTGCACACTGAGGGAAGATCTCTGCCAGTAAAGATATTTTTCACCTAGAAGTCTTTCGTTTGCAGGGAAAGAGATTATGGGGGAGATGAAATTATCCTCACAGATGAATTAAGACATCTATAAATTTAGCTTTCTGTCTCCTCTTACTACATTGCATCCCCAAAGTGTGTTTCTCTGAATATTATCTGTATAGGATATTCATACTATACTTCCTTTATCACAGAACTCATTTAACTTAAAGATTCACTATCAGATTAATAACATTTTCAAGGGTAGCACAAAAATGTCGTTAAATGTACACACATATTAACTACCCCCAAATTGCATATTTTATCTATATAATTATATATTACTTTTTCTTCAGTAATAAAATTAAAGCTTCCATTTAAGCATTGCTTACACTCAGAGTCTAAAGATTCTGCCATTCTACATTTGGCCATCAGTAGCTTATCAAAATATGCAAGATATGAATATGTGCATAAATAAGAATTCTTTGTTACTGTGGTCAGCAAAATACAGGCTGTTGGCCAAATCTGACATATGACCTCTTTTTGTAAAGTCTTATTGGAACACAGCCAGGACCATTCATTACCATATTGCCTATGGCTGCTTTTGAATTTTAATGCAAATTTTAAAGTTAAGGCAGAGATCATATAGTCCTCAAAGCCTAAAATATTTACTATCTGTTCCTTTACAGAAAAAAAGTTTGCTGATGCCTACACTAGTACATCAGGATTGACTATAATTTCAAAGAATACGGAAAGAAAGAAACAAAAGCAAGTGAAATACAACTGTTTCTAAATTTTTTTTCTTAGTGTTCTCGCTTCCTTTTATCTTTCGTCTTAATTTAGTTATGTATTTCTGGATGTTTAACTTCCCTTTCTAGAGGTTAGCAAGGTGATTTTGACTCTTTGATGTTTGGTATCTAATCAATAATTAGTCTCACCATTTTAATAGTCACTTGACCTGTTCAAGTATTCTGATTACTTTTCTAAGTATACGATAGATTATAGGATTATCTCAAATTATAATAGAAGATATATGAAAATTTAGAAAATAAATGGCCAGTTTTCAACCAGTATTAAAAAACAACAGAAGAAAATCTATAAATATAGGAATTTGCAGAGTAACAGAAAACACCTTTAAGCAATAAGTCAAATAAGTCAAATGGACTTTGGCCTCAGAGCAAAACTAGATAAAATTAGAAATGTCACAGCCATTGTTAAAACTGCTGAGTGAGTTTAAGTGTTTTCAACATAATCCTGTGAATTTGACAAAATTATCCATAGAAGACTGACTAAGGGTCTAACTGTGCCATGTAATCTTGATGGGTGAGAAATGTTACCTCTGGTAAGAAGATTTGGGAGTCTGTACACATTTCACAATGTTCTATTTTCCTTAACACAGTAATAAGAGAAGCAAGTGTCAAAATTGATTCTGCAACATCCTGAGTTCCTAAATGACTACACGTGCTGATCCACAGGCACACGTAGGATAACACTGGTGAACACTATTGTGTTAAGCCATTTAGATTTTGGATTTTCTTTGTTCCATCAACATAAACATAGCCTACCTTTACTCCAACCATTACCAATCTCATTTTATTATATAAACTATGATATTTGATGACTCCTAATGCCTTTAATCATATACAATAAAAGTGACAGGTGGTTTGTAAACATTAAAATTTTATTTGAATATTGAATCATAGCATAATATTTTAAAGAAATGTTAAATAGCAATTATCAATCCCCTTCAGACCTAGACTCCCAGGAACACATGTGAAGTTATCCAAATTGGTTTATTAGTCATTGCCATGAGGAGGACACACAAGGGGAACTGTAATGTCTCAGTAAAAAGGTGTTTAAAAAGCTATTATAGTATTTAGAATTGTTAAGTGATTTGAGGGAGGGTGTAGAGAAATTTGCTGTAGATTGGATGCTGTCAGAAAGTAGTAGCAATCTATGATGGGTTATCTCAATAAATCCTACCTAGACAAAGGGGAGATTAGAAAAAGGATAAGGTTTTACTTGGAAAATGAGTAGTAATTTCTCCTTTCGGCTAAGAGAGGGGTGTTTGGTATTGTGTGGGAGACAAAGTAAATGTGTCTTTGACTATGCATAGAGAAGATTATGAAGTGGTCCTTTTTTATCTTATTTTATCTTGGTCCCATAGTAACCTTGTCTGAGATTGGTATTTTGTGAAACTATTTATATCTTAAGAGAATATCATGGCCTACTCTGAGTGCAAGGCCAAATTCAAAATTTACATAACTCTTTTTTCTTTCTCAACTTAAAAATGCAAATTTAAATTTGAAAAACCATCCTGTGACATATCACCAAAAAAATAACACAACCATAGTTCTAATAGGGCAGAAAAAATATTTATATTAAGATATGGCTTATGTGGACATAAGTACAGGTAAAGATATTTACAATATACTGTTTTCCATGCAACAGTGTAAGGTTTTCTCTTGATATTAGTAACGATATCTAAACTCCAGAAAAATATATAGTGTTTATATCATAGACTAAATAAAATATGGTATGTGTTAACGGATAACTCATAACCTGCATAATGGTTGGAATGGCGTTAATAAGGCATTGGGAATGCTATTGTTGATACTCCTTGTGAGAATTCCTGTGTTAAGTGTTGGGAAGATAGTTGGGTCCTGAGCCACTTGGCCTTGGTCCCTGCTATCACTATTATGATGAAAGATATATTAGCTTTCTTTTTTTTTTTTCCAGATAAATGTAAAAAGGACAAATAAAATAAAATCTATCAAACAGCTAATTTAAACTTTTGGTATACAGTGGTGTCAAAATCATTGTCATTATTAAAAATCATGGACTTTTAAACATTTTTTTAAATTGTATTTTGGGTAGTCCTACTCTATAATTCTAATTTTTTGACATTATTTCTATTTCAACATTCAGGTCTATACTCACACATTTACTTTTCTTCTTTCGGAAATTTTATTTAAAGGATAATAAGGATAAAAATAAAACCAAAATTACAAAGATAAAGGCAATATGAAGAGAACTTTCAGTGGACAAATAGTTTGATAATTTTCTGGATGGTAGAAAGTAGATAGCAGGAACTAGAATATCTTAGGGATCAGAATTAGGGCTGCCAGATAAAATACAAGAATTCCACTTAAATTTAAATTTCATACTAGTAGAACCTTTTTAGTATAATATCTCAAATATTGTATGGGGTATAGCTTATCATAAAAAAGTAGTGTAAGTTTGTTTCTTGCAATATATGGTGTCTTTATTTTAAATTTTATGTATTTACTTCTTTATTTATACCTTTATTTATCTGATAGTCCTAGTCCAAAGAAAACTACTATTCTGACAGACATTTGTGAAGATTGTTAATTCATAAATTTCAAATAAGATGGCATTAAAAAAAATAACAGTCACAGAATAAGAAAGTAATCTCGGATATGTAATTGCTGAAATATAGAGGTAAATAGTATAGAAGTGAATATGGAAAGTAATTCCTTCAGAACATGACATAGACATGGCAAATATGAGGAAAAAAATGAAGGCCCAGTGCAAGGGTTGGCTCACTCTGACCTATAGGCTAATGCTGCCGACTGCTTGTTTTCATTTGCCCTGCAGACACCACTCAGGTGGATTAGTACTGTGAGTCCCAGAAACCCAGGCAGGGCATCCCAATTTGTACGTTCCTTCTCCACTCCTGCCTGCCTTTCCAGGTGACAGCCTGGAGTGCTCAAGCTCTGGACTGGTTACCACCTCTATGTGGGAAACTGCAGTTTGCAATCACTAGGCATCAAGAAGTGAAATCTTGGTTGAGTAATCAGGGACTCAGAAAATTTTCTCACCTCTAGCTTCTGTCCTAGTTGTGAAAACTGGGCTCTCCTGAGAGAGAGGAGGGCACATCTGGACCAGGGTGTCATTGAGTCAGTGAATCAAACTGAACAGGGTGGCTCTTGGCCCCACATCTCACCCACCTCATCCACACATTCCTCTTTCTTTGGATGGTGGCTCTATGTTCTTCATATCAAAATGTCTCCAGATTCCAGCAACTGGGTGGAAAGTATGCCTGCCACTTGTGGAGTCCATCCCAGGCAAGTAAGAGTGGGTAAAGCAGAGTTTCTTTCTCATTAAGTAAGCACCTACATAATATCCTTGATGTTGCCACTTCACTAGTAAAAACCACAGCCAAGAATAATGAAAAAAATTAAAACATTTTTAGACATGCCAGAACACATTTTTATTTTAAGAAGTTACTTAGAGATGTAAACTAAGGAAGGAGACATAATAGGAAAGCAGCAAAAAAATATATCTCAGTATTGTAGTGAAGAAAGAATTATCCGTGGATGATAAATCTGCCACATTCTATGCTCCATAAAGTCTGGATTTGGTAGGGATGGAGAACTCTGAGAGTTTTATGTGAAAGAAAAATAATATCCCTTAAAAATTAGTACAATTGAGAGTTTGGAAATATGCTGGAATTTATTAGGGGATCATAAAAGAATATAAATTTATTTGAACATGACATTTGGCTCACTTTACATTGAGTAAGAGTGTTTGAACTGTAGATAAGTCAATGAAATCTTAACACACTGCTGCTGTGGCAAAGAAAAATATTTATAGTATCAATATAATTTGACATTGTTTCTTTTCTAACTTTCATAATCATGCATTAGTAAATCACAGAAGAATGAATTATAGCTATGAAACAAAATAGAGTTCCTTATACTATAAGCCTTTCTATGAAGCGAGAGATTAATTAAATGAGCTGAATTTAGAACAGCCAACTAGAAACCTAAAAACTAACATAGACTTAAAAAGACAGAAGCTTCACACAAATTCCTCAACGAAAGGAGAGGCTGCTTCATTTCTAGTATCTGAGTGATTCAAAGAAGGGGTATGAAAAGGTTTGGAGAGTGGAGTGTTTGATGCTACATTATCAGTATCTATAAATTTTATTAATATTAAACACAATAACCTTTTGCTTTCAAGTGCAACAATTTGAAAAAAATGTCCTATTGGTGCTACTTTTAGAAAAGGACATAACATGATAACAGCAACAGAGATTTTATTTACTTATTGGTTACTATGTTAAAAAATGTATAGTTGAGGAGCAGAACAAGCTGGCATAATGGAAGCCTCCACTGATTGTCCCCCCACCTCTGCCCGCCCTTGCCTGCAGAGACATCAATTTAACAACTATCTACCAAAGTCACCTTTATAAGAACCAAAAATCAGGTGTGCACTCACAGTACCCGGTTTTAACTTCATATTGCTGAAAGAGACACTGAAGACTAGGAAAAACAGTCTTTAATCACTGATACAACCCCTCCCCTGTCTCCTGGCAGCAGCCACATGCTGTGGAGAACATTTCTGTGCACTGGTTATAGGGAGAGTGCAGCAATTGTGAGACATTGAACTTAGTGCTCCCTATTATAATGGAAAACACAACTGAACCAAACTCAGCTGATGCCCACCCACAGAGGGAGCATTTAAACCTCCCCTAGCCAGAGGGGAATCTCTGATCCCAGGAGTCCACATGTGGTTCCCACAAGCCTTGCACTAAAGTGCTCTGGCTAACAGAATAAACTTGAAAGGCAATCAAGGCCACAAAGACTGCAACTCTTATGCAAGTCCTTGTGCTGAATGGGGCCCAGAGACAGAGAACTTGGTGGGGAGGGAGTCAGGGGACACATAATTCACTGGGAGACTATCCAGGCAGGCTAAAAGAGTGCTGGTATTACTCCTCCCCTAACCTCGGGCTATACAGCTGACAGGTTCAAAGAGACCCCTTCCATCCACTTGAGGAAAGGAGAAGAAACAGTGAGGAGGACTTTATCTTATATCCTGGATTCCAGTACAGCCACAGCAGGATAGGACACTGGTCAGAGTCCTTAGGCTCATTTTCCAGGCTCTGGCTCCTAGATAACATTTCCAAACACATACTTGGCTAGAAGGGGACCTGGGCCTTGAAAGGATGATCCCAGCCTTGAAAGGATGATCCCAGTTCTGGTAGGATTCATTACCTGCTAACTGAAAAGCCCTTGGGCCCTGAATAACCAGGACCAATAACAAAGTATTACATTGAAGGCCTTGAGTGAGACTCTGAGACTTGCTGGTTTCAGGTGAGACTCAGCACATTCCCAGCTACAGGGTGAGGCTTCTTTCACTTGACAAAAGCAGAGGTAAAAGTAAAGGTGACTTTGTCTTGCACTTTAGGTGCCATCCAGCTCAGCCCCAGTGGGGATAAAGCACCAAGCAGGCTATTGGGGTTTCCGATTCTAAGACTTGACTCTTGGACAGCATTTCTGGACCTGTCCTGAGTCAGAGGGAGCCCACTTCCCTAAAGTGTGAATCCCAGGCCAAGCAGCATTCACCACAAGATGACTGAAGAGCCCTTGGGTTAAGAAACATTGACTGTGTTCTGGCAGTACTCCCCCTGGGCCTGTGGTGGTGGTGGACATGGCATGAGGTTCCTTTGCCTTTGGAAAAGAGAAAGAAGAGTGGGAAAAACTGCATTTTATGGTTTCACTGTCAGCCCAGCCTCAGTACAATAGAATATCACATATACTTCTAAGATTTTTGAATTTAGTTTCTGACTCCAAGTCAGCAACTCTGGACCCACCCAGGGCCTAAGGGAACTTGTAACTATGAAATGAAGAAATGCAAGGCTGGCTGGCTTTGTTACCTGTAGATTGTAGAGCCCTAAGTTTTTGAATGAAAGTAGGCCATAGCCAGGGAGTGGTTATGGCAGGTGTTTTGTGAGACCCAATGCTGTGCTGACTTAGGTCGAACCCAGCACAGGCCTAGTGTTGATGCCTACAGTGTTTCTTTAGTCACTTCACCTCCAGCCCAGGTGGCTCAAAACAGTTTCTTTAGGAGAAGGTATGGGGAGAGAACAAAGAGTCTCTTTCTGGTAACCCAGAGAATTCTTCTGGGTCTTTTCCAAGACTATCAAGGCTGTACTTCTACGAGTCTGAAAGAACCACAGTGTTACTGTGTTTTAGGTGCCCCTTAAAGCAGATACAGCTTAGATTACAACACTCAAGTTGTATTAAATATCTGGAAAGGTTCCCAAAAAGGGCAGGTACAACCAAGCCCAAGTGGAGAAAACTACAATAAATACCTAACTTTTCAATGCCCAGAAACAAATGAATGTCTACAAGTGTCAAGACCATGCAGGAAGACAGAATGTCACCAAATGAACTAAATGCATCAGGGACAAATCCTGGAGAAACAGATATATGTGATCTTTCAGACAGAGAATTCCAAATAACTGTGTTGAGGAAACTCAAAGAAATTTAAGGCAACATGAAGAAGGAATTTAAAATTTTATCAGATATTTTAATAAGAGATTAAAATAATTTGAAAAAATCAAGCAGAATTCTAGAGTTAAAAATGCAATGACATGCTGAAGAATGCATCAGAGTCTCTCAACAGCAGAATTAATCAAACAGGAGAAAGAATGTGTGGTCTTGAAGACAGGCTACTTGAAAATATACAGTCAGTGGAGACAAAAAAAGAATAAAAAGCAATGAAACATGCCTACAGGATCTAGAAAATTGCCTCAAAAGGGCAAATCTAAATTACTGGCCTTAAAGAGGAGGTACAGAAAGAGAAAGGGGTAGAAAGTTTATTCAATGGGATAATATCAGAGAACTTCCCAAACCTAGAGAAAGATACCAACATTGAAGTACAAGAAGGTTATAGACTGCCAAACAGGTATAACCCAAGTAAGCCTACCTCAAGGCATTCAATAATCAAACTCTCAGAGTTCAAAGATTTAAAAAAAGATTCTAAAAGCAGCAAGATGAAAGAAACAAATAACATGCAATTTAGCTGCAATATGTCTGGCACCAGACTTTTCAGTGAAAACTTCGTAGGCCAAGAGAGTGGTCCACAAAGACATATTTAAGGGAATGAAGAAAAACAAAAATAAAAAAACAAAACTTACTTTACAATAGTATATCTGTGAAAATATGCTTCAAACATGAAGGAAGAATAAAGACTTTCCCAGACAAACAAAATATGGCAGATTTCATCAACATCAGATCTAACTTACAAGAAATGCTAAAGGGAGTATTTAAACCAGAAAGAAAAGGATGTTAATAAACAACAAGAAATTATCTGAGGGTACAAAACTCACCAGTAATAGTAACTACACAAAAAACCCCACAGAATGTTATGACTGTAATTGTGATGTATGAACAAACAACTTTTATCTAAGTAGAAGACTAAGCAATGATCCAACCAAAAATAATAAACAGGCCAGGCACAGGGGCTCACACCTGTAATCCCAGCACTTTGGGAGGCCGAGATGGGCAGATTACAAGGTCAAGAGATCAAGACCATCCTGGCCAACATGGTGAAACCCCATCTCTACTAAAAATACAAAAAAATTAGCTGGGCGTGGTGGCGTGCAACTGTAGTCCCAGCTACTTGGGAGGCTGAGGCAGGAGAATAACTTGAACCTAGGGGCAGAGGTTGCAGTAAGCCGAGATCATGCCACCACACTCCAATCTGGTGACAGAGCAAGACTCCATCTCAATAATAATAATAATAATAATAACTACAGCAACTTTTCAAGAGACAGAGAGTACAATAAGATTTATTATAAATAGAAATTTTTAAAAAACAGTTAAAATTGGGGGAGGAAGTTAAGTGTTAAGTTCTTATCAGCTTAAAATAATGAGTAACCTCAAACCAAAAAATGTATAAAGGATATGCAAAAAAGAAATGGTAAGAGACAATCATATCACCAGAGAAACTCACCTGCATTAAAAGGAAGGCAAGAAGGAAAGAAAGAAGGTAGCATAAAACAACCAGAGAACAAATAACAAAATGGCAAGAGTAAGTTTTTACTTATCAATAATAACATTGAATGTAAATGGACTAAATTCTCTAGTCAAAAGATACAGAGTAGCTGAATGCAAATGATAAAACAAGATCAAATATCTTGTTGCCTACAGGAAACACAATTCACCTACAAGGACACACATAGACTAAAAATAAAGGGATCGAAAAATATATCCCATGTCAATGGAAGCCAAAAAGGAGCAGGAGTCACTATACTTACATAAGACAAAATAGATTTCTAGGCAAAAACTGTAAGAAGTGACAAAGAAGGTCACTATAAAGGGGACAGTTGAGCAAGATGATATAAAAATTTTACATATATATATACACACTGGAGCACCCAGATGTATGAAGCAAATATTATTAGAGCTAAAGAGAGGTAGCTCACAATAGAATAATAGCTGGAGATTTCAACACATCACTTTCAGCATTGGACAGATCTTTCAGATAGAAAGCAAACAAAGAAACATCAGACTTAATCTGAACACTATAGACCAAATTGACCTAATAGATATTTACAGAACATTTCATCCAAATACTGCAGAATATGCATTTTTTTCCCTCAGCACATGGATCATTCTCAGGGGCCACAAAACAAGTCTGAAAAAATTCCAAAAAAATTAAAATAATAACAAGCATATTACTGACCACAATGGAATAAAACTAAAAATAAATAAGGAATTTTGGAAACTATACAAACTCATAGAAATTAAGCAATATTCTCCTGAATGACCAGTGGGTCAATAAAGAAATTAAGAAGGAAATCTAAAATTTTCTTGAAGCAAATGATAATGGAAACACAGCACATCAAAACTAATGGAATACAGCAAAAGCAGTACTAAGAAGGAAGTTTATAGCTCTATGTGCCTACATCAAAAATGAAGAAAAACTCAAGATAAACAACCTAACAATGCATCTTAAATAATTAGGAAAGCAAGAGGAAACCAAACCCAAAATTAGTGAAGAAAAGAAATAATAACTATCAGAGAAGAAGTAAATAAAATCGAAGAAAACAATACAAAAAATCAATGAAACAAAAAGTTGGTTTTCTGAAAAGTTAAACTAAATTGACAAACCTTTAGCCAGGCTAAATAAGAAAAAAAGAGAGGCTCCAAATAAATAAAATCAGAAATGAGAAAGGAGACATTATAACTTACACTGCAGAAATTCAAAGGATCATTATTGGCTACTATGAGTAGCAATATTCCAATAATTTGGAAAATCTAGAAGAAATGAATAAATTTCTAGACATATATTACCTGCCAATATTGAATCTTAAAGAAATCTAAAACCTGAACAGAACAATAACAAGCAATGAGATCAAAACTGTAATAAAAGTCTCTCAGTAAAGGAGAGCTCGGGACGTGATGGCTCCACTGATGAATTCTACAAAACATTTAAAGAACAACTAATACCAATCCTTCTGAAACTGTTCTGAAGAGTAGAGGAGAAGAAAATACTTCCAAACTTATTCTATGAGTTCAGTATTACCTGGATAACATAATCAGATAAAAACTTATTAAAAAAGAGAAAACTGCAGGCTAATATCTCTGATGAACATTGATGCAAAATCTTCAACAAAATTATAGCAAATTGAATTTAATACTACATTAAGAAAATTATTCATCAAGACCAAGTGGGATTTACCCCAGGGATGCAAGGATGGTTCAGTGTACAAAAATCAATCAATGTACTGCATAATATCAACAAAATGAAGGACAAATACCATATGATTGCCTCAATTGATACTGAAAAAGCATTTGATAAAATTCAACATCTCTTCCTGTTTAAAAAAAGCTCAAAAACCTAGGAATAAAATGAATATACCTCAAAATAATAAAAGCCATATATAACAGATCAACAGGTAGTGTCACACTGAATGGGGAAATTCCTCTAAGATCTGGAATACGACAAGGATGCCCACTGTTATTCAACATAGTATTGAAAGTCCCAGCTACAGCAATCAGACAAGAGAAACAAATAAAGGGTATCCAAATTCAAAAAGAAGAAGTGAAATTATCCTTGTTTGCAGATAATTTGACCTTATATTTCTAAAAACGTACACTCCACCAAAAAACTATTAGAACTGATAAACAAATTCAGTAAAGTTGCATGATACAAAATCAGCATACAAAAATTAGGAGTATTTCTATATGCTAACAGTAAACAATATGAAAAAGAAATTAAAAAGCGATCCCATTTACAATAGCCATGCATAAAATTAAATACCTAGAAAATAATTTAACCACAGAAGTAAAAGATCTCTATAATAAAAACTATAAAACATTGATGAAAGAAATTAAAGAAAGCACCAAGTAATGGAAATATATTTCATGTTCATAGATTAGAAGAATCAATGTGGTTAAAATGTCCATACTACCCTAAACAATCTACAGATTCAATGCATTTCCTATGAAAATAAGACATTCTTCACAGACATAGAAAAAAAAAATCCTAAAATGTATATGGAACCACATAAGCCAAAATAGCCAAAGCTATCCTAAGCAAAAAGAACAAAAGTGAAGAAATCACATTATTTGACTTCAAATTATACTACAGAGCTATAGTAACCAAAACAGCATGGTACTGGCATAAAAACAGATACATAGACTAATGGAACAAGATGGAGAACCAAAAAACCAATCACATGCCTACAACAAACTCATTTTTGGCAAAGGTGACAAGAACATACACTGAGGAAAAGAGAGTCTCTTTAAAAAATTGTGCTGGAAAACATTCTATAGGAAAATAATAATCTGATTAAAAATGGGCAAAATATTTGAATAGACTTTTTCAAAAGAAGATATACAAATGGCAAACAGGCATATGAAAAGGTGCTCAACATCACCAATCACTAGAAAAATGCAACTATAATGAGATATAATCTCACCCCAGTTAAAATGGCTTTTATCCAAAAGACAGGCAATAACAAATGCTACTGAGGAAGGGAAGAAAAAGACACCCTCACATACTGTTAGTAGGATTGTAAATTAGTACAACCACTATGGAGAACAGTTTGGAGGATCCTCAAAAAACTAAAAATAGAGCTACAATATGATCCAGCAGTCACACTGCTGGGTATATACCCAAAAGAAAAAAAATCAGTATATTGAAGTGATATCTGTACTCCTACATTTGTTGCAGCACTGTGTACATTAGCCAAAATTTGTAAGCAACCTATATATCTATCAATAGATGAATGGATAAGGAAAATGTAGTACCTATATACAATGGAGCTCTATTCAGTCACAAAAAAGAATGAGATCCTGTTATTTGCAACAACATGGTTGTAACTGGAGGTCATTATGCTAATAAGCCAGGCACAGAAAGACAAATGTCTCATGTTCTCACCTTTTTGTGGGATCTAAAAATAAAAACAATTGAATACATGTAGCGAGTAGAGGGCTGGTTACCAGAGGCTGGTAGTGGGAGGATTGGGGGAGAGATGTTTAATGGCTACAAAAAAAAAAAAAAAAATAGAAAGAATAAAGAAGAAGTAGTATTTGATAGCACAACAGGGATATTACAGTTAATAATAATATTATTTTACACTTTAAAATAACTAAAGGGTATAATTGCATTGTTTGAAACACAAAGGATAAATGCTTGTGGGGATGAATACTCCATTTTACATAATGAGATTATTACACATTGTGTTCTTGTATCAAAACATCTCATGTACCTCATAAATATATATGCCAACTATGTAACTGCAAAAATTAAATTGAAAATTAACAAAACAAAAAATCACAAAAACAAATATATAGTGATTCTTTTACTTTTTAAGTTTTATTTTGCCCTCACAATGACTCTACTGAGTAAATATTGTGATTCTTAAGTTCATGTAATGAAACTAAGGCTCTGAGAGCAATACCTTGCCTAAGATTATGAAGTTGTCAAAAAATAGTCATGATACAAACTTAGGCTTGTGTGATGCATGAGAAACTAAATATAAAAATAGAAAATGTCACGTATGACAATAGATCTCAGACCCACCACCTCTGCAGCAACCAGCCTGAAGAAATCAGACCATAAGCTCTTCAGCAATTATCCCAGGATCATTAGGACTTGGTAAATGACTCCTAGCTTCCCTATCCTCCTCACTCCCCTCTGTGTCCAGCTTAGGACCAGCCAGAGAAAGCCAAATAGGCTCCCAAACCAATCACATAGGATGCTCCACTTCTAATGTGCCCACTTTCAACTAACCCATACCAATAATTTCCAAGCAGAGCATACCAAAAGCCTTCTCTCTCTCTCTTTTTTTTTTTCCACTGTAACGCTTTCCCACTTCCCTGCCTGGCTGAGTCTGCTATATTATGGTGATAGTTGCTAACTCCTTTGCTATAACAAGCCCTGAATCCTCTATTTATTCTCATTAGGATTGGTTGCATTCATTTATACATAAAAAATTCTGTAATTTCAGCCATTATGCAGCAAGATTTAGATTTCTAATGTAACAATTAATTGCTAGTTTTCTTAAAACGTATTTGTGGAAGGCAAAATTATATAGACAAAAATAAAAAGGAAAATATTTAGAGGAGCTTTTCTCCCCTTAGATAATTTGAAGTGGTAAATTGTGGAAAAATACAACTGCAAATAATTATTCTAATCCTTACATTGACTTGTGTGGTTGGAGGAAAATACCCAGAGTCAAATGACCTTCTATATTGTATTCCTTGGCTCCATTCTACAGCTAGTACTGTTATAGATCAAAAGCACTAGCAGTGCTCAGATGTAGCTGAAGACTGTGTTAAAGCAAAGTGTTTTCTGACTCTCTAGTAGCTTTCTCTCTGCAAATGGAATGAAACACAGCAGGAACTAAAAGAAAGCACCTAAATATTGCCAATAAAGGTAAGGTGTATGGAGAAAAAAATTAAAGGGAAATGATGAATATGGTATCAATGTGTGAGGTATGAGTCCGACAAACTAGGAGAGATTCAATCTCCATCCTGTCCTAGAGTAGGTTATCTTAGGCCACTCAACATTTGATTTATTTGCAGAAACCAGTATTTATTTCTCAAATGATGTTCCTGAGAAAATCAGTTTCTCCAGAGGTTATGAGGTGCTCTCTAAAAGGCAGAAGATAGTCTCTTTTCAAGTGAAATGTGAACAACTGGGTTATACAAGTTTATACAAGTTTCTTGCCTATATGACTTGCATGAGCTTTTAATACATAGGAGTATGTGACCTGAAAATATTTCTTCACATTTTCGCAGTTCATTTCATAGGGTCATATGTTTGAAAAACATAATTGAACTAATATCATCTTCACTGGGAGCCATCTTAACATCCTAACTGCCTTTCAATATTCTACTGCAATGAAAACACGCAGAATTCCAAGTCTGAGAAAGGGCCAAGGAATTATCTTTTTAAATTTTTATACAAAATGCAATTGTTCATCTTGAATTTGGTGCAAGATGAAAGAAAGAAGACCCTGGTGTGACAGTGCGCAATAGTGATTAAAGGCTGGGGACATGGAGCCAGACTGTTAGGTTTATATTGTCGGGTTTGCTGTTTTGTGGCTTTAGGTAAGTTATTAATCACTTCATGCCTTAGTTTTATTTTCTATTGAATGTTATTGAGAGGATTATATAAAATAAATTACTATATGTTAAGTGCTAAAAATGTTACCTAGCTCATAATTTTCATTGTCATCAGCTTTATTATTAATTGCCATTCTCTGGGAACTATGAGTGATAGACCTAGAACATTCTGGCTTTTCCGTTCCCTGTGTTTATGCTAAATAAGTTTAGCTTTTGATGACATACAAACTTTGAGTCAGAAAATGCAAACAAAATCATATGTGTTGTTTGAGGATGGGTGTCAGAAGAGGTGGGGGCTCATTTGTAAGTCATGCATTTCATTCCCTTAGTACCCTTTCTCCCACTAAGAAGATGGGTAAAATCCTCTAATGACTATCCATTGCACTATGCCTCCCTCCTTAGAATGTCGCTCACTTCTGTAGAATGATGCCAAAAGTTGGAGGAAAGTACAGTTTACCCTGAGAACCACTTCCCCAGAGCAGCTCTGAAACCATTTGAAGCAGACAGGTCCTCTAGTAAGTCTAATGTGTTAATTTCCCTGCTAATGTGTTTGAAATTAGGTCGCTCCCTTAACTGAAGGAGGATTCACTCTCCTGTTGAAAGATTATCTTGATTTATAGTTGTCTAATGAAATTATTGTATATTAAATCAGCAGCACATTAAAAATGCCATACGCTATTTTTTCTCAAAGTTTCTCCTTCACATTGGTGCCATGTCAAGATAAATATCAATGCCAAAAATTAAGAGTTCTTTGGTCTAACACTCTATTTAAGCCAGCACTGACTTCAGAATCTGGTTTATTCAGTCCACTTTTAGCTATAGGATTCAGAACTAATGAGCAATACTTGAATTACATTTTGGAGCTGTTGTACTACAAAATTTCTCATTCTTCTAATATATCGTAAGGTATTTTTGTGCCTTTCTAGCCTTTAAATACCTACTTTACTGGAAGGTAATCCATAATAGTTATTAGTGTGTTGCTCTGTCAGGGTACAGGAACTAATAAACCTTGAAGGATTTAGAAAGCAGCAGATTCTAATAAAGCTCCTTTATCAAGTTTGTTTGGCAGGTTAAATTACTTATTCTTATAAATATCAGAGACTAGTTCATCCCAATAGTGAAAGGTCACCTTAAACATCTCTGTAAATAATTATGAGTCTAAAAGCTTGCTGTTGAAATACCTGTTTTAATCAGTCTATTCAATTCTAAGGACATATCAAGGCAATATAATCGGTTTCAATGACAATATTTTTAATATCTCCTCAAGCTTAAGTCATTGTTCATGGGAGGAAGAAGGTCAGTAATAATATTTGAGACCATTTTTAAAATAATAATTTACTTGACTGTTACCTCTTTCCTAATCCCTTTTTTTCTTATCAACTCTTATTTTCTAAAGATGTGATGAGAGCTATCAAAAATGTTTCACAAATGCTTGTGTGTAAAATGTATCTTTGTACTTAAATTTTAACTAGCAATGAAGTTAACCTTCACCTCAGATTAAACCACAAAGTATATCCAGCTTCCCACCTTGGTCTGTGTATATTTCCTTTTTTATATCCCGTAAACTTAAAATATATTTGAAACAGAACAATTAATACATCTTTATACCACAACCATATGATATTAGCAAGGTTATAATTTATCCACAACTATAATTTTACTTTTGTTTTTTGTCTCTTTTGCCTAGGGCCCGAAACCCCAGATAACAAGGCTTACAAACATTTAGCACACTGCAGCAGTGTAACAATGTAGAAAATAATATATATTTGCAAAATACAAGTATTTCTCTATAATTCTATTTATATTATTCAAGCTAACCTTTGATGTTTTTCGCCATTTGACTCTTCATTAGAAATTATTCTGGAGGAGGGAGGAGCCAAGATGGCCGAATAGGAACAGCTCCTGTCTACAGCTCCCATCGTGAGCGACGCAGAAGACGGGTGATTTCTGCATTTCCATCTGAGGTACCGGGTTCATCTCACTTGGGAGTGCCAGACGGTGCAGGTCAGTGGGTGCGCGCACTGTGCGCGAGCCAAAGCAGGGCGAGGCATTGCCTCACTTGGGAAGCGCAAGGGGTCAGGGAGTTCCCTTTCCGAGTCAAAGAAAGGGGTGATGGACACACCTGGAAAATCGGGTCACTCCCACCCGAATACTGCGCTTTTCTGACCGGCTTAAAAAACGGCGAACCACGAGATTATATCCCCCACCTGGCTCGGAGGGTCCTAAGCCTACGGAGTCTCGCTGATTGCTAGCACAGCAGTCTGAGATCAAACTGCAAGGCGCAGCGAGGCTGGGGGAGGGGCGCCCGCCATTGCCCAGGCTTGCTTAGGTAAACAAAGCAGCTGGGAAGCTCCAACTGGGTGGAGCCCACCACAGCTCAAGGAGGCCTGCCTGCCTCTGTAGGCTCCACCTCTGGGGGCAGGGCACAGACAAACAAAAAGACAGCAGTAACCTCTGCAGACTTAAATGTCCCTGTCTGACAGCTTTGAAGAGAGCAGTGGTTCTCCCAGCATGCAGCTGGAGATCTGAGAACGAGCAGACTGCCTCCTCAAGTGGGTCCCTGACCCCGAGCAGCCTAACTGGGAGGCACCCCCCAGCAGGGGCACACTGACACCTCACACGGCAGGGTACTCCAACAGACCTGCAGCTGAGGGTCCTGTCTGTTAGAAGGAAAACTAACAAACAGAAAGGACATCCACACCAAAAACCCATCTATACATCACCATCATCAAAGACCAAAAGTAGATAAAACCACAAAGATGGGGAAAAAACAGAACAGAAAAATGGAAACTCTAAAAAGCAGAGCGCCTCTCCTCCTCCAAAGGAACACAGTTCCTCACCAGCAACGGAACAAAGCTGGATGGAGAATGACTTTGACCAGCTGAGAGAAGAAGGCTTCAGATGATCAAATTACTCTGAGCTACGGGAGGACATTCAAACCAAAGGCAAAGAAGTTGAAAACTTTGAAAAAAATTTAGAAGAATGTATAACTAGAATAACCAATACAGAGAAGTGCTTAAAGGAGCTGGTAGAGCTGAAAACCAAGGCTCGAGAACTACGTGAAGAATGCAGAAGCCTCAGGAGCTGATGCGATGAACTGGAAGAAAGGGTATCAGCAATGGAAGATGAAATGAATGCAATGAAGCAAGAAGGGAAGTTTAGAGAAAAAAGAATAAAAACAAATGAGCAAAGCCTCCAAGAAATATGAGACTATGTGAAAAGACCAAATCTACGTCTGATTGGTGTACCTGAAAGTGATGGGGAGAATGGAACCAAGTTGGAAAACACTCTGCAGGATATTATCCAGGAGAACTTCCCCAATCTAGCAAGGCAGGCCAACGTTCAGATTTAGGAAATACAGAGAACGCCACAAAGATACTCCTCGAGAAGAGCAACTCCAAGACACATAATTGTCAGATTCACCAAAGTTGAAATGAAGGAAAAAATGTTAAGGGCAGCCAAAGAGAAAGGTCAGGTTACCCTCAAAGGGAAGCCCATCAGACTAACAGCGGATCTCTCAGCAGAAACCCTACAAGCCAGAAGAGAGTGGGGGCCAATATTCAACATTCTTAAAGAAAAGAATTTTCAACCCAGAATTTCATATCCAGCCAAACTAAGCTTCATAAGTGAAGGAGAAATAAAATACTTTACAGACAAGCAAATGCTGAGAGATTTTGTCACCAGCAGGCCTGCCCTAAAAGAGCTCCTGAAGGAAGCACTAAACATGGAAAGGAACAATCGGTACCAGCCGCTGCAAAATCATGCCAAAATGTAAAGACCGTTGAGACTAGGAAGAAACTGCATCAACTAACCAGCAAAAGAACCAGCTAACATCATAATGACAGGATCAAATTCACACATAACAATATTAACTTTAAATGTAAATGGACTAAATGCTCCAATTAAAAGACACAGACTGGCAAATTGGATAAAGAGTCAAGACCCATCAGTGTGCTGTATTCAGGAAACCCATCTCACGTGCAGAGACACACATAGGCTCAAAATAAAAGGATGGAGGAAGATCTACCAAGCAAATGGAAAACAAAAAAAGGCAGGGGTTGCAATCCTAGTCTCTGATAAAACAGACTTTAAACCAACAAAGATCAAAAGAGACAAAGAAGACCATTACATAATGGTAAAGGGATCAATTCAACAAGAAGAGATAACTATCCTTAATATATATGAACCCAATACAGGAGAACCCAGTTTCATAAAGCAAGTCCTGAGTGACCTACAAAGAGACTTAGACTCCCACACATTAATAATGGGAGACTTTAACACCCCACTGTCAACATTAGACAGATCAACGAGACAGAAAGTCAACAAGGATACCCAGGAATTGAACTCAGCTCTGCACCAAGCAGACCTAATAGACATCTACAGAACTCTCCACCCAAAATCAACAGAATATACATTTTTTTCAGCACCGCACCACACCTATTCCAAAATTGACCACATACTTGGAAGTAAAGCTCTCCTCAGCAAATGTAAAAGAACAGAGATTATAACAAACTATCTCTCAGACCACAGTGCCATCAAACTAGAACTCAGGATTAAGAATCTCACTCAAAACCGCTCAACTACATGGAAACTGAACAACCTGCTCTTGAATGACTACTAGGTACATAACGAAATGAAGGCAGAAATAAAGATGATCTTTGAAACCAACGAGAACAAAGACACAACATACCAGAATCTCTGGTACGCATTCAAAGCAGTGTGTAGAGGGAAATTTATAGCACTAAATGCCCACAAGAGAAAGCAGGAAAGATCCAAAATTGACACCCTAACATCACAATTAAAAGAACTAGAAAAGCAAGAGCAAACACATTCAAAAGCTAGCAGAAGGCAAGAAATAACTAAAATCAGAGCAGAACTGAAGGAAATAGAGACACAAAAAATCCTTCAAAAAATTAATGAATCCAGGAGCTGGTGTTTTGAAAGGATCAACAAAATTGATAGACCGCTAGCAAGACTAATAAAGAAAAAAAGAGAGAAGAATCAAATAGACGCAATAAAAAATGATAAAGGGGATATCACCACCGATCCCACAGAAATACAAACTACCATCAGAGAATACTACAAACAACTCTACGCAAATAAACTAGAAAATCTAGAAGAAATGGATAAATTCCTCGACACATACACTCTCCCAAGACTAAACCACGAAGAAGTTGAATCTCTGAATAGACCAATAACAGGATCTGAAATTGTGGCAATAATCAATAGCTTACCAACCCAAAAGAGTCCAGGACCAGATGGATTCACAGCTGAATTCTACCAGAGGTACAAGGAGGAGCTGGTACCATTCCTTCTGAAACTATTCCAATCAATAGAAAAAGAGGGAATCCTCCCTAACTCATTTTATGAGGCCAGCATCATTCTGATACCAAAGCCGGGCAGAGACACAACAAAAAAAGAGAATTTTAGACCAATATCCTTGATGAACATTGATGCAAAAATCCTCAGTATAATACTGGCGAAACGAATCCAGTAGCACATCAAAAAGCTTATCCACCATGATCAAATGGGCTTCATCCTTGGGATGCAAGGCTGGTTCAATATACGCAAATCAATAAATGTAATCCAGCATATAAACAGAGCCAAAGACAAAAACCACATGATTATCTCAATAGATGCAGAAAAAGCCTTTGACAAAATTCAACAACCCTTCATGCTAAAAACTCTCAATAAATTAGGTATTGATGGGACGTATTTGAAAATAATAAGAGCTATCTATGACAAACCCACAGCCAATATCATACTGAATGGGCAAAAACTGGAAGCATTCCCTTTGAAAACTGGCGCAAGACAGGGATGCCCTCTCTCACCACTCCTATTCAACATAGCGTTGGAAGTTCTGGCCAGGGCAATGAGGCAGGAGAAGGAAATAAAGGGTATTCAATTAGGAAAAGAGGAAGTCAAATTGTCCCTGTTTGCAGACGACATGATTGTATATCTAGAAAACCCCATTGTCTCAGCCCAAAATCTCCTTAAGCTGATAGGCAACTTCAGCAAAGTCTCAGGATACAAAATCAATGTACAAAAATCACAAGCATTCTTATACACCAACAACAGACAAACAGAGAGCCAAATCATGAGTGAAATCCCATTCACAATTGCTTCAGAGAGAATAAAATACCTAGGAATCCAACTTACAAGGGATGTGAAGTACCTCTTCAAAGAAAACTACAAACCACTGCTCAAGGAAATAGGATACAAACAAATGGAAGAACATTCCATGCTCATGGGTAGGAAGAATCAATATCGTGAAAATGGCCATACTGCCCAAGGTAATTTACAGATTCAATGCCATCCCCATCAAGCTACCAATGCCTTTCTTCACAGAATTGGAAAAAACTACTTTAAAGTTCATATGGAACCAAAACAGAGCCCGCAGTGCCAAGTCAATCCTAAGCCAAAAGAACAAAGCTGGAGGCATCACACTACCTGACTTCAAACTATACTACAAGGCTACAGTAACCAAAACAGCATGGTACTGGTACCAAAACAGAGATATAGATCAATGGAACAGAACAGAGCCCTGAGAAATAATGCCGCATATCTACAACTATCTGATCTTTGACAAACCTGAGAAAAACAAGCAATGGGGAAAGGATTCCCTATTTAATAAATGGTGCTGGGAAAACTGGCTAGCCATATGTAGAAAGCTGAAACTGGATCCCTTCCTTACACCTTATACAAAAATCAATTCAAGATGGATTAAAGACTTAAACATTAGACCTAAAACTGTAAAAACCCTAGGAGAAAACCTAGGCATTACCATTCAGGACATAGGCATGGGCAAGGACTTCATGTCTAAAACACCAAAAGCAATGGCAACAAAAGCCAAAATTGACAAATGGGATCTAATTAAACTAAAGAGCTTCTGCACAGCAAAAGAAACTACCATCAGAGTGAACAGGCAACCTACAAAATGGGAGAAAATTTTTGCAACCTACTCATCTGACAAAGGGCTAATATCCAGAATCTACAATGAACTCAAATAAATTTACAAGAAAAAAACAAATAACCCCATCAAAAAGTGGGCAAAGGACATGAACAGACACTTCTCAAAAGAAGACATTTATGCAGCCAAAAAACACATGAAAAAATGCTCATCATCACTGTCCATCAGAGAAATGCAAATCATAACCACAATGAGATACCATCTCACACCAGTTAGATTGGCAATCATTAAAAAGGTCAGGAAACAACAGGTGCTGGGGAGGATGTGGAGAAATAGGAACACTTTTACACTGTTGGTGGGACTGTAAACTAGTTCAACCATTGTGGAAGTCAGTGTGGCGATTCCTCAGGGATCTAGAACTAGAAATACCATTTGACCCAGCCATCCCATTACTGGGTATATACCCAAAGGATTATAAATCATGCTGCTATAAAGACACATGCACATGTATGTTTATTGCGGCATTATTCACAATAGCAAAGACTTGGAACCAACCCAAATGTCCAACAATGATAGACTGGATTAAGAAAATGTGGCACATATGCACCATGGAATACTATGCAGCCATAAAAAATGATGAGTTCATGTCCTTTGTAGGGACATGGATGAAATTGGAAATCATCATTCTCAGCAAACTATCGCAAGAACAAAAAACCAAACACCGCATATTCTCACTCATAGGTGGGAATTGAACAATGAGATCACATGGACACAGGAAGGGGAATATCACACTCTGGGGACTATTGTGGGGTAGTGGGAGGGGGGAGGGATAGCATTGGGAGATATACCTAATGCTAGATGACGTGTTAGTGGGTGCAGCACACCAGCATGGCACATGTATACATATGTAATTAACCTGCACAATGTGCACATGTACCCTAAAACTTAAAGTATAATAAAAATAAATAAATAAATAAAAAAGAAATTATTCTGGAGGGTAGATAAGAAATAAACTGGAAGGTTGTATTATATATGATCATGTTTAGTTATCCATAACAGTATGATGTGGAAGAAAACAGGAAAACAAAGCAAAATTATTTTTATTAACCAAATTCTCACTAATATACATATTCTGATCTTCATTGCAAGAAGAAAACAAGAATTTTCTGTATGATAAAAACTGGAATCCATGTACTAGTGAGAATGACAACAAATATGTTCCTTGCCTTCACCTTCAAAATCGACTTAATGAGACTTATTAATATCTCTTCCTGATTCTTCTTGTTCTTTACTATTTCTCTTTTTCTAATCTTCACTTGAAGTGGTAAGTTTCCTGAGGTCTCATCATTTGTATTTTTATTTTTCCTCCTACCCCATAAGAATTCTCATCACATGCTAATTCATTTATTTAATTATATAATGTGGCAATTTTCTTTATTGTAAAAGGGTCTGAACTCACAAGAAAATCTCTAGATAAAAGGTTGTAAAACTTAACAAAATATTATTGAATTAGTTTCAGAATGCAGTATAGTGATCTTGGGAATCCAAAACTTATGAAAAGTGTTTGATTTCAAGTCTACAAAAAGTTGAAAAATTACCTCTAGAAAGATAGACTATTTGGCTTATAGCTAGCAGATAATTTTACATTAAACAGAATAAGGAAAACATACAAAAAAGTTATATCACTAACACCTTTAAAGGGCTGAAACTATATAGGTATAACCTTGAATATTAATTTAATACACTCTGAGTAGTGGGGTAGAACAAACATAGAAAAGATTTATGAAATTTTCATTTACCAGTTACTAAGTACCACAACAGATATATTTCTTGCCTTCGCCTTCAAAATTGACTTAATCAGATTTACTAATATCTCCTCTTGATTCTTCCCCTTTTTAACTATTTATCTTCTTCTAATCCTCTCTTGACCTGGCAACTTTGCAGTGACTTTATTACTACCAAATTAATTTGCATTTTTAAGAATATAATTTATAAAATCAACAATTAAAAAAACTTTTTTATAATTCAGCTTAAAATATATTGATATAGTATGTCTTCGAAATGAATACAATCATAATTGTGCAATATTATTTATCACTTAACTCTCTCATGACTAGAGTTGACATTTAGATGTACCTAGAAATAATTCTACAGTGTGCTATAAAACCTTGATGAAACCAGTTACAAATCAGTCAATATCATATTTGCTTATGTTGATAACAATTCAAAGTAATATCAAATGAGACCTAGGATCTCAAACTTATAGTAAAGAACCTAGAAATCAAATGAATAAAATCAAATGAATAATCAAACGAATCAAATGAAATAATCAAATTTGAAATAATCAAATGAAATAATCAAATGAATAAAATCAAATGAATAGAAATAAAATGAATAAAAACATGTAATTCAAATTCTTCACCTACATGAAAATGCTTGTTCACACATATTGGAGTGTCACCATCTCTGATCACCCATACTGCAATTTAAAATAATGGTTTGGCCTTTACTGCAATTAGACTGCAAAGTCTAATCCAGTTTTAAATGATGATGTAATGAGTGGCTTGGAATAAATGCCAATCTTATTTTTTCCAACAATTTGCTTTGACAAAATAGTAGAGAAAATTAGGATTTCTCTCTGAACCTGTTAGGCCAAAGACAACCAAAGTTAAACAACAATAAATGTACAACCTTTGTAGTTCTCTCAGAAAATATTGGTAGAGCAAGTATAAAAGTTTTATGAAATCATAAAAGTAGGGCATGATACAAAGAAAACCATTTTATACCCACAGAGCAAGACTGAAGACATCTGAGTAGGTGGAAAAGTTACCTTGTGATACTATGCCCTATTCACATATTGTGAAACTCGGGGATTGAAATTCAACTACAGTGAAGACCATACTAAGAACTCATTACAAAGTCTTTGTGTTTTTTGGGTGACATTGAAATTTAACTGGAAAGTCAAAAATATTGGATAAAAATTGTTACATATGAAGGGAATAAAGGACTCAAATCTGGGTAGTTGATTTGACTTATATGGTCTATCTGCCAGTTGCATACTTGTTTCTTCTATTAGGAATTAGAAGATAATTGTATCATGAATGCTCTAAACTGAAACTATATACAGACCAAGTAGAAGATTAAAATTATATGGACTGGAGAGATTTTGGTTTGGAATAAGGAGACAGCTATTTTCTAAGTTCTAGGATACATTTTAAAAATGTTTCCTTCTGTATATTTTTATTCAATCAGTGAATGTTTATTGAACATCTACTACATGCCTCTTCTAAGTTCTGACAATACAGCAGTAAACAAAATAGACAAAAGAAGCTGTTCTCTTGGAGATCACATTCTACTTGAAGGCTATATTCAACTGTACCTGATATTGGCTCTTGGATGTCTAAAAGGCATATCAAACTTGACAGGTCCAAATAATTATTTATTTATCTCTCTTTCAAACTTATTTTTCCTCTAGTCTTTCCTATCTCAGTAAGGGGCATCTCTATTCATCCTGCTGCTTATGCCAAAAACTTTGGGGTTATTCTTTCTTTTCCTTACAATACACATACAATCTCTTTATCATGAAATACTACTAGTTTTACCTACCATATATATTCCATATCTGTTTTTCAACACCTATTTCTATAAGAAGAAGGAGAGAGATAGAGAATATAAAAAAGAACAGAGAAAGACTGTATATAATTAGTTACTCAAGATAGAAATTCAGTCAAAACTAATAGGGACAAAAAGATTATTTAAAATAGATATTGTTTTCTAGATTTGATTTTTGTATCTGCATATTTTAGTAATTATAAAACAATTAAATTAACATGTAATCACTAAATATAAAATTCAAAAGGTAATTTTACTTTTGATAGCCTCTGAAATGTTCTCAAAATAATGACAATATGGCAGCAAAAAACACTTCCAGTGTTCTTTGCTTTCAATGTTTTGTTTTCCTAGAAAAGGAAGCAGGGTTCTTTGGGGAAATTGCAGCCTTGAAGCAACCTGTCAGCCTAGAAACAACTTAAAAAAAATCTGAGATAGCAAAAGAGATATTAAACATCATGCGAAGGTCATACTAAAGAACTCAGTAGTAACTGTTGAGTCTCTCAGTGGATGAACATAGAAAAAACTTTAGTATCAAAAATAAAATAATTGAGTTATGTAAAATACATTTAAGTACATGAGTTTTTCATGATGTTTAAAAAAGAAATAGTGGCCACGCATGGTGCCTTACACCTGTTATCCCAGCGATTTAAAAGTTTGAGGTGGGAGGATCACTTGAGGACAGGGCTTTGAGGCCTGTCTGGGAAACATAGTGAGATTCTCTGTGTTTACAAAAATAAAAATAATTAGCCAGGTGTGGTGGTGTGCACCTGTAGTCCCAGATGCTTGGGAGATTGTGATGGGAGGATTGCTTGAGCCCAAATAGAAGATCAGACAATGTTTATTTTTATGGGAGAACTGCAGGTGATAAACTGATAAAAATACAAAATTAAAATATTATCTTAAATACTTTAATGACAAATGAACTTAGACATTGATCAACAATGACGGCTAACACCAAAAAACAAGACAGACATTATGTGCTTCATTTTAGGTAAACATAACACTATCTGTGAAACAGTATTGTTAAAAAGGGAAGAAAAATAACACAATAAATGTAAATTACATCAAGCTTTCAATTCTAATCTACAGGAAAATAATGAGGACAGAAGAACATATTAAAGGACACGTGAGGGATGTAATCAGCAAAATCTAAACTGCAGAAAATTATCCTGGACAAAGTACCTTGTTTCTGATTCAACAAATAAATTTCAAGAAATAAAAAAGGTAGAGAGAAGCCCATATACTAAACTGGACTTAAGAGATGTATCAACTCATTGTTCATTGGACACAGGAAGGGGAACATCACACACCGGGGCCTGTTGTGGGGTGAGGGGAGGGGGGAGGGGGGAGGGATAGCATTAGGAGATATACCTAATGTCAATGATGAGTTAATGGGTACAGCACACCAACATGGCACATGTATACATATGTGACAAACCTGCACGTTGTGCACATGTACCCTAGAACTTAAAGTATAATTAAATATATATACATATATATATGAGACGTATCAACTGATTGCAATGTTTAGAACTTAGTTTCTGATTTTAAAACAAGAAACTAAAAATAATTGTGGCATTTGTGAGAAAACTAGAAAGTTTGAACAATGATTGGATGTTTTCTGATATTAAAGATTTATTGTTAAGTTTGTGGAATAAAAATATTATGATAACCTTTATAAGAGAAAAGCATTAATCCTTCAGAATCAGACATTGAAATACTTATAGATGAAATAACAACACAACATTTTAGATTTGCTTCAAAATGATATGAAAAGGGGAAATTGATAGGAGTCTTAATAACACTAGGTGAGCCAGATATTGATAATTGTTGAAGATGAGTAATGGTGAAGAATTTACTATAATCTTCTTTCAATTTCTATGTATGGTTAATTTTTTCTACAATAAGTGGTTAACAAACATATATACACAAGCAAAATAACATGATCTAAAATATGTAAGTAAAGTTTTTGAGACAAGAAAGCCCGACTGTCTTCCTTCAGTTGTCAGGTCATTTACTAAGTGTTTGTAATCATTTTAAATCAGACAAAATGTCATACTGAGGCTCCATATATATGTATACATAGTTGATTAAAGACATTATTTTCACAGCAGTAGAATTTACATTATTTTTAGAAAAAAAACTTCATGTGTCAGTACTTTTGATGTTGGGTACATCGCATTATAGAAAAAAGATAATCACAAACCAGATGCAGTTCTATTTTCGTTAAAGGTACAACTGTATTAAACCAATTTATATTCCATCATCAAGAGAGGTTCTTTCATTACTTCACTTTGTGATGGATCAATAAGAATATCTTTGAATCCACTAGTCTCAGCATGCCCCCTCCAAACATCCAGTGAAAGATTTGAGCTGGAATGAAATGGAAGATGCTGCACTTATGGCCCTGCCCTGAATTCTATTTGTCATTTTACTGGGGCAAATAGACCCTGGATGTTTCTTAATGTGGAGAAAGGCATTTTATTTTGTTTGAGCTGTATATGAAGTCTACTAGGGCTAGCCTAACAAAATACCACTTACTGGGTAGCTTAAACAGAAATTTATTTTCTGCCATTTCTGAAAGCTGAAAGGCCAATATCAAGGTAATGCCAGGGTTAGTTCCTCTTTAGGTCATTTTCTTTGACTTGATGATAACCACCTTCTCACTGAGTCTTTATATGGTCTTTCTCTGCTCACATGCATTTCTGGTGCCTCTTCATCTTCTCATAGGGAAACACACTGAAATAGAACTCCACTCTTATGACCTCATTTAACCTTAATTACCTCTTTGAAGTTCCTATCTCTAAATATAGTCACATAGGAAGTTAGAATTTCAACATATAGTTCAACAGTATGACTAGGCAAAAGTCCATTTTTCGTACACACAAAAATCATTCTGAAGAAGATCAGACTTTCTTTTTAAAATTTTTATTTGTTTATTTATTGTTATTTATATATTATTACTTTATTTTAGGTTTAGGGTTTGTTATGTAAGTAAATTGCATGTCACGGGGTTTGGTGTACAGATTGTTTTGTCACCCAGGTACTAAACATAGCTCCCCATAGGTAGTTTGATAATCCTTACTCTCCTCCCACCATCCACCTCAGGTAGGCCCTAGTGTCTGTCATTCCCTTCTTTGTGTCCATATATAATTAACGTTTATCTCCCACTTATAAGTGAGAACATGCAGTATTTTGTTTTCTGTTCCTATGTTATCTCACTTAGGATAATGGCCTCCAGCTCCATCCATGTTGCTGCAAAGAACATTATCACGTTCTTTTTTTATGGCTGCACACTATTTCATTGTGTATATGTACCACATTTTCTTTAACCAGTTTACCAACAATAACTGGAATACCACCCATTAGCTGAAATTCAAGTCCTCTGGCATTCATCTTCGGTCCTTTCTGTGCACAGCCTCTCAGCCTAGTTTACCCTCAGCTTCTGGTCTTGCACTACCATTCCGGGGGTTGCCCTCCCAACATCTGCTAGCACACATTGTTTCAGAATGGCATAGCTTTGCAGTCAAAAAGATTTAAAAGTTTGAATCCTAACTCTTTTTACTTACTACGTAATTTTGAATAAGTTAATTAGCATCTATGTAGCTGTCCAGTATAAATATTTATAAAATGGAATAATCAAGGTATTTGCCTTTCAGTACCTGATTTATTTAAAAAGTAAAAATTATTTTAAAATAATTATTTAAAGAATTATTTTAAAAGAAAACAATTATGATTTTGCAAAATGCTTTTAAATAATGATTTACATTAAACTGAATGGGAGACTTTGGGCTCAGCCATTAATGCAAAAAAAAAAAAAAATAGAGCAGATAGAAGGCCGTTGTTTCCTTCATAAAACTTGTCTAAGGCAAATCAGAAGTACTTATTTCTATTTATTATTTTATATATCCTAAGGTCTATATTTAAGGTCTACACTTACCTTACATTATTTTTAAATAAAGTTGCTCAACTTGAGAAAAAAAGTCACTGCTTTGCTGAGGCATTTATACATTCATAATACATATTTCAGATTTAAAGTCATATATGGTGAAAAGAAATCGCCCTTACTCTCTTATTCATCCAGGTTCTATTCCCAGAAATAACTACCGCTACTACTATCAATGTCTTGAATGTGCTTGTAGAAATATCCTATATATTTACAAACAATGAATGAGATTGTTTGTTTCTGGAGGTGTCATTAATTATATTGAACAATCAGTACAGCACCGATACTAACCAATCAGAATGGATTTTGGCCCTAGCAATGGTCAGGGTCCTGCAGTCCCCTGCTTAGGAAACTTGCCTGAGGTCAGTAGATTAATAGGTGGCTCATGTTAGGATAAGGTCTAGGCAGTCATTACCCAAACACTGTGCTAAGCACCTGGAAGTCAAAAAGGGAAGTAAAAAGGGAACATAGGTTTAAGATGAGAGGTTATAGAGGTGTATTTTATATATTTTACTGCTTTTCCTGAACAAACTATTTTTATTGTCAAGGATGTCATACTTATTGCAAGCCCATGCAGATAATCTAGTTTTATTAGTAAGAACTTTGGCAACAGTGTTTTGTTCCTTAGAAAAAAATTACCCCTGCAATGCAGTAAAATAGTAAATAGGGGTAAAAATAGTTTGTTACTTATTTTTTATGCTAAACTTCAAAATATCTTATCAAAGAAATCCATGTTTCCGCTGTGTAGATAAAGAAACTGATGCTTAGAGTGATTAAGCAGCTGCTCAGAGCCCAGGGCAAAGATCTAACCCATATCTGTGTGATAGCGATTTCAATACCAAAGGTTTCTTAAATTTGACTAATCAGCCTCTTAATGCTGACTTCCTGAGTAAAGACCTATTTTCTCACCTAAAATTAATATTTCCTAAGCTTTAAGAATTTTTAATTTGATTTTGTTTTTTCATCATGCCCATATTCCTCCCTTGTTCCCTTCCCTAAATTTCCTAAGAACTGCCATTTTCTAGGATTTCAGGATGAAGCTCTCTTGTCTGATCACATTTTTTTTTACTTTTTTCTAACTTTAGAAATGCAGCCAATGAGAATTTTGAACAGTTTCTCTTCAGATTTAATTTAGATCATATACATGACTCATTCAGCCACCTCAAGTCCTTTCATGAATAGGCTCAGAAGTAAGGCACTTTAGGTTTGATGGGTCTCAAGTCTCACATAATGCACTGTTCACTTTCAAGTGTGTGTATTCAGAGCCATTCCTTTCTAAACCTCAAAGTCGAGAGACATATTCCTATAAAAGAATTTCCCACACTACCACTGTTAAGTCCATGTGAATATAGTAAGAGATAATAGAGAGAAATATGCAAAGAAGCACAATTTGCACAGGCTAAAACAAAATAAAATGTCAAGTCATATTTATGTCCCTCTTTTCCTTTCACTCACTTATATTAATCAGATATTGAAAAAAAAAAAAAAAAACTGTCAGCTCATAGGTGCTCCCAGAGCTTTCTGTCTTTCAAATAACTTCTGCTAGTTGGTGTGCCCTTAAGACAGCATGGTAGAGTACAAAGCAGAGTGGCTGGATGGGTTCCAGCTCTTGCTAATAGGTGACTCTAGGCAACCATTCTCTGATCTTCAAATTCAACTTTCATAACATAATCATGATAATATTTATTTCTTAGGGCTGTTTAGGAGATTAAGTGCTCTGTGTAAAATGTTTCATAAACTGTAAAACACATAAAATGGAGGCTGTATTTACAATCTCTGACAAATGTGTGTTCCTTTTGGCAAGGGGGTCTTGTCACAAAACCTCATTCTTTGTCGGCTACACTTAGGAATCTATAAAAATATTTTAAACTACTTTCAAATTAGGAATATAAATTATATCCATGGTGGGGTGGGAGGGCTGGAAATGTAACACCATGATGGAGCGAGGCATGCAAGGGCCAGGCATAATGTTTCTGGGAACTTTAACAGTATGGTCTCTAGTATGTGGGTAAAATCTTAACATGTGAAGAAACCTTTTCAGAAGGGAAGTGGAGACCAAGAACTATAAAGTTCTTTGTTTAAGGCAAGAAAAAGAATTACTGGCAAAACACTGTACAACCCAGAATCCAAGATTCTCAGATATAGCCTTTACTTCCCTCCTCGAACATATGCTCTATCTTCAAAACACCAATACCAGAGTTTCAGGTAATGAGCAATGCTGCAGTAGAAGTCTTTGGGAACAGACAGCTCTTCCCAGCTAACTCAATTCATACCATGTAGTCATTCTCAAGACTAAATCTGTTGCTGACCATTAACACCTTTTAGGACTTGATGTTTGTAAACTGATACCAAAAAACTTGTATTTATAAATAACAAGGATCCAAGTTGGAGCTGATTACTTTTTCTTCCTTTCACCTTTAACATTTTTTCATATTTTTATTTTTTGTTAATTTATACTTTGGAAGAACATATAAAGAAAAATGCTTTCAATAATTTCAGAAGATCATTCTCAGACCTGAAGGTAATATTTATTCACTGAACACTAAACTACATAATTAATAAATAAGGAATGCAGAGAGCTTTATAGGTTAAATAGTTTTGTCTCTGTTTTAAAAACAAGTGGAAGTTCTTTAAGTTATAGCTTGTATCTTACAATCAAAGAAAAATGCAAATATAAAACTTGTCCTCATTTTTTGAAATAGATGCATTCCTAACATGTATAATTTACTTTTTGTGAATCAAATGTTTCCTCAATAATTAAAGGAGCTTAATATTCACATTTTAAAAGTTGAATACTTTTGTAATGTGAATAATTATATTAAAATATATCTTGTTTACAAAGTTTAATGTTTTTTCTTAAATTGCTATAGTCTGGTAGCTTTATTAACTCTCTTATATAGACAAACAAACAAGACTACTTGAGAAGAATATTTTTTCACTATCATATTATTCAGTGTTACATATATTGTTAATATGACAGGAGATAAGGAAAATAATTTTGACATTCATCTTCATATTGCATAAATACTGAGGAAATTGAAACTGGGGAAGTTCTGATTCAAATGGGATGATCAACAGTAACCAATTTCTGAGGAATGAAGTTTCATTTTCATATGTTAAAACAGAGGAAAGAAGTGCCCAGGCAACTTAACAACACTCTTAGATCTCATCTTGGCTTTAACTCAAACCGAAGATATTGGTAAGTCCTTTAACATTTTTGAGCATCTAATGTGCAAAATGAAGAATTTGAAACATCACAAGTTTCCAAGGTTTTTACTACAAATCTGCTTTAAAAATCTAAGCATTTTAAACTGATTTTAGAGTCTCACAAATGTTCAACAATAGTACAAAGAATGTATTTCTATATCTCATGCTGCTTCTTCTAATGTTAATATCTTACATAAGTATGGTAAAATTATCAAGAACAGGAAATTAGCATTGGTACAATATTATTAACTAAACTACAGACCTTATTTGAAATACAGCAAATCGTTCAATTTATCTTCAGAAGCACATACACTAAAATATTGGATTAAAAGATTTCTAAGAATATACTCTCATTCATGATTCAATCCTGAGTCACAAAGCATGGTAACATCAATAGAAGAGGCCCAATTGCCTGTACAATGCCTGACCCACAAAATTACTAGGCAGGGAATAGATAGGGAAGAGGAGACAGATGTCAGTGACTGACTTGAGAAACATAGAGTATGGGATCACACCCTATTCCCTATCTGTCAAAGGTCAAAGTTGCTTAAACCAGACCAGAAAATTATAACCATTCTGCTTTTCTTCTTCTCCTCTTTTTTCTTCCTCTGATAACCAGCTTCAATGATTATAATTGGTATGTAAAATGGAAATTACAATGATTCAAGTTACATAATTCTTAAAGTTATACAAACTACTAAATTCTTAAAGTTAAAATTTCTCAGGTTTAACACTGGAGTAACTTTGGGAATGAAGTTGATAAGTTTGACAAAGAAATCCTCTAAGAAAAATGATGCATATTTTATAGTAATTTTAAGCAGAATATGTCTCAAATAATTTAATTTCAACCTCATAATCTTTAAAATATTTTGTGTACTTTACTTTCCAAACTTGATTTGAATTTTACATTTTAGCATCCATAATCAATGCAAAAGAAAAGTACGTAATCTTGGTTTAAATAGCTAGAGAGTGACATGTCTCATTGTCAGTTTGGTAGAATTGTACAAGTGCCCTGGCTCAGAATTTAAAATCTTCTGCATGGATTACATTCTAATTAACATCAAACCACAGTATCTTTCCTTAACTTTGTGACCTGTGGTTAAAGTGAAATTGTTCTTTTTATCCATTTCAATGTGGCTCTCCTTATCTTTGTGCTTGCCTAGGGTACAGCAAATTCTTAACTAGAGTCTGTAATTCTCATAGAAGTATTTTGGTCCATACATCATTGTTAAATCAGCATTTCTATAGGTGAACAAGGGCTGAGAATTTGTATCCCACCATCTTGCTGATGGCACTACAGGATTATTCTTCTTAACTCGTCTCAATGCCTGTACTCTTTATTGATCATTTAATTTGTCCTGTTTTGTATATTTCAACATCTTTGATGTTTTTGTCCAGTGATCTTTGATGTATATTTTAAAACCTCAAAAATAACACTTCTTAAAACCCCAATAATACGTTCCATGGTTTCAGAAATTTTGTATTATAATTCTAGAAATTATTTTTAAATCATGTAACAACTAGATATTTTCCTACTTATTTTTAATAAGTAGTTATTGAAGGACTACTATGTAAGAGACAGTGATATCTTGCATTAGAAGTAATTTTATTTTTAGGATCCCCTGCACTCAGACCCAATTCAACTCCTAAGGCCATTCCTGATGTGAGCCATGAAGTATTTGAGCAGTCTCTGCTCCCTCGCTTGGCTGGGCATCATGATTCTTATGGATCATCTGCCCGTAATGTGTGTCTTAACTGATGACTTAATTCCTTCATCAAACTTAAGTCCCAATCTTATATAAACACCCATTCCTAATTGTGCTAGCTCCTAGTTGCTTTTCTGCCTTTGATACTGTTTCTGATTTCTGATTAGACTATTTCCCTAGTACTCCTGACTGTTTTTATAACTAAACCTAGTCTTCTATTAAGTCCCTTGGACTAGACATGTCCCACACTTCAGCAAGTTGGCAAAGCACAGTTACATGAATGTTAGGAGTCTTATTTAACTATTTATCTTTTAAGTATATATGTCCCAAGTGCTTGTTCTGAAGGCCTGTGCTCAATTTATCTGCTGAAAAATTCCTCTATAACCACCCCTCCCCAGTTAGATGTCTGAATCTCATTCTGCTTTTACCTGACATTTTGGACATTAATCCAGAAGAAATAAATGTTCTGTGTTCAAGACCTACAGTTCTGTTGCCCTTAATGTCCATCACCAGTTAACTGGTATAGTGTCAAGTTCCTTACCCTTTCCTCCTGCTCAAACTTACTGTAAATAACTGGTCATGCTCTACTTCTTCCAGTGTGATAAAATATTCACAGCCTGGAAGAAAAACTTTACATGCTGAGCTCTTTAATAAGTAATACAGCATAGTGAAGACCGTCAGCTTTGCAGTGAAACAAACTGAGACTAAATTCTCTCCCACCAGTTGTAGTAGACAGAATAATGGCTCCTCAAAGATGTGTATGACTGAATCCCTGGAATCTATAAATAGATTATGTTACATGTCAAAGGGAAAGTAAGGTAGCAGATGGAATTAAGGTTGCTAATTAGCTGACTTTATGGTAGGGAGATTCGCCAGGATTTTTTTAGTGAGGTCAGTGTTATCACAAGAGCCTTCATATAAGTAACAGAGGGAGTCTGAAGAGTTAGTGTCAGAATGATATGATGTGAAATAGAATCTACCAGCCCTTGCAGGTTTTGACAATGGAAGGAAACCAAGAATATAAGTGCCTCTAGAAGATGGGAAAAACATGGAATGAATTCTCCCTTAAAGCCACCAGAAAGGAAAACAGCCGTGTGGATACCTTGATTTTAGCCCAGTGCAACTCATTTTGGACTTCTGGCTTACCGACATGTAAGATAATACATTTTTGTTGTTTTAAGCCACTAAATACATGGTAATTTTTTTTGCAGTAGTAGAAAACTAACACATAAATTACCATGCAGTTTTGATCAAGTTACTCAACCATGCTAATCTTCAGTTCCCTCATCTAAAGAAGGGCTGTTGATACTATATTCCATTAAATATAATATTCCATTAATTGTAATTAGTTGTAATTTGAGAAAAATAGATGAAACACTATTTGTACATGAAGAAAATATACTGTCAATTTAACCTTGCTACAAAGCTTTCATCACACTTAGTATTTTTTGTTTTATACACATTTAAAGAGTTCTTTTAGATTTAACACTTAGATTTTTATCTTATCACTCATTTGCATACATCACAAATTAAAAATAGTTGTTACTAAAATATCTTCACTTTAAATGTTCCATTTTTCTGAACTGCTACAATTCAAGTCATAGATGTTATGCTTTATCAAAAATATTTTTTTCTGTCATCAAGAACATTTATCATACAGTTTTACCTCAATTGTCCTCAAGATTTTCTTCCAATCCACTGGAACACATCTACAAGTTTTAATATGCATGCATGCAGGCAATGCTGCAATGACCGGACTACCACTTGACCAAAGGAGATTAAAAAATGCAAACGAATTCAGATATTTTTAAAAAATTTTCCCTTGCAATGAATAAAGCATGATAGAATGTAAATGGTCTAAACACAGAGGTATAAAAATTTTAGAGTCTTTGATATTTTTTTTTCTGTACAGTTTATTTTCTTTCCTAATGATGTTTTTCTTAGGTACAGGAACTCTGATGCACTAAACAGTTAAATAGTCAATGAGAGAAATCTAAGGAGATAGCTAATTCTTGTTTTTTGAAAGTGGCTGAAGATTATTAATAAGTGGGTAGAATACCAAAAATCATCATATTGTGTATATATATATATACACACACACACATATACACACATACATACATATACATATACATATATAAATACATATAGATATAGATGATGTAGATATCAGGGTGTTTCTTTTCCTCTTTCCATGCAAAAGCAGTGAAAAATAAAGAGACCTACACTTTGAAGATAGGCAGTCATTTACAGCTGAATTAAATCTTTTATTCAATGTAATGATTATATAGTTTAGCCATATTGACATGTTCATTTAAAAATTTTCAAGATCAATATTGAATTATATAAAAATAGATAGCAAAAAAATGTGAATTCATGGAAAAATAATTTGACCAAAGTTGGCTAGTGCATCAGAACAGAAAAACCCATTTTGAAAATTGAAAACTAGAAGTAGAGACTCAGTAGGAAAGTATATGTGTTTGTTTGTGTGAATTTTCCTTATTCTTTCTTTTTTTGTTATCTCTAGTTTTTGTGGACTTCTATAAAATGGTGATTATATTACAGACATAATTTTTTAATGAAAATCATGTGTCCAACTAAAGACTATGTGAAAATTGGTTTATGAAGGCATCTGCGGTAGGAAGATAGCTTCAAGCAGATTTTTGTTCTGGTATAAATAAAATTTGAGAATTGATGACTTGCAAAGTGCATGTGAGAATGGCAGAAAGATAATCTGAGTATTGATTATAATTAGTTTAAAGTTAAAATGCATTAAGACTATCTTGTTTTTCCCTCATTTCCGTGAACTTTTGGGAAGAATTACACACTTAACTGTCTCAAAATTATTTTCTGATTTCATCTGCCAACTAGGGCTTGATTATTTCACCTAAGCAGGCAAGATAAACTTTAAAGAGATTATCATGTTGCAAAAAATTTAAACCATTTAATAGCCATTTAAAAACTGGAGCAAATCTATGCTTATTGGAGGGCATATTTGCAAGTTCTTTCAATAAAATAAATTTTAATTCAGCAAAATAAAATTTATATAACAAGTGTTTGAGTAAATCTTGCTGCTTATTTCCTAGATAATCTGCTAAAAGATGAAAATATTTTCCACAGTGATTACAACTTTTCATAGTAATTATATCTGTGATTTTAAAATGAGCAGCCCTACCAGAGAGAGACCTAGAAGAAATGAGCAAGAAATACATAAAACGCAAAAGATAAATGACAAATATATATTAAAAACTGTGTCACATTTTGACTTGGGTGTTTATTGAATTTTGACTGCAGCCATAATATTCTGTCCCAATCTGCCATTTCACTTTGATTGTATCTTTTAATGCTTAATCACTAAATGCCTCCTTTAACATTGTAACTGTCCTGCCTAGACTTGTGCATAAAAAGGTATAAATCATAACTTGACATCACATCTAGTCACCATAAGAATATCAGTCATGTAATCAAGGAATGCCATTCAGAATTATTATTAATATTAACTTTCAAATGTAAGTAAGCTTCTGGATATCACTTATAATGAAGTTCTTACATTTAAGTGGCTGAAATTCTGTGATTCTGTATGTTATTTGAAGTATAAATTTATACTTATCATTGCTTGGGTAAAATTCAGCAACAATTATGATTCTGAAAAGTGGCTAATTTTATACACTGCAACATTTGTTATTAACTTTTAAATAGTTACACAGAAATAAATTAGCAGACTATAAAACTGTTCAGAGAATGTGTTAACCAAGTAACATTTTTAAAATGTTACACACATTTTTGAACTCATAAATTTTTAAAGTATGTAGAAAAAATTTTAAGTGTAAAAAAAATCAGGCAGAATAATAAAGATTACATTGTATCATATTATTTTTCTACAGAATCTCTGGTATACCAGTATTTATAATATTAAACCAATAAATTCAATAATTTTATTTATATTGAGATATTGAATTTCATTTAGGTTGTCAGTCTTTCAGAATAAACTCTCCATATCTTATGAAAAACACTTCAATCTATGCATTTGATAATAACTAATATGTAATTCAGACAAAATAAGTAATATAAATAATATGAGAAAAAATAAGTAATTACTAGGGTAAAATGAGATGTCAGCAAAAGCACTCTGCATTCCGCTAACTGTAGTGAAATATAATTATCATTATATTATGGCAGAAATGCAGTATATTCAATTTAATAGCACAGATGCTGAGATATTATTGTTCTTCATAGCAATGTAACCTTTTTAAAAAATGACTCCTAAATTTTTACTAATATGATTGTAAAACCTATCATTATTTTTGTTATAAATTTTGATAAAATATTCTCATTTTATGTCAAATTTATTCTGTGAGTGGTATTTGGTTTCACACTAAACTTCAGCCAAATGTTTCTACCTATGAGCTTTTGGTGTTTGACTAACGGGTATATTCAGTGAATATTAAAAAAAGGAAAACTCTTAAAGAAATTATGTTGGTTAGAGAAAGAAGCAAAGATGCTCTGACATCTTGAGGTAGGGATTTTAAATTTATTCTAGCTTCACTGGAGAGCAGTTTCAAGACGTGTACTAAAAACAAAATTAAACATGAATATGCAAACAAGTTATGCAGATAATTACTTTCATGGCATTTGTCAAAGCATAGTATTAACTGATAGAGGCAAACTTCAGGCTATAAGAAAGTATAAAAAAGTTCATTTCAGGGTCAGTCTTTGTAATCCAAAAAAACAAGACAATCCTATTAAATATCCAACAAAAGAATACTATGCAGCCATTAATAATGAAAGAATTTTCAATGAATTAAATGATGTTTTCAATATACTGTTAAGTGAAAAAGTGTTTAAAAATACAGGACAATGCCATTTTTATAGTTATATTACAGACCTATTATTTTGGCATAATTATTTACACTTCATTTTATTTTCAAACTGTTTCATATTATAGAATTCTTATATGCAATGAAGCTATGGTTCTACTGGTCTCTGAAGAAAAAACTTCAATTGCTTTCTTAATTACATTCAGGCTATAATTTATACAGCACCAGTAATAATGTTAATCCTGTATCAAGGGACTTAGCAGAAAACAATTTGTCTGTAGGCTTCATTGGTGCTGCGATTCTGCATCAATAAGGTCTCCAACACAGTCTGTGCTCTATTTGATGACAAATATCAGGGATTGTCAACATTATTACCAAGAGTACACCAAATCACAGGGCTGAGCTCCTTTCCAGAACTTTTCCTATCTTGGGGAAAATAACAATTTTCAAGGTGCTTGGTAAGGGTCAAGGATTCTCACAGATAAATAAAAACTATTCAATAATAATTCTTAAAAAGAGGAAGAAAAAACATCTTACTCCAATTCAACCAAGGCCAAAGACTTCCACAGTATTTTATAAACAGAGCAATTTCCCTAATAGCATGTTTTTACCTTATGAAGCACTGAAGCTCAAAGACTCAAAGGAACATACAAGAGTGGAATAAAATGACAAATGAAGATTACAAGCAAGATTTCATTAGTCACAATTGACATCAAAATGGCACCTGAGAAAATTTATCTATTTGAATAAAAAGATGATATCCCAAGTTCACTGATTATAGACCAGACTTAGACAAGTAAGGCCTATAGTGTATATGTTTCCAGAACAACTGATCTTGCTACGCACAGTTTATATTTTGCAACTTGTGTTACTTCAGAAGAGTTCATTTAGTCTTTGTATTAGTTGAACAGAACTGTGATAACTGCCAATAATACAGGGTATACTTTATTTACTTATCTATCATGTCTCTGGTCAATATTTTGCTGGAATAGAAAATTTTTGGTAAAGTAGTTGAGTTTTTATAAAGCTTCTGTGCAGGCCCAGAGCATTAATAAAACCTTTTTGTGTGTGTTTAGAGAAAATAATATCTAATCTGTATCTTACGCTATCAGGAGTTTGAAAAAGTGTTTTATTTTAAGAGAGTGGAAAAATTATTACATATACCAAACTATGTCTATTTATTCACACAATCAGTGAAAAAGTTGAACTGCAAAGTATCTTTTGTTAATTTTTGTTTTTGAGACGAAGTTTTGTTTATGTTGCCCAGGCTGGAGTGCAATGGCCCGATCTCAGCCAGGTTCAAGCAATTCTACTGCCTCAGCCTCCCGACTAGCTGGGATTACAGGCGCCCACCACCATGCCCAGCTAATTTTTGTAATTTTAGAAGAGACAGGGTCTCACCATGTTGGCCAGGCTGGTCTTGAACTCCTGACATCGGGTGATCCACCTGCCTCAGCCTCCCAAAGTGCTGGGATTACAGGCGTGAGCCACTGCACCTGGAATCTTTTCTTAATTTTATAATGCAAAATACCTGCTTTAACTCCTTCACAGAATAAACTAATAATCATAAAATCAATAATTCAGCCCCCAGTAAGTACATAGAAAAATATCTAATAATTAATTCTTTTTAATTAATATTAATATTTTAGTAACATTATTCTTAAAGTAGTATTATTAACAAACAGACACTTAACCTCTATGCCAAAGCTAAATATGATAAAATATACCCAGAATAATGACTATCTTTATAGAATAAAAAGTTCAAGCTTCTTTAAGTATTTGGGAAAAGGTGAGATAGGTAAAAAATAAATTGAAATGCTTAATGAAAAAAATTGAAATAGTAAGGATTTACTTATTAGAATTTTCTGAGACTAGTGGCATCTTGGAAAACTTGAATAAGTCAGAAAAAAAGCAGAAATACTACATCAGCACATTGCCGTGTAACTTCCCTGTTGGCTAGAAGTGGCTTGGAAAATGACTGTGGAATATTGCAAACTTGAATGGTGATGCCAATTGCAACTACTCACCTGGAACAGGAGTTGGCAACCTACAGCCTATGGAGTGTTTTAGGATGGTCCAAGAACTAAGAGTGCTTTTTACATTTTTCTCGTCCTATTAAAAGCAAACAAGAAGACTATGTAGCCTAAAGTCTAAGCTATTTATATCTAACCCTTTACAGAAAAAACTTACTGATCCTATCCTGAAAAAAAAAATGCTTTCATTTTAATTCTTATCAACAATGATAACTTTAAACCATTCTGATGCGGCAGTGACAGCATCTTCACTGTTTTACCACCTGCTCTTAGACATATTAATAATACAGGATCAAGGGATCTCTGATGATCATGATTTACCACAGAACCATACAAGTTCATTAGGCTGATGACATTATGCTGAGGCACCACTGTATCAGTGAAGTTTTTAGAAGTTTGGTAGCTTGTGGCCCATCAAGATGCCCATTCTAAGCAAAAGAAGAGTTGTTCCACTTTGCACAACTCACAACTAACAAGAGACATAGTACTTGTTGGACCTTGTGGATTTTAAAGACAGCACTTGCTGCATCAGTGTGTGATACTCTGACCCATTTACCAGACTGCCCATTTTGAATACAATCTCGAATATAAAAGACCCTGCAGCAGTTCCCAGGCTCAGATGTAAGGTACTTTGCTCCTCATGCCTTATGACTAAATGACCACATGGTATTCAAAGTGTCTGGGGCAGACTGAGATGTTACATAAAGTCTTTGGAAAACTGCAAGAGGAGAACCACATCACAAGTTTTGGAGTAAGGTCATGCCCTCTTATGCTTAAAAAATGTCCTCTACTTGCAAAGTTATTAGGCCCTGGTAGAGACATAGTGCTGCCCATGAAAGAGCAATTGATTATGTGTCCCACGTTGTCTACAGTGACTTGAATATTGCATGATTCATCAAATTCTAAAATTAGACATGCACTTCAGCATTATTATATTGTGTAATAAAAATGACAAATGACACTGAGCAAGTCTGGAAAGCACTAGAAAGCTGCATGAGAAGGTGGCTCAGACTCCCATGACACATATTCCTACTCCTTTACTGCTTCTTCCTCCACCAACATGTATAGCCTCATGGGGAGTTCCCTATGGTCAGTTAACAGATGAGGAATATACATGGGCCTGGTGACTAGATGGGTCTGTTGGTGCAACGGTGTCTGTGGACTTACATAATTACAGCCACTCGCAGATGCTATCCTGGAACTGGATCCTCTCAGTGGTCAGACTATCATTTGACACATCTGTTAGTGCATGTGATATAGAAGGGAAGAAATCCTGAAACACAGATACACACTGTTTCATGGACAGTGCTTAACAATGGGTAGCTCAGAACAGAAAAATCAACATTCGTAGATTTAGAAGTAGGAGTTTAAAGAAAGAGGAAAATGGATAAACTATCAGAACGAACACAGAGTGTGAAGATATCTGTGTCCAATATATGCCTACTCAGATTATGTGAAAATAAATGCCTGTATTATCCCAACCAGTAGTGATCCCAATCCACTGTGGGAGAGTCTCAATAATGGAATGGAATTGATGACTCATTCTCTGAATGTCAGGCAGTCACTTTTCCCAACAACTCTCCTGTTTCAAAGTGTGTACAGCAGACTCAACACCATGAACTTCCTCTCCCAAGGCTGATCTACGGTTACCACTGCTGATGGCCCATTCTGCCAATAGCAGAGGTCAATGCTGTGCACCTAACGGGCCATCGTTCCCTGATGAGACCAGACGACCACCAAATGGCAAGCTGATTACTTTTCACTTTGGGGGAGATAGTACGTTTCCCCACTAAGGAAGAGATGCATATTTCAGATATGGATTTCCCTTCCCCGACTACCATACTGTGGGCTTTCAGAATGACTTACTCATCACCATAATATGACACATGGCATTGTTTCTGATTTTTAAAAATCACATTATAATGAAGAAAATATGGCAACAGACTTTCACAGAATTCCCAAGTTGTAGTGTATATTCCATCACCCAGATTCACACAGCTTATAGATTAGTAGAATGGCCTATTGAAGACTCTGTTAAGGTACCAGTGGGGAGAGAACACATTGTGAGACTGGGGTGCTGTCCTTTACATTATAGCTTATATAGCTTATAAGCTGTAATTCAAGCATATGCAATTTATAAGCTGCTGCCTTACAGTATATTCTTTAAGGTAGCACCTGGTACTTAGTGTTATCTCCCCCAGCATTAGAATGCATGTATTCACGAACAAAGGGGTGAAGTGGGAATGACCGCTCTCATTATTTTACTTAATAATCCACTTGAGGAGTATCTGTTTTCCATCGTTGCAGCCATTTGCTCAGTAGATTTGGGTTCTAATGCCCAAGAAAGAATGATTCCCCTGAGGGATTACAATCAGATTTTGGTTAAGTTGGAACCTGAGGCTGTTGCTCATCCATTACAGTTTCCTGGTGGTGCTGAGGAAAATGATAAGGCTTCTATTGAACAGGGTTATTAGATTACCCCAACCCAATTGAAGCAATAAAGTGTTTATCTGAAACCAAAGGAATTCACTGGAATAGTTTTTAATGGTCCTTTATCCAAAGGACTACCAAGTACCAAGATTATGTGGAAATAAACATTTGGATCACACCCCATCAAATAATGATCCCCATTCAGCCAAGATCCAAAAAGGGAGTGGTGGGAAACTGGAGTGGGTTGTGGAAGAAGAAAATGAAATTATCAACTCAGGCCTAATGACTATCCATAGAAGTGGGCCTGTATTAGCTATGCTTTATGTTAATTATTTTTTCTTCCTCCATTACATGTTAGTAACAGCACTGATAAGGGCTAATGACTTAGGATTTACGTGATTGTATGATGAGAAATTGACATCATGTTGTCATCATACAATAACTGATGGAACTTGTATGTCTCCTGAGTTTACACAAAACTTTTCATCTGGCTGGAGGATTAAAGTGGATGTAGAAAGTTTTAATATGTGGACTATGCTGGAATAGTCTCCATTTGTCCCTACAAATCCACATGCCAGACTGCTTTGTGACTTTGGATGTCAATCTTCATGGACTACACAAACTAGGTTACCGTCTCCTCTAATTTCTGGTTGGTTCTGGCCAGAGGGAAAGCAGAGGAAAGAGGGAACCACAGCAATCAGAGGAGAGATAATTCTGGAAATTTATACTTTTGGCTTTATCCCTGCTAGGCTGCCAGTTATCATTATCATTGGCCATAGCTCCTGTTAGACAGCTTTTTTCCTACAGCTACTGGTCTCGCCAGTGTCTGATAACTACTAGCTCCCCTTGCATCTACAGGTCTAGTGCAGGTAGACCTAGAAACCAACTGTTTCTTAATTCATTGTTCTTTTTAACTCTGCCCACACATTTATAACAAATTATTTTATTAAAATTTCCTCATTTACCCCTCCTATAGGTGTCACCACCTTGGTTAGTTTCTTTACGAAAACCTAACTGATTTTGTGATGCATTTTACAAATGTATGTCTACTTGGGTATTTGCTTATTAATGTTTTGGTTGCATTTGATATACTTATTTTAAAATGCTTTTAATGTAGTTGCATCAAACATCTTTTTTCTTGTAATTTCAATCTTTGTTTTAATGCTTAAAATAGCCATTTCAGCCAAATATTATTTACATATTCATCTATGTTTATTTTAGTACACTTGTAGTTTTATTTTTAAATAAATCTTTAATGCAATTGAAAATATGCATATGAGATAATATTATAAGGTAGATACATGAGTTTTCTTTTTTTCTTCCAAGCACAATCACTAAGTTATCAGATCGGCAATTCTCTCCTGATATGAAATACCCTTTTTATAATTCATTAAATTATTATGATTTAGATGTGTTAGCTTCTCCCTAGGGCTATTTAAAGAATCAAGTACCACAGTAGATTTAAAATATTAAATAAATAACAATTATTATTACTCAAGAATGCTTAACTCATTAAATAGATTGAAGATGGGTTTCCAAAATGTTATATGAGCCATCTACCCTTTTGGAGCAAGTGAATATGTACGTGATCCCTGACAAATTATTTTCTGTTTATTTAACTTAGCAATTCTGTTCAAATTTAACTAGTGTTCAGCACTTGGATTTTCATTTTGCACACTAGATGTATGCATTTCTGGAATAATTGAATAGTGTCTTACAACCTGAAAAAAATAAACATAAGCAGCACATGTTCATTGAAGGATTGCAGACAGCACGTAGTCCGTGGATTAGCTTGATTCAAAATGAAGCTTTAATTAGAATATATATTAGAACCAAACTTATAAAGCAGAGTAGGACCTGGAGTGGAGCCTGGACTCAATTACTTACAGTCTAAATGGCAGCATTATCATACATCCTTCAGGAAGAACTTAGTCTTTATAATAGAAATAAAGCAATACCTGAGCTTCTGAACAAGATTTCTCTACACAAAGAAATATGTGTGAAACAATAAAAACCTGGAAAGCAATCTAGAGTGTGGTTGAATAAGCTATAGAAGTTGCTATGAACTAAAATAAGTGAGGTGCAAAATATGGATTGAGTAATAAGAAAATTTGCCTAAAGCCACATGTCGGAGATAGTCTATGTAATTTACAACTTCTTTGCTCTAGTGACAAGTGGTTGACTGCTTTTTGGTTTTTGTGTGTGTGTGTTTGGTTATAAAGTATAGCATTACAAGAAAAGTTATTTCCCTGTAATATCTCAAGTTATTCCCTAGAGAATAGACTTTTTTAAACAAAATGTACTCTGACCCAAAAACATTTGTATTCTAAAAGGGAGTTTCATGGGCACTGTCTGTCAGCATGCTCACTGTGTTTTGTTCTTTAAGAAGACATTAGTATACTCCAAACTTATCCAGATTGAGTAGGATAGATATAAATAAATTTCACTTATATATCATAAATGGGATTATAAAATTCATCAGTAAAATAATGATCTGGCAAAATATTTACTTCAGAAAACTATTAATAAGTCCTTACATATTTGGAATATAACAAATGATTAGAATAAACTGATAGCTCTTTTCTGGGGCAAATTTCATTCCTATAGTTTCAGGAAGAGTTGAAAACTTAAAGGAATAAAATTGTTTTTAATATTTCAAAACATATATATTATTCAGGCTTTAAAAATAATGTATAATAAGAACCCTAATATCTCAGTAGCTTAAAATACCAGACATTTATTTTACACTCACGTGTCTGCTATTTGGCTGCAATTCAACAGATTTTGTCTGAGCTTGGATATGCTGGATGATATTACATTTGGGTTCAGGTCTGCTTTGCATGCAGTCATTCTAGAAAACAACTGGAAGGAGTAATGAACGCCTGGGGCATGTTCTTCCATTGCAAATCCTTCCAAAATCCCAGCTCAGAACTAGCCTTCTGACACTGTTGCCCACAACCCAGCTGGCCACAGCCAGTCATATAGCCAAATTTTTTGCCTATGAACTGGAGAAGTACGCTTCGGCCATGCAGAGGAGTAGGCAGTTAATATGTGATGAGGAGTAACCTAACCTACCACAATGAGAATGAGCTGGTTTATGAGCTAGTTCAAATGTTCTACTAGAAGATAAAATGAGAGATTGCACTCCAATGATCGATATCCAACAAGTCTGAGAGGAAATTACACCCTATTAGACATTTTGTCTATTCAAAGACTTACACTTTGAGTGCGGAAAACAACATTATATCATATAGTCATGTCTTCTATTGGACAGGAGGTCTTGGGAATGTAAAGCGAAATTTATGATAGTAAAGGCAGTGTCAAATTAATGTGCAATATTCTTCTTAATTATCAGATTATTTGGCAAACTTTCCATTTAATGCAAGATGAATAAAAGTGTAGAGATTACCATACCTTCTTTAGTTATGAATCCAAAACTCCTTTTCATCAAAGTCTTTTAAAAGATAAGAAAAATGATACCTATATTATGGTGTTTGTTAATTCAAGTTTACTTGACTGCATAACTTTTCTGGTTTATAAATACAGTAGTACAGCATATTTTTATTTTTCATTATAGAGATCAAATATTTGACTATTCTGTATGTTACAAGTTCAATCAGTTTTTTTTATTGACATTAGCACAAGGTGATCTTATATTGTTCAAGGTAAAATGGTGATTCCAAATTAAGAGATGAGGTGATGTTAAAGTTGTTTACTAACTTCTTTAGTCATAATTTATGTAAATTACCTCCTCAATAAAAACCACTAAACATTTTTTATTTAGAAGAATGTTAATTCACCTTCTATACTGTGCTACTTGATTTTATTAATTGATATACGTCTTGTTGGATGATGTTATACTTAATCTTCCTTCAATATCCAGCTTATGTTCCACTTTCTCCATGAATTTTTTTTTAGATACGATGACCTACACTGATCTCATCTGTCTCTGACATCTCTCGGTTTTTGTAATTACTATTTTTTGTTGTTGTTGTTGTTCTCTGATGCTTACAATATCAGTTGTTCCTTCAAGTAGAAAAGCTTTGGTTATCTAGTGCTGCCTAAGAAATCCCAAACTTCTAGCAAAAACAGTAACTATTGTTTATTTTTCTTATCTCTCCTCATTCTGTGGTGACTAACCTTATCTAGGGGGTTGTCTCATATGGTCTTTCACGAAGTTGCAGTCTGACAGCATCTGGGCTGGAGTCATCTCAAAAGCCACCTCAGTCAAGTTTCTGTAGGCTGATGCTTGCTATGAGCTAGAACCTCACTGGGAGCTCTCAGCCAAAACACCTACACATGGTTTCTTCATATGACTGAAACTTCCACACATTATGGCACCTGGATTCTAAGAGTGAGTATCTTATGAAAGCAAATTTTGCATGGAAGCTATGCTACATTTGTGACCCAGCCTCAGAAGTCATTGAGCTAGACCTGATTTTAAAATGACATTCTAACCTCATCTCCCTGCCCCACACCCCCCAACATCTACTCCATGCCCCACTATCAAAACTAGGCTGGACAAATAAATTTTTATTAACAGATAAAAGGAGTCAATGTTTTGATTCCTGTAATTATCGTTACCTAACATTCGTGATACTATTCAATGTCTATAATTTCCCACACTTAACATTTTTATTTATTTCGTTTAACATTTTTTTTTTTCAGATAGGGTCTTACTCTGTCACCCAGGCTGAAGTGCAATGGCACCATCATGGCTCACTGCAGCCTCCACTCCCCAGGCTCAAGTGATCCTCTCACCTCAGCCTCTCGAGTAGCTGAGACTACAGGTGCATGCCACCACACCTGGCTTCTTTTTTCTATTTTTTGTAGAGACAGGGTCTTACTATGTTACCTAGGCTGGTCTCGAGCTTCTGAAGTGATCCTCCCACCCCAGTCTCCCAAAGGTCTGGAATTACAGGCATGTGCCACTGTGCCCAGCCAACATTTTTAAATTAATAAAGAAATATTATAAAATGGCATTTAGATAGACATTTGACTTTACTTAGCTTTCATAATTTAAAAGGAGAAGTTATTAAAAAGCAGTGTTTAATCTCATTATAAACCAGATATCAGGCACATTATTAAAAAGGTTGTATTAAACTTGTCAGAATATAGCAAAATGCTGTACTCCAAACTATACCTTGGGATAAGATTTAATATTCAGAATAATCAAATTTACTGGAAAAACTAAGGATTTTTGTTTTACTGTAGTTCAAGTAATTGGTTTTAAAATAATAAGTAGATATTTTAATTTAGACTACTTGTTAATATAATATACTTTCCATCATGTTCAAGGTGCTCACACAGTGACAGGTAAGTTCCTCACAGGTGTAGGGCCCCGGTTGAGAGAGAGAATGGGGACTGAAATTCAGCCTGAACTCTACTTGTCAAGTCATATGGGTTTGGTATCAGGCTGCCCGCAGTATGTGAGATGCTCTTTCAAACTTGCACAAAATTGATGCCATATTTGTTAGCACAGTCCCTGGTTATGAGACATCATGTTATAGAGATTTCCTTCAAAGGAAAGGAAAACAGGATGTTTTAATAGAAAGGCTACTATAGTATTGGCATAAGAAAACAGATGAGGTTTGAATTCTGACCACTTATTATGACTTTGAAAGAGTGGTGCAACTTCTCTGAATCTCAGTTTCTTCATATATAGAATAGAAATATCAAATATTATCATTTAGAGTTGATTGGAGGAATAGAGCAAATATATCAGAAGCATAAAACAGTGTCTAGTGGAGGAGAAATTACTTAAATAGCACCTATCATAAATTCTAAGAAGTGCTGTCTTAGGGTTTTAATTCCTGGTTCTGTGATCTTTGATGGATACAGAGCTCTTCAAATCTATTTCAGGTACATAATTATACAACTCACTGGTTAAAGTCACAGTAGGAATAGTAAAGGAAGCAGTGTGTTATAATTCAGTTCAGGAAAAACAATCCTGAATAAAATATTCCTCACTATATGCATAAAAACTGATCCACTTGCATTTGCAAAAATTTAGTTTCTAATTTTCTACATAGTTCTCAAAATACACCCCTGTGACATAGAAGACATTATCTTCATAAGATCACATCCTGGGATAACCTCCTTCAGGCAAGAGCCATCACCCAGTGGTAAGACCCAACCCATTTAGACTCTGGCTCAATTCCAACTTTTAATAAGCCATACGTTGCTACAAATGAAATAGATTCATCAGAACAGATAAGATTCATAATTAAAAATAAAGATGAAGTTAAAAAACAATAACAGAGAGAAGGTGTATGCTTCTACTGCACAGGTTAAGAAAAAGTGTGTGTTTAGAACATAAATCTGATTGAATTATTGCTTCTTTCAATATGTACCTCTAATTATTCTGTTGTACCCCTGTTAGCTTCAAATCTTAAATAATTAATCGGAAGTACTCCAGAGCAAGAAATGACATGGCTGTTTGCTAATAAACAAGAGGTGATTTGAAATATTCTTCAGGCAAATTACAAGTATGTTTAATAGATCACTTTAATAGCGGCACAACATAATCAAAAAAAAATCTGAAATACTTAGCAAGGTTCATAAGGCTCTGTCTTGTGTCTCCTAGCTCATCTTGCATGAATATTTCTTTACTGATTATGCTCTAGACGAGCCAATTTTTGGGATCAAAAAATGTAGCCTTGAGACATTTGTACAAGCTGTTCCCTGATTCACTAATGTTCTTCCTCCTGCATGTTGCATATATTATGTGACAGCTTAAATGTCCATTCATGCAGAAGCCTTCCCTGACCATCCACAGGATTAACTATCTCAGCCATTGTGTGCTTTGTCACAATTTTCACTGCAAATGCAAATCCATGTAATTTTTTTTGTTTACTTGTGTATTCCCATGATTCTTCCCACTAGAATACAAGCCGTATTTGTTATCTTGGTTTGTCCAATGCCAGGCAAATAGAAGTTCCCCCAATAAAGGTTTGTTAAATGAATAAGTAAGTGAATTAGAAGATAAAATTATAAAACATTTGATTAGTTCCAAATTAATACAAACAAGGGTCTGGAGAAAATCTTTACAAATAAATATAGCAGTCATATGGAAAAAAGGATAAAAATAGACATTAATAAAAGAAATAAGGAGGCATTGTCTCATAAAAGAAAATAAAGAAATAAAACACCAGGTAACCAATTATATAGACTCACAGCTTCTCATTACATTGCTGTTTACAGTAATAAAAAATAAAAATTTACTTAATGGCTAATTTTATCTGTAAAAAGTTAATTGCAAACAGTCATGCCTCATCGTTAAAAATGGCTGTAGATTTGGACTTTCTATGAAGGAGCATTGTTCCAGACATTTCTAACAGAAAATCTAGAGTATGATCACTGTATGTCATAATTCTATAGCAAGGATTGAGAGTAGGAAGCTGACAAAAAACTTTCTAAAATGTTTGAGCAATGGAATTACAGGGGATTTTTCTATTCTTTATTGATTTTGCTTGCTCATATTTTCTAGCATTTTTTATGGAAATTACGAGGGAGGAAAAAAGCTTATTTTAGCCATGTATGCATTTGCACATATCTCTTTTTTGCCACCATTTTTTTTCTGTGCAATTCAATCTCATTATCCATGTGTCTTCTCTTGACAGACATTTTACCAAGTATACTGAGACAGCATTTACCCTCAAAGATCTCATAGTCATATTGAAGATAAAGCTATATAAAAGAATAATTATACTCATTTTCGTGCATGTGATAAATCTAAGAAATGTGATACAGAGGTAGCAGAGAGAAGCGAGTCTCCCTTGGAGAAAAGTGCTCAGTTTCTCAATATTTTTATTTATTTATTTTAACTCACAAATAAAAATTGTATATATTTATAACCTTGGAATCTAGCCTTTTGTCCTGACAGGAAAGCCACTCATGCTTCTTATATAATGCAACTTAAAAATCTTCAACAGGCAGAGGTTAGAAGCCTTGATATTTAAGATACTGGATCCTAAGGCACTATTCCAGAATGCAGGGGGCAGTAGAGGCCACATACCTTTTAGTGAGTATCCCCATAAATAGCTATGATATTCACCCTCTTCAAACTTTTGAATTTCAGATGAATGATAAATAATTTTTGTACCATAACTATGTCCAGATGTTACATGGACATAATTATGCTAAGTAATTGTGTGTTATTTATCTGAAATTCAAATGTAACAGGATGTCTTGTGCTTTTACGTGCTAAAAATGACAACTACACCTACTTTATTAGCCTTGTCGAGGAAATGGAGTCTGAAAGATACTGGAGATCCCTCTTTGACAAAGCAGAGTTGCCTGCCTTACTCTCCTTCTCATATCCCATCCACCTAAAAAATTTTAAGTAAGAATGTTAGCCCACTTCCAACCCGTATTGTTAGGCTCTGGCAGAGACTGGAGCCAATAACAGTATGCCCTAATCCATGTGCAAGTTATGGAAGTTACAGTAGAGTTTTAAAGTATAAACAAGCTGGAAATCCCAGAAGCAGAAAGAGCAAACAGTGCTACTGACAGAAAGACTTAACTTAGAATGAAAGCTAATCATGCTCCATTTATTTTTATTATAATTATTGTTCTGCACATATTTTCATTTGAAAAAAATGGGCAAGTCTCCCTTTATGTTACTGTGGAGTTTACTATCAAGATATTATCTTAATCTCCTAAAATGTAATCTTAAGTGCAATACATGTGATAACCACAAAGCCTGTAAATTATGCCTATTATAGGAAATTGAATTTGCTCATGTAAACTTGAAATGAGCTCACTAGGCTTTGCAGAAATCAACTTAGTATTCCAAAAATGAACTTACCAGCACCACCCCCATTCTTTATACACAGTGTGGCTCCTTTTTTACTCAGAAAGCATTTAAATCTTTGAGCTAACTTTCTCTTTTGAAGAACTGCTTGTAATATATGACATTTGAATTCTTACCTAATTCTTATCTACAGTACATTTTCCCACAGATTCAGACATAAAATGAAAAAAAAGGGGGATATTTCCTAAGGATAAGCAAATGATACCTATTTTATCTCCTGCTCCTCTCTCCTTCCATTTTCTCTGAATCCCTGGGAACAGAAATTGGCTTTTTCTTTTAGTTCTCCTAAGCCATGACTTCCTTCTACAGAAGAAATAGTATTGATGTCATACACAAAATGGGTACTTATCTACACTGTCTCAAACTATAACATGGGGCTTTATTACTTGATCCTAGATATCCTAAAATGGAAAGGGAAGAGAAAAAGGAATTTGGAAAAATCTATCCAAGTTATATGTATATATATTTATTTATTATATTATAGATATTTAATATTATATATTTAATATATTATATATTTAATATTATATATCTAATATTATATATATAATATTATATATCTAATATATATGTTATATATATTAGATATATAATATTATATATATAATATTAGATATATAATATTATATATAATATTAGATATATAATATTTTATATATAATATTAGATATGTAATATTTTATATAATATATTATATTATATATAATAGTATATAATATATTATATATTATATATCTAATATTAGATATATAATATTTTATATAATATATTATATATTTAATATTATATCTAATATTAGATATTTAATATATTATATATTTAATATTATGTATTTAATATATTATATATTAAATATTATATATTTAATATATAATATATTTAATATTATATATTTAATATATAATATATTTAATATTATATATTAAATATATAATATATAATATATTATATATTTAATATATAATATATTTAATATTATATATTTAATATATAATATATTTATTATATATTGTATATTTAATATATTATATATTTATTATATATTATATATAATTATATTACATATTTAATATACTATATATTTATTATATATAATATACATTATATATATAATTTATTTCCCCCTCTCTCATTACTATATTTTTCTATACCTTCCTTCCTTAGTAAAACTTATTTCTTTTAACCTTAATTTTCTCCCAAAATAATGGAGTAATGGCTATCTCAGGCAGGGAAAGGTCAATGTTACAAGCTCACAATGCTAAATAAGAAAATCCAGTAAAAATTTTAAAATATCATTCCTATTATATCATCAAGGAAAAGAGAAATGTGCTCATTTTTAAAGCTTTAAAGACAATATACAATTCCTAATAGTAGTATATCCATAGACTGTAAGCTTACACTACACTCATCCCCCTTGGACATTCTGTGGACTTAGAAAAAAATGTGTTGCAAGCTGTCTTTCAGAACTTAACAATCTTATAAGTAGAGGGACTTTTGTATTCAATAATGTAAACAATTTTTAGCTACTTTGAGAACCTGTGGTCTTATTCTGATGAATAAACTACCCAAAAGAAAGTTAAATTCTCAGAAGGGAAAACTGTAAAAGTAAAAGTTTTACAGTGTTTCACTGAACAGCTGTACCAATTCTGAAACTTTTCTCAATATATTCAAATGAGGAACTCATTAACAAGGCAAAGAATTCTGGGAAGAATTCTGCTGTATAGTTAGAAGATAAGTGAATCTTAAAACAATTTCAAGAAACAATGTACAATTAAACTGCCATATGTGTTCCCTCTGTATGAGTGATACATGATCCATAATGAGGTAAGTGCCACAACATTTTCTAGACTTTTAATTTTTATTACAAAAGTCTTCCAGACATTCTGAGAGATGTTAAAATTAGTTGTTCTTTAAAAAACAAACCAAAAAAACACTAATTTTCTTAAAAGTTTTTTTGTAGGCTTTGAGAAAAATGTTTATTTTAGACATTGAGGCATACACCATCAGTCACAATGAATTACTATAATATCTGTTGTCCCTTTTTAGGCTCAAGTAAAAAAAAAAAAGAACGAAAGACATTTTAATTGGTGAATCAGGTGAGTTAATTTAACCCAAACATCTGAAAGTTTTTCCTAGATGATTTTTGGCTACAAGCAAAAGTGCCCTCTTGTAAACATAGGATCTTGCTGTGTCTCTATCGACTCCACAGTGTTCCTAGATATGCACTGATTCTACAAATGTCTACTGAGTGCCTAGTTTGAGCCAGGAATATTTACAAAAACAAGTAATGAAGAAGTGAACAAATAGCAAAAATTCCTTATTTTCATGGAGTTCACAATCCGTGATATAGGTATCAGATAGGTGGGTATAGACAAACTGATAAATACATAAATTATCTGGGAACATTAAAGACAAAGGAAGATAGTGTTGTGGGTTGGGTGGGTGCTCTGGGTACAATTTTAAGTCAGATTTAAAAGGTAGGGGCTACACTGAGAAAGTGACTCGAAAAAAACACTGAAGAGTATGAGTGAACAGTCCACATAGATACGTGAAGGAAGAATGTACTTGACAGAGGCTGTAGCCAGTACAAAATCAATGAGATGGTGTGTACCAAATTTTGAAGAGGATGTGAAAAATTGGAGTTCTCATACATTTTGTGGAAACCTAAGCTTTATAACCAGTTTGGCAAATGTCTTCCATTTCTTTATAACACTAAATATATACTTATCCTGTAGCTCACTGATTCTAGTCCAAAATATTTACCAAGAGAAACAAAAACATATGTCTGCTAAAAGATTAGTACACAAATGTTCAAAGATTTATTCATAGTAGCACAAAATTGGAGAAAACACATAGGTCCATCAACTGGTAAATGAATTTTTAAAATCTGTCGTATATTTATACAATGAAACACTACACAGCAATGAAAATGAATGAACTATTTATAAGTAAGTAAGATGAGCGAAATTGGAAAACTTTATACCGAGTATAAGAAGTCTTACAAAAATTATTTCATTTATTTGAAATTCCAGAAAAAGGAAACTAATCTGTGGGAGACTGAGGGGAATATCAGAGCAGGAGTTGCAATTGGAAGAATGGGGGTACGGGTTGACTGGGAAAAGGCATTAGGAAACATTCTGTGGACAGTTTTATGTCTCAACAGGGGTTTAGTTTACATAATTGTATGCAATTTTCAAAATTCATGAAAAGGCGTACTTAAATTTTTTGCATTTCTTTGTAGCTACATTTTACATCAAAAGAAAAAAATTAAATTCTAATGAAATTTAGAATGCAATGTCTAGTTAATGATATTCATGCTGAAGTGTTTAGTAGTGAAGAGTATTGTTGTCTGCAATGTGCTTTAAAGTATATACACATGCATGTATACAGGCACCCACCACCACGCCCAGCCAATTTTCGTATTTTTAGTAGAGACAGGATTTCGCCATGTTGCCCAAGCTGGTCTTGAACTACTGACCTCAAGTGATCTGCCCGCCTCAGCCTCCCAAAGTGCTGGGATTACAGGCGTGAGCCACCACACCTGGCCGACTCTGTGAGGTGATTTCTATAAAGTTATTTGAGAATTTCTGAAGTTCATTCTATGAAGTCATTTCTCATTGGAGCTTTAGTCTGTTTATTTTTTTCTAATTATTAATGATGTTGAGTATCTTATATGACTATTGGTCATTTGGATAGTTTTAGTGAAGTATCTTTCAAATCTTTGGCCAATATTTTCAATCGGGTTGTTTGCCTTTTTGAGTTTTAGGGGTCCTTTTTGTATTCTGCAATTCCTTTGTCAAATATATTAATTATGAATGCTTTTTCCCAGTCTGTGGTTTATTATTTAATTCTTTAATAATGTCTTTTGAAGAACAGATGTTTTTAATTTTGAATAACTCAATTTATCATCTTCTATTTCTTTTAAGCACAATGTTTTTTGTGTCCTAGCTAAACAATATTTGCCTAACCCAAAGTTGTAAATATACACATCTATATTTTATTCTATATTATTTAGAGCTTTATCTTTCTTTTAATCTATTATCTAGCTTTAATTTTTTACATGGTAAGAGGTCAAAAATCAAGATTTTCTATATTTATTTGTTTTCAATATGGCTGTATTAGTCTACTTTCACACTGCTATAAAGAAATACCTGAGACTGAGTAATTTATAAAGAAAAGAGGTTTAATAGGCTCACAATTGAGCAGGCTGTACAGGAAGCATAGTGGCTTCTGCTTCTGGGGAGACCTCAGGAAACTTACAATCATGGTGGAATGTGAACGGAGAGCAGGCGAGTCTTATATGGCCTGAGCAGGAGCAAGAGGGATGTGGGGGAGGTGCCACACAGTTTTAAACAATCAGATCTCATGAGAACTCACTATCACGAGAACAGCATCAGGAGATGGTGCTAAACCATTCATGAAGGACCACCCCCATGATCCAATCATCTTCCAACAGGTCCTACCTACCTCCAACACTGGGGATTACATGTTAACATGAGATTTGGTGGGAACACCGATCCAAACCATATCAATAGCTACCTAAATGTTCCAGCATTATTTGTTGAAAATACTTTCTACTCTTTCTTTAAACTCATTTATTTATAAAGGTAGATATTCTGAAGGAATTAGCTCTAATCTGTCTCTTACTACCCTTTCTTCATACATGTTTTTGCTTATTGTCATAATTTTCAATGAAATGTATATACTGATGATACCTAAATTTATATCTTTATTTGAATCTTCTCCCATAGGCCTCCAGATAAATAAATTCAACTGTCTATTCGACATTGTCTAATGAATGTTTCAAAGACATCTTAAATTTAACATGGCCAAAGACAAAGCCTTTAATTCCCCAATTACAGAATTTTCCTTGCACATGAGTTTTCCTTATCGCCGTAAATATTGTTAAGTATGCTCCCACAAACCTAGGAGCTATTCTTAATTGGTTTCATTTTTTTTATCATTCTTACCTAATATCAGTAAATCTTGAAAATTCTTTCCCCAATATGATCTCAAATCCAACTACTTTTTAGAATCTGTTTTGCTGCCACTTCATTTTGCTTTGCAGTTTGAAGTTAACAAGCAGCATGGTTAACAGGCTGCTATAGTAGCCCAGGTAAAAGATCATTGTGAATAGAGATTTCACAATTGCCACCTTTCCAGCTCATTCCTCCTGAAGCAACAAATGGGGTAATCTTAAAATACACATTGTATTATGTAATCCCCCTACCTAAAACTCTTCAATAAGTTTTACTCAATATGCTAAATAAACGTGTTGAGCATCTGATGTTTGTCAGGCATTTTTCAAACACATGGGATGTAATGGTACTTACAAAAAGACAACATTCATGACTTCATTAAATTTATGCTCATCCCGTGTTCACACACCCATGCATGCACATGCAAACACAATTATAAAATATTACTTTTGCAAATATACAGAGAAGTAATGAATCCTGTGCTATGGATGTCACATAAGTGAAATTTGATATGGTCAGGAAACAAAACAAGGATCCTCAGAATACTGATTCTTTAGTTGAAATCTGAGATGTCAGCACACATTATTTCTTAAAAAGAAGGACTCAGGCAGAAAACTCTATATGTGTAAATGTGCAGATGTGAGGCATAAGAAAGCATGACAAGGACAAGGTTATGGAAGGACAGATAGCCAGGACAGAAAGCAAAAAAGAATTAAATGAGTTTGGAAAAAAGGCATGAGCCAAGCCTACCAACCTTGTTAAGTAGTTGTTTTCTCTTCCCTAAAATAATGGAGAACAACTTGAGAAAGTTCACCAGTGTGGAGAATTCACTGGGAAGTGAATGTTGACAGAGCATTGGAAGGTTTCAGCAACTGTCTAGAGAAAGTTGAATAGTGGCTTTTCCTGCCCTGGGACCCTTACACATTCTTCCTCAATGATCTCCTCCATTGCTCCTACCCATTTGTCAGATCTCAGATTAAATACTTTCTTTTAAATGAAGGCATTCTCTAACCATCAAAAAAATAGAATGTTTTTCATTCATACTCATTGTTTTCTAGCATCACTCTGTTTGTTTGGTTGTTATTTCAACAGCCCTTCCACATTTTGTAATGGTCACTTCTTGTTTCTTTGTTTATTTCTATCTGCATCACTGGAATGTATGTACCAAGAGAGCAAGGATTATGTCTGGTTTTTTTTTTCCAGCTTGTAAGTCATCAGCACATGCCACAGTGGCTGCTTCATGATATTAGATTTCCTCCTTTCACAGTGTATGTGCCACCTCAGCTTCAACATGTCAAATTAAACCTTTCAACAATGGTTCTGCATGTACATGTCGGGTGCTTAGCAAGGTAATGGGGCAGAACAATTACCTCCAAGACCGTGGTGCTGTATAGGAAAATGGTTTAGAGCAACAGTTCTGGACCAGGCTGCTTGGATTTCAACTTCAGTTATGCTACTTTCCTGCTATGTGATGTTAGGTAATTTACTTAGCATCTCTGGACCTCAGATGCATCATCTGTCAAACAGTGATATTAAGAGTTCCTCATAGCATTGTGTAAGAAATAAAAATAACAGTAATTCTTAGATATTATTCATTCTACTGGGCAAAGCAGAAATTTAAATAGAATTAACAGTGTATTACAAATATGATGGGTGTCAAGAGGGAGAGTTACAGGATTTTTGAGAGTGTGCAACAGAATGATGTTTATTATAATATAACAAGTGCTCCTGCTATTTAGAGGAAAGAGAGAACCTGGCTTTATTTCATATTAAGACTCATTCTGCCAATGCATGTTAAGTAATTGAACTCAAAAGAACCTACAGTCATTGCTGAATGTGTGTATATGTGTGTATTGTCATCAGATTTCACATACACTGTATCCGCTGTGTAATTTATCTACTGAAAGATGCTCTGCATAACAAACATCTCCTAAGCTGAGAGGCTTAAAATAGCAGTCATTTATTCTCACTAAGTTTGAGTTGCTTGAGGGCAGGCCAATCTAGGGTGGGCTTGGCTGCGACAGCTCTATACCTCATGTTTCTCTTTCTGCTCCTAGAACCAGCTGGCTAGTTAACATGTTTCCCTCCTGGCAAGGGCAGAAGTGAAAACAAACAGAAGCCTGCATGAACTCCTGAGGCCTAAATTTTGAAGTGGCACATTGTCGTTTTGTATCATTTTATCAAGCAAAGAGAGTCACTGAGCTGAACTCAAAGTCAAGGGGTGGGAAAATAAACACCACCCCTCTTATGGAAAGAGCTGTAAATTATACAGCAAAGGGCTTGGTTATAGGAATGCATGAAAAATTGGGGTTTGATTACAGGGAGGGATGAAGAATAATGCAATTTACCAAATCTGCTGTTTGTTCTTCATTATTTCTGAATAGAGACAGGAATGCTAAATGTTAATGCTAAAGAAATATAGGACAACATATATTCCTCTATCAGGTGATTACATGTAATCATAAGTAGTCTTTTAACTAAAATGGAAATGAAGGAGGAATAAAAAAGAATAAGGCAATACTTTCTTGAAAGTTTAAAATAAATTCCACTACTTACAACTATTTTGTAGATATATGGGAGAATAAAGAAATGAAACATCTTATGCAACATATGATTACAGCTGTTATTCCTTTCACAAAATGTTCTCCTATTGTGCAGGATACTTTTAGTAAGATAAAGTCATTTTTCATTTTTCTTCTTATCTCAATTCAAGATCCATTTCTTATGGGATTACTTTGGGCAGCCAAGTATTTTACAGTTAGATGGTGCCCTTTCAGGACCTTTCCTAACATAAAAGACACTTTTTAAAAAATAGTTTTATTCTGTATTCTGTAATTGCTTCCATTTCAGGCTCATTTTTCTCAGGCTGTATAAGGGAATCTAATCAAGTTTAGCAACTGAATTGTGTGCTATGTCTTCAATCTTAAAATAACCACTTTCCTTTTCATTAGAAAATCTGGGTATTTTTATTATTTTTTCCCAATTTTTATGTTTCCTCTAACCTTTGCAAGACCACTGTATAGGGCAGTACATTCAGCTGTGGATTTTAGTATAAAGACTTACCAAAGTAGGGTTATTCCAATGTCTTCTTTCACCTAAGAACAATTGCTTTATGTAACATATCAAAAGGAAAAGTAACATTTCTAAATGGTATTTTAATTATTTGAAATGCCCAATTGTCCAAAAATAAAAGAGAAATAGTCTCTCTGAAAGCATGTTTGCTTCTTTTAGTACATATATCTTTATTTATTTTATTGTATATATTTATGGGATAAAATGTGACATTTTGATATATGTGTATACATTGTGGAGTGACTAAATCAAGCTAATTAAGATATTCATCACCTTACATAATTATTTGTTTATTGATAACATTTAAAACCTACTCTCTTTGCAATTTTTAAGTATACAGTACCTTATTATTTACTATAGTAATCATGCTGTACAATATATTTCTAGAAGTAATTCCTTCTAATTGAAACTTTATACTCTTTCACCAACAGCTGACCAACCAACCCCCCGAGCCCCCAGTCCCTGGTAATCACAACACTAGTTTCTGTTTCTATGAGTATGACTATTTTAGATTTCACATATATGTAAGATCATGCGGTATTTTTCTTTCTGTGCCTGGTTTATTTCACTTAGCATCGTGTCTTGCAGGTTTATCCATGTTATTGAAAATGACAGGATTTCCTTTTCTTCAGGCTGAATAATATTTCATTGTGTACATATACCACATTTTCTTTATTCATTTGTCTCTTTATGGGCACACATTTATTTCATATCATTGTAGTCATGAATATTGCCACAATGAACATGGGAATACAGATGTCTCTTCAGCATGCTGATTTCGTTCCCTTTGGGGATATACATATATATATAATATATAAAAATATATATATACACACACAATTATATATTAAAATATATTTTTATACATATTACATATATATATATAAGGAGACTTGCTGTATCATACGGTAGTTTTATTTTTAATTTTTTGAGGCATCTCCATACCATTTTCCATAATAGCTGTACTAATTTATATTCACACCATCAGTGAGCAAGAGTTCCATCTTCTCCACATCCTTGCCAACACTTGTTATCTTTCATTTTTTTGATAACAGCTATTCTAACAGTTGCAAGGTGATATCTCATAGTGGCTTTAATTTGCATTTCTCTAACAATTAGTGAAGCTGAGCATTTTTTCATAGACCTCTTGGTCATTTCAAAGTTTTTTTTTTTTTTTGAGATAGGTCTATTTAGGTCCTTAGTCCTCTTTTTTTTTTTTTTTTTTTTTTGAGATGGAGTCTCACTCTGTCACCCAGGCTGGAGTACAGTGGCACGATCTTGGCTCACTGCAACCTCCACCTTCTGGGTTCAAGGGATTCCCCTGCCTCAACCTCCTGAGTAGCTGGGATCATAGGCATGCACAACCACGCCCAGCTAATTTTTGTTTTTGTTTTTGTTTTTTGTTTTTTTAGTAAAGACGAGTTTCAACCATGTTGGCCAGGCTGGTCTCAAACTCCTGACCTCCCAAAGTGCTGGGATTACAGGCTTGAGCTACCATGCCCCGCCCCTTAGTCCATTTATTAATCAACTTGTTTGTTTTCTTGCTATTGAGGTGTTTTTTTTTTTTGTTTTGTTTTGTTTTTAGTTTCTTATATATTTTTCACTTGATCTTAGCCAAAAAAAAAAAGGGGCATTGGCCGGGCGCGGTGGTTCACGCCTGTAATCCCAGCACTTTGGGAGGCTGAGGCGGGTGGATCACGAGGTCAGGAGATCGAGACTATCCCGACTAACAGGGTGAAACCCCATCTCTACTAAAAATACAAAAAAATTAGCCAGGCATGGTGGAGGGCGCCTGTGGTCCCAGCTACTCGAAAGGCTGAGGCAGGAGAATGGCGTGAACCCAGGAGCCAGAGCTTGCAGTGAGCCGAGTTCATGCCACTGCACTCCAGCCTGGGCGACGGCGCAAGACTCCATCTCAAGAAAAAAAGAGGAGCATTGATTTTCTTTTATATTTTGGATATAAACATCTTAGGTTTGCCAATATTTTCTCTCATTTCTTTAGTTTGCCTCTTCACTCTGTTGATTATTTTCCTTACTGTGTTGATTTTTTTTGTTTGATACTATCCCATTTATGTTTGATTTCCTTGCCTATGCTTTTGGGATCACAGTCAACAAATCGTTGCCAAGGTCAAATTGTGGTAAGTTTCAAATGTTCTAGATTTTCTATCCTATTCCTCCATTGTTTTGCAAAGCCCCTTCTTCTAAGGTTCTCAGAGAAGTCAATATAACCAAATTTTATGAATACGAATCATAAATTGTAGTGTAAAAAGAGACTTTAGCGTTCATTTAGCCTACTCCTTTTTGTTTAATTTAAGAGAAATTAAGTGGAGGGGAGCAGTAGCACAGTTTGTCAAGAGAATACCTGACTGTGGCCTTAGACATAGACACCAATACCTCGTTTGCCACTCAGAGACTATGTGACTTCGAACAAATCACCTAGCGCATCTGAGTTTCAGTTTCATTATCTGTTAAATGGGGATTATAACATTATAACATCTTCTTTGAAATGCAATTTTGAAAATTAAATTAGTAAACATAAATTCAAGAGTCTCAATGTAAATGATATTCCTTAAAGACATATAGCTAGATATTTTCAGATATGCAAAATCAGAAATTTCTGACTTCCAATACAGTTACCATTCCCAATGTTCACCCCTGCTTCAAGAAGTGTAAAATTTGCTGGTAATATAGGAATCTCATACAGAGTGCTTACATTACAATGCACACTGATGATATAGAATAAATCCACAAATCAAAAAGAGATTGGCCATTTTCTATCAAAAGAGGTAGAGACAACAGAAACAACAATATAATAGAGGCATCCCTGGTATCTGAGGCAGATTGGAAGTGGCTACATTTAGATTATCTATCTTTGTCTCTATATCTGTCTCTCTCTTTATCTTTCTTTCTCTCTCTCTCACCGCCAGAACATAGTAAGTAAGATATATTAATCAAAATTGTCATTTCAGCATATCAGATTGGATAAAAAGAAACTAAATGAAAGCCAAAAAGGGGAAAATTCTGAGTTCTTTTTCTTTCATTCACTCACACTTCTAGAGCGTTTTTCCAATTCAGAGTGTTCTGACATCTCAGTAATGACAGTAATATCCTGTTAGAGCAAACATCTCTCAGACCTGATTCTGCTGCAGAACTAAAATGAGGTGTTTCTTAGTGATAAGTGAATTTCTATTGAAGAAAATTTGAAAGAGAGATTCACAGCTTTCTTTCACCACTTTCTATGCAAAAAAAAAAAAAAAAAAAAAAAGCCATACCCTATCCAATCAGACATTGGAATGTGCTTTTCACTGCTGTAACACTGTACCACCACTGTACATTGTGAGGCTCTATTTATAGAAATAGCTAGTATTTATTAAGCACTCAGTCTATACCAAGCTCTCTGCTAGGGGCTTTATATGTGTTATCTAGTGCAATCCTCAAAATAAGCAGAAGAGTGCATCAGGATGCTTGTTTTTTAAAGAGACGACAGTTTTTTAAAAATTATTTATTTTTCAGCTTTTATTATGGGTTTAGTGGGAACATGTGGACTGTTACACAGGTATATTGCATGCTGCTGAGGTTCATAGTATGAATGAATCTGTCTCCCAGGTGGTGAGCATAGTACCCAGTAGGTAGTTTTTCAGCCCCTTGACTCCTTCTCTCTCTCCTTCCTCTTGTATTTCCCAGTGTCTATTGTTCTCATCTTTATGTCCACGTGTACTTGATGTTCAGCTCCCACTTATAAATGAGAACATGCAGTATTTGGTTATCTGTTTCTGTATTAGTTCACTTAGGATAATGGCCTCCAGCTGCATCCATGTTACTGCAAAGAACATGATTTCATTCTTTTTATGGTTCCATAGTATTCCATGGTATAAATGTACCACATATTCTTTATCCAATCCAGAGTTGATTGGCATCTAGCAAATGTCTTTGCTATTGTGAATAGCACTGTGATGAACATATGGGTACGTGTGTCTTTTTGGTAGAATGACCAGATTCACAGATTGGTTTCCTTTGGGTACATACCTGATAGTGGAATCACTGGATCCAATTATAGTTTAACTCTTAGTTCTCTGAGAAACCTCCAAACTGCTCCCCTGAGTGGCTGGACTAATTTACATTCCCACAAGCAGTGTATAAGTATCCCTCTTTCTCCACAGCCTTGCCAGTATCTGTGACTTTCGGACATTTTAGCAAAACCCATTCTGAGTGGTGTGAGATGGTATCCCATTGTGGCTTTGATTTGGATTTCTCTGATGATTAGTGATTATGAGCATTTTAAAAATATATTTGTTGGCTGCTTGTATGTTTTCTTTTGAGAAGTGTGTGTTTGTGCCCTTTTGCCCGCTTTTTAATGGGGTATGTTTCTTGCTTGTTTATTTAAGTTGCTTACAGATTCTGGATATTAGGCCTTTGTCAGATGCATAGTTTGCAAATATTTTCTCCCATTCTATAGGTTGTCTGTTTACTCTCTTTAGTTTCTCTTGCTGTGCAGACACTCTTTAGTTTAATTAGGTCCTATTTGTCAATGTGTTGTTGTTGTAGTTGCTTTTGAGGATTTAGCCATAAATTTTTTGCTAGGGCCAATACTGAGAAGGAGTTTTTCTATGTTTTCTTCTAGAATCTTTTTTTTTTTTTAATTTAACTTTTAAGTTCAGGGGTACATGTGCAGGCTTGTTATATAGGTAAACTTGTATCATGGGGGTTTGTTGTACAGATTATTTTGTCACCCAGGTATTAAGCCTTGTACCCATTAGTTATTTTTCCTGTCTAACATTTGTCTTTAATCTTACTTCCATTAATTTTTGTATAGGGTGAAAAGTAGAGGTCCAGTTTCCTTCTTCGGCATATGGATAGCCAGTCATCCTAGCACCATTTATTGAATGAGGAGTCTTTTCCCCACTGTTTATTTTTGTTGACTTTGTCAATGATCAGATTGTTTTAGGTGTGCAGATTTATTTCTGGCTTCTCTATTCTGTTCCATTGGTCTACCTGTCTGTTTTTGGAACAGTGCCATGCTGTTTTGGTTACAGCAGCCTTGCAGTATAGTTTCAGGTCAGGTAACATGATGCCTCTGACTTTGTGTTTTTTTGCTTAGGATTGCTTTGGCTCTTAGGGCTCTTTTTATTCCACAAAAATTTTAGAATCTTTTTTTTTTCTTAATCTGTGAAAAATGACATTGGTAGTTTGTTAGGAATAGCACTGAATTTGTAAATTGCTTTGGGCAGTATGGCCATTTTCATGATATTTATTCTTCCTACCCATGAGCATGAAAATACCTAGGAATACAGCTAAGCAAAAAGGTGAAAAATCTCTACAATGACAATTACAAAACACTGATGAAAGAAATCAGAGATGATGCAACAAATAGAGGTGACAGTTTTAAGAAGCTCTAATATCTAATTATGGTGGATAGAGAGTGTAAGGAGCTAACCTAGGGTATAAATTGAACTTCAACCTTAAGGTCTATCCATGGAGATTAACTTCCTGAGAAAATGTTATCATGAACTTAATGAATATAAGCTACCAAGCATTAGAATAGCAATTTCAAAGATATTTCTCCTTTGTGTATAAGCTTCATTTAGTGGGGGGTCTACATTCCATGAAAATTTGTGAACTGGAATATCCCTAGTGATTATAGAAACCACAGTCTTCATTGCCTATCAATATGTTTGGTTAAACTATATTCACAGAGATAATTTAATTGCAAATGAATGTAACTTAGTTGTTTTCTAATCTGAAATCATTTTTAGGATATTTTAAAAATATACATGTCACATACTTAATTTTTATGAGGGCATAAAAATAACAACACATATCTTGGATATTGTATCATACTTTTAAAAAACATTTATGCTTGACTCCACATTTTCTCTTTTCCCTGAACGTACATTAGCTCACCTGTACCCTAAATTTCATAATTCCTATATATCCTTTATTTCCATTTTATTTCCCAGAAAATACATGTATGTATAACATATATGTATATATGTGTATACACACACACAATGTCTTAGTCTATCCAAGCTGCTATAACAAAATAATGTAAACTGGGTAGGCTATAAACACCAGAAATTTATTTATCACAATTCTGGGGTCTGAAAAGTCCAAATCTGAGGTAGATTTGGTGTCTGGTAAGGGCTCCCTTTCCAGCTTATAGGTGATGCCTTCTAGCTATGTTCTCCCATGTGCAGGGAGTGAGAAATCGCTCTCAGATCTCTTTTATAAGTACACTAATGTCATTCATGAGTGACCCACTCTCATCACCTAATTATGTCCCAAAGACCTCATCTCCTAGTACTATCACCTTGAGGGTAGGATTTCAACATAAATTTTGGGGAGACATAAACATTCAGATCTTAATACATCACACACACACACACACACACGTTACAAACACCTAGCCCAGCTGCATTTTTGGACAAGACACTAGAGAAAGAAAGAATCTTTGTAATTTGCAAGTGCTTTTAGTCTCATATATTACTTAATAATTTTGGAATTATTCTTTGAATACAGCATTTTCTTCTAAAGGAATGCCTGTTTATGTTAGTAAATTTTTTAAACAAATCACATATTCCTCACTATAAGAGAAAAATCAAGGTGATTATGTATTAAATTCTCACATATACAATGGAGTCTGCTTTTGAACATGAATGGATTCCACTGATCAATTTGTCTATTGCTAGTTTACATCAATACCACCTTAATTTTATTAATGTGGTTTTATATTACATTCTAATATCTAGTTCTCTTTTTTATATATTGTAACTTATTTCCTTCTCATATTTTCCTATCACATATTAGATATTTGTTTTTTCTTATAATTTTAAAATAAATTTTGCAGTTAGGTTATTTTACTTTTGTATTTACTGCAATCAGTGTTAGAATACTTGTGGTTATGACATTTTGGTCTAGTTTCTGATTTTAATTGAAATGCAGTTGGAGTTACTGATTTGGGATAATATTTTCCACTATTGTTGGTAAACTGTCTTTCTTACAGTTAAGTGGGTCTCTACTTTTCTGTATTACTTAGAGTTTTTAAAATTAGGAATGTGTTTCTTAATTTTCTCAAATACCCTTTCAACCTTTATATCTTTAATCTTGTGCTTTTTCTATTTTGTATTTATTTTTTTTTTTTGAGACAGAATCTCTCTCTGTCACCCAGGCTGGAGTGCAGTGGCGTGATCTTGGCTCATGCAACCTCCGCCTCCCGGGTTCAAGTGATTCTCCTACCTCAGCCTCCCGAATAGCTGGGGTTACAGGCATGGGCCACTACACCTGGCTAATTTTTGTATTTTGAGTAGAGACGGGGTTTTGCCATGTTGGCCAGGCTGGTCTTGAACTCCTGACTTCAGGTGATCCGCCTGCCTCGACCTCCCAAAGTGTTGGGATTACAGGCGTGAGCCACTGTGCCTGGCAATCTTGTGCTTTTTCTTTGTGTTGCACATGTCTTTGGGTGTCTTATTTTCTTAATCAGTCATCTAGTGGTAGATCAAATAAAATTTTATTTTTAAGTAAGGAATAAATGAGGGTGGTTTAAAGTCATTAAATAACTTTTTATGAAGAATAACCCTATGCTGTTTCACAATAAAGAGGCAAGGGCCAAGAAAATTTGGACCATGGCACTTTCATTTATGGCAAATAATACTGCTAGAAGTAGATAATCGGCTGGGCTTCTTTGACTTCATTTCTGTTTCAAAGGGAATTAGTCAGTCTTCCAAATTCCCTCTTTTTTTTTTATTTCTATCATAGTTCAAGTACAATATAATTTAAGTATATGTTAGTATATTTGCATCTCACAGTAAAACATGTATCCTTAGGGGCAAAGTTCTCTTTTTCTCTGTACATATCAGTGTTTAGCACCCTGCCCCAGCACGTAATAGCTGTTCAACAAACAGTTGTTGAATAATAGAGCTGTTATTCTATTTATTTCTTGTCTTTAGAATGGCAGAATGAGAAGGAAATGTTGAATAAACATAGGTATGTATTTTGATGGCTGTCTTCTTAAAAGTTAAGTCTTTTCTAAGAGAGTTTAAAAGTTAACTCACTCCCTGAGGAATTAGGAATGTTGTTCTGCTGACAAGGAAAAATTTGCTGTGATTCGGGCTGAGCCATAATGAATTCTGTACCGTCTGTTAAGGATTAACAAGAAATAGAAAACCAATGGATGGTAAGTGTACTTAGATCACATATCTAATCAATAAGCATCTTCGATCTACTTGAAATGTCTGTAAATATAAAGTCTTAATTGCTGCTTTATATTTAGTATTGTAGAAAACGAATCAAAGCTTCAGCAACTTCTCCCAGTAAGTAGTACTCAAAGTATCCTCACCAGGGAAACTGGGCTTTTGGACAAAGATTTTATAGAAAGTTAAGATTGTATGAGCCAAATAACAAAAAAGCTAGTACATTTACCTGATTTAAACAGTCAAGCTGGTAGTTTAGTGTCAACTGCTTGAATCTTTTCATTGATTGTTAGTGTATATTTTGTGTATAAATGAAATAAGAACATGCAGAATTCCAATATTTCCTAGGATTTTACCTCAATCCTTAATAGCATTTAAAAAAAACTATTCTGTAAATGCAGCCAGTATAATGTAAAATAAATTTGCTTATTTCAACCTGTAAATACTCAGGATTGACTACATTGAAAGAATGAAAATAATATTTTTTGATTGCATACTTCCTAAAAGTGATAGGTCTTTTAAAGAGCTATATTAAGTTAAAATGAGGCTATTAAGATAGGCCCTAACCCAATTTTGCTGGTGTCCATATAAGAAGAGCAAATCTGAACACATTGACACGTGGAATGAGCACTCATGGTGCAAAGACCGTGTTACACACAGTGAGAAGGCAGCCATCAACATGCCAAGAAGTGGGGCCTCAGAAGAACCACATCTGCTGATGTCTTGATCTTGGACTTCTGGCCTCCAGAACTTTACGAAATTTAACTTATTTTGTTTAAGCCACTCAGTCTGTGGCATTTTGTCATGGCAGCCCTAGCAAACTTTTATACCTTATGTGGCAAAATGCGCTCTGCAGAGGAACAATCTGCTAGTCTAACCTCTCCATCCACGTTAAATTAAGGATCTTAAAATGGGGAAATTATCTGAATTATCTGAGAGGGTCCTAAATGCCATCACATACATCCCTATAAGAGGGATATAGAGGGATATTTGAATAAAGGACAGAAGTTGAAGTGAAGATGGAAGAAGAGATTGAAGTGATGTAGCTACAAGTCTCTGCAAAAGGAAAAACAAGCATTGGATTCTCCTGGGAGCCTCCAGAAGAAAGCCCTCCTAACACATTGATTTTGGTCCTACAAGACTCAGTTTGACTGTGGCCTCCAGAACAGTGAGAGAAGAAACATGTGTTGTCTCAACTACCAAAAAATAAACTATAATAAATTTGTTTAGAATATACTTTCACAGTCATCTGTGAAAATTACAAATTTAAATATTAATAAAATCAGAAAAATTTATTTTATTCTACTCTAGGCTGAATATTTTACCTACTTGCAAAATGTACTCTTCCCCCACCCCCAACTCCAGCAACGTATCCCAATGGCTGTGTCCTTGAAATCCTTTCGCAAAATACAAACACACCTACACCCACCCACACACACACACACACACACACACACACACACACACACATGCAAACATACATTTTGTATTCTATAGTAAGGACAAAGTGTTTCTGTTCTGGCTTTTACATCTCTTTGAGACAGTGTAAAGACAGTAAGTATTTCTAGTTTTTCTGAAGATATCCTAAAACAAAAAGTTTAATTGCCTAAACAGACACTGGTATTTCCAAGTCATATCCTTTCCCCGAACACCCACAACATCACAGCTATCTTCTCTCCAAATTAGCAGAAATTATTCATCCATTCAATTATTCATTGATTTATTCAATAATTATTTTTGAAACTTATTACATGTCAGTAACTAGAGGTAGTGATAAAACAAGTTTCAATCCTCACAGTCTACAAAAGCTGTTTGAATATTTAAATTTATATATAAATACGTGTATAAATATTATATATTATATATAACTTTAAATTATATTAATTTAGATATATAAATTTATAAATATATAATATAGCAATACTCTAAGATAAAAATTTGTGTGCATAATGGCAGCAACCAATCATGGTGGGAAAGGAAAAAATGTAGATGATGCCGCAGCACTGGAAGCAAGAAGTAGGTAAAAGGGCCCAAAATTACTTTATAAGGGAAATTGAAAAGGTGACATGTTTATTTTGAGGACTGACTTACTGAGTTTTATTGCAGTTGCTGTTTGGAATGCCTAAACCTTCCAGTATATGAGGCAATTGAGAGAGAGATGATCTTTGAGCAGGCTGGCATAAAGTTGATGCTTGGTCTCAGGGTGAATTAAACGTTTTATTGATGACAAGTCATTTCAAATCAAGGAATGAAAAAGAGAAATCAAATCCAGACATTTATCTAACTAACCTTGCCTACACTTCTGATGTCTTGGATTCAGGGCAGGTTTTCTGCCTTTTGAAGATTCTGATATTTGTTATATTATTTTTTCTGCTAACAGGAGAGTTTGGATGCATAGGTTGTATGTAATTTTTCTACTACAGGTAGACAGTTCAGATACCAATGTGTTCCATGAAGCTAAACACATAATTTATTTTCCGAATAGATAAAAGATGATTTGTTGAGAGCATTAGGTAGCTCAGTAAGAAAATAAGTTGTGTAATGAGAGACCTACCGCAAGCTGAGAAGTAGCGTACAGCAAAGAAATCTATCAAAGGTCTATCTAGCAGTGGTAGAAGAAATAACCAAGATCTGTTTTCACCATCTGACTTTTAATAATATTGTGTTTTATCTTAAAACTCACTTGCTTACATGGGAAATAGAATATGAAATACATTATGAATTTGGTATAATTTTTTTATCATTGATGTATTATAACTGTATTCTCAGTCTGCTAGACGAGGACCATAGGAGTTATTATTTAAAATATCCCTTAATGTAAGTCTCCTGATTTCAAATATTAGCTTAAATCTCAAGCTTAGCAAATCATGTATTTCTTCTTTGCAAATATACTATTGCACTCCAAGTACAGCTGGGGATCGTTTTACTAAAGACTTGGTATTAGATATATGAAGAATCAGATTTCATCCGTTAAACAAAATTGGGTGTAAAAAACACGTGAAGGAAAATCATGTAACACATTCTATTTCTATCAAAAATCTAGTGAACCTACAGCTACTGAGCATCCACTATTTGAAAGGCCAGATGCTACTGGTGACACATAGGCGAATCAGGTACATTCCAAACTAGAAGTAGCTTCTGACTGAATTATGGAAATTAGACACAAACACATGAGTTGTTAAATCACAGACCAATACCTGATTGATTGATTGATTGATTACCAAATAAACTATCAACTACTTTTTGTGGTCTCAGTAGCATTACAATAGTTCTACTGAACTTTCTCGGTATGTCTCCTTTTAGGTGTATACCTGTAAAGTTTCCGAAGGAAAGCATTGCTAATTCTAAGAGAATGTCATTTTCGTGATTCTCTCAAAGCTCTGAGCACAGATAGAAAATGACTTATTTTCACTACAAACAGCTGCTGAAGCTCTTGCTGTAGTCCCTGGTTGTGCATCTCTTCCCAACAGCAATTATATTATGTCTTCTTTTATTGTAGCAGGTGCTGAAGCATGTAGGGACAATTTGGTATTGTGACAGAGCTGATCCCATTTGCTGGCAAGGTAAGTTTGTTTTCTTCATTCTTCGAGTCAGCTAACTTGTTAGGGGCCTCTGATGAGCAGCTAAAGCTGCAGTGATCCTTTTGAAGATGTCTGCTATGATGAGCATTTACTGGGGACCTGAGACTACTTTATAAAATACTATTTATAAAGTGCCCTCCATATAGAGGAAGGAGAGGGGGAAGAAAAGAAAAGCTCCATTAACATTATCTTCAGAAATGTGTTATAGAGAAGGTGTTGGCCTCCCCTTCTTCCTCTCAGGTGAACTCTAATTCAGAAAACATGTCCTGAATATATCCTCTTTGAGTTCAAGAAGTTATAATACAAATCTCTATATAAACAGTCACAAGGTTACTAATAAATTGTACTTCTCCTGAATTTCTTTGTATGCTTTGGCAGCCCCACATTTTCATATTATAATATCATAGCCATCAAAAAATAATTATTTTCAGCTTTAGCTGTGATAGATCTAATACTGCTTTTAATAATTACTGAATGTATGCCTTTGGCTTTACAATCTGTCCAGAGTTAATATTTTCTTTAAACTACTAAATATCTCATTAGGAGGATATCTCTGAGATACTGGCTAAACTTATAAAAAACAAAATATAAAAACAGTAACATTTGCCTATCTATCCATTCTTTTTTCATTCAGTTATTTACTAGATATTTTTGTGTGCATTTACTATGTTACAGAAGCCTGTGTTAGGTGCTGAAGATAGTAAATACAAATGATCTGGCAGGTAGCATCATATAACTTAAGTGTTTGAAGGAAATTTTTGTGTGGTTATAGTAAACAAGAAATTACAGTCAAAGCACCATATTTTAACGGTGAGGTGATGGCAAAGTACAGAGAGGGATGGAAACACAAAGCATGGAGATTTTTCTAAGATTAAAAACTAGATAGAACTACATTTTTAGAGTTTCAGAGTTTGGTTCACATTTGCCAAATCTGAAGTTCGGCTGACTACCAGGAAAAAATGAATGCCAATGGGACTCTTTGGCCTTGAGCAAAACACGTGCTTTCCCAGAGTAAGGTTCATTAATTATGAAGAGCACTGCCATAACATTTAGTGAATGAGCAATCTTAATGAAAATAGAAAGTAAGTATTGAACGAACTGTTAAATCTATCACAAAGAAGTTCTCCCAAGTACGAACACATTTCAAAGGATAAGATTGGAATTTTCAGAGAGGTAATACAAATCTGTCACAGTGAGTCACATATTATCATGGATAGTTACGTAGTTTCCAATTTCAATTAGACTTTCCAATCATGTAAACAAGTACATAAAATTACATAGGATTTATCTGAGTGTTTTTTATGAAAGAAGAATACTAATCTAAGAAAGAAGTCTTGGAAAGTAAGAAGCAGTTATTGTAACTCAAAAGAATAATGAAAAGATAGCCCAAATTTCCTAGCACTAATCATTATTAAAGCCCAATTCACTCTCAGAAGTATACTTATTTGCACAATAAATTAAATTGTCAGCAATTCTTATGTACCAGAAAGTCTACTGAATACTTTGAGTCACAGAACAGATTTTGCTTCAGAAATTCATTTATTCAGATCCATATAAAACCCAAAACTTCAGTCTTTATTCATACAATGTTATTATCCTCCCCCAGGTAAAGTTTGTTGCAGGAAAGAAGGCTGTAGCAATAGAAGGGGGGGCAAGGTATAAATCTTTTTCCTTCATTATTTACCTCCACCCTATGTAGCTATAGTTCCTTTGATAGATATAGCCTTTCTTTTCAATGAAAGATAGCCTACATTTGCAGCTGCAGAGTTTTTGCAACCTAACTATTTCTTGTAGAAGTTTGAGAATCCAAAGACTGTTGTTTGTGTTGACTCTTATTTTCGGTACAATCCGACTGTGTTTTGACCAATATAATTTGCACTGAAATTGTATAGGTCTCCCTATAATCTTATAGGGATTCACTATATTAAACAAAAGCCACACACCCTAATCATTCTGTGATAAGGCCTAACTTACCTTGGAGTTCTGCTAAAAGTGCTTAGCAGCAACCTGAAAGCTTACTAGCATGTGTTGTTTCACTGAATTATTCTCTGAGGCACTAGATTTCGTGGATCTGAACTCTAAGCGATGATTCTACAGCCACATCCTCAGTTCCATATTTAGATCATGTTTATCAGGAAACATGATCAGCTAGAATCCGTTTCTAATTTTAGGATTGTTCCCAAACAGGAGAGGCTGGAAATTCTAAAAATCAGCAATTACTGGCTCCCTTTAGTTTAGCAGCCATTCCTTTAGCTTATTTTTCTCCTCCCACATTTTAGTATAAGCAGCAGGAAGACAGAAGAAGGTATCTTTTTATTTATTATTTATTTATTTATTAACGTTAAATTCTGAGATTGGGATCATCTGCAGAACGTGCAGGTTTGTTACCTAGGTATACATGTGCTATGGTGGTTTGCTACACCCATCAACCCATCATCTAGTTTTCAAGCCCCCGATCACCAGTCATTAGAGAAATGCAAATCAAAAACCACAGTGAGAATAAGGGTTTTTTTTCTTTTTCTTTTTTTTTTTTTTTTGGATATGGAGTCTTGCTCTGTTGCCCAGGCTGGAGTGCAGTGGCACGATCTCATCTCACTGCAACCTCTGCCTCCCGGGTCCCAGCGATTATTCTGCCTCAGCCTCCTGAGTAGCTGGGGCTATAGACGTGCACCACCATGACCAGCTAATTTTTGTATTTTTAGTAGAGATGGGGTTTCATCATATTGGCCACGCTGGTCTCGAACTCCTGACCTCATGATCTACCTGCCTCAGCCTCCCAAAGTGCTGGGATTACAGGTGTGAGCCACCAAGCCCGGCCAGAAGAAGATATCTTTAAAAAATTCCCAGAAATCAACTTAGTTTGATTACTCAGTCTATTAGGTACTTTTTTTTTTTCCACATTCCCATAGATGACAGTGTTGCTATACTTTCTGCCACTATGCCACTATCAAAGATTCCCGGCCAGGTGAACTGGCTCACACCTGTAATCCCAGCACTTTGGGAGGCCTAGGAGGGCGGATCACTTGAGGCCAGGAATTTGAAACCAGCCTGGCCAACATGGTGAAACCCCATCTCTACTAAAAATACAAAAATTAGCCAGGTGTGGTGGTGCACGCATGTAGTCCTAGCTACTCAGGAGGCTGAGGCATGGAGTTGAGAATTGCTTGAATCTCTGAGGCAGAAGTTGAAGTGAGCCAAGATTGCACCACTGTACTGCAGCCTGGGTGACAGAGTGAGACTGTCTCAAAAAAAAAGAAAAGAAAAAAATAAAAGATTTCCTGTCTTCTGGATTCCAATAACATTTTTGTTACTTTTCAAGTTTCATCATTCTTCTACTAACAGTCTGTTCACAGCACTTTAGGTTTTCACTAATACTCCCACTTCTGCTCACTTATAAGCTATAAAGCCTCTCTCACATTGTCAGACATTTATTTGGCAGCATTCCTACTTCCAGGTACAAAATTTTTATTAGTGATCTATTGCTATGTTACAAATTACCCCAAAACTTAGCAGCTTAAAATAGCGATATATATTTATTATCTCACAACATTTCCCTGGGCCAGGAATTCAGGAGCATCTTAGCTACGTCTTTCTCTCTTGAGTCTCACATTAAGTTGCTGTCAAAATGTCAAGCATGCCTTTGATCACCTAAAAGACTAATGGGGTCAGCAGATTCACTTCCAAAATAACTATCACATGACTGGCAAACTGATCCTGGCTGTGACAAGAGGCCTCAATTCCTCACTCTGGGGATCTTTCCACAGGGCCGTGTAAGTGTCCTTTTGACAAATATTCCAAGAGAGAGCAAAGCAGAAGCAGTTATGTCTTTTAAGACCTAACATCAGAATTCACACCTTGTCATTCCCATGATATCGAATTGTTACACCAGCCGGGAGTACTTAATGTGGGAGGGGCCTACACAATGGTATAAAATACCACTGTGCAAGAGTCTTTGGGGGCCACTTTGGAGGCTTCCTACAGCAAACAGCTTAGTATTATAAGCTGCCTTCAAACTCTCAGAACCTGGCAAATACTTAAGCTTAACTCTTTCTGTCAAGAGACACTTTCCTCGGTTATTTAAAGAGGTAACTCTCACCCTCCCCACCCACCCCCCAACCACACACCCCTACCCACCCACCAGCCCCACCCAACCCTACCCACCTCCCCTCACCCCCCGTCGTCTCCTACCAGTCACCCACCCCTACCACTCTGCAACCCCAATCATAAGGGATTTTTAGCTCTTTTATGTCCCTTTGGATTCATCTCTATGCTGGAAAATCATCAACTACTTGTGTAGCCCCAAAGCAAGCTAGCTATATCTTCAGGGTTCATCTAAAAGATGAAGATCTTTTTCCTCCAAGATAGCATTTTTAAGAAGGAAATGAAATAGTCCCACTTTAGCTCATTTCCATACCTTGGTCCATATTTTTGCCCTGATGAACTCTGTAAGTGCCGCTCCATCCCAATACAGCATCCGCATCTGTCAACATCTAAGCAATCCAAGTACTTCTCTTTAGCTTTCTCAGGTAGGTCTAAGATAACTGTTTACATGTTTGCCCTAGCTAAGGAGAAAAATATCAAACTGTCTAGCAGTCCTGATAAAGGTTCTCTTTTGTGAATTGAGGAAAATAAAAAAGCTTCTGTTTCCACCCCATAGAAAGAAAAAATTCTTTCATTGGAAAATCAGACTCTAGGATTGCCCCCAAATAACTATTTTTTTCTAAGATCTATTTTTCATTTTTTTCCAAACATTCTTTACACCTTACCTATTAAAGCTATGACCCAGTGATTTATTACAAAGCAATATCAAATGTTTCTCTTCTAAATTCAGATGGATTCCCTCTAAGATGTAAAATATCATTTAAATATTGCTTCCTTTTGGTATTTTCACATCTGTTGCCTCACTCTTCCCACATAACACTTTTTTTCTAATTTTAAGACATATTCATTCATAAATCTGTTAATTAATGTTCTTCAAGTTTTAAGAAATAGAGAAATACCCAGTTTATTTCAGGTCACATAAAAATACACAAGGATATTAAAAAAAATATGCCCCAAACTGGTCAAGATGCTGCACACAAGCATTATAAGGCTTGAAATGATGACTGCTTCTCTTCTTCCCATGATACAACATCAGCTCTCCTGACACAAGTGCAGACCTGCAGACCTGGTTATCATGTCCTTCAATATGATGTGGGTATTTGACGCTGTCTATGTTATGCGAAAATTCTCTCTTCCATTTTATCTCTCTCTCTCCCCCAACCCCCATCTCATTGTGTGCCTCCTGTTCCTTTTCACATTGTATGTAGTTTTTTTTTTTATTCATTGCTCTAGATTCTTCTATCTCTGTGTGTTTGTATACGTGTGTGTGTGTGTGTATTCTTTTAAATTTATGTTCACATTTTCCAAAGAAAGGGTACTCTTATTGAGAGTTCTCAAATCAGGATACCTATCTTGGACTTCTGGTTTTAGTAATATACAGGTTAGATGATTCACTTTAGTTCATGAAACAACGCTGTGTTCAGAGAAGTAGAAACAGGTGACTCAGACATACCTTCTCCCCTGTGGCCACTGTCCTCATAGAGAAGTTGAACTTAACAGACTCACTCAACAGTGGCCTCCATCTCTGACTGCACATAAGCCCACACTGCAATGTTTTAGAAACTAAACAAGCCTCAGTAGTACATCTAAGAGAATTTTATGTTATAGGCCTGGAATAAGGCCTGTAAAATTACAAATTTACACAAAATTTTGGTGCAAAGCCAGAGTTTAAAGTCACTAAATTAGAACCCAATTGGCTTTTTCCACATGCATAAAAAATGTATGTTGAATCATTTTACACTGCAATAAATATCAACTAATCTGTAAAGAGCTATATAAATAAAACTTCCTTACTTATCTTTTTTATTTTTATATTTTATTTTATTTCAAGTTCTGGGGTACATGTGCAGGATGCGCAGGTTTGTTACATAGGTAAATGTGTGCCATGGTGATTTGCTGCACCTACCAACCCATCATCTAGGTATTAAGCCCAGCATGCATTAGCTATTTTCCCTGATGCTCTCTTCCCACCCCTTCCCTCCCCACAACAGGCCTCAGTGTGTGTTCTTCCCCTCCCAGTGTCCATGTGTTCTCCTTGTTCAGCTACCACTTGTAACTGAGAACATGCAGTGTTTGGTTTTCTGTTCCAGCATTAGTTTGCTGAGGATAATGGCTTCCAGTTCCCTGCAAAGACATGATCTCGTTCCTTTTTATGGATGCATAATATTCCGTGGTGTATTGTACCACATTTTCTTTATAATTTTTATTTTAAGAAATGGCTGAATTTTAATAAAATAAAATGCAAGCCAAATTACATGACCGCAAAATAAAAGTTAGTTGAGTAAAATCATACTACAACATTATTTGTGAGGCTTTTCTCCAACTCCTTGGTTAAACAAAAAACTAAATGAAAAGATCACATAATTATTACTATTACATATAAATATCTAATGTAATTTATATTTTGCTTAAAAGAGCTATGAAAATCTTACATTTATAATGTCTCTCAGTGACTATGGGGTAGCTAGCAAAATCACTGAAAGATAAGTAGAACCATATTATTTCATAAAGAAGAAAAGTGGTATAGTCATGATCCATAAATAAAGAAGGCATTTCAAAACACATTATATCTATATACTTATAAGGAAATAAATTGCTTACAGTTTTCAAAATAATCTAGGACTTTAGAAATTCTGGGTATTCTAGAGATGTTTGTGGCTAGTTATCTTTCTAATGCATTTTTCTAAACCTTTCAAGATCAGACAAATTCTGTTTCAGACAATGGCAGATTAGCTTTTAATTTTCTGTGGAGGTCCAATCTCCCCAATGGGAAAATTAAAAAAGATAAACAATTTTAATAAAATTAAATAAAGTGTTTCTTTGCAGATATCAGATATAATTTACAGAGAAATGATCCTGGAGGAAGGAAAACCAGAGAAATGGGCCTTGCATTTTATTTTTAACAAGTTATCACAAAGACTATTGGGAGGGTAAGAAAGTATGTTTAGGATTCTTGAGGCTAGAGAGAAAAACAATGAAGTTCAAGGCCTACTAAAAACAAAAATAGAATACTGGTAAATAATCTGGACTTTAAGTGGAATCCCAAAGTCATTCTGTCTATGATTAAGGATGAAATCAGAAATAGATTAGACCTCAAAAAAACTTAAGCCCCAATTTGAATTGTCTTGATCTCTGGATTTGTCCCTATTTAGCTACCTATCATAAGCAAAGCAAGCAAAGTAAATCCTCTTGTACAAAGAAACAACACCCTAGAATTCAAATTATATTTAAAACTTTTGTATACAATGTAGAATTCAATTTAAAAAAACTAGACTGTTAGAGAGATGAAACTTCATTGAAATCAAAGGAAAAAAAGCAATAGAGAAAACCCACAGGAACTATAGATAATGATTTAGCAGACCTAGACATTAAAATAATTATGGTAAAGATTTGTAAGGAGTTAAAAGAAAATATTTTGGTTAGAGACTTGAAAACTGTTACAAAGGAACCAGGATTTGGCTCTATGGGCCAACAGCAAAATCGTGAAGTAGAAAGTTCTCTAAGCTCTTGTTACACCACAGAAACAGCAAAAAGAAAAAAAGAGAGAGAAAAAGAAATCAGAATATGGTTGAATCAGTCTCATAGAAATAACCTTAAAGTTTAACAGTAACCGAGAGAGAGAGAGAGAGAGAGACAGACACAGAGAGACAGAGAGAAGGAAGGAAGGAAGGAAGGAAGGAAGGAAGGAAGGAAGGAAGGAAGGAAGGAAGGAAGGAAGGAAGGGAGAGAAAGAAAGAGAGAGAGAGAGAGAAAGAAAGAGAGAGAAAGAAAGAAGGAAAGAAGGAAAGAAAGAAAGAAAGAAAGAAAGAAAGAAAGAAAGAAAGAAAGAAAGAAAGAAAGAAAGAAAGAAACCTGGAAACAGGAATTTGATGGTGTTTTTATTTGCCTTGCCCTACCTCTCCCCTGTGCAGCCTGAACTTGGTCTGAGGAGGCAGCAGCCCATTTCCCAGTTCCCTCCTTCAAACTGCAGGGAGCAAGGGAGCAAATCAGACCTTGTTGAGATGTTTTAGTCTGTCTGGGATGCCTGGGGACAGACAGAAAGAAGGGAGAAGCTACAATTATGATGATTTGATGAAAGTTGAAAGTTTTCAGTAAACAAATTCTTGGATCTCCTCTACCTCTCTGTATAGCTGCCAAATTGCTATTCTCTAATTGTGACAAGAATGATGTGATGTTTTCTGGACTGGGGAATTAACAGATCAAATTGAGAGTGTGTGTAGTGTACTAAAAACACTAAAATTAAATACACATCTGCATTATGGATGCTGGGATTCTCAGCCCTGTTCTTACATTTTGCTACAAGAATACTGGCAACTAATTGAAATGGAGATTCAGAGTCTTATTTGGAGAAAATGGTTTGCTCAAGTTAAAAGACCACATGCCAGAGGTATTAGAAGTTCCCCAACTAAATGGAAGAGCAATATTATAGTCAAGTGACACTCATACATTTGAATTTAACTCCATAAATCTAAAACACTAGTATTCAACCAAAGAATAGCAGGCTTCTGAAGAAATAAAAAGGTCAGAGAATGAAATAGGAAAAACAAAATAAAAGCAACTTTGTCAAAATTGAATCTATTCAGGAAGAAGAACACTTACAGTAAAATAAGTTAATTTTTAAAAATTTGAAAATTGAACCCTATAATTAATACCAGAGAGAGAAGAGATTTAATTGCAACCACAAACTTAGAACAGGATAATACCAACAAAGCTCCAAAATACTGTTTTAAAAATGATGACATAATAAAATTATAGCTGTAGTAGAATAAAGAGAAATGTTCTTTCTTTTTCTAAAATGAGAGAAAAAGCATGGTTCTATGCTGATTGGCTTGATTCTTTTGAAAGGGAAAATTTGATGTAGAAGAAAAAGGGAAAACAATTCAAGACATTCTCAATTTTGTTGCCTGAGCTTTTGGAGTCAAATATAAAAACATAATCATTGCGGAGACCGATGTTATATAAGTTTTGCCTTATGTTTTTTCTATTACTTTTATAGTTTCAGGCCCTACATTCAAGTCTTTATTTTGAGTTGGTTTTTGTTCATGGTGTGAGATAAGGGTCCAATTTTGTTCTTCTGCACTGAATATCCAGTTTTCCCAAGCCTTTCCCCATTATATGTTTTTGACAGCTTTGTCAAAAGCAATTGACTATAAATGTATGGGTTCATTTAGGGGCTCTCTATCATGTTCCATTCATTGATATATCTATTTTTATGCCAGTATTATGCTATTTTAATTATTGTAGGTTTGTAATATACAGATGATCCCCGACTTACAATAGGGTTATGTCCCAATAAACCCAGTGTAAACTGTAAAAATCATAAGTCAAAATGTTCAAGTTGGGAAGTATTTATAATTTAAAGTCAGGTAGTCTGTAGTTTGATGCTTCCAGTTTTGTTCCTTTTGCTCAGAATTGCCTTGGCTGTTTACGGTTTGTGTGTGTGTGTGTGTGTGTGTGTGTGTGTACATTTGTGTGGTTCCATTATGACTTTTGGGATTGTTTTTCCTATTTCTGTAAAAAAAAAATGGCATTGGAATTTTGATGCAGATTGCATTGAATCTGTAGATCAAGTTGGGAAGTACGGACATTTTAACAATATGAATTATTCCAACCCATGAACACAGAGTATTTTTTCATTTCCTTGTATATTCTGTAATTTCTTTTCTCAAAGTTCTGTAATTTCTAAGACCTGTATTTTTCATCTCCTTGGTTAAATTTATTCCTAAGTATTTTATTTTGTGTACCTATCATAAATGGAATTGTTTTCCATGGATAAATGGGGCCGAGGGAATTGGTACACAGACCCATATCCATGGAAGGCAGAAGGTCTGATTGACAACAGAAAATTAGTGAGCTGTAGAAATGCGAAACTAATTTCTGGTGCTCAAGTGAAGGAATAGGTTTTAGAGCAGAGCATGGATGGTTTATCAGTACATCTGTGGGACCAGGAAGGAAGGTCCAGTGGTTGGATCAGATGCTAGTAGATGGATAGACATAGTTGTATGAATCTGGGGATCTCTGCTGAATGTTTTAGTTGTCTCAGTGAAATTGTCATTAAGACTATCAGCTGAAAGTAAGAAGACAGGGAAAATTGATATTTGAAGAGAAAGGAAGAATGTGAAATAAGCTTCTAGGAGAGTGGGAAAATAAATAGACTACAGAAATAGAGTGTGATCCTCTGCTCATCTGAAGTTTTTGGCCATGAATTTAAAGTAAGACTACTCAGTTGCATTGTTTGTGTTACTCTAGTCATTTTCAGCGGCACAAATGTCTTTGAAAATCTCAAAAAAAAATGATTTTCAACATAGAATTCTATAGCTTTACAAACTTTCAGTAAGAGTCGGGATGAGATAAAAATAATTTCAAACACACAGGTTTTCAAAAAAGTGACCTCCCATGCATGCATTCCGAGGAAATACTGAAGGATGTGCTCCATCAAGATGAGGATATAAACTAAGAAAAAGAGAGATATGAGATAACAAGAAACAGGAAATCAAACGTGGATAGCAGTGAAGGGAATCCTTGAATATATGTGAAAGGAGGGGCTCACACAACAGCTGTGCTCCAAGAATAGAGGGCAGTCAAATCTGACTAGAAGGAGTACTGCTTCAGGAAGATGAAATGGACAGAATATGTGAAATAACTAAATGTCTTTAGAGGAGATTCAGGAAATTTTTAAAAAGTTGGTTACTGATGAGTACGTAAAGATATGAAAATTATTAGTTCCCAGTAAAATAAAAAGGTTTCTAGGAGGGAAAAGTAATTGTAGTTTATTGACTGGATCAGTTGTAAGCAGTGTTTACAATATAATAATGCAAATACTGAACAACAGTCTTATAAAAATTCCATATAACAATATCACAATGTTGGGGGATAGAAGTACCATTCATGCATGGTGGAAATAGCAATTGGAGAACTAAAAATATCAAAATTCTTACATTAAAAAGGAGGTCAGCTATTAATAATTCAGGCTGAAAAATAAAAATGCTGCAATGTAAGCTTTTATTTAGAAATTTAGATCAATACCAAAATAATTACTCAATAGGGGTGAAATTAGTTGTCTCTGGAATGGGAGCAGGGGAAAAGGCAGAGAAATTTGCTTCCCTCCAAGAAATGACATAGAACCATTTTACTCATTATGCTCACGCATAACTGTGTGCAAGAAAAAGAGAAGAAAAAGAACACACACAGAAGAAGTAGCACACTTGAAAGAAATGGAAGGTGGTTCAAAGTAGCTGCAGGGTAGAATGTGTGTAGTGATGTATAAGGCCAATAAAAAGAGAAAAGTAGGTTGTGAGAAAAACGTCAAACTAAGAAACTTTTACTTCATTCAAGAGAATATAAGAAATCATCGCAAGTAATGAGGCAAGAAAATTATATAATCAGATTTGTGCAAAGATGATTCTAAGAGCAGTGTAGATTGTAGTTTGGAAGATACAAGGCTGAAACATCAAAATGAGCCACATTACTGAAATTTCTCAGAAAGACACCAGGGCCTTAGGCTGTCTGTTTCCTTTCAGGCTATGTGTATCTATTCCACTTCCATATCCCTCACCTTTGCCTATTTCTCTTTCCACTTCTCCTTAAGACTTATTTTCTTCTCTAAGGCCAATAATAGAAGTGAAGATTTTGTGTGTGTGTGCATATGTGTGTGTGTGTTACTGTGGGCATATGCATAACATGCATATTTTTCTGAAAATGAATACATAACTATGCACTCTACTTAATTTAAAAGGTGTGTATATATGAAAATTCTATTATCTTATGGAAAAAATAATTCTATTTTACAATGTGGATAATTGTTTTTTATGGGCCAGTGGTCTCTGACATAAAATACATTGTCTAAAATGTTATCTAAGCCCTAAATTGGAGTTTGAGGTAAAAAAAAAAAATAGAAATATATAACATTATTAATCTGAAAACATCCCTGATGCTATAAGTCAACCCTAATATCCTTAGTGAGACCGAAAATGAGAGCTAATGCCCAGCGTTGTGCTTGTTCTCTCATGTAAAATCCAGACTAAAGGATCCAGCCATTTGAATCCGATCAGCCCTGGGTGGGACCTCTCCCTGATGCTATTTATCTCTGTGTGTATGATGCCCCAAGTCCTTCGCTTAGAAATTCTTTCATTAACTGTTCATTTTGGCTCTCTCTGCTGCTGACATGATCATTTTTCTTCCCTGTGTTGCTGCTATTTTATTTTCTAGTCTCTCTCTCTCCTTTCTAGAATGCCTCTAAGTTTCACATTTCTACAGCTCACTAATTTTCTGTTGTCAATCAGATCTTCTGCCTTCCATGGATATGGGTCTGTGCACCAATTCCCTCTGCCTCCATTTATCATGTTTTTGTTTTTCTTCATTTCTTTTATTAAAAAAAAAGCTGCCTTCTCAGTTATTTTCGTGCTTTTAGTAATCAGCGAAGCAAAGCAGACAGGTAAACTGAACAATGATGAGAGGCCAAAATCTAATGTGATTGTTTCAAGAAATTATTTAAATTCCGGATTAAGTCAAGGTATCTTTCATTCAGCAAATAAGTTAGAAGCTCCTATTATGTGAAAAGCTGTGTTCTCTTATAAGACAATGTCTTAAATCCGGGTTAAAGATAAATCATGACTTAGCCATTGTGAATATCTGAACTTGCTGTGAACTCCTGTATATAAGGAGGCCGTGAAGATATAAAGGCAATCGAAATGCAGGTAGCTCATGACTTCCTAGGTGCTACTGGTAAACAGGGTGTCAAGATGTGAAGCATTTAAATCAGGGATTCCCTGCATGAGGCAAAGTCCATCTCTTCGAGGAAGTTACAATAGCCTGTCTGTGATCAAATGTATCCAGTGGAGAATGGTAGTAAAGAGCTAGGGTCCAAGCATCAAACTCACCTGGACTTAATTTTGGCTCTACCATTTTATACCTGCGCTTAAGTTTCTTACTGAAATAGCACCCACAGAGCACTTCTCCCAAGCAGGGCACATCATATGCACTCAGTAAATATGAGCTACTATTATGCACTTAAGAAATGATAAGCCCATTGAAGTCGCCAAAGAAACATATGAAAATGTATTTTATGTGTGTCCATAGTTATAAGACCAAATTCAATTCAGAACAAATCAGGTATAAAGATACGTAGTAAGAATTAGGTTATAGAAAAATGGGCCATCCAAAAAGCTGAAAAACAGGATACAGAAATTATCCAGGCACTCCTAGTTTCCATCTCTTTTTACTTGTTCCAGATGAGGACACAGTCCTATTTATTTGATGCAGAAAACTGGAGAGACCAATGTTTGTTAATATGTCTTCAAATTAAACATCATAGAATTACTATGTTCTTTTGGGATGCCTTTGCAAGCCCCAAGTATAAAAAGAACAAGGAAGAGCTGCCTATCTAAATCTAGAGAGACTTTTTAGTTGATGTCCCCAGATGTTTTGAATTCCTTTTGGAATCAAGGGGCAAGCAAAAGGCATTTTGAGATAATCCGGATCCACTCCTGCTCTTAACTAAACCACTGAGAGTCCTCAATGTTCATGGTTGTAGAACTAAAGCAAAGTCCACTAAAGCAATTTAAATTGGGATCAGGAGGGAATCAGCAAATTGCAGGAAGAAACCATGTGGTAAAAACATTCAAGTGGAGACTCAGTGGCACAGAGCAAGAAAACTTTGGGTAGTTGCTCCTAAAGGGAGACATACTGCTATGGTTTGAATGTGTTCTGTCCAAAATTCAGATGTTGCCAATTGATGGTATTAAGAAGTGGGGCCTCTAAGGGGTCACTAGGTCATGAAGTCTCCTCCCTCGTCAATGTGATTCAGGCCTCCATAAAAAAGGTTTCCCACAAAAACTTTCAGGTCACTCCCCCTTCCACTTTCCTCCACTTGAGGAAACAGCCTTCCTTCCCTCTGGAGGATGCAGCCCTCACTGGACAACCAAACCTGCCAGTGCCTTGATCTTTGGCTTCTCAGCCTCCAGAAATGTGAGAAAATAAATTTCTGTTCCTGATAAATTACCCAGTCTCAGGTATTCTGTTACAGCAGTACAAATGGACTGAGACACATAGCAAAGGGCTACATCTCTGTTCTTTACCAGCGGACCGTTTGAAAGTAGGGCAATCCAAATTCCTATACCCTGGCTTTTCTTACCCTAGTTCGCTTAGGCAGAGGAAATAGTTGAGGATCTTGAAAGGAGTTGAAAAATGCAAGGGAATTGGGAGAAGCACTGAAAACCCCCTCAAGGCCCCTTTAGACTGTTAGGAGGTAACTTTTCAGACAAAAAAATTGGATGGATGTAGCAATGTGGGGGCAGAGTACCGACAGGTTGCTGGAGAAAGAGGTTAAGTTAAAGAGAAGAGTGGGGACAGGGGACTACAAAACAAGGAAGGTTAACTATATGCCAAGGTTTTATGTCACATGGGTGGTTATAATTTAAGGACAAATCTGTTTCCATTTATCTTTGCTTAATGAGTGGCCCAGGAGGAGACTTTCCAATATAAAATTTTTAACTATAAGTTACATTCTACCAATAAATGTGGACCCATGCTTTCCAATGGAAGAAAATTCTGGCCTTAGTATTTTTTGATTTGTACAAACACATTGATAACCAAAATTAATGTTCAGTTATTTCAGGGCTTCCTTAAATATTTTCATTGATATAAGTATATACACACCTTTTTTTAAATCCTGAATTTCTATTCACACACTTGTAAATACAAATTTTTTTCAATGAGTGAATAGATATTTGGCCAAGAGTATTTGGCTGAGGGTATAACTATTCAGAACTACAAGCCTTTTTGTTTCAGGAGTGATCCATGAAATGTGAGGGGGAAAAAAAAAAGAAAACAAAAACAAAGAAAAAATTTAAAACAAAAAAAACTCACCAAATCAAAAAAACTAAGAAGGAATAACTACTATGTTTTGAACTGCATTTTATTTAGAGAAGAAAAAAACAATTCCTGAGCTGAAGTTACATGAGACAAAGGGGATGGATGGCTAGGGATGTGTCAGATTTCTCTAAGAAGTCCTTTTCTCTTTCTCCTTTGGTTCATTTTAGAGTTTTGCATAGTAAATATTTATTGTATTGGAGGAGTAAAACTATTAGGTTAATTAGTGAAATCAGAAAATTTAGCAGAGTGCTGACATTAGTGGGGAAACAAAAGAATTGAGGTGGAGAAAATGAAAGGCTCGATCCTGAGTGCTCGCGAAGAACTTCATAGGAAATACATAGGACTAGGTAAACAGGAGAGGAGAGGAGTGTGAGAATAGCTTTGTACTCAGATCTGGATTCACAAGTGGCCACAACTAGAGGCATGTCCCCACATCCTGATCTGGAAGAAGTCACAGTACCCCAAACAAACCTTCCTAATGTGAAAGAAGCAACAAGAGAGATGGGTGGATGAGAATCAAACAAGGTCCTACCAACAAGAAGGGTTTCCCCCCTTTATTGTAAATAAAAGAAAGTCTAGATAGTCAGGAAGGAGAGATTTTAGGCTTAAATTTGGGATCTTTGAGAGTGTTGAATCCCTGATAAAGGACATCTGAAGAGTTCCTCCCAGGCTGATGGGAGGAAGGGCCTGGGTTTCCTGGACTTCTCGTCTACAGAGACAGGAGGCCTTCTGAGAAAAGACAGTAGCAGGGCCTAGTGGTAGGGTTGCATTGCATGCTGTCTTTAAAAGAGTTTAGATCATTCAGATAGTATCGGCAGTCTTTGCTGGAGACATCCCACAGGCAGTTAAAAATGAATTATTGTCAATAAGAAAAAGACAACCCATTAGGAAAAAAATGGCAAAAGATGCTAACAGCATTTCACAAAGTAGGAAACATGAATGGCCAAAAATTTATTTGAAAAGCTACTCAAGTTCACTGGGTATCAGAGAAATTAAAGTTAGAAATACAATATAATAGTGTTTAACCTCCACAAAATTGGCAAAAATAAAGTCTGAGGGTGCCTAATATCCCAATGTGTAGTCTTCCACATTTACAATAGACATACAAACTGGTAAAACCACTTTAGAAAGCAATTTGAGATTTTCCAGTAAATTTGGAAGTAAATATATAAGACTCAAGAGTATAACCTGTGGAAACTTTTACATCTTTTGCATCATGAGTCAAATATTAGAACATTTGTTATAGCAGTGTCTATAATCTCAAAACAGGAAATTGCCTAAGTGTTCATTAGTAGAGCATATAAGTTGCAACATGTTCAAATATAGTCATCTGACCCATAACGACTTTTAGGTCAAAAACAGTATGTATGACAGTGGTCCCACACATTATACCATATTTTTACTGTACCTTTTCTATATTTAAATACACAACTACTTGCCACTGTGTTACAATTCCCCACAGTATTCAGTACAGTAACATGCTATACAGGTTTGTAGCCTAGGAACAATATGTTATACCACATAGGCTAGGTGTGTAGGAGGCTACGCCATCTAGGTGTGTGTAAGTATGCTCTAGAAAGATGAAATCACCTAACAGTGCATTTCTCAGAGTGTATCTCCATTGTTGAGCAATTCATGATTGTTACAGAATAACATGCAACAGTAAAATGATATAAAGCACAGGCATCAATATAATCATAATTATCATAATTTTAAAAAGCAAGTCATGGAAGATTGAGTTCAATATACCCCAGTCATCAAAATCTTAAAATAGACAAAATTAAACACTATGGTTATAGGAAAAGCACATTTTTAAAAATTATTATAAAATAAAGGCAAGGTAACAGGTGGGCCAGAACAGTGCTATGGTGGAAGTAGGGAATTGCGACTTGGGATAGCTCAAGGGAGAGTCAATGTCCTTGGTAACGATTTTTAGACACGAGAGTGTCTATAGAGCTGTTTATCATTTTGATAACTTGTATATTATTTTACATACTTCTGTATTCCTGGAGTGTTTTAATAAAATATGCTTTAAAAAATGAATTCTCATCATGGCCACTACACAGATCCAAGGAGGAAATTGAAAGCCTGGTTGGCCTATTTATATTGTGGTACAACCTACCAACCTACGTTACACCGTAGGGGAAGTACTCAGGGTTAAGGGAATTACTGGACCTCAAGTAGACCACTTTAGGCACACATGGCTTGGTATGATAATATATAACAGTTATATCAAAACTGGTGTATAAAGAAAGGGAAAATTTTAGATTAAGAAGCTCTCTTACTAGAGAGAGGTAAAAATAAACTTAGTAAAGAAAAAAATTGAAATAATGAACTTTTTGTGGAAGAGGGGACTCTTGTTACTACTTCAGTGCTCTAGGTTGCTCTTCTTCTGTTGTCATTTCTCTTCTATTCCCAACTTTTCCATGAAACACTGTAATGTGCAAGACTACTACACACAAAATTAGCCTCCACTAATGAGAATCAGGGCTCTGATTCTTGTGGAGTCATTGAGTTCGCGCTGAGTGTAACAGAACTCAAGATTGTCCTGGAATAGCTTGCTGTTATTGGAAAGCAAGGATAATGTTTAAAGATGTGTGAAAATGGCTACAAGAACTAGGTTGAAAGTTCTTCTACTGGTCAAACTATGATGATTAGAGCATAAAATTAAAAACAAAGGGTTGCTGCCAATTAGAAGCACTGAAACATCTTAATTCCATGATGTTGCTCACAAAGTTAACTAATACAAAAAGATGTTACAAAGCAAAGCCACAACTACCAACAGAGTCGTTGTGGTGTTGGCTAAACACAGAAAACATAATCCTTTGTGAGCTGAAGATAAATAGATTTCAGGCAGCAGTCTTTGGATCAAACTGAGAGTCAAATCCACCCAGATAAATGGGTCTGAAATCGGAGTGGAAATGTGGACTGCAAAGAGATGTCAGAGAAAAAGCTGAGTTATTATCCAGAGAAAACTGGCTATTTTTTTTTCTTCCTGAATAACTGTTTAATTTTAGCTGACACTGAATTTGGATCAAACATGGGAGTCTTGAGGTTTTTGAAACCTTCTGTCAAATGAAACGCATATTCATCATGAATGGTATTATAAAACAGATTGTTTAAAGACTATGACATGGCAAGAATCGAGTTTTCTTGATCACAAGACATGCTTTCTTTCAAAGACTGCATTATCCACAGGTATGAGCCTCTATCAGGGACAAGAGGGCCCAGGAGAACCCCTTCCTCACACTATTCCTCTATCTTCATGAAAACTTTATTCATGATAAGATACTGTATCCTTTGAAATGTATCTAACCTTCAGTATATATGTGTGTATATATCAAAGCATATGTATGTGGCTTATTCCCACTAGTCCATAAACCATCCAAAAGTTTGCAGAAAATACTTTCAGCCTTTCGATGGAGAACATGAACCCACTTCAGCTCTCTGTGCTACAGTGCTATAATTTCTATTCTACAATTTCATCTGTAGAGGAAATTGGGGTGCAGTTGTAGGGGTCTAGTAGGGATATATCTGAATCCCTCATCCATGCCTTTGCATTCACTCTTCCTTTTAACACAAAATGGGTCACCACTTTGTTCTTCCTCCAGAAAGGGTGGCCGGAGAGAGTAATGTCAGAAATCATGTTTCGTGAGCCTGACAAATACAACGTTTCAAAACCTCTAAGCTCAGAATATGATCCATTACCCTCTCCCTCAACTTAAGAAACATGAAAAGGAGCTCTTTTGCCCCACTGGATTTTTCTGCAAGCCAAGTCCATGTAGCATGTCTCGATACCCTTAGCATTGGTAAGCCCTAGTTTACTTATCCATAAAACTCAGTGATAGGAAAATAGGCAAATAAACACATTTTAAATGAACTTGTATTCAGTATGGAAATAGATCCACAGTGAGTCTTAGTCTGCCCAAGGCACACTCATGGCTCTCATGCTGTGTGAGCTGTGTGTAATGATTTCCCCTTGGGAAAAACATTAAGATCCAAAATATTAAGTTTATTTTCTATTTTAATAAGAATATGTACTCTAACAGAATTTCAATTTTAACTGTTTTCAACAACAAAAACAAACATATCCTCCAGAGTCCCATCCAGTAGAATTCAGGGAGCCACTACCTTTAGCTGGAGAAATTGAACTCTTCAGGTGCTGCACTGAGTATTATTTAAACTCAGTGAACAGTTTCCTTCTGTAACAGCCAGAAATAAATGTACTTCCTAGACTTGCCCTGGCACCCAGAGGACTAGTACTGAATGCTATATATAGAACTGATATGGTCTGGTTGTGTTCCCACCCAAATATCATATTGAATTCCCACATGTTGTGGGAGGGACCCAGTGGGAAGTAATTGAATCATGGGGGCAGGTCTTTCCCATGCTGTTCTCGTGATAGTGAATAAATCTCCCAAGATCTGATGTTGTTTTTTGTTTTTTGTTCTTTGAGACAGAGTCTCATCCTATTGCCCAGACTGGAGTGCAGTTTTGCAATCTCGGATCACTGCAACCTCCACCTCCCAGGTTCACAGGATTCTCATACCTCAGCCTCCCAAGTAGCTGGGATTACAAGTGTATGTCACCATACCGAGCTAATTTTTGTATTTTTAGTAGAGATGGTTTCACCATGTTGGCCAGGCTGGCCTTGAACTCCTGACCTCAAGTGATCCACCCGCCCCTGCCTCCCAAAGTGTTGGGATTACAGGTGTGAGCCACTGTGCCTGGCCAATCTCATGGTTTTATAAGGGGGAGTTTCCCTACACAAGCTCTCTTCTCTTGTCTGCTGCCATGTGAGACGTGACTTTCACCTTCCACCATGATTGTGAGGCCTAGACAGCCATGTAGAACCTTAAGTCCATTAAACCTCTTTCTTTTGTAAATTGCCCAGTCTTGGGTATGTCTTTATCAGCAGCGTGAAAACACACTAATACAAGACTCAAAAGCCTGAACATTTTCATGTCATTTTTTTTACATACTTTAAAAATATTTTTGGCTTTTTTTTTTCAAAACACTTTAGGAATGCATAAAACAAAGGAATTCTAACTAGGAGATAAGTTCAAGTGCCTGAGTGTGGTATGCAGAGTAATGGCTCCATGAAGAAGCCCAAGACCTACGTCCTAATATTTGTGTATGTTTACATGGCAAAAGAGACTTCACAGATGTGATTATTATCTTGAATTGTCTGGGAAAGCCCAATGTAATCACAAGGGTCCCTTCCTTATGAGAGGAAGGCAGGAGAGTCAGAGTCCAAGGAGATGTAATGAGGAAAGTAGAGAAGAATAGGAGAGAAGACAGGGAGAGAGAGAGGAAAAGAGATTGGAAGGTGCTGTCCTGTTGGCTTTGGAGATGGTGGAAGGGCCTGTAAGCCAAGGAATGCAGGCAACTTCTAGAAGCTGGAAAAGACAGGGAATAAGATTCTCTCCTACAGTCCCAGAGCCTACAGAAGGAAACACAATCCTGCTAACACCTTGATTTTAGGACTTCTGATCTGCAGGCAGTGTAAGACAACAAATTTGTATTGTTTTAAGTCACTATATTTGTTGAAATTTGTTATAGCAGTGATAGAATACTAATATTATGAATCAAATTAAAGGGTCAAAAATACCATAAACTTCTAATTGTTAACAAAAACTGCAATTCTGTTTGGGTTTGGGATTCTAAGTGAAAACTTGATCAATTGGAACCTGACAGCCACCATTGTGCCTAACAGAAAAGACACACAATCTGTCACTGTTATGTGTAAACTAGTTTATAATATTATGGAAGATATAAAAGAAACACAAAATAGCCATACATATAGAGATTAAGAATAAGTACCTTTACTTTTCAGAAATGCAGACTCTGAAAAAAGATATGATCGAAATTATTAACTCAAAAAATCTCATGACCTTGATTGGATGACCTTTTTCAGCATCTTTTATGAGTAAATATTTGACTGTTTGAAGATACAGAGAGAATAAATAGCAACATGCTTTTAAATATTTGTTTCCTTTCCCTTTCCCTTCAGCTTTGCATAAAACGAACTATTCCACTTAGGAACTACACAAATAGTTGAAGGAGGAATGAAGGTTGTAGCAAGCATATTTTCCAAGAGAAGTATTTTTTTTCTTTTTGCATTTGAAATTAGCCACAGCTTAGCAACACCAGCTTCCGAAACATTTATACCAAGCAAAGTGCTGCATATGCTGTTGTGCTTGATGTACCGAAACAGCACCAAGCAGGGGCACCCAACAGAGTGGGAAAGGGAGAATCTCAAAACACGGCTATTTTCCTGTTGTTGCTGCTGTTCAATCGAGAGTATCATGTCTTTAGCATTAGTTCAATATTGGAGAAAGCATATGATCTTTGTGTTTAACTATGAGATGGTGCCTACAATTTCGGGGATCATTATTATTATTACTAAAGATTAGTTTCCAAAATTGAAGAATAAGGAACTCTCGCTCATCTCCTGACTCCAGTGCAATTTCCCCTCTCAAATTGTCGAAGAGGATGCATACTGTCTCTATTTCCCGCTTGAATTTTCTGGAATGGTGAGGCAGGGAGCAGGTTTCCAAGTCAGTTTAGGTCAGAGGATAGCTTCTACTCACTCTTCTCTCCTCTAACAATATGAGGAGCACTTAATCTATTTTCTCCTTCATTTGATGCTCTTTAGTACTAACTTCCAGATAACTCCTTTTGCTCGCTGAAGATAATGAGATTTACCAAAAATCATATGCAAAATAGCTGGGAAAACATGTGGTTTGATTTCCAAACAGATTAAAGTGAAGCAAGGGCAGCACCCAAACATCTGTCCCAGGACACGTTCCTTCCACTAAAAGGTTAGAGACTTGCTGCTGTACCCCTGCAGAGAGGGATTTTCATTGCTCTGGCGCTGACGCTGGAGAACATGCAGACACTGCAAATGCTTTCTTGGATACTTTATTTATTTATTTATTTATTTTTGAGACGGAGTCTCACTCTGTCGCCCAGGCTGGAGTGCAGTGGCCCGACCTCGGCTCAGTGCAAGCTCCGCCTCCCGGGTTCACGCCATTCTCCTGCCTCAGCCTCCCTAGTAGCTGGGACTACAGGCGCCCGCCACCATGCCCAGCTAATTTTTTTGTATTTTTAGTAGAGACGGGGTTTCACCATATTAGCCAGGATGGTCTCGATCTCCTGACCTGCTGATCCGCATGCCTCGGCCTTCCAAAGTGCTGGGATTACAGCGTGAGCCACCGCGCCCAGCCTCTTGGATACCTTTTTGTACCTTTATCATGCTTCCCCCTGAGGTTCTTGAAAGGAGTTTTCAGTGTAGGAGAAAGGTTTTGGTTTGGGAGACAAAAAAAAAAAAAAAAAACAGAGACTTTCGAACAAAACATATTTGAGTCAATCGCAGTCCTGCTATTTTCTGATTGTTATAACTTGGATATAATAGATATTCACAGAGGTTTGGTTTAATCATCTGTTAAAGAAAGTAATATGGCGTAGCTTGCAGCATTGTTATAGGGTGATTGAAAAAGAAAACCCTCATTATCATCTTTTACATTTTAAAAGATGAGCTGTTACTAAAATCCACAGACATCTCTGTATTGTTAGAGTCTGCATTATACTTTTAGACTCCACCTTTACTGTTTAATATTTTAATAACTGCATAGATTGTCTGTGATTAAGATCACAACAGCCTCTTCAGATACAAAGGATGCTGCTACCAAAATTTGGCCCATCAAAGTACATGCTGTTCTGGAAAGAGTGGAAGGATTCCCTTATTAGAGAAAGGAAAGAAAAAAAGCCAATTTTCTATGTAGAAAAATTGTGACCTGGTTAATTCTGAATGGCCAGGTAAACAGAACAAATCACCTGCCTGCTTAGAAAACTGCAGGTCTGACTAGTAACATTACCTTTGGAATTCTGACTTGCCTGGCTATGTCCACATGTGCTGGTGATTGGTGATCACAGTGTGCATTTCCCTGATAACCATGAACTCTGTTATAAAACCCTCAAATATAACTGCTTTGTTTGGCCGGCTGAACCTCTCAAGGAGTGGCTGCCCTCTGGTGGTAGCTGTGTTCCTCACACCCAAATGTTTATTGGGTTTATTTTGTTTTTTTCTTTTCACTTCTGTTCCACAGCACGAAGCCAGTGTGGCTATTTCATTTAGTTTCTCAGGCCACAGCTCCCTGTACAGACCTCTAGTGAATGGGAAACCACTGACTTTGAACTGAATGTTTTCTTCCTTGATTTCTGTTTTCTGAAGCCGTGCCAAAACTTGGAGATATTTATCATTTCCTCTTTGCATTCTTTTTTTTCAAACCAAGGGTATGTCAGGTAAGGTAGAATCCAGGTTCCTTATCAGAAGATTTTCTAACGTCTCTTCTAAAAGGTGACAAATGGAACTGAATATTTAATCCAACTTTAATCTAGACAGGGCAAAGCAGAGCTTGGATGCTGCTTCTCAGACATCTGTGCTTGAAACACTCATACCCACGTCTCAGGAGCTTTCCTCCACTGTCCAAATCTGTTCACTCCTGCTAATCCCTTGCACTCTGTACTGCCAACTGACATTTCTTACCAAAGTCCTCCAAGCACCTCAAATTATCTAATAGAAAGTCAAACTAATTTCCCCAAAACCCTTTCCTCCTCATTCTGTGTTCAATGCCTTGTATAAAGACTCCACAATTTGCTCAATTCCTAGCCTATGAAAAGGACCTTTCCTTGGTTCTCATCATTGTCTCCATTTTCAATTGCAGGTCTCTGTCTTAGCAGGTCTGTCACTTCAGCTCCACGATGATTCCCTTCTGGCTCTATCACTACTGCCCCAATCACGTCTAATGTGTATACCCGACAGTGATAACCCCTTCCTTGAAATAAATTTCACCATCTACAGAATTAAATCCAAACTCTTTGGCAAGTCTCTCTGGGCCCTTCCTAATGTGCAGGAGCCAATCTCCCTTCCCAGGCTGCTTGCCCACCTATGAACCATCCCCAATTATACCACAGCTGGTTTCCCCTCCATATATTTACCATTCAATCTGGTAAAATTTTGTCTACTCAGCTCAAAGGATTTCTTTACTCCAAAAAAATTCTAGACTTCCTCTAATACAACCAAGCTAATGAGACTCTGTTTCCTAGAACTGGGACTTCTTCCTTGTGGTCAGCTAAAATTTTCACCTATTATGTTTTCACCTAAACTAGTATAAAGGCAGATCTCCCTATCCTATAGTTGTTGTAGTTGATTTTTAGCTGGGTGAGGTAGTCACCCAACAACTACCAATAGACAATATTTGAATTTATATGGGTTTCAGTTTAAGTGTTACGGTTATGAAGGCAGTCTCTGAAGCCAGAAGTATATATTCAAATACCAATTATATGTTTTACTAGACCTAAGGCATACATACACCTCTAAAACCTTTCTTATAACCTTTGAAATTGAAATAAGTGAAGAAATTACTTATCAAAACAGTTGCAAAGATTAATTGGGATAATCCAGGGTAAACATTTTGCCCAATGTCTACCATATAGTAACTACTCTACAAATGTTAGCCATAAAACAAAAATTGTCATTCATACACCCCCTGTCTACATGCATACCTATTGTGCATACAATTCCACAAGGAAAACAATATGAATAATATAATGTAAACACCTTGAAGAGAAGTCAATTTCACTGAGAATATTTGGATTCTATGACTGTTACCAATTTGGCTTGATTCACCGTAGATACTAAGTGTTGCCTACTTCCCTTCAAAAACAAACCCTTACACAATGTCCATTTCAATAAGTAAATACTGTAGAAAATTAAACCACTGCTTTATTGGAGCTAAGATCCAGAGAGTTGTATTGCAGCTTGAAAAGCAAGTAATTTGTTTGGCTGAAATCCAGTGCTGGAGAAACTAGAAAATTAATATTCCCAGGTTGACAATAAGATGCTTCATTGTTTATCTTGCATATGTAGATACTGTATTTTTTTTTTTTTTTACTGCAGCAAGATATCACTTAGTGGCTCTGTGACTCATTTTCCCTACTTATAAAATATTATTATGGAATCATAACAGGAGCTACTGCAGAGAAATGTTTTGAGTATAAAATGTGTTTAATATATTTAAAGTGCTTATAACCGGTGACTGATCTACAAGAACTTTAAATAAGTAATAGATACTACTTTCATAAAAAACATGGGAATAACAAATTGCTTTAGGTTATTCATTGCAGATAATAGACAGACATGGAGTAAACAAAGGTAAATGAATAAATAAAGACATGAAAGAAAATCATAAAATCATTTCCATTTGACCCTATGAGAGCATTTACTATTACAATTATATCACGGGAATGGTGGCATTAGATATGGCTGTTCAACACATGGCCAATAGCTTAAGATTTACACAGAGAATGTGAATATTTTGGTGTTTTAAATGTGTACGAAGAGTATCCAAATGCTAATTTGGAACAACTTTACATCTGTTTTGTCTTGAAAAACACAAAGAATAACTATCAAGGGAAAAAATACATTTGTTCTCCTGATCATTTAAGAATGTGTTAAAGTCTACTAAGTGTCCAGTACTGATTAGTATAATTATAGAGGCAAAATATGTTCAAAATATATGTTTCTGTCAACAGTAGTTAATATTCTTTTCTACAATCAAATCACCTACATGGTAGAATCTAATTATATTTCCCTTTGCACCCTGGAAATTACTCCAATTGGCTGATCAGAAACCCCTGGGATGCATTCTAAAAATACTTGTTTCAAGGCCGCACTCAGACCTACTGTATGAGAAACTCTCAGGATGTACCCTAGGAATCAGCATACTCAACTAGCACTGCAGGAGTTTTGGTTACCTTTCAATTTGGGAGCAGTCATTTGTGTGTCTGGTAAGCTTTTGCACATCATAAGTACTAGGTAGAAAGCAATTTAGAGTTCAAAATAGAAAATTCTTATTTCAACTTCTGGCTGTATTATTTGCCAAGAGGGTGACGTTAGACAAGTAACTTAATATCTTTAAAACCATCAGTTTCCTCAACTGTAAAATGAAGTTAATTATTCCTACCTTATATGGTTACTGTGAAGATGAAATGAAATCAAAATTGAAGTGCAAAATACAATGTAGCATATAGTTTATAAATGATAGTTATTATGAAGGTGATATATTTTCAATAAATGCAGTTGGGATTAGATGATATAATTACTTAATTAAATGGCTTTTGAAAGTGTCCTTAAATATTATTCCCCTGATTTCCAGGAACAAGAGGGGTGGCATCATTAAATATTTCCACCTTTTGCCCACTCCTGTTAATACTAGCATCAATGACATACCATTCTGTAGATTGCTTATTTGTAGAGTAGCACTTCTGGAAGGGTCTTGTTTGTCCTTGGACAGACAATAGAACTAGGGCATTGGTTTTCTGAATAATATTTTGGGAAGTGATGCTTTAAAATAAACCTCAGATCAAAGCTAGCATTACTGACATAGTACTTGAAACTTTCTCTAAAATTAGATAGGATTCCCAGGAGAAGGGAGTAGAGAGTACCAATGTGACTTGGGGTTTCTATTCACTCTATTTAGTCTGTTTTTCATTTATTGAGTGATCCTAAGGCACATTGTGTTACCCTTTTAAAAATGTCCCATGTGGAATTTTTAACATGCAAAAAGACCTAATAAAATGTGAGCTTCTCAGTGATAATGGTGCAACTCACTTATCAAATTCCCATTGGTTAGTTCTCTTTGAAACCTAGAATCCCAGAGAATATTGACCCTGCCAAGTTTTACAGAAAAGGGCAGTTTACGTAATGAAATCTGCTGTTTCATGTTCACACTAGATAAAACCATCAATTAAGGTATCAACTAAAGTGTCCATACAGACTCCTTATCGTGAAATATTAGCATTTTCAAGATCATTAAGTTTCTGGTTTTATCATTGTGTAGTTAAATTAAAATAAAAAGCAGATATAATCTTGTCTTTGAATTTAGTATTGAAGGAGGAAAGTAACTATAAGCAACCTGTAACCTTCCAAAATGAGCAGAGTTGGTCATCTATATCAGATTCAAAGAGGTTGGTCATGGAACTATGAGGAAGCAGAACCATAGGTCTTAGGAGCCTGGGTTTTTTAGGGCTGAGTTTCAATTCAATCTGAGCTACTTTCTACCTATGTGACTTTGGGCAAATCACTTAGTTTATCTGAATATCAGATTCTTTTTTGTCTGTCAAAAAATATATATGTCACAGGATCATTATACAGATTAAATAATATAAAGTAGGTATTGCTTTTGAATAGTGTCTAACACATCATAAGGAAGCAATAAGTAGTAGCTATTGTTGGCCCAAACCAGATTTCAACATAGAGAATAACCCTTGTAAACATATCTGGAGAATGTACCTACCTAAATAAATATCAAGCACCCTGTTATTTTGGGTAGCCATAGGATGAATTGTTATTACGTATTCACATTTTGTAGAAATAAGTTACCACTATTCAATTGCAATTGATAATTCAGATGGACAGTATATTTCTGCAAAAAGAAGTATTTACTGTCATACTGTTAAACTTCTGCTGTATGTCAGGTACAGTCCTTGGCACAGTGAATGTGATAATACAACCATAGCTCTAGTCTTCATGGAGTTTGAGTCCAGTGGGGAAGACAGATTATGGTAATTAAACAAACATAAATTTAATAACTATAAATTGAGTGTTTCTTTGGCTCTTCCCTTACTAGAGTCTACATATTCTGAGGTCCAAAATTCCATGACTTGATTAACCTTGATCCCACCTCTTTCTTATTGAAGTATAGGTTCTGGATTACGGATCTCATCACATTGTTACTGCACTAAGATCAAATGTTATTATTTATAGAAATCCAATGTTCAATTTTCAAAACTTAATGAATTATTAGTACTTCAGTATATTGTATTTAATATTTATTCATTGGGTTCCAAATACACAATATATAATCTCTTAACCCAAAAGTCATATTTTCTCAGAAATACAATCAAATAAATATGAGATGGAATCTTAATCATGTTCTCATCACAATCTGTTGCCTCATTTCTCTTTAGAATAACAACAATAGCAACATGACTGCCTCACAATTTTCTGATTACACTTATTTTGTAGGAGAAATTTTGTAGAATAAATATGATTTGAAGACAACTCTCAACAACAGGGAATTGTGATTGTGTAAAAGAAAGGCTTATGCTAGATGGCAGGTAGTCATGAAACACTTTTCTGAGAAAAAGATATTTAAGCCAACCCCTAAAGAATTAATAGGAATAATTTTGACTCATAGTGAGGTAAGGAATATTGTAGACACAATGCAGCATAATGGCGAGTGTATGAAGGAGAAAACAGTGTAAACATCTGTTCCATGCATTTTGAGAATATTTAGGGTAAGAAATGTGATGAGAAGTAAGATCGGTGGAGTTTGCAGAGGCTAGTTTATGTAGTGTTTGGAAGGCTAGGTATTTTGGACTCAATCGCAGATACAAAAAAAGTTGTCAGAGAATGTGGCACATATGTCAGTCAGATCAGAAAGCACAAGCAAGTGTCTGCTGTAATAAGAAATGAATCCCAAAGTGGTTGTAAAAACAATGTTTTTTGGTTTTTAAAAAACAAACATCTTTTTTTTTTTTTTGCTCATATTAAATGTCTATTATGGCACCATTGGGTCTCTACTCCATATCTAGTAGAGAAAGACAGAAAATATTTTGAACAATGTTAAGATATACCACAGAGCAAAAGAATGAGAAGATTCAGCTTGTCTTTTTAAAAGATTAGCAATCTGAGGATGAAGAAGAAAATAAAGAACACAAAACCAGATGTGGGAAAACCAACTAGGAGTTTGTTGTAGGATTAAAGGAAATAGAAAATGGTGACTTTACCTAAGGTCTAGCTGAGAGAAAGAGCAAGCTGCATAGATTCAGGATATACTTTCTCAGCAGAGTAGGCAAGATGGCTTTGTTCCACACTGCAGACCAGGGACACATAGTAACATTGGCTCAGTCTATTAGAACTTGAAGAATTTACTATTTAAAATACACAAAAGAAGAAAAAAATTAAGACCAAACACAAGAATTATGTTAGTAAAAATGTTCACTAGTGTACCCTGTGAGTGATTGGACATGTTCTGCCTTCCCTGCTGTATTAGTCTGTTCTCACACTACTAATGAAGACATGCCAGAGACTGGGCAATTTATAAAGGAAAGAGGTTTAATTGACTCACAGTTTCATATGGCCAGGGAGGCCTCACAATCATGGCAGAAGGTGAATGAGGAGCAAAGTCACATCTTACATGGCAGCAGGTAGGAGAGCTTGTGCACGGGAACTCTCATTTATAAAACCATCAGATCTTGTGAGACTTATTCACTACCATGAGAACAATATGGGTGAAACTGCCCCCATGACTCAATTATATCCACCTGGCCCCGCCCTTGACACGTGGAGATTATTACAATTCAAGGTGAGATTTGGGTGAGGACACAGCCAAATCATGTCACCTGCTGATGTTACAATGGAAGAGTATAGTGCTAGAACTCAGGATGCCAGAAGCTAGCTAGAATTACTCATCAGTCCTTTCAGCTTTCAAATTGGGATTATAATACCTACTGTTCTTAACTCAGAGGTTTAAAATGTATAAGATGCTATATGAATATTAATAGAATAAAAGATTTGCTCTCTACTAACCACATCAAATAATAAATAATAGAATATGAGAAAGGAATGTGTGTAAGGAGAGGAAGCATTGCATCTGACATCAGAAGATTCTGTTTTAATATTGGCAATGACTTTTACCTACTTACCTTAGGTTTTAAAAAATATTCCTTAAAATAAAAATGTGACCTTAGAAAAATTATCCAATTTTTCAGGGCACCAGTGTAGTCATCATGAAAGGGAAAAATACTAATTACCTACATACTGTTATGAGAATTAAATAACATAATTAATCATACCTCCTAGTTCAGTGTTACTTGACTCAGACTGGCAGGGAGCTGTCAAAATACATCATTTTTTAATTAAAATTTTTATTTTGAGATCATTGTAGATTCACATGTATTTGTAAGAAATAATACAGAGAGATTTCATTTATCCAGTTTTACCCAGTTTCTTTCAATGGTAACACTTTGCAACATTACAGTAAAATGTAACAACCAAGATATTTACATTGATTCTGTGAAGATACAGACTATTTCCAACAAATAGTCTCTCTCATGTTGTCTTTTTATAAACACACCTGCTTCCCTCATGCCCCCAACCCTTCCTTAATTTCTGGCAATCATTAATCTTTTTTCATTTTTATAACTGTGACATTTCAATAATTCGATAAAAGTGAAATTATACCTTATGTGACATTTTTGGGTTGGCTTTTTACAGTCAGCATAATTCTCTTAAGATCCATCCAGATTGTTGTGCATGACAATAATGCATTCCTTTTTCTTGCTGAGCAGTATTCCATGCTTGACATATGTCATAGTTTATTTAAATATTCAACCATTGAAAAACATCAGAGTTGTGTCTTTTTTGGAGATATTGTGAATAAAGTTGCTATAAATATTCATGCACATGTTTTCGTATTAACATATTTTCATTTATGTGAGATAAATTTCTAAAGGTACAAATAATGGGGCATAAAGTAGTTGTACACTTATTTTTTTAAATAAACTATCAAAGTATTTTCCAGAATGCCTGTATAATTTTACATTCCCATTATCAATGTACGTGTGATCTAGTTTGTCCATATCTTTGCCAGCATTTGATATTTTACTTTTTTTAGGCCGTTCCGAGAAATATATAGTAATATCTCATTGTGATTTTAATTTGCGTTTTCCTAATGGCTAACGATGTTAAACATATTTTTATAAGCTTATTTGTCATCTATATATTCTTTTTGAGAAGTTACTTCTTTGTGTTTTTTGTTCATTCCATAATTGGATTTTTGCTTACTATTAAGTTTTATGAATCCTTTATATAGTCTACATCTTAGTAATTTGTTGCATATAGGGTTTGTAAATATTTTCTTTCACCCTGTAGCTTGTCTATTTATCTTCTTAATGAGGTTCTTCATGGAGCAAAAGTTGTTTTTTTAAAATTTATTATTATTATTTTTTGAGACAGGGTCTCACTGTGTTGCCCAGGCTGGAGTGCAGTGGTGAGATCTCTGCTCTCTGCAACCTCTGCTTCCCGGGTTCAAGCAATTCTACCGCCTCAGCCTCCCGAGTAGCTGGGATTCCAGACAAATGCTACCACGCCTGGCTAGTTTTTGTATTTTTAGTAGAGACGAGGTTTCACCATGTTGCCAGGCTGGTCTCAAACTCCTGACCTCAAGTGATCTGCCTGCCTTGGCTTCCCAAAGTGCTGGGATTATAGGCATGAGCCACTGCGCCCGGCCATTTTTTTTTTTTTAATAGAGTTCAGTTAATCATGTTTTTCTCTTATGAAACATGCTTTTGTTTTCAAGTTTAAGAACTGTTTGCTAAGTCTACATCCCCCAGATATTATCCTATTTTTGTCTAAGTGTTTTATAGTTTTATGTTTTATATTTAAGTAGATGATCCAATTTGAGTTAAATTTATTGTAATGGGTGTTAAATTGCTCTAGCACTATTTGTTGAGAATACTATCTTTCCTCTATTCGATTGCTTTTGCACATTTTAAAGAAATAAGTTGGGCAGAATTTTGTAATCAATTTCTGAGTCCTCTATTCTGTTCCTTTGTTCTATGCCTACCCCTCCCTACAAGCCATGAAAAATCCATTTGGGAGGAATTGGAATTGCTGCTATACTAACTCTTCTAATCCATGAACACGGTAACACGGTATGTCTCTTAGTTTATTTAGGTCATCTTTGATTTATTTTACAGCATTTTGTAGTTATCAGCATGTAAGTGTGGCATAATTTTTGTTAAAAATATACCTATTTAATATTACAAACAATTATAATTTTAATGTTCACGTATTTATTGCTAGTATATAGAAATAAAATTTTTTTGTTGTTGACTTAGTACTCAGCAACCTTATGGAAGTCATTTATTAGTTTTAGGCATTTTTATTGTCAATTTCTTGGGATTTTCTATGTAGGCGTAATGTAATCTACTAATAGGGATAGTTTTATGTCTTTATTTCTGATCTTTATGTCTTTTATTCAATTTTCTTGCCTACTACACTGGCTAGACCATTCAATACTGTATTGAATAAGAGTGGTGAGAGCAGACATCTCTGTAGCACAAGAGGGTTTGTGAAGACCATCACCCTGCCCTTGCTGCGAGATGAGACCTGCGGGCCGTGGGTTACTGACACCTGCTATTTAAACTGATCTTGCTCTGTCTCTTCTCTATGTGGATAAAATACTGTTCCATCTAGTGCCTATAGGAGTTACGTCTTTCTTTTTATCTTGGTTTGGACTGCTGTAACAAAATATTGTATGGCTTAAAAACGGATATTTATTTCTCATCGTTCTGGAAGCTCGAAGTCCAAGATCAGGGTGCCAGCATGGTCAGGTTCTTGGTTCACAGAAGGTTGCCTTCTCACTGTATCTTCATATGCTGGGGTGAGGAGTGTATTGGAGAAGAGGGAGCTTTGGTCCCTTCATCTACTTACAGGAGTACTAATCTCATCTTGGAGGCCCCACCCTCATAGGTAAAGGCCCCACTTCCAAATACCATTACCTTTGGGATTAGGGCTTCAACATATGAATTTGGGGAGAACAAAACCATTCGGTTCAGAGCAGTTGAAGACTCCAATACCTGCAAACTGTTCCGATTCCTGAATTGACATTGTGAGTCTACCGCTTCTTGTGGTAGGAAACAGATGTCACTTGCTCAACATTTTTATGTAATGTGCAGGGTTTTTAGTTGTACCTAGCAGAAGAAGTAGAAGCAAACGTATCTCCTTCAACTTAGAAGCAAAAGTCCATATTGTTTCTTTTTTTTAATCAATGTATTTTTATTTAGAATAAACATTTTTGAGAATGGATGTGTTCATTTACATTTAAGTAGAGACAATATTTTCCTCATGGCAGATCTGGTTCTGTGTCACCCAAATTTGTATTTATGATTCTTACCAACTGTATTTCAATAATAAGAAGCAATTTATTGAAGTGTGTCACCTAGATTTCTACTTTTCATTCAGGATATTCAAGAACAAAGAATATTACTTAATAAAGCACTTTGTATGGAAAAAAAAAAAACTATAGGCGATCTATTCAAACACTGACTTGAAGCTAATGGTATTAGGATATCCTGGCTGTAAAGTATCAGAACCATCTGGTCTAACTCATGGATTAAAATATCAATGTATCAGTCAGTGTTCTCCGAATCAGCTGTGTTTGTGAGTCTGGGACTGCTTTAGTGACAAACATTCATTTGATGCCAGAGTTGTAGCTGCCCTAATTTTAAAGCAGTTCATGGCTTCCCGTGTTAAGTGCCATTATCACAAATTGATGCAAAACTTATCACAGCAGCTGCTGCTAACATTCTCCTTCTCTCACATCCCATGCTATGTGAATCACAGGTGATAAATATTCAATTGTTTGCAGTGAGAAGTGGTTGAAACATTATGACAGAAAACATATCTGTTTTCTCCTCCACTGATGAGAAAGCTCCCCAAATTCAACATAAGTGAAGGATTGATGGGGAATTCCAGTTGCAATACAAGGATTATTTAATTATTTTGTGTATGCAGCCATTAAGCCCCACTCACATTTACATGCTAAACATTTAAATATTATTGTTAAACACAAAGCCCTTTTGTGAGATTAAGTGTTGTTTCTCTAAAACTGTAGTTCTCAAGTGTAATTCTTGATCCAGCAGCATGAGTATCACCAGTGAGCTTACAGAAATGCAAGTGATCACACTCCATGCCAGACCTCCTAAAGCAGATATTCTGGAGGTGAGTGCACAGCAATCTAGGCTTAATAAATCCTCCAGGAGATTCTGATGCAGGTTCAAGTTTGCGAATCATTGCCATGTCAGCACAGCAAGAAACAACAGTTGCTCTGCTAGAGAAATCTCACAATTTGAAAACTTTTCACTTCTATGACTACCCAGCTTTCTCTAAATTTAGAATGAAAAAAGTCAGTAAACCTACAGCTGGCTCCTAATTTCAGTTAGATACCAACTCATTACAAATTTAGCACCTTCCCACAGAGAAGTTCTAATCCCTGGGCAAACACCATATCCTCCTTCTTTATTAATTGCTGCTGAGGAGGTGGATGGCTGATGCTCTCTTTATTGCATAATTGGTGGTAAAGCCTGGTTATCATGACATTCCCAAGCATAAGCCATGAATTAAGTATGGGGTTTCTAGATTCAATGTCCTTTTCAGCTGAATCAACAACAGCTTTAAGTGTGCTCTTTATCTAAATCAGAAAGACATATTCTCACTATCTTGAATTGACCTTAGTATCAGTCTACTGGAAAAATAAAAGGGAAACAAATTAAGAATAATAAAATAAAAATACAACTCCAAAGGAATTTCACCTTCATTGACTAATACCTATAAAATAGAACCTATACATATGTATTGTCATTTGAATTCACATGACTATAAAGGAAGGTAAGATTTCTTCTCAACAATTTATGAATTAGAATGCTGATTCAGAGTGTTACATAATTTACCTGAGGTCACATAGCTAGGAAACAGCACAGGGCAATTCAAAGCCAGATCTGTCAGGCTCCAAACTCTATTTCTCTGTAGGATATGACATTGCTCTTTCTAAATACATGGCCTTCACGGATGGAGCTCTCAAGTGAACTGAGCTAATTGAAGATTCAATGACTTGCATAAACTATTTCCTCCTCGTTATGTATTTAAAGGACATCTTGCGTGCCCTCTTGCGTGCCCTCCAAACCCCACTCTTTCTGTAAGGTCCCCTTTAATTTGCATTTTCTTGTGAAGCCTGCATCTGTGCCATTGCAGTGATTATATACTCTCCTTAACACAGATAGAAATTAGGGTGTGTTTCCTTTCCTTTGTAATTTAATTAAATGCATGTCCCAAATATATATTTAATCTTTTAAAGTTTGTTTTCACTCTATAACAAAATGCTTGAGGTCAAGAGCTATGTATTCTATTTATTTCCCTGGCAGCTCCTTCAGTCTCCAGTACCATGTCATGCGGAGACATTTATGCTCAAGAATATCTGTTTACGTACATTTCAGTATCCTACAGTGCAGTGTCTGATAAAGCATTTGTGAAGAAATGTATTGACCTAAGGAATCCTAGGAGTGCCAAGATGAAAATGCATTATTTCTGTGTATAAGGAGTCACAGTTCAGTATAGAGAATCATGGAAGAAAACTTCCCATTGCAGTGGTACACTGATGTACTGGCCATTGGTCATTTAGAGGTATGAGAGAAGCTAGGTCTTATGTAACAGCTAGAAAAGTCTTGTACAAACTAGACCTTGAGATACAACTAGAAAAATAGGAAAAACTTTGTTGATACACATGGAAAATAACATTCCAGGCAGGAAGTATCTCATCTGCAATATGTGTAAAGAAGGAGGATGGTTTTGGGGATCATACAGATTCCAGTACTAAAGAATAAGAAGTGAAGGTACAATGGGTTGAATAGCATTCTCAAAAAGATATACCCAAGTTCAACCACTAGTACTTTGAGTGCGACCTGATTTAGAAATATGGCCTTTGCACACATAATTAAGGTTCTCAAGATAAGATCATTCTAGATTTAGGGTGGGCCCTAAATCCAATGACTGGTGTCCTTATAAGAGAAAGTTAGGGGAGATTTGACAAACAGAAGAAGAAAAAGGAAAGCCAAGTGACGTCGGACTCAGAGACTGGAGTTACACAGCCTCAAGCAGAGGAAAGCCAAAGTTGCTGGCAGTCATCAGAAGCCAGGAGAGAAGCATGGACTGAACTCTTCTTCACAGCCTCCAGAGTAAATCACCTTAATTTTGAACTTCTGGCCTCCAGAACAGTGAGAGAATAAATTTCTGTTGTTTGATGCCACCACATTTGTAGTAATTTGTTATGGCAGCCCTAGGAAACCGATACAGAAGGAAATTAAGAAGCACAGTGATGGGACACACACCTAGGGACAGGTAGCTAGGCTTCAGATCAAAAATATTTTGGGATGATATGTGCTCAGCAGATTGGACATTTTCTGGCATGCTATAGAAACCATTGAAGAATTTTAAGAAGGAGACTAAATTTGAGTATTAGAAAGTGATATGGTTTGGCTGTGTCCCCATTGAAATCTTGAATTGTAGTTCCCATAATCACCACATGTCTTGGGAGGGACCCAGTGGGAGGTAATTGAATTATGGGGGTGGTTAGCCCCGTGCTATTCTTGTGATAGTGAGTGAGTTCCCATGAGATCCGATGGTGTTACAGGGGTTTTTCCCCCTTTGCTCAGCACTTCTCCTTCCTGCTGCCTTATAAAGAAGGACATGTTTGCTCCCCCTTCTGCCATGATTGTAAATTCCTGAGGCCTCCCCAGCCATGCTGCACTGTGAGTCAATTAAACCTCTTTCCTTCATAAATTACCCAGTCTTGGGTATGTCTTTATTAGCAGCATGAGAACACACTAATATAGAAAAACTGTTCTTTGGTAGGATAGATATAAAAGATAGAAGGACTGATAAAGAAGCTATCTTAATAGTTCCACTGGGAAACATCTAAACAAGTTCAGTGGTTGCAGGGACAGAAAACAGGGAAAGGATATGAGAAATAAATAAATAAATATTTAAATAATAAATAAATAAATGGACAGACCTTGGGCTTGATTGTATATGAAATCAAAGAAGGCAGGAAAAACTTATATTCGTATTATGTGTACTATTTTATAACTATTATATGTATTATTTTTAAGCCAATATGCTCACCTAGCGATATAATTGTGAGCATAAATAAAAGACTTAAAACACTTGCACAAAATCATTTAATAACTGAATAATATACCATCACAGAAATTAGCCATGGTTTGTATAACCAATCCTGTTTTTGTCGGTTTTAAAATATTTATTTCTTATAAATATTATTGTAGTCAATGCTCTGGAATACATACATATATATATGTATATATATATACACACACACATACATATGTATACCATGTTTGTACATTCTCTATTTCATTATTTCCTCAGAATAAATTCCCAAGCTGAGTAAAAGTATATGTAGATTGTAAGCCTTTTTTTTTATTTTTGAATATTGTCATTTTGTTCCCTAGAAAGTTTTGTGGGTTTTTTTTTCTTGTCAATTTAAATATCTGCCAGCCATGCATAAAAGAGGCTGTTACTTTATTCTCTCCCAGAGAATTGACATTCTTCAAAGATTATACTCCTAATAGGCAAGAAAATGCAGCAAGTTGCTGTTTAATTCACAATTCTCGAATTATAATTAGACTGAGCATTTTAGAATGATCTTTTCACCAGCCTTTAGCACATCATTCTTTCTAGCATGTCTGATTACGTCCTGTGCCCATTTTGGTATTGGGTGTTTTTTCCATTGATTCTTAAGAGATTACTTACATATTGAGTGTCATATTTTTTATCAATAATTCTTGCAAATATTTATCTAACATTTTTATTTGTTTACTTTTACACTCTCTCAATTCACAAAAGTATTATTTTTGTTAAATAATTTGTTAAATTATTTTTGTTAAATCTATCACTATTTTCCTCAATGAATGATGTCTTTCGTATTATGTTTAATTTTCTTTGCTCCAAAACTTTTTAAATATTTAGCAATGCTTTCTTCTAGTAGTTTTTTAGGTGAAATTTTTTAATGTAGTTAACCCATCTTGAATGTATTTGAGAAAAATTGTGAAGCAGGGATCCATATTCACTATTTTTGTCATATACCTAGCTATTGAATTAATACTATATTTGAAGCCAAAACAGGTTTGAATAATGCCTAAAATTATCACTGAGAAGTGAGATAGTCTACAAACTGTGAAAATGGCTCTCTTATTCTTCAGTTTTAAGATAGAATGGTTGTGATGAAAGCCTGACTCAAGTGAGTTTTCAATAGAATAGTTAGCGAGGTTTGGAGACAAAAAAAATATAAATTATTGTGAAGACTTTTAGTGTAAACTGCAGCAAAGAAATATAGTAGCAGCTGGAAGAAATGCAGTTCAGAATTTATGAAATCTTTAACATAATTTATCAAATAGTCTCTACTTTTCTGAGCATAGGATGAATGATTAATTCCGAATGAGAGGTGTGGATACACATTGGAAGACAACGGCTCCTGTCATCCATGTAGTCTTTCTTCCCCTCCAAGATCCCATGGTAAAGACTGTAAAACAAAACAAATAGATGCACAACAGTGCTAAAAATATAAAACTATGCCATTTTCAGGTTGGATGTTTTGAAAAATTTCTGGAGATAGAATGCAGATTCATTGATAACTTAAGCAAAGCACAGATGACAACTGCATCACAGGAGTGCTGTTCTTCACAGTGTAACTATGAGCAAAAGTGCCCATGACTGGCTCAAAGCAGAAGAGCATTCAGGGGTTGTAAATTAGGTGAATAAGATTGCATACATATATGCCTGGTGTCCCCAACCCCATTCACTAATCGCTGTGGTCAATTTATCTAAGAAGCTCTGTAAAATGAAATGGATAACTGGAATGTAGAAAGACCAAAGGCAGAATCTAAGATATAGCTGAGTTTCCATAAACTTTTACCTGATAATAGGTTTACTAGATAAAATACAAAAACAAAAAAAACAGGATGTATGAACTTCAGATATACAAAAATAATTAAAATATTTCCAAAATATTACATGGGACACACTCATTCTAAAATATTATTTATTATTTATCTGAAATTCACACTTAACTAGGCATCTTGCATTTTTATTTGCTAAACCCAAAAACACAACATATGTAGAGATCCCTTCCCCTCACCTTAGAGGAAAGCCTGCTTGATGACAAAAATATGAATTTACCAGAAATCTCACTTAGCCCTCATATTCATAGGTGAGGAGCTATAGTCAAGAAACCTATCCAATGCAAAGAAAACCCTCACCAGCTACCTGGTCAGCCAGCCATTCCTCGATAAATGCAAATAACCAAACAAAAATTGCCAACATTTGAGGAAAGGCAAAATAGGCCATAATAAGAAAGAAAACAATTACTGGCCTTGGTAATGTGGGCAGTAGAAGAACATGTAAAAAGAAGCTCTAGTTAATATTCTCCTAGATATATTAAAGAAGAGTCCACCCATAAATCGAAGAGATGATGTGAAATAGTCATAAAACAGGAAAAAGTATACAGAAATCAAAATTTTAATTTATAAGAGATAAAGTACTGATTTTAATATTAAATGGCTATAGTGGAATACAGCATTAGGAATTTATAAGTTCAAGTTGAGAAACTATTCCAAAATATAGACAAAAAAAAAAGAAAGATGGGGTTTAAGACACAGAGACACAGAAGCTCAATCCAGGAAATCCAATGTTTATCAAATAAAAGAAATGAAGAGGCAATAAAAGGAAAGAAGAAAGTGGCTATGGATGTAGATCCCAATGGCAAAAAATCAGAAGGATGGGCACCATCTCAGCAGCAGCAGAGAAGTGACTATAAACTTCACCTGCCTTCTGGAAAAAGTGATTGTTTATTGGAATATGAGGAGAAAAAGATGATGAAAAAAGGAAAAGCAAAAGAAATTAACCTAGCTATTTCTAAGGATTTCGAAACTAAAATGTTAAATATTATTTACCAAATAAGGCAGCAGCAAATATATAAGATTAAAAACTAATAAACAGGCCAGGCATGGTGGCTCACGCTTGTAATCCCAGCACTTTGAGAGGCCGAGGTGAGTGGATCACGAGGTCAGGAGTTCGCGACCAGCCTAGCCAATATGGTCAAACCCCGTCTCTACTAAAAATACAAAAATTAGCCAGGCATGGTGGTGCAAGCCTGTATTCCCAGCTACTTAGAGGAGGCTGAGGCAGAAGAATTGCTTGAACCCGGGAGGCAGAGATTGTAGTGAGCTGAGATCGCATGACTGTGCTCCAGCCTGGGCAACAGAGAGAGACTCCAACTAAAAAAAAAAACCAACAACAACAACAACAAAGAAAAAAACTAATAAATGAAAAATTATAAATTGACTAAGAATTATCATCCTTTTTAGTGAGTTTTGCATTAATCTCTATGTAAGAAATGGTGATTAAATCCATGTAGACTATATGTATTCGAAAATTTCCTTTGACATGGATAATTGCTTTCCTCTAAGAAATACTCTTCTTCAATTTTTATATCTATGCCTTGATTTTGTAAGCACATTTAAAGATATATGTTACTAATAAAGATACAATGCATTCATCACTAACACCATCATAAAATGTCAAGGGGGAGAAAACTGAGAAAAGACCACTGAATTTGTTAATTAGAGCAAACCCTCAATTTCAGTGGACAAAACATACATCCTTTTGATGTTAGCATATTAGTAACATCCTTTAGAAGAGAAAAAATGATATGCCTACTATGAAAACATACTAACAATATGAAATCATCCCTGTATATATCAAAATATATTGATACAGAGAAAGTTTCCTAGATAATTTACCAATGACAAAATCATGAAGAGATAAAATAGTTTTGCTTTTCTATCATGTGTGTGATATGTATATATTCTCCTTTGAATATATACATACTCTTTTTTGGTGATATTATGGCTCTTGAGCAAAATGGAAAATAACTGCTGTTGGATAGGAAAATGCTATTTAGTACAAAAACCTATTAAATATGTTATAATTTCATATTAGTATGTTGCAAGTTTTACAGAAATGCTAGTTACAGAATTTGAAGATGGTTAAAGAATAAATATTTGGTTATTATTAGGTGTATTTCTTAAAAGTATCATAACAATTTAGATTTCATTAAAAAATGAACAAGACAATTATACTATTTCCTGTCATTTTCTCTACTGCAACATACATGCCCGGAGGGCACAGATTTTTGTTTTCTTTCATTTACTGCTGTTGATCAGGTAGATAGAATAGTACCTGGACTAGTAAGTCACTCAGTAAATATTTGTTGAATGAAAAAATGAGTCAATGAATGAATGGCTATTCAAAGACATTTGTTTTGTTAATATACTTGAAGAAAATTACTACCTTCAATTATTCAATAAGCTACAGCCATTGCCATACTTGGTAAGCTCCATTCAGTGGCTCTATTAATTACCTAGATGATGTCTCTGAATCCTTTATTGCTTTTTGTTAATATTACTTCATGTCTGTTTCTCTTTCTTACTGAAAAGTAGGGTCTTTGATAAATCATCTAAGTTTGTTGCCAGGGGCTTGTCTTTCAGGTTAATAGAATACAGTTTGCCAGATATCTCCTAGGTGTAAAAGTAGAAACAGGCACAGTCTAGAGAAAAGTGAGGTGAGTAAAACATGTTTGATGTTTTTTTCTGATATTATAGGTCATTCATTTTCTTAACAGGTTAATGGATGGTAAGTTCCTCAGATCCAGATCCCCATTATGCAGCATTTGGAGTTATCAGCTATCGATATTCAGAAAAAGGATGGAGGATGTGTGTGGTATTAATGGCATATTGTGCATTTTATCTATTTTTAAACAAGAAAGTAATACTTGTTCTTTGTAAAATATAGAGAATTAGAAATAAGACTATAAATATTACACAAAGTATACCTTTCATTATATATTAACTATTTTAAATATATAATGCTTTTCCAAGCTTTTTTTCCTTGAAAATTGTAATTGAAAAATGTTATTTTTTCTAGCCAAGGAACTGCTACAGACAGTTCTTTGCCACTTCTTCAGGGTAGCATTTTATGAGTTCTCATGTAATGTTGACTGGTTCTATTAATTGGGTCTCTCATAGAGTAGAATCATATCTGTGAATTGTGTTATTTATACAAATACAGGGGATGCATTTTCTCTAAATTACTAAACAAAGAAAAGTGACATGATGTTTTTCTTTCATGCTAACACAACTTCCTTTGTCTCTCAGTCCTTCTCTTTGCAAATGGATTATGGGTATTTAGGAGAGGCTAAAAACCCCTGGGAAAACCCCATTTCTTTTGCCTTAATTCTGTATTTTCTTATCATTTTTTCTTACAATACAGAAAATTTCAGTTTGATAGTAATCAGTATCAATGAATAAAGTGTATATTTGGGCATATCAACCTGCTTTACTTTCAGAACGGTTTTTAGGAATCCAATTTTATCTTTAAACCAAATTCACAAATTTAAAGGGGAAAAGAATGAGAGAGACAGAGAGAGAGAGAGAGAGAGAGATGAGAGAGAGAGAGATGCAAACTGCAAATGTTGTATGCTTTAGATTACATCATAGCACAATTCTAATTTATTGCTTTGAGAATAGTGACACCTAGTGGTTATAAGGTATTAATACCATGGGTACCTTTGTGTCAAAATTCAACTGCAACTGCAAGTAAAGTCAATTGTATCGACACAGAAAATCAAGAGGATTTTATAGTAACTGAAATGTCCTCAGCCACTTTCAGACATCTGTTTAACTGCCAGTAACATTCTAGACAGAATGTGACTATTAATTTGAAAGCCAAATACAGTGCAGAATAAAAGGAAATGTTATCAGTTTACCCTTGCGGGTGGTTAAACAATTATAGATTCTGAGCCTGGTTAGCAGAAATGTATCCTGTGTGTATTATAGAAACAGATTACTTTTAACATTTGCTTCCCATATCGATATAAAGTGTTTGTCAATCATAAATATTTGTCCTATATTTGTTTTCCATTTGATTCCCAATGTATTTGTCTAACACATATATTAATTATGAATTAAAGTAATGACGTGAACCCTTAAAGGAATAGTGACTATTTAGCTCATATTATGATTCATTAAACCTACTATATGGAACAAGATAATAGGCCCCCTTTTTCCAGAGTTTTGCTTTTAGCAGTTTTAGTTACAGTACAGTAAGATATTTTGAGAGAGACCACGTGCATATAACTTTTATTATGGTATAGTGTTATAATTATTCTATGTTATTATTAGTTCTTGTTGTTAATCTCTTACTGTGCCTAATTTATAAACTGTATCATAGATGTGTATGTAAAGGAAAAAAACAGTATATATTGGGTTCAGTACTATCCACACTTATAGGCATCTGCTGGAGGCCTTGGAACACATCCACCATGGATGAAGGCAGGGGTTACTGTAATATGTTTGACACTTTGCAGTCTACAGATTATTTACAAATTATTAAATTATCATCATTGTATATTAACATCACTCTAATTTTATAGCAAAGTAAAGAAAATATTTAAATATTTAAGTAAATAAACTAAGCCAACAAAAGCTTCCTGGATAAGAGAGTCAATGAAACCTGGTAAATGGGCCATCTTCCAACTAACCCTTCACCCTGCCCTATTGACATGCCAGGGCAAAGAAATAAATGGCACAATGCTGGCTCCCTGCATTAAAAGACCACCCAGATTTAGATGGAATAAGAGTAGTGGGAATTATAGTGGTAACAACTGCCATCACTCTCAATTATGGAGTGTCTACTATTTGGCAGACTCTAAGAAATTATTATCCTCAGTAATAGAACTAGAAGAAGCATCTGTGATAAAAGGAAGGTCTAACCCACCTAAGGTCATAAGGCTAGTACCTCTGAGATAATAGTAATAGTGCAGATTAGAAACATAGCTTATTCTCCATTTATCAGCATATGTAGCAAACATATATAATATAAACCCAGACTTTTAAAATAGAAGTTGTTTGTTTGTATATTTGTTTAGTTCTAATTAGGCAATTTTAGATTTTATAAAGTATTTTATTTTGACTTGATATGCTTAATGCTATGTTTTATAAACAGGATCTACTGAAAAGAGCACTAGAATTGGAATTAGAAGACTCAGATTTTATCCAAATGTAATATCTCCCTGAACTGTTTGTTCTTGGAAAATTAATTTAATTTAGCTAAATTTTTATTTCCTCATCTGTAATTCTGAAAAAAATAATCATTTTAAACTCTCTATAAACCATTATGGAATAAATAAACTGAAATATATGAAAGCATTTTGAAAACGTCGAAGCACTGTACAAGTTAAAAGTATTATAATAGTAATGATAGATTCATAAGAGTAACTGGACTGGTTATCTTTTCTGGAGTGAGGTCAAAAGATGATCTGAGTAAAATAAGCTTTTGGTAAATGTTTGAAATTGCTATTATAGAATCCTAAAGAGAAAAGACCACATTTTTTTATGAAAGTAAGGAAGAGGAAATTTCTAGAATTCAGAAAGTTCAGTACAAATAGACATAGATATTTGTATTTATATTATGTCTGCGGACCAGAGTTATCAGATTGATCTAGCTGGTAGAAAATAGGCAATGCAGGCTGGGCAGGGTGGCTCACACCTGTAATCCTAGCACTTTGAGAGGCCAAGGCAGGAGGATCACTTGAAGTCAAGAGTTAGAGATGAGCCTGGCCAACAAAGTGCCACAGTGTCTCTACAAAAATAAAAATAAAAAAGTTAGCTGGGCACAGTGGAGTGCACCTGTAGTCCTAGCTATTAGGAGGCTGAAGTGGGAGGGTTGCGTGAGCCCAGCAGTTAGAGGTTGCAGTGAGCTATGATGGTGCCACTGCACTGAAGCCCGAGTGACAGTGTGAGAGACCCTGTCAAAAGAAAGAAAGAAACAGAGAGAGAGAGAGAAGGAAGGAAGGAAGGAAGGAAGGAAGGAAGGAAGGAAGGAAGGAAGGAAGGAAGGAAGGAAGGAAGGGAGGGAGAGAAGGAAAGCAATAGTCAAATAGACAAATAGGCAATGTTACCCTTTTGGAGAAGCACTTTTGTTTTTGCAGAAGATTTTAATTCTGTAATTGCTTTAAAGTCAATGATATATAGAAAATATCACTAGTAATGGCTGACACTGAAATTACTGCTATATCCATTAAGCTGTATTTCTTGCTCTTTGACCAGATTCATAGTAACACATACTTTGTACAGGCATAATTTTTTGGGTGCCTAATGTATTCCTAAGTATTAAAGAGTGCTGTTTTTAAAAGTTGTTTCTTTGGGTTAAACAGGGGTTTTAAATTTATTCATATTTATTGAGCAGTACAGTATCTACATATTTATTGAGCAGCACAGTATCTATACCATAATAATAATATATTTTTAAAAAGGTATAAGGCAAATTACCAAATATCAATAAATTAATATTTTTGGAGGCAAAAGTGTTATATTGCCTAATACTTTGATGGATATTCTAATTTTTTTAATTTTTAATTTTATGAGTACATAGTAGGTATATATATTCTGGGATGCATGTGATGTTTTGATATAGTCATACAATATGTGATAACCACATCAGGGTAATTGAGGTATCATTTATCATTATCAAGTGTTTAACCATCATTTGTCATTTCTTTGTGTTAGGAACATTTCAGTTCCACTCTTCGTTATTTTAAAATATACAAAAAAAAAATTTGGCTGTAGTCACCTTGTTCTGCTATCAAATAGTAGATCTTATGCTATCTAAGAATGTTTTTGCACTCATTAACTGTCTCCATATTTTCTCCTCTTCCCTGCTACCCTTCCTTGCTGGCCTCTGTTAACAATCATTCTACTCTAGCTATTCATGAGTTCAATTGTTTTAATTGTTAGTTCGCATCTATGAGTGAGAAGCTGTGAAATTTGTCTTTCTGTTCCTGGCTTATTTCACTTAATATAATGTCCTCCAGTTCCATCCATGTTGTTGCAAATGACAGGATTTCATGCTTTCTTAAAGCTGAATACTATTTCACTCTGTATATGTGCCATATCTTTATTCATTCATCTGTTGAGAAACACTTAGGTTGATTTCAAATCTTGGCCACTGTGAATAGTTCTGCAATAAACATGGGGGGGCAGATATTTCTTCAATATACTGATTTCCTTTCTTTTAAATTTATACCTAGCAGTGGGATTGCTGGATCATATGGTAGTTCTCCACAGTGGTTGTACTAATTTACATTCCCACCAACAACAGTATATCAGGGTTCCTTTTTCTCCACCTCCTCATCAGCATTTGTTGTTATTTGTCTTTTGGTCAAAGGCCATTTTAACTGGGGTGAGATGATCTCTCCTTGTAGTTTTGATTTGCATTTCTCTGATAAATAATGGTACCTAGTTTTCACACACCTGTTTGCCATTTGTGTGTCTTGAGAAATGTCTATTCAGATCTTTTGCCCATTTTTTAATTGAATTATTAGATTTTTTAAATTGATTTGTTTGAGCTCCTTATATATTCTAGTTATTAATCCTTATCAGATGGTTAATTTGCAAATATTTCCTCTCATTCTGTAGATTGCCTCTTCACTCTTTTGATTGCTTCTGTTGCTGTGCAGAAGCTTTATAACACAATGGGACAAACTCCCATTTGTTCATTTTTGCTTTGGTTGCCTGTGGTTTTGAGATATTACTCAAGCAATCTTTGCCCAGACCAATGTCCTGGCTAGTTTCCTCAATGTTTTCTTTTAGTAGTTTCATAGTTTTAGGTCTTAGATTTAAGTCTTTAATCCATTTTGATTTGAATTTTGAATATAGCAAGAGATAGAGACATAGTTTCATTCTTCCCATATAAATATCCAGTTTTCTCAGTATCAAGTATTAAATAAACTGTCCTTTCCAAATGCATGTTCTTGGCACCATTGTCAAAAATGAATTCATGGTATATGTATGGATTTATTTTTGGGTTTTCTGTTCTTACCTATTGGTCCATGTGACTGTTTTTCTTTTGTTGTTGTTGTTTTGTTGTGTTTTCTTTGCCATTAGCAATCTGTAGGTTACTATAACACTGTTGTGTAATTTGAAATCAGGTAATGTGAGTTTTCTAGTTTTGTTCTTTTTCCTCAGGATGACTTTGGGTATACTGGGTCTTTTGTGTTTCCATACATATTTAAAAATGTTCTATTCTATTTCCGTGAAGTATGATATCAGTATTTTGATAGAAACTGCATTGAATCTGTAGATTGTGTTGGATAGTATGGACATTTTAACAATACTGATTCTTCCAATTCATAAACATAAAATATTTTTTCCATTTTTTTGGTGTCCTCTTCAATTTCTTGCAACATTGTTTTATAGTTTTCATTGAAGAGATCATTCACTTATTTTTAACTTTATTCCTAGGCATTTTGTTTTATTTGTAGCTATTCATTCATAAATGGGATTACTTTCTTGATTTATTTTTCAGATTGTTTGCTATTGCCATATAGAAATGATACTGATTTTTGTGTGTTGATTTTGTATCTTACAACTTTACTGAATTTATCAGTTCTAATAGATTTTTGGTGTAGTCTTTAGATTTTTCTAAATATGAGATCATAATGTCTACACAGAAGGATAATTTCACTTCCTCTGTTTCAATTTGAATGCTGTTTATTTCTTTCTTTGTTTAATTGCTCTAGCTATGTCTTCCAGTGCTATGTTGAATGACAGTGGTGAAAGTGGGCATTCTGTCTTATCCCAAATCTCAGAGGAAAGGCTTTTACTTTTTCCCCATTCAGTATGATACCAACTGTGGTTGGTATGATCTTTTTTACTCACAAGAAGATGATGCATGTTATTGAATGCTTTTCAGCATCAATTGTAATGATTATATGGTATTGTCATTCATTCTATTGATATAATGTATCACATGATTTATTTGCATATGTCAAGCCATCCTTGCATGCATAAGATAAATCCTGCTTGTTCGTGATGAATGATCTTTTTAATGTGTTGTTGAATTCAGTGTATTTGTATTTTGTTGAAGATTTTTGCATCAACATTCATCAGAGATATTTACCTATAGTTTTCTCTTTTTTGTTGTGCCTTTGTCAGGTTTTTGTATCAGGATAATTAATGTAGTTTGGATAGTTGTCCCCAGCCAAATCTCATGTTGAAATGTAATCACCAATGTTGGAGGTGTGGCCTTATAGGAGTTGTTTGGCTCATGGGGACAGATTCTGCATGGCTTGGTGTTGTTCCCATAATAGTGAGTTCTCAGAAGATCTGGTTGTTCAAAAGCCCTCTCCCATCTCTCTTGTTCCTGCTTTAACCATATGATGTGTCTGCTCCTGTTTCACCTTCCACCATTAGTAAAATCTTCCTGGGGCCTCTCCAGAAGCCAAGCAGATGCCAGTGCCATGCTTCCCATACAGGCTGCAGAACCAATTATATTCCTTTTTCTTATAAATTTACTCAGCCTCAGGTATTTATTTATAGCAATATAATAACCATCTAACATAGAAAATTGGTACAAAGAGTAGAGTGTTGTTATAAATATATCTGAAAAAGTGGAAGCAGCTTCGTAACTGGGTAATGGTCAAAGGTTGGAAGAATTTAGGGGGCTCAGAAGGAAACATGAAGATGAGACAAAGTGTGGAGTTTCTTATAGACTGATTAAATGGTTGTGACCAGATGCTTGTCTATCAAGATGAATAGTGAAGTTCAGGCTGATGAGGCCTCAGCTAGAAATGTAGAACTTATTTGAGACTGGAGCAAAGGTCACTCTTCTTATGCCTTAGCAAAGAACTTGGCTATAATATGTTTATGCCTTAGGAATCTGGAAATTTGAACTTGAGAGTAATAACCTAGGTTATCTGGTGGAAGAAATTTCTAAGCACCAAAGCATTCACGACATGGCCTGGCTGCTTCTAACAACTTACACTCAGATGTGGGGACAAAGAAATGACTTAAATTTGGAAGTTATATTTAAAGAGAAAAGCAGAGGGTAAAAGTTTGAAAAATTTGTAGCCTGGCTATGTGGTAGGAAAGAAAATCCCATTTTCTGGAGAAGGATTCAAGCAGGCTGTGGAGAAACCACTTGCTAGTGAGATTTGCATAATTAACAAAGAACCAAGTGCAAACAAAATAGGAAAAAGGGCTTGAAAGCATTTCAGAGGTCTCTGAGCCAGCTTCTTGCATCACAGGCCCTGAGGCCTTTTAGAAGGACTGAATGGTTTCCTGGCCCAGGCCCAGGGAAACACTGCCCTGTACCATTCCAGGAGGCTGCCTCTCAAATTGTGTCCACGTGGGCTCCAGCCTCAGCTCAAAGGGCCCAAGGAACAGCTTGGGCCACCATTCTGGAGGATGCAAGCCATAAACCTTGGAAGCTTTTATGGAGTGTAAAGCCTGTAGGCACACAGAGTGTAAAAGTGAAGAAGGCTCAGCACCCTTTGCCTAGATTTCAGAGGATGTATGAGAAATCCCAGGTGCCAAGGCAGAAGACTGCTGCAGGGATGGGACCCACACAGACAACCTCTATTAGGGCAGTATAAAGAAGAAGTGTAGGGTTGGAGGCCCTACAAGGAATCCCCACTAGGGCACTACCTAGTGGAACTGTAGGAGGAGGGCCAACATCCTCCAGACCCCAGAATCGTTGATTCAACTGGAATCTTGCATACTGCACCTGGAAAAGCTGCAGGCATTCAACTCCAAACCATGCGAGAAGACACAGGGGCTGAACCCTGCAAAGCCACAGGGATGGAGTTCCCCAAAGCCTTGGAAGCCCACCTTTGCATGAGTGTGTCCTGTAGGTTAAAGGAGATTATTTTGGAACTTCAAGACTTAATTACTGCCCCGCAGAATTTCAAACTTGTGTGGAGCCTGTAGCCCTTCTTTTGGCTGATTTCTCCCTTTTGGAATGGGAATGTTCACCCAATATCTGTACCCACGTTGTATCTTGGAAGTAAATAACTTACTTTGATTTCACAGGCTCATAGGTGGAAGGAATTAATCTCCAGATGAGACTTTGGGCTTGGGACTTGGGACTTTTCAGTTAATGCTGGAATGAGTTAAGACTTTGGGAGACTATTGGGAAAGCACTGAGACAGCCACATGGGAGGGGTTCCTGGAGAAATTTCAACCAGCCTGCCCACTGGGGTAGAGCCTTGGGAAGTTTGCACAGTTTTCAGCAGGGAGGAATCTGGCCCCTCTGCTTCCTGCGTGGAACCTGGGATTCAAATGGCAGGACGGGAAGTGCTGTAGCAGGGACTCTGGCCTTGTAAGAGTCCCTGTTTCACCCTTTTCTTCCTTTCTACCCAATAAACTGTGTCTTACTCACCATTCAAACCATGCGAGCCTAAATTTTCATGGTCACAGGACTGACGAGGATCCCGTCTTTAGCTGAACTAAGGAAAAGTCCTGCAACAGCATGAATGTATTTTGCATTGTGAGAAGAATTTGACATTTGGTGAGGGCCAGGGGCAGAATAAAATAGTTTGTATATTTGTTCTCCTACTCCAACAAAACATAAATATATTTTATACTCTGTATGATATTCCAATACAGCATTGTTTATTTTTCAAACTGTTCAAGCTTTGGACATTGGCAGCTGTTTCATTTGGCTGCTGCATAATTATCACACCTATCTTTTTTTTCTTGTCACTTGTTACTTTCTGACTTATTTGTTTATTTAAATATATTTAAGGGATACAAGTGTAGGTTTCTTATATGCATATATTGCATAGTGGTGAAGTCTGGGCTTCTAGTGTACCCATTATCCAAATAGTGTACATTGCACCCAGTAGGTACTTTTCCAACCCTCGCCCCCTACACTATCCCACCTTTTGTAGTCTCCAATGTACATCATTCCACTCTGTATGTCAATGTGTACCTCTTGTTTTGGCCCCCACATGTAGGTGACAGCATGCAGTATTTGGCTTTCTGTTTCTGAGCTATGTTACTTAGGATAATGGCCTCCAGTTCCATCCAAGTTGTTGAAAAGACATGATTTCATTATTTTTATGGCTAAGTAGAATTCCATAGTGTATTGATATCACATTTTTTAAATCCAGTCCTCCATTGATGGACACTTAGGTTGATCCTATATCTTCACTATTGTGAAAAATACTGTAGTACACATACGAGCATAAGCGCCTTTTTGATATAATGATTTATTTTCTTTTTAATAGACACCTAGAAGTGGGATTGCTGGATTATCTGGTATTTATTTTTAACTTTGTTGAAAAATCACCATACTGTTTTCCATAGAGGTTGTACTGATTTATGTTCTCACCAACAGTGTATAATTCCATTTTCTCTGCATCCTGACCAATATCTGCTGTGTTTAGACTTTTAAATAATGCCCATTTTGACTGGTGTAAAATGGTATCTCATTGTGATTTCAATTTGCTTTCCTCTGGTGATTAGTGATATTGAGCATTTTTTCATATTTTTTGGCACTTGCATACCTTCTTTTGAAAACTGTGTCTTTGTGTCCTTTGACCACTTTTTAAGGAGGTTATTTGGCTTTTTTGTTGTTGAATGTTTTCATTCCTTGTAAATTCTGGATATTAGCCTTTTTTCAGATAAATGGTTTACAAATATTTTCTCCTATTCTGTAGGTTGTCTATCTATTCTGTTGATTGTTTTGTTTTTTGTTTTTTGGCGTGCAGACCTTTTTAATTTAATTAAGTACCATTTGTCTTTGTTTTTGTCGCATTTGCTTTTGAGAGCTTGCTCATAAATCCTTTGCCTAGGCCAATGTCCAGAAGTGTATTTTCTAAATATTCTTCCAGGATTTTTATGGTTTCTGGTCTTACATTTAGGTTTTTAACCTATCTTGAGTTAATTTTTGAATGTGTTGAGAGATATTGGTCCAGTTCTCTCTTCTGCATATGGCTTTCCAATTTTCCCGGCACCGTTTATTGAATAGGGTGTCATTTTCCCAGTGTATATTTTTGTTGACTGTGTAGATCTGTTGGTTGTAGACATGTGGCTTTATTTCTGGGTTCTCAATTTTGTTCTATTGATCTATCAGTCTATTTTTATCCCAGTACTAAGATATTTTGGTTACTATAGCCTTGTAGTATAATTTGAAGTTATGTAAGGTGATGCTTCCAGCTCTGGGTGTTTTTGTTGTTGTTTTGCTTAGGATTGCTTTTATCCAAATATTCTGATGACAACTTAACTCTGGTTTCATAAACAACAACAATCAAGCAAAGAAAATACTAATAAGAACTCACATTAAAACTCCATCCCTGACCACTTTTTATTGTTTCCATGTATACCTTTTTAGACTATCTCTTAAAAAGTTGTTACAGTTATTATTGTTGATAGGATTGTATTTTAATCTTCCTACTCAAGATAACATGAGTGGTTTACACATGACAATCATAGCGTTAGAGCATTATGTATTTCTCTTTGTACTTACTGTTACTAGTGAGTCTTGTGCCATCAGGTGATTTCTTATTGCTTGGTAATGTCATTTTCTTTCAGATTGAAAAACTCCCTTTAGCATTTCTTATAGGACAGGTCTGGTATTGACGAAGTTTCTCCGTTTTTGTTTGTCTGGGAAAGTGTTTATTTTCCTTTATGTTTGAATGATACTTTCACTGGATATACTATTCTAAGATAATTTTTTTTCTTTTAGCACTTTGATATGTGTCATGCCACTCTCTCCTCGCCTGTAAGGTTTCCACTGAGAAGTCTGCTGCCAGATGTATTGGAGTTCCTTTATATGTTGTTTCTTTTCTCTTGCTGCTTTTAGGATACTTTCTTTATTCCGGAACTTTGAAAGTTTGAATTAAATCTGCTTGGTGTTCTATGACCTTTTTGTACTTAATTATTGGCATCTTTCTCTAGGTTTTGAACATTTTCTGTTATTATTTTATTAAACAAACTTTCTACTCTGATCTCTCTCTCTCTCTCTCTACCTCCTCATTAGGGCCAATAACTCTTAGATTTGCCATTTGGAAACTATTTTCTAAGTCTTGTAGATGTGCTTTATTATTTTTTATCCCATGTTTTTCTCCTCTGATTATGTACTTTTTATATAGCTTGTCATCAAGATCACTAATTATTTTATTGTTTGATCAGTTCTGCTGTTGAGAGACTTCGATGTATTTTTCATTTTGTCAAATGATTTTTTAGCTCCATTCCTGCTTGATTTTAAAAATTATTTTATTAATCTCTTTGTTAAATTTCTCTGATAGGACTCTGAATTCCTTTCTTGTTTTTTTTTCATTATTTTAACTTTTATTTTAAGGTCAGGGGTACAAGTGCAGATTTATTACATAGGTAAACTTCTGCCATGGGTTATCTTGAATTTTGTTGAGCTTCCTCAAAACAGTTATTTTTAATTCTCTGTCTGAAAGGTCACATATCTTTTTCACTCTGGGATTGCTCACTGGTGTTTTATTTAGTTCATTCGATGATGAGGTCATGTTTTCTTGGATGTTCTTGATGGTTTTGGATGTTCATCAAGATCTGGGCACTGAAGAATTAGGTATTTGTTTTAATCTTCTCATTCCAGGTTTGCTTGTACCCATCTACTTGAGAAAGCTTTCCAGGTATTCAACGGGAATTGAATGTTGAGATTGGAGTCTCTGGTTACTATAGCCATATCTGTGCTAGGGGGCACCACAAGCCCAGTAACACTGCAACTCTTGCAGACTCATAAAAGTACCACCTTGGTGTGCTTTGGTAAGATCTGGGAGAATTCTATGGATATGAGACAGAGTCTCTTGTTCTATTTCCTTACTTTTGCCAAGCAACCAGAGTCTGTCTTTCCATGCTTGGCTGTCTGGAAGTGGAGGAGAGTCAATGCAAGCACACCCTGGGCCACCACAGCCAGGACTGCACTGGGTCACAGTACTAGGTCTTACCCAAGGTTCATGGCAACTACTGCCTGGCTACTGCTGATGTTTATTCCAGGACCAATGGCACCTTAGTCAGCAGGTGATGAAGCCCTCCAGGGCTGAGTCCTTCCCTTCAGAGAGGCAGGTTTCCTTTTGGCCCAGGGTGGGTCTATAAATGTCAGCCAGGAACTAGGGCCTGGAATCAGGGGCTTCAGGACTCTGCTTGGTGCTTTACTATACAGTGGCGTAGCTAGTGTTCAAGTTTCAAAACAAAGTTCTCTTTACTCCTCCTTCTCCTTTCTGCAAGTGGAAGGAGTCTCTCTCTAAGCTGCATTACCCATGGTTAGGGGAGGGATGGCACAAGTACTTTGTTGGCTGCCCCAGCTGGTGTCTCACTGGGTTGCATGCAGCCAAAGTCCACAGGTTCTGAGCCCAGTATAGCACCAGGACTTGCCCAAGGACTGCAGTCTTTGTGGCCTAGACTGCCTTTCAAATTTATTCAGTACCGCGGGGCACTTGAGTCCACTAGCAGCGGGGCTTGCTGGAACTCAGGTTCCTACTGCTGGGGCAGAGGATTCCCCTCTGGCTAAAGATGCTCTAAATGCTCCCTCCATGGGGTCCAGCCGAATTCTGCCCTACATTGTGTTCCACTGTGACAGGGCGGCACTGAGCTCCAATGAAAAGTCCCACAATCACTTAACTCTCCCTCATACAAGCACATAGATTCTCTCTCCACAAGGCAAGCTGTGCTGTCAAGGAATAAGGGAGGGGTAGTGAGGCAATACAACACTGTCTTTCCTACTCTCTTCAGTGTCTCTTTCCTTGATATAATGTTAAAACCAGGTACTGTGATTTTTCACCTGGTTTTTGGTCTTTATGAAGGTGCTTTCTTTTGTGCATAGTTGTAAAATTTGGTGTTCCCACAGGGGGTATGATCACTGATCCCTGGAGGGTTCTATTCAGCTATCTTACTCTACCTGCTCTACCTCCTCCCAATACTGACTAAAATTTCTTAATACTCATCTTAAAGCTTATACTGATGATTTCCTTTTTTACTTCTGTATTATACAGGATGCTAGTAGGAAAATTACAGCACAAGCAAATATAGAAATTTTAGGTTCATTTAAAAAGAGACAATTTGCAAATTTTGACAGAACATGGAAACTGTAAGAGTTCAGCAAGAAAGATTAGTGTAACGTTTAGCTCTTTATCCTGAAAGAAAGAGCAGGTAGAGGGAACAATAACTGGAATCTGGAGAGATATATCTATATTTGTATTAGTCCATTTTCACAATGCTATAAATAACTGGATAAAGGGCTGGGTATAAATAACCGGCCCAAGACTGGGTAAAGGAAAAAGGTTTAATTGACTCACAGTTTAGCATGGCTGGGGAGGCCTCAGGAAACTTACAATCATGGCAGAAGGTGAAGGGGAAGCAAGGCACCTTCAACACAAGGTGGCAGGGGGAAGAAGTGCTGAGTGAAGGGGAAAGAGTCCCTTATAAAACCACCAGATGTTATGAGAACTCACTCACTATCATAAGAACGGCAGGAGGGAAACAGCTTCCATGATTCAATTACCTCAACCTGGTCTCTCCCATGACACATGAAGATTATGGGGATTACAATTCAAGATGAGATTTGGGAGGGGACACAAAGCCTAACCATATCAATGTCTCTCTCTGGGTTTTATGTTGTATATAGATATATATCCGAATTAGTCCATTTTCACACAGCTATAATCACTACCTAAGACTGGGTAATTTATAAAGGACAGAGGTTATATATATGCAGAAAAGGCATCTGATAAAATTCAACATTGCTTCATGTTAAAAACTCTCAATAAACTAGGTGTTGATGGAACATATCATCTCAAAATAATAAGAGCTATTTATGACAAACCCACAGCCAATATCATATTGAATGGGCAAAAGCTGGAAGCATTCCCTTTGAAAACTGGTACAAGAAAAGTATGCCGTCTCTCAATACTCCTATTCAACATAGTATTGGAAGTTCTGGCCAGGGCAATCAAGCAAGAGAAAGAAATAAAGGATATTCAGATAGAAAGGGGAGAAGTCACATTATCTTTGTTTACAGATGATATAATCCTACATCAAGGAAACCCCACCATCTCAGCCCCAAAGCTTTTTAAGCTGATAAGCAACTTCAGCAAAGTTTCAGGATACAAATCAACATGGAAAAATTGCTAGCATTCCTATACACCAACAACAGGCATACAGAGAGCCAAATCATGAATGAATTCCTATTTATAATTGCTACAAAGAGAATAAAATATCTAGGAATACAGTTAACAAGGCAAGTGAAGGATCTCTTCAATGAGAACTACAAACCACTACTCAAGGAACTCAGAGAGGACACAAACAAATGGAAAAACGTTTCATGCCCATGGATGTGAAAAATCAATTTTGTAAAAATGGTGATACTACCCAAACTAATTTATAGATTTAATGCTATTCCCATTAAACTACCATTGACATTCTTCACAGAATTAGGAAAATTTTTTTAATTCATATGGAACCAAAAAAGAGCTCATATAGCCAAGACAATCTTAAGCAAAAAGAACAAATCTGGAGGCATCACACTACTCAACTTCAAGCTATACTATAAGTCTACAGTAACTGAAACAGCATGGTACTGGTAAAAAAATAAAAATAAAAAAAGAAAAAGAAAAAGAAAAGAAAAAAAAATAAAAAAGATGTATAGACCAACAGAACAGAATAGAAAACTTTTAAACAAGACTGCACACCTACAACCATCTGATCTTTGACAAATCTGACAAAAACAAGCAATGGGGAAAAAATTCCCGATTTAATAAACGGTGCTGGGAGAACTGGCTAGACATATGCAGAAAACTGAAACTGGACCGCTTACTTATACCTTATACAAAAATTATCTCAAGATGGATTAAAAACTTAAATGTAAAACTGAAAACTAGAAACCCTAGAAGAAAATCTAGGCACTACCACTCAGGATATAGTCATGGGCAAAGATTTCATAATGAAAACACTCAAAGGAATTGCAACAAAAGCAAAAATTGACAAATGGGATCTAATTAAAGAGCTTTTGCACAGCTAAATAAACTATCGTCAGAGTGAACAGACAACCTACAGAATGGGAGAAAATCTTTGAAATCTATCCATCTGACAAAGGTTTAATATTCAAAGTTTGCAAGGAACTTAAACAAACTTAGAAGAAAAAAACCAAACAACTCCATTACAAAGTGGGCAAAGGACATGAACAGACATTTCTCCAAAGAAGACATTCATGCATCCAAGAAACATATGAAAAAGTGCTCAACATCACTGATCATTAGAGAAATGCATATCAAAACCACAATGAGATACCATCTTATGCCAGTCATAATGTGATTATTAAAAAGTCAAGAGGCCTGGCACAGTGGCTCATGGCTGTAATCCCAGAACTTTAGGAGGCTGAGGTGGGTGGGTCACTTGAGGTCATGAGTTTGAGACCAGCCTGGCCAACATGGCGAAACCCTGTCTCTACTAAAAACACAAAAATTAGCCAGGCATGTTGGCACGTGACTGTAATCCCAGCTACTAGGGGGGCTGAAGCAGGAGGATTGCTTGAACCTGGGAGGCATGGGTTGCAGTAAGTCAAAGTTGTGCCACTGTACTCCAGCCTGGGCAACAGAGCGAGACTCTGTCTCAAAAAAAAAAAAAAATAGGTAAATAAATAAAATAAAAAGTCAAGAAACAAAAGATGCTGGCAAGGCTGTGAAGAAAAAGGAGCACTTTTACACCATTGGTGGAAATGTAAATTAGTTCAACCATTGTGGAAGACATTGTGGTGATTTCTCAAAGATCTAGAAGCAGAAATACCATTGGACCGAGAGATCCCATTAATAGGTACATACCCAAAGGAATATAAATCTTCCTATTATAAAGATACATGCACATGTATGTTCATTGCAGTACTATTCACAATAGCAAAGACATGCATTTAACCCAAATGGCCATCAATGACAAACTGAATAAAGGAAACGTGGTACATATGCACCATGGAATACTGTGTAGCCACAAAAAGGAATGAGATCATGTCCTTTGCAGGGACATGGACGGAGCTGGAAGCCATTATCCTCAGCAAACTAACACAGAAAACCAAACACTGCATGTTCTCACCTATAAGTGGGTGCTGAATGATGAGAACACATGGATACATGCTCGGGAACAACCTATACTGGGGCCTGTCAGAGGGGTGGTGTGGAGGGAGAGCATCACGGAGAACAGCTAATGGTGCTGGCCTTAGTACGTAAGTGATAGGTTGTTCCGTGCAGCAAAACACCGTGGCACACACTTACCTATGTAACAAATGTGCACATCCTGCACATGTACCCTGGAACTTAAAATAAAAGTTGATTTAAAAAAATCAAACAGGAAAAAAGAAACTAGTCCTCTCCGTGAGCCAACTTCATTAAACTCTTATATAAGCTTCCTACCTTGACCTCGTCACTGAAGTCATATTCAGGTAAAACATTCCTTTCTTTCCCTTTCTGCCTGAGGATATGCTGCAGCATTCTGTAAGTAAGGTTCTCCTAATGTATGCTTCAAACTAATCAACTTAATATTTGGTGCTTCTTTTGAATCCCAGCTGGCCCCATCTCAGAATGGTTTGGGGCACTCTACTTTTGGGGAGACTCCTGCAGAGGGTTTGCCAGACTAAATAGAGTCCTATCTTTCTTGGCCACCCTGAAAGATGGAGTGGGTTAAAACTTGGCACTACTGCTTCAGCTGAAGTGGGACTCCTTCCTTGGAGGTGATAACAGGTGTCATTTGCTTGACAAAATTATCAACAGACTAATCAGCACGAAGGATGCTCCTGTGGGAAAGATGAGACAATTTGAATAACAGAAAACAATGAATGCATTTAACTGAAATCCACTACATATATATTTTAAAATTATGTTTTTGATGATACTCAATTTTTTTAAATAAGAGAAATCCAATAATCAACAATGACAGCAACTAAGAATATTGGAAATAACTAAGGCATCAACAACTCTGTATGAAAATTATAAATTAAAATGAAATAAGCATTTATCCTATCTTTCCTTTTATGAATTGATAAAAGAGAAAAAATCTTTATAGAAAAATTTCCCGTAGTAAATATAGAAAAAAGTAAAAAAAATATTGCAGCATTTAATGAAATAATTGATTCAGGCAGCAATCATTCATTAAAAGATTGATGAGGAATTTTACAATAGAGGGATCCCTGATCAATGGCATTATTGTTTAAAATGTGACAATCTTCTGATGCAATGCTATGTGAAGCACACAGCACTAGCAGTAACGTGTTCTTGACCAGAAAGTTGGGCCTAAAACTAATCAAACCTTCTGGGATAACTTCTCTTTATGGAAAATATAGGGAACAAAAGGATATGTTAAATGGTGTGATGCAAACAAATTCACAATGTGGGACATTTACAACTAACGCAGCTTCTACAATAAATTCATAGCATTTACAATAAAAATGAGAGGGAAAATGGGCAAAAGATTTCAATAAGAAGTTTATCAAAGAAGATATACAAATGGCAATAAAACACAAGAAATGTTTGGCATAATTAGTTATTTGAGAAACACAAATTAAAATCACAGTGAGATACTTCTCACTGCCTACCTGCTAAAATGACTAAAATAAAAATAAGATAGTGACTACATCTAGTGTTTTATCCACAGTCTTATATCTTGCCATATATTGTTCCTTTCTTTTTGCTCTGAATTTTGGATTCTTCTTCATTCTTAATTTTTGAATGCTATTTTAAAAAACTCTTTTAGTTTTTGTTGTTTTGTTTTGGGGTAAGTCCAATTACTTCTGTGATGTGCTCAGACTCCTAATATCTAAGCCTGATCTGGTGTCCTATGATTTCCTTTTTCCCTGAATTCTACTAAGGTGTAGACATAAATGATTACCCGCTATTATTCCAGAGGTCACAAGATATGTAACTTCCCCAATTACTCCTGCAGATAACAGCACTATTCTAGAACCTATGATTGGTATTTTGACATGTCTTTTCAGGTTCTTCTGCATGTCTGACACCCAATGGCTCCACCTGTGCCTGCCAATTCCTTCTGTACCTTTACCCAGAAGTGAGTCAGTGCACATGAAGAGCATTTCCTACACCTGTACTGCATCCTCAACCAGTCAGCAGCAAGCACGCACTGTCTACCCATCCCTTCACCTCCCTCACTCCCCCAGCCCCTCAACCTCCTCAGCGTGCCACCTCTTCCCCCAAACTATCCTTGAAAAACCATAGCCTCCAAATTTTGTGGGAGACTGATTTCAGTAATATTAAAACTCCGATCTCCTCTTCAGCCAGCTCTGCATGAATTAAGCTCTTTCTCTATTGTGATTCCCCTGTCTTAATAAATCAGCTCCATCTGGGCAGCAGGCAAAATGAATCCATTGTCAGGTTACATTACTTGCCCCTCTCACATTGTTTCTAGTATTATTAACTTCTTGCACTGGTGTGGTACCCTTGGCACCATTGTTGAACCATTACTGATACTGTTGACCTAAAAGGAAGAATCTGAGGCAAAATTAGAGAGTGTATAGGCTGGGAGCAGTGGGTGGCTCATGCCTGTAATCCCAGCACTTTGGGAGGCAGAGGTGGGCGGATCACCTGAGGTCAGGAGTTGGACACTAGCCTGGCCAACATGGTGAAACCACATAACTACTAAAAATACAAAAATTAGCCAGGCATGGTGGCATGCACCTGTAATCCCAGGTACTTGGGAGACTGAGGCAGGAAAATCACTTGAACCTGGAAGGCGGAGGTTGCAGTGAGCCGAGATCACACCTCTGCACTCTAGCCTGCCTGGATGACAGAGCGAGACTCTGTCTAAATAAATAAATAATAAATAGATAAATAAATAAGTGAAAGTAGAGAGTTTCTTTGGGTCATACACTCCAATTAGCAAGAAGCAGATTTTTAAAGGCAAAAAACGGGGACCAGGAATGGGCTGATAAAAAGTTGTCAGAAATTCTCATCGGTTTACAGAATAACATTGATTAGAGACTGGCTTTACATTTGTAAGCTACAGGATATAGGTTATAGTGTCCGGTGTGGCATTATTAGGTTAATTTACAGCTACTTGCGGCAACAGCAAGCAGTTTCAAGAGAGAAACAGGTAGCTCAAAGGGGAGAGTAGAGTGTGATTGTGGTCTCATTTTAATGTCTCTCTGGGCCTAATAATTAAAGGACTTGCATTCCTCGGTTCTTGCATTCCTACAAATTCTTTTTCTCCCTCAATACATTATTATTAACTAATCTCCAATATTCACACTAGGGCTCATTCTTTGTTTTGTATAGCTTTATGGGTTTGACAAACACTTAGGGTCATGTATCCAGCATTACAGTATCATACACAATATTCAGTGCCCTAATGATCTACTGTGCTCCACCTATTCATCTCTTCTTCCCCACCCCCTTGCAACAGCAATTTTTCATGCCTCCATAATTTTGCCTTTTCCAGAATGTCATATAGTTGTAATCATACAATATGCAACCTTATCAGTCTGGCTTCTTTCACTTAGCAATATGCATTTATGTTCTCTTCATGTTATTTTTCGGCTGAAAAGCTCATTACTTTTTATTTTTGAAAAAGACTTCATTTTACTTGGTTAGATTTATATCTAAGTACAGTTAGGCCTTCTGCATCCATGCATTCAACCAACTGCAGATAAAATATATGTATATTTAATTTGATCTGGGAATCCTGGAACCAATCCCCACAGATACCAAGGGGGGACTATATTTCATGTGTTGGTGCTACAGTAAATGGCATTATGTTTCGGATTTCAAATTCTAGTGTTTCATTGCTGGTGCATTCCAAGGCAACTGACTTTTTAGATCAACCTTGTGTCTTCCAACCTTGATATAATCAATTAATATTAGCTCCAGAAGGTTTTTTCTTCTAGAATTTTGGAATGTTTTTACAGATAATTATATCATTTGCAAACAAAGACAGTTTTACTTGTTTCTTCATAATCTGTATAGATTTTATTGCCATTTTTTATCTTATTACATTAACTAGAACTCCCAGCACACTGTTGAATAGGAATCAAAGAAGAGATACCCTTGTCTTGCTCCCAATCTTAGGAGGAAAGCATTTAGCTTCTCCTCATTAATGATGTTAGCTTAGAGTTTTTGTAGATATTATTTACTAAGATAAAAAAAAGTCCCTCTCTCTTTCTAATTGGCTGAAAATTTCTCATCATGTATGTAGTGTTGGATTTTGTCAAGTGCTTTCTCTGCATCACATTTATTTATATAATCATATGATATGTATTCTTTAGCCAGTTGATATGATCAACTACATTAATTGATTATTCATATTAACCCAGCCTTGCATACATACCTTGAACAAATTGTACTTTGTCATGGTATATAATTATTTTTATACAGTGTTGGAGTCCATTTGCTGATATTTTGTTGAGGAATTTTGGATCTGTGTTCATGAGTGATAGTGTTCTATAGTTTTCTTCTTTCAATGTCTTTGTTTAGTTTTCATATTTGTGTAATGCTGGCCTCATAGAATGAGTTACTGCTTCCTCTGCTTCTATTTCTGGAAAAGATTGGACAGAATTGATACTATTTTCTTCTTGAAATGTCTAGTAGCATTCACTAGTGAAACCATCTGCATCTGGTGACTTCTATTTTGAAATGTTTGTAATTGTTGAATCAATACATTTAATACATACAGGCCAAATTATGTATTTCTCCTTGCTTGAGTTTTGGAAGATTTTTGCTTTCAAGGAATCATTCTATTTCATCTAAGTTATAGATCTATGGGAATAGACTTCTTCATAATATTCCTTTATCACTTTCTTCATGTCTGTGGGATCAGTAGTGGTGTGACCTTTTTTCATTTCTAATATTAGTAATTTGTGACTTTTCACTTTTTGTTCTTGGTTAGCATAATGAAAAGTTTCACAATTTTACTGATACTTTCAAAGAACCAGCTTTTGGTTTCCTTGTTTTTCACTATAAACTTCTTGCTTTTAATTTATCAATTTCTGCTCTTTTATTATTTCTTTTTGGAATATAATTTTCTCTTCTTTTTTTAGTTTCCTAAGGTTGAAACTTACATTTTTAATGTTAGGTCTTTATTTTTTTCTAATGAATGCATTAAATACATAAATTTCCCTGTAATCACTGCTACTGCTCACAAATTTTGATACCTTATGTTTTCATTTTCATTTAATTCAAAATATGTTAAAATTTCTTTTGAGACTTTTTCTTAGGCCCATGTGTTACTTAGAAGTGTGTTGTTTGATCTCTAAATATTTTAGGATTTTCTAACTATATTACTGTGATTTCTTATTTAATTCCATTATGGTCCAAGAACATACTTCGTACAATTTATACTCTATTCTTTAAAATTTAATAAGGTATGCACCATGTCATTTTAAACTGCCCAGAACTTCTGTTCATTTTCTAATTTTACTGGATGGAATTTAAATTTGCTCCACAAAATTATGTCCCTAAGTATTTTGAAATGTTGTATTTCCTGAATGTGGAGTAAACCAGCAGGCTAGGAGGCATTTTGTAGAAGAGTCCCCAGTGCCTTTAAGACAGGCCCTTTGCTGTATTTTAAAGCAGGAATGCCCTTAAAAATGGTAATTGCATCTTTAGGTTACATATGACTCTAAACATGAATAAATGAAAGTATAACCATGAAATAAAAAAATTGAAGCCTTTTGTGGTTTAGTAAAAGAGGGTGCATGGTTGAACATTATATGTGGCTTTATTAATAATCATACAGTGGTCTCACTGAAAAAGAATTTGAAATAATCTGAGATGTGCTAGAAAAGTTGTGCTACAACTTCTTTCTTCCATTTTTACACCTTACCTTGTTCATTCAGGATAGCTTTGAATGATCTTACATTTGCGTAATGACTTTGCTGTATTTTTAATCTTTCTATTTTCCTAGAGATTTTCTTTAGAACATTTCCCTTGAAGGCTGGAAACAATTTGGTTAGGACCAGTGAAAAGGTTTGCAAGTAGAAGTGCATATTGAAAAAAGGTTAGGGTTATCGGATCCCCTATCTGATACGTGTAACATATGCTTTAGCAATTGGAATATATGGCATAGAACAAAGAGTTTTCTCGTCAGGGCCCAACAAAAGAAAGAGGTGTTCATTCACAAGACAGTGTAAGGAATGTCCCCTCCTGCTCCTTTTAATTATATGAATTGTCAGTGTGGAAGTTGGACTCAGCTGGGGAGAAAATCTATGTTGTTATTACACTTGGGGTTTTAAAGTAACAATAAAAGATTTTACGTCCGCATCAGAAGAGCTGTGACACTGCCTAAGACTAATGGCAAGGGGTCTGTTCTTAAATCCCCAGAGGTGGTTTTCAGCCTGATGAATTCTGCATCATCCAGCTGTTTGGTTTATTTGTTTATAAATTATCCAAACCTCCCATACTCTAATAGCAGTAATAATGCAAATGCTATTTGCCAAGTTTCTTGGAAATTGTCTAATGATTTATCTTAAGGTCAATTTAGCTTCAGGTTAAGTGATTATTATTTACTCAAGGGCTATTTCTAAAAAAAGAGTTGTACATTAAATTATAGTGAATTTTTGTAAGTAATTGTGATGAATATGGCATCTTTGTATACCTGATGATTGACTCCTTTGGTTTGTTTCAGGAAACATTAGCAGGAACTGACTTTCTCATGCTGACTTATTAAGGATCTTCACTTCTTCCAGATTCCTATATTTTGGACATTTCACTGCTCATTAGATTCTCCACCAAGGATAATGAAGGGGATAGAAATAAGAAGAATTTGGCTGGTGAAAAGGATTGTCACAATGATTGATACATTGACTAACAAAAACTTGCCAAGTATATGAGAATTTTCTTATTTTAATATCTCCTCATGGCTCATAGTTAGCCAAGATCTTATGCATACAGGCACTTATTTTACATTTCAGGAATCTTCATTACAATTTGCAAGTGTTATTTTCTGTGTAAGATGTCATATTATTCGCTTTATTGTGAAGACTTTTATTTTATATGTATGAAGAATTTCAGTTTCTGTGACGCCTCAATACCTAATGATGCTTGTCATTAGTTCTGGTGCTCTTCCGTACTAAAAATAAGTTTGATTGGCATGAACAGTCACTGTATTCTTATCCTAGGATTTTTTTCCCATTTAGATAATCAAATTTAAAAATCAATACTGTGCATTTTAATGAAGAATCTATTTTAAAGTTAATCTTCTAAAAACACCATAGCAGATTCTTAACTTATACCTGAAACACAGCCAGAAAAAGTTTGGCAATGTAGCAATCAGACAATCAGTCATTAGACAATTGTTATTTTTCTTTAACTTATTTATGAGGCCACACACAAAAAGGAGTAAAGAATCTTACAGGAACATCCTGTAAAGAGTATAGAAGGGGGTGGGCATAAGATTTAAACTGATGAATCCTCAAATGATTTTATTAAAATCTAAAGGTTGCATAATTTATAAAGAGGATTTTCTAAATTACTAAAAGCACAATAATCATTTACAACTGAGGCAAGACATCACTTTCTCTCATACAACTAAGAACAAACTAGTTTGAAGAGACAAAGTTTCCAAAAAGTACATGTGTACATGGTTGCGTTTTCTGCAAGGGGTCCCAAAAGCCTCCCCTTCTCAGTGCATGAAGAAAACAGCCTCATCTGTCAGTTTGCCAATGATGTGAGACCTCCCTGTTCAATAAAGTAGCTTCATCCTTTCTTTATTCAAGCAAGACAAGTTTGCTGGACACGGCAGAAACTGAGAAGAAGAAGACAGTACATCTATTTTCCACTTGGTGGAGGGAGTAAGCAAGGCTTAAGAGAAAATGTCAGAAGCCTGTTAAAAGACAGAATCCTATACCTCACCAAAAAGCTACTGCAGATATGCAAAGACGACAGGGACCTGCATCCATTCTAACAGAGAATAATGTAGGCTGGGGTGCAAGAGTATCTTCGGTCCTACTGTGACCTCCAACTTTTCCTTCCACTTGTGGCTTCTTCCAATCTCATCTCCAGCTCTCTTGTTTGGGATATTTAACTTTTAAGAAACTGCTGGTTTCCATAACAGTTATTCTATTTTACATGGACACCAATAATACACGGGGTTCTAGTTGTTCCATATCCTCACCAATATTTGATATTTTAGTATTTTTCATTTCAAGCATTCAAATGAGGGTGTTGTCGCATCACACTGTGGTTTCAGTTTGCATTTTTCCAGTGATTCAGTGGCACCAAACAACTTTTCATATGTGCTGTGGGAATTCTTATATAAAGATTTGGTAAAATGTTAGAGTCTTTCGTCCATGTTTTAATTGTGTTGTTTTTCTTTTCATAATTAAGTTATAGGTGTTCTTCATATAACCTTAATAAAAGCTAAGAGTCAGATACATGTTTTAAAAATACCTTTTCCAAATCTGTGGCTTGACTTTCACTTTTGCAATATTGTTTTTTGATAAGCAAAATATTTACATTTTAGCTAAGTCCGATTAACTTTTTCTGTTTATTATTAGTGACGCTTGATCTCACCTAAGAAATGTTTTCCAACCCAAAACTTATGAACATATTTTATTATAGAATATTTATAGATTTAACTTTTACATTTAGGCCTGTGAACCATCTCAAATTACTGTTTTGTGTGTGATATAAGAAAACTTCAAGTTTTTCCATATAATTATCTAGTTGTTCCACTATTAGTTACTGAAAATAATCTCCTTTCTCAGATTAAGTTTGACAAAAATCAGCCGATTACATGTGTGGAGATCTAGGCCTAGAATATCTATTTTGTGCTATTGGTATTTTTTTTTATCCTAACTCCAACAGCATCATGTCTTACTTATTCTAGTTTTACAATATGTACCAAAATCTGGTACTAAAATCCTCCAATTTTGTGTTTCTCCTTCAAGATTGTGTTGGCTAGTCAAGAGCCACATAATGAAGTTTTCATTTTTAAATAAGTTTCTTCAATCTACATGTCAATTTCTGCAGAAAATTCTGCTGTAATTTTTGTTGGAATTGTCTTGAAATTATAGATAAATTTAGGAGAAATGACATCTCAATAAAATCAAGTTTGCCAATCTTTAAATTAACATATTTTTCTGGGGTTTTTTGAACATCTTTAATTTCAAACTATCAAACAAGTTTTTATACTTTGTTGTATGGAGTTTTTACGTATTTGTTAATATCTTCCTGCATTTTTAATTTTTGAAACTATTATAAATAATAATTTTCTAAATTTGGGTTTCCAGATTTTGTTTGTTTTGGGGGGACTATTCTATGGACATGCATTGATGTTTTTACATTTACTTTATATCCTTTATATCCAGCAATATTGCCAAGTTAATTTATCCTTTCTAGCAGTTTCTTTATAGACGGCATTGATTTACATTTTTGATACACACAATTATGTCATTATGGGAATATAGTTTTTTTCATTTTATTTATATATGCTCTTTCTTTCGTCTTTCATTCATTCTTTCTTTCTTTTTTCCTCTTTTCTTATTACTTTTCCTAGTACTAGCTAGGACCTGCAGAACAGTATTTTTAAAACATTGATGGTAAAATTGGAACTTTTTTCTTCCCAAATATAGGAGGGAAAGTTTTTGTCATCTGCTTTGTCATCATTAAATATACTATTACCTGTATTCCCTATAGGTTTTCCATAAATACCTTTGTCATTTTAAGGAAGTTTCTTTCTATTTCTAGTTTGCTAATATCATTTCTATAGCTAATTGATTTTGAATTTTAATTGAATAACTTTTCTTAATTGAGACGATTGTGTTTTCTTCTTTATTATGTGTATTGATAGATGGTGATGATTGATTTATGAATGTTAACCTAGTCTTTCTCTCTTAGGATAAAACTCATTTAATCATGATTTCAAGTATATTGGTAAATTTAATTTGCTAATATTGATAAAGGAATTTTGGAATGATGATGCATTAGTCAGTTTTCACACTGACTGAAACTGAGTCATTTATAAACAAAAGAGGTTTAATTGACTCACAGTTCTGCATGGCTGGAGAAGCCTCAGGAAACTTACGATCATGGCAGAAGGCAAAGGAGAAACAGGCACCCTCTTACACGGTAGCAGGAGATAGTGTGCCATAAGGGGAAATCCCAGACACTTATCAAACAACCAGATCTCATGAGAACTTCCCTACTATCAGGAGAATAGCATGGGGGAAACTGCCCTCATGATTGAATCACCTCCTACCAGGTCCCTACCTCAACACATGGAGAGTACAATTCTAGATGAGATTTGAGTAGGGACACATAGGCAAACCATATCAGATGCATATTTTTTTTTCCTTTTAACACCTTTGTCAAGATTGTACTGGTTTATGAAGTAAATGTGAACATATCTTCTCTTCTATTTTCTGAAATATATAAGATTGGCATTTTCTTTTTAAAAAAATTCTTTTTAGGGGTAGCTTCCTATTTCTGCTGACATCTTTCCCATCCAGTTGCTTAGCTGTTCATCTCCAAGTTCATGTACAGGTTTCTAATAGGTATTTAGAATCATTGTTCAATAATTAAAACATCTAGTTCAGTTGTGGCTTGGCTCCTATAAGCTCTTTTATTTCTTGAAAATGGGCAATGCTTTCCTACCTTTTTGCTTGTCTAGTACTTTCTGTTTTTGTATGCTGGACATTATGGATGATATATTATAGACTGTGGATTATGCTATCTTTTTGCTTTGGAGGCATTTGATTACAGGTGGATTGTTTTATTTTCTTCAGCCTTGTTTTTTGTCTTTTTAAGGATGAGTTTGTTTCAGTTTTGCCCTTAGTTCTAGAGTAAAGAACTTGCCAAAGATAGCATAAAGTAGTCAGCATTAGATCTTTACTTTAAATGCATGCCTGTTTGAGGGTTTCAACTGAATGCCTGGCTTAGCTACTGAGGAGTCTGGACTCTAGTTGAGTCAAAACTTTGTCATCTACACAACTTTTCGGGCATGATCTTTGTGGAAATGTCTGCTGAGAAATCTCTGCTGAGCTGTCGGCCCTTCATCCTGCTATTATGCCTTAATGGAATTTCACTTTGCACCCCAAGAATCAGAGGATAACTCCTCTTCAGATTTATAGGTAGTGAGGCCTATGGCTACCTTCCACCTGCCAACATGCTCCACAAATTCCAACCATGTTAGCAGCCCCCAAACACCAAACTCTTGTTTTACTCTACCCAGTGAGAGTTCTTCCTACTTTCAAGCATCGGACATTGCCCTAGGCAGAAAGCCATGACAAATAGAATGCTTCCCCTACACTCCCAAGAGGATTTCAGCCTTACAATGGCTGCTATCCAATAGCTATAAATATTTGCTTCACATAATTGGTCTAGTTTTATAGTTGCTTAGATAATCAGTTAGATCTAATACTAGCTCCTTTAACAATACTGGAACTAGAAGTTGTGGACAGCTCGTATTCATCATTCAAGGTAGCAGCTTTACCTGGGACTCTTTTCCCACATCTGGATTAGAAGTCCCAGTCATAATGCCATCTAAATTGTTTATAATTCTGCCACTATAGCATTTAACACACTTTTGTGTTTATTTATTTAATCATTTGTCTTCACCAATCGATTGTAATCTGGCGAATGCATTGCCACCTCTATCTCCCGAATTAAATACTCTTAGGAGCTTATCAAAATACATGACACACGGTGGGCATTCAACAAGTACATCCTAAATAAATAATTAATTAATATGTTCATTTCAACATTTCCTTGTGCCTTTCACAGCAGATGTCTTCATTATTTATCTTTTGTAAAAATAATTAAGCAGTCATTTTGTAAATAGTCATGAATATTTACTATACTTCAAATATGTTCTAGGTAGCATGACATTTTCAAGGAAGTATACATGAGGGTTTATTACTTTATTGAGAATAAAGTCTATAGGGGCAGACAATTTACAATACAGTGTGATAGAAATCTAAAGAGATGCCAAAGAGTTGGTCAGGTAATGTTGTGCTATGCCAATGTTAAGAGTTCTAATGTTAGTATTCACATAACTAATTTTCATAGTCTCGAAATCTTCTGACATTTTCTTCCCTTTGAAATATTTATTTTCAGGATGGTAAACTTTTTATTCACATAATAACTATTTTTAGGAATAAGAAGGTCAGAAGCACTAACTTTCTTCATTCCTTTCCTACCACATGTTTAGAATTCACAAACCAGCTTAACGGCTTAATAAAAGATTGAATTCTCTTTCTTCTCCTTCCTCGAAATCTTCTCAAGACAGTCTAAAAAGCATTTCCCAGGTTTAATGTCAAAATAGAAATTAGCAACTCAGGGCTGAACTCCTAGGAACCCTCATTCTCTGTGAGCTCTGGAACCAGGCTCTATTTTGAAAATTATGGAAAATCAAAGTTTCTCTGTAATGATGTTGCTCAAATATCTGACCTGAAATGATTATATAGACCAATTTAATACTGAAGAATAAAAGCTTATCATAAAATGAGAAGACATTAAACAATACTCTGATGGTAAGGATTTCACGTAAGAATGTATGGTTTTGATCTCTTGGAACAAAATTGACATTGAACTAAGACATGCCAACCACTGAGGAGTAGCATGAGTTTTAGTCACAGCATCTTGAGTTTGGTGAGTTACAATAGAGAGCCTGTGTCACTCAGCTCCACAAATTCTACCACCATGAAAAGTTTCCAGAGGGTGGTAGAATATGTTTGTCGTCTTTTGCTTGCAACCCTGGTAAACTGCTCAAGAGGAATTTTCTCATTCCAGATGAGAACAAATAATGCCCTTTCTCTTCTAGACAAGTGACTATTTCTTCCCCCCAAACCACAGATGCACAGAATAGTGATAAAAATACAAACTTGTATGCTGCCTCCTATTGAAACTTCCAAAGACCAAAAGAGGAAAAAAATTGTGAGGGGGCTTAGCCAAAAGACTTACTGAGGCTATACAGATTATCTGGGTCCTTTGAGGTCTGGCCAGAAAAGGAATAGCAGTTCTGTCAGAGGACACAGTAACTGCAAGAAGAGTAGCACAGACTAGGTGCATATTCTGATGCCAGAAGACCTTTTCAGACAGGGTCAGCCTGTAACAGAAATGGCTTTTAATACAGGACAGTCCAAATTCCCAATTGTGTTGACATACTGGCCTACCCAAGCACATCACAGGTACAAAGGAATTAGGATGCTGGGGCTTATTTGGGCTAAATTACTCACAGGTGCTTCTAACAAAGGTGGCAGATTGAACATACACATTTACCTCTATATCCTCCCTAAATCCCATGAAATGACCAAAAACGTGTGAAATAAACCCAAAAGACAAAAGAATTGAATAGGAGATGGCAGCAACCCAATTTTAGACCTGAAAAGCAAATGAGCAAGTGGTTTCTCATTGAACAAACCAAATAGAAAAATGAAAACAGAATATGCAAAGAAGCTAAAAATAAATAAATAAAGCAAGCCAATTCACATTACAGAACACAAAGTTTAGAATTTGCAGACACTGGCGAGTTCTGAAAGTCAGGGTTCCCTTGGGGATGAAAATCACAAGAGCAAAGTATTTTGTTTTGAAAACAGACATTTCCATTTTGTCTAAAACAGTGTTTGGCATATTGTAAGCACTTGGTAAATATTTGTTGAAGAAATGAATTAATAAATTCAAGTCTTTGTAAAGAACAGCTAGACCCCCACCACTTTATAGGACTGTAAGTTTAATTACTGAAGAGATAGAACAGAAGGGCTCTGGGTTTAGAAATATCAGATACAGCAGACGGTGAAGGTAAAGATAAAATTTGTTTCTGTACCCTAAAGTATGAGAACTATCCCTCTCTGTTTGCCCCAGAGAATACTACAGGTTTATTCTCTGGGAAAACAATTTTAAGAGGAGAGATCCACAGATACCGACAGAAATTCCTAAATAAGCTGCACAAACAAACCTACCCATAATGAATCTCAACAAACATATTTTCCTCTCTCTCTTACACATACACCCCCCTTTAATCAAGTTTAGTGGCTCACTACTAAAGTCATGGATTACCACACATTTGAGAAAAGTCCCTAAGATAACAGAGATCAAAATAAAAAAAAAAGATAGGAAAAATCACAAAGAAACTTGGAAAATAGAGACAGTGTGGAAGGCTGAATACAATTAGCAGGGGAAAAATAACCCAGCCATGTTATGCTCAGAGAAATAATTGAGGTTGCTGCTTCCATGAAAGAAGAGATGATTACACAAAAGAGAACATTTAGAAAACAAAGGAGTGCTCTTGAAATAAAATACAAACATGCCAAAGGAAAATAAAAATTCAGTAGAAATTTTAGAAAATTGACCAAATCTCAAAAAAAGACCCAAAATACAAAAAAGAAAGGAAAGGAAGAGAAAGGAAAGCAAAGGAAAGGAGAGGAAAGGAAAGGAAAGGAAGAAAAAAAGAAAGAAAGAGAGAGAAAGGAGGGAGGGATGGAGGAAGGAAGAAAATAAAGAGAAAAAAAGTAAAAGAAAGAAGAAAGAAGCTAGACACTGTGGCCCGTGTCAGTAATCCCAGAGATTTGGGAGGCTGAGGCAGGAGGATTGCTTAAGGCTAGGAGTTTGAGACCAGCTTGGGCAACATAGTGAGACCACAAACAAATTTTAAATAATTAGTCAGGCACAGTAGTGTGTGCCTGTAGTCCGAGCTACTCAGGAGGCTGAGGCAGAAGAATTGCTTGAACACAGGAGTTCAGGTTTACAAATAGTGTAGTGATTATGCCATTACGCTCCAGCCTGGGTGGCAGAGCAAGACTCTGTCTCAAAAGAAAAAAATAAAAACAAAAACAAAAAACAAGCAAGAAAGGAAAGAAGAAAGAAAAGAAGAAACTGCAAGGAGAGAAGAAAATTCTGAAGTTGGTTCAGGCGATCTAATTTAAAAAGAAGAGAATTCTAGAAAGAGAAAAGATAAACAAAATTGAATAAGTACAATTGTTGGAGAAATATTTCAAGAAAAGACCCACCATATTGTTTGCAAAAAAGAATAAAGAGTGAACCACACTGAGACACATAAATACGAAATTTCTGAACCTTGAATACAAAAAGAAGATCCTAAACACTTCAAGAGGAAATAGGAGGTCACATGCACAAGGTAAGAAGTCAAAAGTGCTTCAGAAATCTCTAAACAAAACAAAAACAAGTAAAAATGAAAACACTAGAAACTAGAAAACAAGAGTACATTGCTTTCAAAGTTTTGAGAAAAATGATTTATGATCTAGAAGTTCCTTTCAGCCAGGTTATCAAATTTCAAACAAAAACAAAAACACTCAAGCACCTTTTCTTTGGAAGTTCCTAAACAATTTATTCCCCAAATGAAAGCATAAGTCAAAAAAGTGTAAGACACAGAATCCAGGTGCTCTAGCACGGGAAAATCTGTAGAAAGTTTGCAGAATGACAGTTGTGCCACAGGCCCATTCAAATTAGAGTAGGGCAACAGGAGAGAAGAGAACAAAGCTGAGGAGAGGACAGGATGGGAGGGGAAGGGAGAGGAGGGGAGGGGAGTGGAAGGGAGGGGAGGGGGAGGGAAGGGAAAGGGAGAGGGAAGGAGAGGAGAGAAGGAAAGGAGGGAGGGAGGGAGGAAGGAAGGAAGGGAGGAGTGAAGGAGAAAAAATAAAGAGAAAGAAAAGAAAAGGAAAGGAAAGGAGGAAGGAAGGAAGAAAGGAAGGAGAGAGAGAGAGAGAAAGAAAGAAAAAGAAAGAAAGAAAGAAAAAGAAAAAGAAAGGAAGAAAGGAAAAGAAAAAAGAAATCAAGGAAGAAATGAAAGCAGGAAGGAAGGAAGAGAGGGAGGGAGGAAGGGAAGAAAGAAAGAAGGAAGGAAGGGAAAAAAGAGGAAGGAACTGATGTGTTTGAATATATAGAGAGAAGATTTTCAAATGTTTGAGAATTTAGAAAGAAATTACTAATAGGTAGATAGAAACCTAAGCAAAGGTTAAAAAGAGGTAATTATTAACTCCAGGAAAGCAAGAAATAAAATACTCTTTTCTACATAAAATAGTGTAAATCCAGATTTTCTCAAGTCATAAAAAGTCCCATCTGCAGATAATATATATACGATCAAATGGGTCCACACACTGAATATTGATCAAGCCATATTTGATGTAACTCTATTGATTGTATTAGAGAATATGTGCCTGTGTGTTTGGAAAGAGGGCTGAAAGATGCTTCACGAGTCTTCATTTTGCACAGTAGAAAAGAAACAGATATTCCATAAAATTCACTAAATGTAAAATTTGCCCACAAGCATCCTACATAGAAATAAGAAAGTATGTAATCTAGAAAAGTTTTTTAAATGATAAAAATTACCTCCTCTGAGGAATGGGAGTTTGTATGACTCGCAAAGTACAGTAAAAGGACTACTTATTTTGGCTATGAGCCTTGCAGAACTATTTGATCAGTGATACTCCATGCAAGTATTTCTTTGATAAAAACAAAACCAAATTTAAAGAACTCGCCAATTCTTTCGACATGAATCCTAAAAATGGCATTTATTAAATATAGCTCTGTTGCCTAAATTCATCATCTTTTTGTACTAGCCAACCTTTTATATAAGGTTGACATGCTTCAATGGCCTTACGGAAGTCTTAGAGACACCTGAACAAGACACAGCTACAAGACAGCCTTTTTAATACACAATTTTCAGCAAAATGACAAATACACAACAACCTGTTTAATATGGTCCCACATGTGAGAGAAAAAAATTGATATATTACACACACAAACACGTGCTTGCTTGCATGCACACACACATTTGTATATTCATAGAAACATTTTAGAAGTATCAGCAAGAACTTCTAAGCCTGATACATTTCTGCGCGTTAGATTTAGATCCTAGGGCTCAGGGAGACATACTATATTACATAACTTCAGTAAAGTTTGGATTTGTTGTTTACTGTGTGCATATTTTAGCTTTTTAATCTAAACAAGTCTCTACTTTTAAAAAATAAGGTTATAGAAAGTTGGAGAGAAAAAATAATGTAATGTACATAAGATATATGATCACTTCTATTTTTGTCTATTTATCTATTGAATACATTTCAGTACAATTGTCCTCTATTACAGATTATTTTTGAAGAATACGCTTGTGACTAATGTACAAAATAGCAAATTTGAAAGAAAAAAATTAAATTCATCAATATGGGTGTATTTTTTCTTTCTCTCCCTTCTTAATTCCATGAAAACATGTTTGGCATATTTGTTTATAATATTGTAATCTAACTTTATATTCACTATTTCAAACTCCATGTTTCTGTGGATTCTATCTTATAGGGTCTATGTGTTGTTCTATTATGTTGATGCACAGTGTCTCTTGTAACCATTTCCCTACTGCAATTTGACTTTTTCAAACTAATGTGCTCAATTTTTTTTAGCCTTGCATAGTTTGAGTTCTGTTTTCTGTCAGCTTACCAGTAGGCGGTGCTGAGTAGTAGCTATAAATAATCCGGTTTTAGAATACGTGCTCCACTAAAATCCTTCCTCTAGAGTGACAGCACTGAGCCAAATCAGGAAGCGGTTTAAACTGGTTTTCCAGTAGTGGGATGGGTTTCCTCTATTTCATTCATATTCTCTCGTATTCTTCCTCTTCGGAGTAATTCCGAACATGGTTTCAAGATGACTGCCTGCAAACAGGGTTATTGTCTGTGGTTCTGACAAAGAGAAGATGCAATGCTCCAGAAGGTGTCTTACTTCCTGACAAAGCACCTGCCACAGGTTTAACCACAATCTTCTGCTGCAATCAATCACTGCAAACTTTCAACTGTCATGCACTAAGCTTTGTGATATGCCCTGTCCTGAGTCTTTCCCATGGACCATTCCAAAATACTTCTCACAACACAATCAGATCCATCTTATTACCCAACTGTATAGATGAGGAAACCAAGACTTAGGCAGTGAAGTGATCCTTTCTACTTCCTGCAACAAATATACTTAATGGAAGCAGTCTGCACTTGGAGCCAGAGAGACATAGGTTGGGTTCTGACTCCTTCATCAACTAATTGTTTATCTCCAGCAAGGAATTTAACATCACCAAACATCTGTTTACTGATTTGTAAAATAGGAATATTAATGTGTGACCCCCAAAGCTGTCTTGATATTAATTGAGAATACATATGAATGGTCTTTAACACAGTGAGTCATAGGCCCACTACTAAAACATTGCAAATGCAAAGGAAAAACCACAACAAAAACTAATTTCTTCTTCTCTTCCCTTCCTGACTCAAGTGTTTTCTCAACTCCCATACCTGTCTCCTCCCTTCAAACTTAAGAACCAGAGATTTTTTCCCCCTCTACTATCCTCAAATTTTCTGTTCCTTTAATTTGCAGTAGAGCATACCACTTCTCACTTTGCATTAATTGCCACTTTCCAGGAGAAAGAAGAGGCAATAATTTAAATCACAATTGCTTGATGCTAAACAAGTGTACCATGTTCTCCCAGAACTAGCACTTGGGGGAAGCAGTGTGTCCTGGATGTAGCCCAACCCTGTCAATCTAGGCTGATGTTCTATCTCTGTTAGTGATTAAAACCACCTTTGCAGATTATGACAGTGAGGAGAATCTAGCATGGCTGACTTCATCTTGCGTCTAGCCTCATAGGCTGGCTATCCTGATGCATTCCTGGTTATGGGCCAAGCTAACCATGGAGGAACTTATTTTGTGGTTTACTTTTGAAGCATGAATGACAGCACTGCTTCCATAAAACTAACATTCTTTTTTCTCAGGCACTGAAAATTTATGAAAGGCAATGAGATTAGGATTATGGGAGGAATTGGAACTCTGCTAAAATGGAGGCATAATTTCTTTAATCCCTTACTGCTTAGGAGTCACGTGACCAGGGGTCACAAGATTTATGACTTCGCCAATTGCTCCTATAGATATCATCACTATTGTAGAACCTAAGATTGGTCTTTTGATAAGTTTTTCATGCTTTTTTGCATTCTGGCAACTGACCAATCCCACCTGAATCCATGACTCATGACTGAACTGGTCCTGTGGCCCCCACCCAGAGGCAGACTTAGTGCATGAGAACCTCTATGATTTTATCCCCAACCAATCAGCAGTACCCATTCTCTAGCCCCTGCCCACCAAATTATCCATTAAAACTCTATCTTCAGACTTCTTGGAGAGACTGATTTGAATAATAACTCCCCCATCTTCTCTGTGGTTAGCCTAGTGTTAATCAAACTCTTTCTTTACTGCAAGACCATGGTCTCAGTAAATTGGTTTTGTCTGCACAGTGGGCAGGAAAAACCTGTCAGACAACTACACTATTTCAAAGTAAATAGTCACTGTATTAGTCTATTCTCACACTGCTAATAAAGACATACCCAAGAGTGGGTAGTTTTATAAAGGAAAGAGGTTTAATTGACTCACAGTTCAGCATGACTGGGGAGGCCTCAGGAAACTTACAGTCATGGTGGAAGGTAAAGCAAACACTTCCTTCTTCACATGGCCATAGCAAGAACTGCCAAGCAAAAGAGGGAAAAGCTCCTTATAAAACCATCAGATCTCATGAGAACTCACTCACTATTAGGAAAACAACATGAGGGGAACCACCACTGTGATTAAATTACCTCTCATCAGGTCTTTCCCACGACACATGGGGATTATGGAAACGACAATTCAAGATGAGATTTGGGTAGGGATGCAGCCAAACTATATCAGTCACCTTTTTCCTTTTGCTTTTTTGTTTTTGTAGGTAGAAAAGGGGTAATGCTCACAGCTGTTTCTTTTTACAGTAATTGCTCCTATGTGATATAAATATTACATATATTATATATAATTCTTATATATTGTGTGTAATATATATTTCTTATATTATCTATATTATAATTATATATTATAATATATAATATATAATTCTTATATATTACATATAATACTATCATATATATCATATCATATATATATATACATGATAGTAGAAGGCTCATTGCCATCATTTATCATACCTTTTTTTCTCAACAGTGGAGCATGTCAGTGCAGTGTAGGTTAATCTTTTCAAAATGTGTAATCAGGGTAAGTTGCCATTATCTCTTTCAACTCATTTACTTTCTGGAGTCTACTTTTGAAATATCTGTTTAAAACAGCCATGTACAGCTTGCAGTTAATCAATTTATTGGCAAATAAACACCTTACGGTAAGGTGTTTTACTCACACACTGTAAAGAAAAAGGAGGTATTTTATTTTTCACTTTCTTCTCTAAATCCTCATAGACCATTACCTAGCTATTGCCTTATATACCATTTTAATGGGCTATGAGAAGAACCTTGTGCTTTAAGAAAAAAATTTAGTACATCAAATTTGAAAATTGTGGACTGGCTATTGGTACTTTGGCTTGTTCATCTATGACTATTCACAGCTAAAACATGGATCACTTGTCATCAAGATACTAAATAGTTGAAAGTGGGAAATATTAATGCTATATAAAAATGGCTAATATTTTTACAAAATTAACAATCTTCCTTTTAGAATTGGTACAATCTTTCCAGAGTGAAAAACTACAGGTTTTGGCAGGCAAAATGTTTAGAGTCACACATGACTTCTGCTATGTTTGACAACCTCACCAACTAGGATGCTGCAAACCTCTAATTTTGAGGCCTCCAGGGTTACCGGTTAGGTCTAATAAGATAACGTGGAACAAGCTAAATTAGATTGATTCAGAAGAATAGATTTAACTCAGAGGGCAATCTTGGAAGCCACTGAGTGATGAAGTAGCTCTCATAGTTAAGTGAATTATTCTCTAAGAAATATTTGGTTTATGTGAGTTTGAAGACATCTACTGGTGGCTCCTGGGCTGTGCAATGCAATAAATCTGACCTGGTCATGCTGTTGCCACTTTGGCAAATGCATTGTCCAACATAATGCATGTTGGACATGCATGTTGGACATACCACTAGGGTGGTATGGTGGAATATTCATGAAGCTACCTCTCTAAACATGCTGGTTGATTATTCCCGTTATTGGGTATGCTGTTAGCCTTGTCTTTATTGCAATGAGGCAAGTCACGTGCATTGTGTTGGTCCAAGTAACATGATAACTAGGAAAAGTAAGTAGCCTATCAATAGTGAGACAAGCACTGGGGTTTGTCTTACGTACCCACTGTACCTTGGATTTTGCCATTTAGTGGTATTGTGAATTTTATTTGATCATTTATTGGATATACCCACTTCAGAGTAGATTAAGGGATATGCAATAGCTTTGTGAATATGCTATGACCTAGAAGACCAATGGGAAATAGTAAACACAATGGTTAAGAACTCAAGTTTTAGAAAAACAGCATCTCAATTTGTTAAAAAAGAATGGTTCACTCTCTTATTGTGTAATCCTAGGAAAGTTATTTAACTTCCCTGTGCCTATGCTTTCTCATCTGTAAAATGGAAAGTATAATCATTTATATCTCACTGGATTGTTTTGATGATATGAATTAAAATTTAAAGCACATTATGTCTGGAACATAACAACTCCTTAGAAATATTAGCTATTGTAACCTGGCTGAATCAAATGTATTACTATACAGGTGGAGGCCCACGGATCTATGAAACACCACCATCAATATCCACACGGTGACATTTCTGAGACGACTGTATGATTTCTCATACACCACCCACATTTTCCTATGGTCTTTAGCAAGGAGAAAAACACTTTACTAGGGTTCTACTAGGAGTTTTGAAACACTTTACTAGGAGTTCTAGTTATTGCCAGCGCTATTCCAGGACCCTCATGCTCTATGTCTTTTTCTAAATTTAATGCAAATTATCTCCCAAAATATTTATCCACAAAAAATATAAGTTCTAAAAAAATGCTAAAACTCTACTTTATATAGTTGACAATTTAATATACATAAAATTTTTTAAATCTACAGAAAAATCCATAGAATTAATAGGTGGGTTTATGAAGGTCATTGGATAATTTGTTTCTATTTGTTGGATATAATTAGAAAATAAAATTTTAAAAGCCATAATTTACAATAGCATCGAAATATCAAATACCTAGGTATAAATCTACTGAAAAACATGCAAAAGCTATATAAACATTACTGAGAGAAACGTTAAAAGATCTAAGTAAATGGACATGTTCATGGATTGGAGGACTAACTATTATTAAGATGCTAATTCCTTCTATATTGGTGTATAGGAGTCAGATTATATCTGTCCATGTAGTAATTCCCTATGACTTGTCACTTGGGCATATTTGATTTTTCTAGCCTGCAGCTGAGTTCTTTCACCATTGCCCTGATACCAACATACAGCAAGGGCTCATTAAATTCCCTTCCATCTTCCCAGCAAAAGACCAGAGCTCTTTAAATAGAACATCTCTTTATACACTCACAATGACCTATGAAAGAGCTAATACATGGAAATTCAAAGGGATTATTAATTTTCTGTTAATACTTAACCTCATGACTCAAATATACAAAACCTAGATTTTCACGAAGCTGAATTATTGATCTGTTAACAGCCCTGCCCATATTGAGAAGACGATAAATGAAATCCAGAAGTGAAACCACTGAATTCCAAAGGGAATCTAGGGGAATCCTAGGTCAGAATCTGAACAAGAATGTAAGATTTATTCATTTTCCAACCACGCTTCAGCCAGTCTTTAAAAGCAGGCAACAAATACAATTTTTCTTGACCTCCATTAAGCCCTTTATGATTTTTTTTTTTTAGAGAAGGGGTCTTGCTATGTTGCCCAGGATGGTCTGAAACTCCTGGCCTCAAGCAATCTTCCTGCCTTAGCCTCCCAAAGTGTTAGGATTACAGGCATGAGCCACCAAGCCCGGCCTGCTCATAATTGATTTGTTTTATCCTTATTGTGTTTACTCTAACATCCTTGGTTGCTGACTTCACCAAGTCTTTCAGCTCACTGGTTATACAACTCCACATCTTCTTTCTGGCTTCCTTCTTCCCATAGTTTCTTCCTTAGCTTTGGTATTTCCCATTGTCTTGAGTGAGAAAATTCTCTCTGTGGTCTCTGATACTAGTAAAATCTATCTTGGCTGTCCATTCTCTTGAAACACTAAATCTGGATAGATGTTGCCATGATTTGAATACTTATATCTCTCCCAAATTCATATGTTGAAACTAATCATCAATGTGATGATATTAGAAAGCTGGATCTATGGCAAGTGATGAGAGCATAAAGGTGGAGCTCTCATGAAGGGATTGGTACCCTTGTAAAAAAGAACCAGGGGAGCTCATTTGTCTCTTCCATCATGTGAGGTGAGGGCACAGAAAGTAACCAGGAAGTAGACCCTCACCAGATACCAAAGCTGTAGGTGCCTTTATCATGACTTCTCAGCCTCTGGAACTATAAAAAATACATTTCTGTTGACACCCAGTTTATGGGATTTTTTATAGCAGCCCGAATGGACTAAGGCAGATGGGAAGTGGGACATAACCTAAAATGAATATAGAAGAGCAAGATAGAGAGAGAAATTAAAAAAAAAAAGTCATAAGAATTCATTTCAGAAAGCTAAATCCCCACATTAGGGGAAGCCAGAAAAAATTATCAGCTATAACCACAGGGTGCCTGAAACTATGTCCAAAGCAAGAAAAAACAGTAGTAGATAATCATACTGCTGGAAAGCAGGGTAAACAAATAACAAAAGGCAAATGAAATTATTTTGCCTTTTCAAAGAGAATAATGACCAAACTGTAAAGGAGAGAATAAATGTCTTTAGGGGAAAATTGAAACTCAGAAAAGATGAGGAGGTAGTGAGAGCTCCCAGCAGCCTTATGAAAATTTTTCTCTTTATATGGAGACGAATTGTATCCTAAGTATTCAGATAACTTATAGTTGTGATGCCAGTGATATTTAAGAATCATGGGAAACCACAGAAGTCCTAAAAGATCACAAGAACCTCATTTAGACAAGAAATAAAGATAATGGTTCTTCAAACTACTGCTTAGATAGCTAGGTGCCATAACCTGTTAGATTTATATAAACAGAGTAGTTAACCTAGGCATTACCATTCAGGACATAGGCATGGGCAAGGACTTCATGTCTAAAACACCAAAAGCAATGGCAACAAAAGACAAAATTGACAAATGGGATCTAATTAAAGAGCTTCTGCACAGCAAAAGAAACTACCATCAGAGTGAACAGGCAACCTACAAAATGGGAGAAAATTTTCGCAACCTACTCATTTGACAAAGGGCTAATATCCAGAATCTACAATGAACTCAAACAAATTGACAAGAAAACAACAAACAACCCCATCAAAAAGTGGGCGAAGGACATGAACAGACACTTCTCAAAAGAAGACATTTATGCAGCCAAAAAACACATGAAAAAATGCTCACTATCACTGGCCATCAGAGAAATGCAAATCAAAACCACAAAGAGATACCATCTCACACCAGTTAGAATGGCAATCATTAAAAAGTCAGGAAACAACAGGTGCTGGGGAGGATGTGGAGAAATGGGAACACTTTTACACTGTTGGTGGGACTGTAAACTAGTTCAACCATTGTGGAAGTCAGTGTGGCGATTCTTCAGGGATCTAGAAATAGAAATACCATTTGACCCAGCCATCCCATTACTGGGTATATACCCAAAGGACTATAAATTATGCTGCTATAAAGACACATGCACATGTATGTTTATTGCGGCACTATTCACAATAGCAAAGACTTGCAACCAACCCAAATGTCCAACAATGATAGACTGGATTAAGAAAATGTGGCACATATACACCGTGGAATACTATGCAGCCATAAAAAATGATGAGTTCATGTCCTTTGTAGGGACATGGATGAAATTGGAAATCATCATTCTCAGTAAACTATCGCAAGGACAAAAAACCAAACACCACATGTTCTCACTCATAGGTGGGAATTGAACAATGAGATCACATGGACACAGGAAGGGGACTATCACACTCTGGGGACTGTTGTGGGGTGGGGGGAGGGGGGAGGGATAGCACTAGGAGATATGTCTAATACTAAATGACGAGTTAATGGATGCAGCACACCAGCATGGCACATGTATACATATGTAACTAACCTGCACGTTGTGCACATGTACCCTAAAACTTAAAGTATAATAAAAATAAAATAAAAAATAAAAAATAAAATTAAAGAGATCATTAAATATTGTCTCACATAGTAAAAAAATTTCTAACATATAGATTAGCACACTTTATCATCAGAATATCCCTTTACACAGGTAGACATTATTCTTCTCGATTTTTGTTTTAGGTTTTTTTTTTTTTTTTTGGTTTTTTGTTTTTTTTTTTTTACAAATACAGAAATTGAGATTTAGAGAGGTTGAAGTATTTTACACAAGATTAAACAATACTATCTTCCAGGACTGTTTTCGTTACAACTCCCCAACCCTCTCCAAGTTCCATTTTGATATTGGAATGCTGTTACAATCATCTGTTGTTCAATCAAATCTAAATAGTTGATTAAAGATCAAATTAATAGTACCGAAAGTTTTTTTGAGATTTGACAGCATACACATTTTATATACACTACACACAAAAGATATATTTTAAAAGAAATTTGTGCAACATATGACCAGAAAAGTCAGTATATTCTAGCAAATCAAAAAGAAAAATAAAATCATCCAAATAGAAAATTGGGCAGGTAGCAAGTTAGTATATAACACAAATTGCCGTTAGACATGCAAATGCAAATTAAAACAAAATATTAAATGGAAAACGATTAGGAAGATTTATAATACTTCTTGTTAGGAAGGGTTAAAGAAGATAAAAATTCAATTTATAGAGATGGTTGTGTAAAATGTTTCATGCTTTCCAGTGGGCAATCTGGTAATGTATTCCAAAATTTAAGTTTGAATATAATTTGATCCACTTCTGAAAGTTTATCTTAGGCTAAGAATAGTGCAAGTGTACAAAAATGTATATCCCACTATGTATGCTCCATGTTGCTTATAATGAAAAAATTCTGGAAACAGCCTAAATGTCAATGAATAATGAATAGATTAAATAAATTGGAGTATGAGTATATGTGTACAGTGGGGGAAAATTGCATATATTCCAAAGGAAAAGGAATTTTTTTACATTTTAAAATGGGAATGGATATATGATACGTATGTTAGTTAAAATGCAGACGTGTAAAATATAATACAATTTGTATAAAAATATATCCTTTAAAATTCTGTAGAGACAAACAATAACTTGGTAATGATGGTTACCTGTGGAAGTAGAATTTCTGTTACTTTCAGTTTCACTGAAGTATTTTTGTTATTAGCCATAATGTTTGCTTCACATTCTATTACCGTCTTGAAACGACGAGATTTCAAGATTCTGTACTTGACTCCTTGCCTAAGTAACACTTTTAACCACAACTTAGTAAAGTCCCAAAAAATGTTTTTATTAACTTTTTGTTGACTCAAAACCAGAAAGGGTCTTTCACACACAAGATTAAATTATAAAAATTATTTCAAGTTGGATGACGAGATAAAATATTTTTAAAAGACAAGAAATGTGTTCATTTCAGAAATTATTCAAGGTAAAAGTTAGAATGGGAGATTGTCCAATGCTCATATATAAACCCTAAATATTTTAATTTATGATTTGTTAAATATGAGCAAATATGATTTATTTGCTGAATTAAAATGTTTAACATAGTTTAGACTACATTACAAAGAAAAGAGAGTTTGGATTTAGGGAGATAGGTTACCTTTTAAAATATGCACTGCTGAACATACTTAAAAATGCTGTGAAGGAGGTACAAGGAGGAACTGGTACCATTCCTTCTGAAACTATTCCAATCAATAGAAAAAGAGGGAATCCTCCCTAACTCATTTTATGAGGCCAGCATCATTCTGATACCAAAGCCAGGCAGAGACACAACAAAAAAAGAGAATTTTAGACCAATATCCTTGATGAACATTGATGCAAAAATCCTCAATAAAATACTGGCAAACCGAATCCAGCAGCACATCAAAAAGCTTATCCACCATGATCAAGTGGGCTTCATCCCTGGGATGCAAGGCTGGTTCAATATACGCAAATCAATAAGTGTAATCCAGCATATAAACAGAGCCAAAGACAAAAACCACATGATTATCTCAATAGATGCAGAAAAGGCCTTTGACAAAATTCAACAATGCTTCATGCTGAAAACTCTCAATAAATTAGGTATTCATGGGATGCATTTCAAAATAATAAGAGCTATCTATGACAAACCCACAGCCAATATCATACTGAATGGGCAAAAACTGGAAGCATTCCCTTTGAAAACTGGCACAAGACAGGGATGCCCTCTCTCACCACTCCTATTCAACATAGTGTTGGAAGTTCTGGCCAGGGCAATGAGGCAGGAGAAGGAAATAAAGGGTATTCAATTAGGAAAAGAGGAAGTCAAATTGTCCCTGTTTGCAGACGACATGATTGTATATCTAGAAAACCCCATTGTCTCAGCCCAAAATCTCCTTAAGCTGATAAGCAACTTCAGCAAAGTCTCAGGATACAAAATCAATGTACAAAAATCACAAGCATTCTTATACACCAACAACAGACAAACAGAGAGCCAAATCATGAGTGAACTCCCATTCACAATTGCTTCAAAGAGAATAAAATACCTAGGAATCCAACTTACAAGGGATGTGAAGGACCTCTTCAAGGAGAACTACAAACCACTGCTCGAGGAAATAAAAGAGGATACAAACAAATGGAAGAACATTCCATGCTCATGGGTAGGAAGAATCAATATCGTGAAAATGGCCATACTGCCCAAGGTAATTTACAGATTCAATGCCATCCCCATCAAGCTACCCATGCCTTTCTTCACAGAATTGGAAAAAACTACTTTAAAGTTCATATGGAACCAAAAAAGAGCCCGCATCGCCAAGTCAATCCTAAGCCAAAAGAACAAAGCTGGAGGCATCACGCTACCTGACTTCAAACTATACTACAAGGCTACAGTAACCAAAACAGCATGGTACTGGTACCAAAACAGAGATATAGATCAATGGAACAGAACAGAGCCCTCAGAAATAACGCCGCATATCTACAACTATCTGATCTTTGACAAACCTGAGAAAAACAAGCAATGGGGAAAGGATTCCCTATTTAATAAATGGTGCTGGGAAAACTGGCTAGCCATATGTAGAAAGCTGAAACTGGATCCCTTCCTTACACCTTATAAAAAAATCAATTCAAGACGGATTAAAGACTTAAACGTTAGACCTAAAACCATAAAAACCCTAGAAGAAAACCTAGGCATTACCATTCAGGACATAGGCATGGGCAAGGACTTCATGTCTAAAACACCAAAAGCAATGGCAACAAAAGACAAAATTGACAAATGGGATCCAATTAAACTAAAGAGCTTCTGCACAGCAAAAGAAACTACCATCAGAGTGAACAGGCAACCTACAAAATGGGAGAAAATTTTCGCAACCTACTCATCTGACAAAGGGCTAATATCCAGAATCTACAATGAACTCAAACAAATTGACAAGAAAACAACAAACAACCCCATCAAAAAGTGGGCGAAGGACATGAACAGACACTTCTCAAAAGAAGACATTTATGCAGCCAAAAAACACATGAAAAAATGCTCACCATCACTGGCCATCAGAGAAATGCAAATCAAAACCACAATGAGATACCATCTCACACCAGTTAGAATGGCAATCATTAAAAAGTCAGGAAAAAACAGGTGCTGGAGAGGATGTGGAGAAATAGGAACACTTTTACACTGTTGGTGGGACTGTAAACTAGTTCAACCATTGTGGAAGTCAGTGTGGCGATTCCTCAGGGATCTAGAACTAGAAATACCATTTGACCCAGCCACCCCATTACTGGGTATATACCCAAAGGACTATAAATCATGCTGCTATAAAGGCACATGCACATGTATGTTTACTGCGGCATTATTCACAATAGCAAAGACTTGGAACCAACCCAAATGTCCAACAATGATAGACTGGATTAAGAAAATGTGGCACATATACACCATGGAATACTATGCAGCCATAAAAAATGATGAGTTCATGTCCTTTGTAGGGACATGGATGAAATTGGAAATCATCATTCTCAGTAAACTATCGCAAGAACAAAAAACCAAACACCGCATATTCTCACTCATAGGTGCGAATTGAACAATGAGAACACATGGACACAGGTAGGGGAACATCACACTCTGGGGACTGTTGTGGGGTGGGGGGAGTGGGGAGGGATAGCACTGGGAGATATACCTAATGCTAGATGATGAGTTAGTGGGTGCAGCGCACCAGCATGGCACATGTATACATATGTAACTAACCTGCGCAATGTGCACATGTACCCTAAAACTTAAAGTATAATAATAATAATAATAATAAAATGCTGTGAAGACAGAGAGTTTTTTTCTTCCCATTGTATCCCTCAATCAATGCCTAGAGTAGTGCTGACACAAAATAGACACTAAATAACTATTTGTTGCAGAAATAAATTAGGAGCAGCAAAAGTACTGTTTTTTTCCTCTCAGTGGAATGCCACATTAGAAGAGAATTTCACCAATTCAACCATGACAGGATTATGAGAAATTTGGAAACCATGTTGCATGAGAAATGAAAAAGAGAGGTCTACTTTCCAACTAGATAAGCAAAGAGCATTGTGCATATGGTGGCTGTGAAAAAATAACCTATTCTAATCTTTCTTGCATAAGTCTGTGCATCAGCAGAGGGCAGAATTCTGACAAGGGCCTCGGATTTATGGAAAGATATACTTCTTATGAATATAAGTTAAATTTTTCTAAAATGTATTTTTGTCTAAAACTGTAAATACTAAACTCTCTATCCCCTATAGTACTCAAACATGACTTCTAGGAAATGGTATTTAGAGCATTCCTGCATAGTGTGGAAGTTTGGGTGATTACTAAATCAATCATTTCTCAGTCTACTTATTGAAAACGTTGCACTGTTTGTTTTCATTTTAGTTAAAATAATGTTAAGCTATCAGAAATTGACTTCAAGGCAATACATTTAAATTTCATATCCTACTCCTCTTTCTAGAAAAACTATCACAAAAGCTCTGTAACATTTTACTACCAATAAAATTGATGTCACCAAAAGAATCCCTTTCACCTCTCATAAAATTTCTTGGGCCTATCACTGAATGCACGAGCCCTCACACAAGCACATACACACACACACGCAGCAATGGGTGTTTTTTATGGAGTGGTATTCACAACTTTGCTTAAATTAGCTTTAGAGGCCAAATCATGAAGATGTGTTAGCTCTGGTATTAGAATCTTTTCATTAATCAGAGAATTTATAGTTATGTGTTAGCTTCATCTGAATAAAAAAAGTCTAATAAATCAATTCCATTCCAGGTTGAGCCTGTCATCTTGAGTAACGATGATGGCAGAAAATTATAGGTTTATATCTTGTCTGGGAACCTCATAAGTCACAAGTACAATACATTTAAAGCACTTTGAGGGCTCTCAGGTAAGACATATGATGCTATTACTCATCACAATCTGTGAAGCAGCCATACTGTGGCTTTTAACAGCAATTTTGTAAACATTTCAAATTTTTATTTTTAAGAAAACTCAATGCTTTGTTATACACACACAGGCACCTATATATACATACCCACATATATGTATCCTAAAGCTACATAATTACCAGATGTTTTCTCTGTAGGAGGCATTAGAAGAAATGACTTTATAAAATTGCTGTATAAAACATAGTAAGGGACACTAAGTTGCTATCAGTTCAGCTTATCCTCAGGATGTATTTTAATGACTTTAATGCTCCTATGAATTATTTTTATCTGAAGGCCAATTTCTTTTATTTTAATAGTGTTTGGTTTCTTTCCAACCTTTTTAAATCACTCAATTTAAATTTATGAAAGCTTCTTGATGTCAGAAATATCAGGATTCTAGTCCTGGTGGCCATCCCCCAGTCACGAAGGCTGTGACCTCAAGCAAGCACCCGCCCTTCTGCTGCTCAGTCCCTCATCAATAAAACAAGGCCATTGGACAGGCAGATCACTAAGTCCTTTCCAGCACATTCTCCATCTGTGCCTGTTTAAACAAAAAATAATTTAGAATTTGACTGACAACATAGGTCAAAAGTTTGTACTCAAGGACATGAAAAGCATTCAAAGCCTCTTCTTTGAAATTTGATGTCTGTTAGAGTTCCCCAGAAACAGACTCTGAGCCAAGGATTTGTGTGAAAATGACTTATTAGGAAAAAACAATAGACGAGTGAGGAATTGGGATTAAAAAAGGGATGGATACAAGTCAAGCAAGGATACGGAACTAAGGAAAACCACAGAGAGCATAGCTCAATTCCACATGGAACTTTTGGAGACAGAGGAAATTGTGGTCTTAATCCGGGCTAAGGGAGATGGAGTATTTATACTTCCTCCCCTGAAACTTTTCAGACCTTTGATAAGAGCTTGGACCTCAGGAGATAATAAATTTCCAGGCACTCTCTACCAGCCTAAGGGCAGCCTCTGCACAGAGATGCCAACACTGGCTGCTGAGAGAGAAAGCACTCAGGGAACTGAAATGTTCCAAAAGATTAAAGGGGTCCAAAAGGATATGGGTGAAGGATTGAAAACTTTAGGGGGTTACATAATGAGGTCCTAAGCATGTGTAAAATGTCAGCAATGTTAGCTTCCATCTCTACTCCCTCCCAGGCAAGCAATGAAAGCACATTATGGTCTTTGTCCCCAAAACATTATACTTATTAAAAGGATTCTGAACACCTAAAGATGCCCAACAGCTTATACAGTGGTGAAAAAAACAGACATGATCTGATCTTCTTATACTCCATGAGACTCATGGGCCTCATGGTAAAATGGAAGAAGTAGATGACAATGATAAATTATAATAATTCAATCACGTAACATAACAAGATACATTGTGAGAATGACAGAAAGTGCTCATTACAAAATGAGAAATCAAGGAAGGTTTATCTGAGATATTGACATTTAAGATGAGACCTAAATGATGGTTGGGAATATCCAGATAAAAAATAGTGAAGTGGGGGTTGGGGAGTAGCATTCAGAAAGAAAAGACCACGGGCAATGGGGTTTTGCATACTCAAAGCACTGAAATAAGGCCATGTGGCTGGAAAGTTTTAAACAGGTGGAGAGCAATGTGAGTTTCAAGAGGTAAATGACAGTAAAATCTGTTAAACTATTTGAAGGTGCTTATCTTTTATTCTCAGTTTAATGGGGAAATATTTCAAGCAGAGGACACATATGATCTACTTCACAGAAAGTACCAACCTCATGGTATGATCTTTTAATCTGAGTTCCCATCAAGAAAACAAGTCAGATTATCAACACCCTCTTTCCATGATAGGGGTGTGTGTGTGTGTGTGTGTGTGTGTGTGTGTGTGTGTTTATGTGGGAAGGGGAGGTGATAGTTAAAAAAGAGTATGTCTAGTTAAGGGATTTTGAGTACATTTTATCCTCTACACTGGATAAATATATAATAAAGATAACCGTGGGATTCTATTATCAAAGAACAAAGACTGCTTAATTATATTGGGAAGATCAAGGAAGACACAATAAAGAACTGTGCACTAATTCTGGAAACGAGAGGAAATATGGTCCCTTGGGGAAGTTGAAGTTGACTGAACATAAAATTTGAAAGAAGCATGCACAAGAGATGTGAAATAAGAATGGCTAGGCACGTGCTTAGGGGCTGATGCTGACTTGACAGTTCAAGTGATCTAGTGAAGAACGTTTAGCACTAGAACAACATGGCCGTATTTGCATATTATAAAATTGTGCTGGCAGGAATGTCGAAACTAGATTTATAAGGGAAACCACTTAAGAGACTATTATAATAATCTGCATACGAGAAGATACATTCCAAAAGGAAGTAGGAGTAGTGAACGTAGAGGAAAGAGAATGGAAGCTAAAGAATTTTAAGCAAGTAAAATCAATGTTACTTGATGATTGACTATCACAGCAAATGAGGAGAAGATGTAGTCAGAAATCAAAGGTGAACATCATGGCTCTGGCTCAAGCAACTAAGTGAAGGGTACCTTTCAAGACAGAGAAAAGAGAACAAATTGTTCTGGAAGGACATGCCAATGAATTTGTTTTGGAAATAATCTGCGGGCTATCCAGATGAAGAAGAACAGTAATTGTGCCTATAGATTTGAAAATCAAACTAGAAACTTTGGCAGGATATGTTGAGACTTATATATTATAGTTTAAGACAGCAGATTAATTGAGATCACCTGGAAAATGCCTAAGAAGGGTACTAAAAATGGAACCACAAGGAATACCAACATGTAATATAAATAGAGAAATAATAGTTTATTTATGAAAGCAAGAAAAATCTTCCATGAACCAAAAAAGGTAAGTTTCATGCAACCAAGAGAGGAAAGAGGATCCAGGAGAGAGTAATCAGTCCAAATGCTAAAAGAATGTCAAATTTGATAAGGATCAAATTTGATCAAATGTCAAATTTGATAAGGATCAAATTTGATCAAATGTCAAATTTGATAAGGCTTAACCACTTATTGGTTAGCTATTTGGTATGGAACTTCTGGAGGTGGAGGGGTGAATAGAAAGTGAGAAGGTAAACTCAAGGGAAAATAATATTGTAAAGAAACAAGAAGTTTGGCTTTGAAGGACAGAGAAGGGATGGCAGCTGACTCTCAGTTTTTGTTTTTGTTTTTGTTTTTTGTTTTTTTTTTTTTTACAGAATCTACATCTATGTTCTTCACTATTTAGCCTGAAATATGGCTGACAAATGGTAGATGACTACAAAAATTGTAGATGTTCTACAATTTAGGTCCAATAAAAGAAATAATTGAATGGAGGTTTAGGAATGTTTTATTTTTATTTTTGCTCCTTTTTGTGTTTATATTTGTTTGTAAAATAGAAGATTCTGGATGATACATTTATTCTGAAGGAACAGAGAAAAAGATTGAAGATACAAGCAAAATTAGGGATTGCTGGGGTGAGTTACTGGAGAAAACTGGAGTGGATGGAGTCTAAAGCACAGGGAAATAATTTTCCTCATCAAGAGGAGGTATTTTCTTTCTCTTTATGGTAGAGAAGCAGGAAAACTGTACAGATTTGGAAAAGGCTTCTGAAAATGAGTGTGAAGATTTAATCTGTTTTATCAATATTTATCAAGTGCCTACTGATTAGCAGCCACTATGGCAGGTGCTGGGAATACAATAGTGAGCAAAACTAGATACGGCTCCTTCCCTCAAGTTGCTCAGGGTTTGCAGGAGGTGAGACAAGCATTAATCAAATAACCACATATTCATTATCATATAATAGGAATGAGCAGTACTAAGAAGAGAAGTACATTTTTCCAAGCGAGTGCATAAAATACTTAATCACAGAGATCAGTGAAAGGAAGATGTGATTGAGTCAATAGTTGAAGAGTAAACAGAGTCATTTAGAAAGAAATGATAGGAAGGATATGCCAGACAGGGGAGTGGCCTTTGGGACAGTGTGGTACTTCAAAAATGTTGAGAATTTTTGAACTTTGAATTCTGTATACCTTACAAACTCACTTTACCAGGGGGGTGAATGGATGCTTATGTTGCCCGGACTATGGAAACAGAACTGCTTATCTGGAAATTTCATCTTTGTGTCTGCACTTCTACCTCCCAAATTGTTCAAAGAAATGTAAGCATGGGAAGAGGAATAGGGTGAGTTTTAATGGGAAATGCACTAAAGGACCCTCAAGGATTAATTTCCAATGACACACTCTTCCAAGGGCTAAACTACTGTATGTATTAGTTATATAAATTCATTATATATTATTTTGGGGGGCTGCCTTCAGTAATAACTACCTCACTACAAGCCATTTAAACTGTGTTTACAAGATAATACAAAATACACGGACTTTTAAAAATAAGAAAATTCACACATTAATGCACATTAATATATTGTTTGCCAGCATATTCTATTACCCTGGATTCTTCCATTGATAAAACTAAACAAAAAAGCATAAAGACTCTAGAGATATGAGGAATTGTTTTAATTAGGTATCATTTTTAGCAAGTATTTTTATGGGTCTTCACTCCTGATATAAATTCTGAAGTTTACATAAGCAGCTGCATCTTTATTCTTCACCTGTGTGATTTCGATCAATGAAATGATATTTTCAGCAGCAGAAATTTAAATCTTGGCTCTGGCCCATGAATTAGCTAATTGAGGGAATTCTAATTGTAGATTTATTACAGCCATTGCAAAGGAGGAAAGCATATTGCTAATAAACAGCAATCAGCCACATGTTTTAGGCCAAGTGAGGACATCACTCACTCTGAGAGTTTTTAAACTTTGAATTAGCTGCATTTTATTCACCCACTTTGGCAGGCTTTTTTTTTTTTTTTTAGAAAACATTTGTCACAATATTCATATACATAAGCACTATTGCTTCTCTTTGTCAAAGGAGCCAATCCAACACTCACATTGATCCTAGTCTCCCTCCTCCACCCCAACACTTGTTACTGAACCCAAATCTGATTCTAAATAAAGCAGTTTGGGGATGACAACCTGATTGTGGAAGCATTTTCCAATAGGGGTGAGCTAACGAGACTTAACACTTGTACTAAATTTACGAAGCCAGACCCAAATCTGAACTAGAAATAAATTTTCCCAAGGGGGGTTCTCTGGAGCCCATATTTGTGCCATATTCATATATATATATATATATATATATATATATATTTTTTTTTTTTTTTTTTTGAGACAGAGTCTCACTCTGTCACCCAGGCTGGAGTGCTGACATGATCAAGCTCACTGCAACCTCTGCCTCCCAGGTTCAAGCGATTCTCCTTCCTCAGCCTCACAAGTAACTGGGATTACAAGCACGCACCACCATGCCTGGCTAATTTTTTGTATTTTTAGTGGAGATGGGGTTTCACCATGTTGGCCAGGCTGGTCTTGAACTCCTCATCCCAAGTGATCTACCCATCTTGACCTCCCAAAATGCTGGGATTACAGGTGTGAGCCACCATGCCTGGCCCAAAATACTTTTAATTAAACTTTAATGAAACTAAATTTATGACCACAGCCTTTCATAACAGAGATATACACTTCACTGCAATCTCAAGTTGAGCTGAAACTTAGATGAGACTGCCAAATAAATCACCACATATCTTACAGTTAAAGAAAGCTAGATGGAATAAATAACTAAAAATTACAGTTGTCTTAAAATGGAGTAATCAGCCTTGAGAAATTGGTAGCTTTCTGTCACTGAAAGCATTTGAACAAAGGCCAGATAGCCACTAACCAGTAATGTTATAGAGTATATCATGTGTTAAGAGGATTGTTTAAAGTATGCCCTCTGGTGTTACTGTTAATACTCAGGGGCTATAATTCCAAGAAAATGATGAATGAAAAATATTATCTGACAGGATTATTTGAAATCACTTATATATTTTTAAATGAGGTAACATATCATTCAGGGCTCTTGGCCATAAGTAACAGCTACAATTTTAGATAACATAAAAAAATTAGTTATTTAGTGGCTCATAGATTAGAATCAGGCGAGATAAATTTGGGGAAATGGGTGAATAAGAAGCCTAGGCAATGACAACGATAGCTAAGTCCAGGCTAAAGGACTAGACTGATTAGAATGCTGTTTGGTACCATGGCCATCTATGCTGCTGAACACAGCTGTGACTGAATACTTAAAACCAAGACCATACGTCAATCCTTTTTTTGATGCACATCTTGCAAGATTCTGTGAAGCCCTCGCAAAGACAATCTATCCCTTCCTCTTTGCATCACTTTCTCCAGAGTTTAAGCATTAAGGGATAGAAAGAGAGAGAAACAATTTGTCTCCCTTCACCTTCACAGTGAGGATGAGGGTCTTACTTTCTACTTAGATACAATGAGGTATTCCTCCAAAATGAGAAGTGAGTTCAGATGCTGATCTGTCAAGAAAAAGGAAAAATGTCTACTCCAGTGCTTTTATTAAATTTTTAAAAGATGTTGTGTCTTTTTAATGTTGATGAGTCCTTAGTCTATTGGGGTGGGGGAGTTGGATTTGTAATTTTTGTGTTTTGCCTTACTTGTAAACTTTCTGATTTCCTATCTCCTGGCAGTATTTCCCAGAGCCATACCCTAGTGTCTCAGTAGAATACACGAGTAAATGACAATTTGTCATGGCCTATTCTATACTTTTATTTTCTCTGAATAGAACAAAGTAATCAATTTTGAGGAAATAGATGTCTCTTCCCAAGTCATAGTTTCCAATTAGATGTTTCCTAGGAAATGCCAGGATTGCTTATGGCCTGTTGTTAATAATCTGAAACTGCCTATTCTGTTAAATGTTAACTGTGGTATGGAAATGTGATGGTATCTGCATTAGAGTCCACTAATCAAAATAATTATACCCACTGGGCACATTTCACATGGCTTCACTTGAATAGGATCAAGTATCATTTAATAAGAACCCTTAGTATAAAGCTGCATTCTCAAGAGTCTCCCTTTCCTTCAAACTGGATGAGCTCAGCATCTTTTATAGAGGGAGTGTTTGTATAGATGTGAAGGCCTCTATTTTGAAATACTGGGATATATGTTAGCACTACAGGACTCCTCTCCCTCCTATGATCCCACAGTGACATGAACACAGCGGAGACTAGTATACTTGCCTGATTCTTTGGAGTCTTACTGAAAAGTTAATGAATAAAATTCAGGCCAAATCCAGTTAACTCATCCTCATACAACAGCATCCATATTTCTAAACCGATCATTGGAGTAGCCTTTATTCCTTGAGAGAAATATTATGAAGAAAAAAGATTGATGGAGCAAGTTTTACCCATAATTTAGAGGTGCATTTCTCTGGGGCTTTCTCACCCAATGATATTTTCTTCTTTGTTTTCCTACTATCTTGTGATGCAAAGCACATGCTAATGAACACTGGAAGTATCCTGGCAATCCCTTCACCCTGGTAGTAAGATTATTAGTATGATTTATACTATCTCTTCCTCAACAACCAGCATCTATCACTTTACAAATTAGATAAATATCAACATGAATACTACACATGAAGTAGAGAAAAAGTAAAGAATCCTTGCACTACCTTCCAGTTTCACCATGCTCACTGGAGGAAACTATGAACGTACTCAAGAATAGAAAGAAAGCCAAATATCACTAGATGATACTGTTTATGACTTTCAATATGCAGGATATTCAAAATTTAAGGAACACTGTACAGGGGGACCATCAAAAGGGGGATATGGACAAAGATGGACTGACTCAACTGTAAAATTAGTAAAGCCTAACCGTTACCTACTTTTTGAACATTAAGACAGACAATTTTGTAAATGTACGTCACTGTCTTCAACAAATAGCACATGGCTTAAGAGGGTCACAGTTTCAAACAACATCTGATACTTTCTACTATATGTGGGTGTTAACCCAGGTCCTCTGAGAAGCAGATACCCAGATGGGGTTAAATGTGCAAGGATTTTATGAGAACAGATGCCTATGTGAGAGAAAAATTGGGCAGGAGTCAGAAAGGCTGGGTAAGCAGTCAGACCACAGTGCAGGTCTGTCCTGCAGTGAAGGACAGATAGGGGACAGAATGGAAGGAAGCACCTCAGAATCTATAGGCTAAGGGAGTTCAACAGGCCTCTTAGGGAGACCTGGAGTTCAGCAGGCCTCTTGGGGAGACCTGGAGCCAGTGTTCTGTCCCAAGAATGTGCCTGCCTTAGTATACTCACCATGCTTAGTAACTGTGGGAAGAAGCCTAGGAATAGTGACGGATTTCAGAACACAGAAACTGGGGCTTTCTTTCATATATGTCTTCCAAAGCTTCACCCATAGAATAAAAAGATTTTTCTGTCATTGAAAAGGGTTAAAGATAAACTTCTGCGGACTCTCTCCTTATATCAGGCAGTCTTGGTGTAGAAGTGGGCACCAGACCTGGGTAACTGCTAAGAGTTCTGTCACACTACCTGCATCATTGCCCTAGTTTTGTAAGTAGGTTCACCTCAAGACATGTTTTAACTTTCACTTTCTTTCACCTACATACTCCTAAACTGTCTGCAATAATACTTCTACTTTCAACTTCCCACTTATTTGGAAATTTTCATCACCTATCTCATTACTAAATGCAATGCTATTTTTTAAAGATGGATGCATTCTAGTGGACTTTTGCTGGCAGTGTCTGACTTCTGCTCACTCCCCTGAAATGCTCCTCTCTTGACTTCTGTGGCCCAGTGTTGCCTTAATTCTCTACATCTGTAATTACACCTTGTAGGCCTTTTTTATTCTGTCCTTTCACTTCTCCCAACCTTAAATGTTGACATTTACCAAGTTTCTGTCCTTAGACTGCTTGTCTCTAAATATGTTTTTCACTTAGAGCACCAATTACTTTCCAGAATTCTAACTCCTGAACATGTCTACGTGTTCTACATCTGAACTATTTTTGTAGCACCTGATATGTCTTTCCATGTATTTTCTGGACTTTTTTCCATGGAGGTTTTGAAGGCATAGAACATGTTCAAAATCAAATGATTTCTTCTCTACTTTCTTATTTTAGGTAATGACACCATCCATAAGATGATTCTACCATGTGGAACTAGGAAAGAACCCCATTGTAAGTTGAGGAGCATTTCTAATACAAATTACCCTACATGTTAGTCAACAGATAAAGAAAGCAATATACTTACGTTTCATATTTTAAAAGTTAATATTTTTTCCAAAATAAATTACTTAAGTAAATTAACTATATATAAAATAGAAAATTTGGAAACTTACACAATATAGCATATGCTATTGGGTTGTTTTTAATATTTCAATATTTTATATTACTCTCAGTTAATATGGTTATATGTAAATGTTTACCCATCTATCTCCACATATCCAACTAGGTGAAAACTTAGCAGAGGAATCAATGGATCGTAATAAATATTTTGCCAAAATACTTTGTTAAAACAATACAACTAATACCTTGCAGAAATAATGTATGCAAGTTTTCACTTTTCAATATAATCATGCAATAAATATGTTTATATAATTTCTGCAATTCATATGTAATTCCATTTGGTAAATGCTTAAAAGTGAATAAACTGGGATGTTGTTTTCTACAAGGTCCTATAGAAACTGCATAAAACTATAAAACTGGGAGTTATTATGATTTTTAATAATCATAGTCATTTTTATAACCAACTGGTATTTTATGATTTTCTTAATTTTGTTTTTATTGTTATTCATAAAATTGAGCATTTTTAATGTATGTGTGTTTTATTCTATTTTGTTTTTGGCGTTCATGTACCTAGAGGCTCAGCTCTTGGTTATTCTTCTTGTCTCTGTCTTCAGTCATTCCCATGGTAGTCTCATTCAGTCTCATGGCTTTAAATATCATCTGTATGTCCCCCAAATTCATATTTTCAATTCAGATCTCTCTTCACAATTTTGTCTACTCAACATCTCCATATAGATGTTTAATAAAAATATCAAATGTAACATTTTCAAAACTAAACACTCAATCTTCTCTCCAATATATTTCTCCCACTATTTCCATTATCTTCATTGATGACTTCATCTTTCCAGGTACACAACCAAAAGCCTCAGTGTTATCACTGATCCCTTTTCTTCATTCCATAGCCTATTAATCAGTAAATCCCACTGATTCTACCTTCAAGATATAGCAAAATTCTGACTACATTTTATCTCTTCGACTGCAGTAGTTTGGATGTTTTATCTCTCCAGATCTCACGTTGAAAGTTAATCCCCAATGTGGCCGCACTGGGTGGTGGGGCAGTCTTCAGGTCCTGGGGTGGATCCCTCACGAATAGATTAATGATCTACCTGGTTAGGGGTGGTGAGTGAGTTCTTACTCTGATAGTCCTAGCAAGAGCTGCATTGTTAAAAAAAAAAAACAAAACAAAAAAGCCCAGCATCTCCCTTTCCTCTCTTTCTTGCTTTCTATCTCACAATGTGATCCCTGTACTTGCCACCTCCCCTTCACCTTCTACAATGAGTAGAAGCAGCCTGAAGCCCTCATCAGGACCAGATGTTGGAGACAAACTTTTTGTACAGCCTGAAGAAATGTAAGTCAAATAAATCTCTTTGCTTTATAAATTACCCAGCCTTGGGTATTCTTTTATAGCAACACAAATGGATTAAGACATTGACTATTATACCTTAGTCTGAGAACATGGATTTCTGAAAGAGCCTCCTACTAGTCTCCTTGCTTTCCACTTTGTTTTATTAATCTACCCTCAGCATAGTAGGCAGATATGTCCTTATAAGACAGAAGTAAGATTATGCCATTGTTCAAAACCCTTCATGGCTCTCCATTTCACTCTGAGTAAAAGCAAAGACCTTTAATATATTACAAGCCTGTATGATCTGCCCCATTTCCTCTCTGACCTCATTCTTACCAATTTCCAGTCTACTCTAGCATTGTGGCTTGCTCTAATGACCTAGGCCTATTCTTGCCTTGGAGACTTTGCACTGGCTGTTTTCTTTTCATGGAAAGTATATATTTTAGATATTCATTTGCTTGATTCATTTATCTCCTTTAAATATTTTCTCAAATATCACTGTGGTAAAATACTTACATAAATGGCCCCCAATGTTTTGTCCCTTCGTGTATCCACACTCTCTGCTTTGTGACTTTTTAGTTCCTCTAACAATATAGTTTATTTCTCTAACCTTCAAATTTGAATTCACCTTGTGACTTTTTTTGCCCAATAAAATGTGGCAGAATGATGATGTTCTGGTTGCCAGCCTAGATCTCAAGATTGCTTGTGTTTCCCCTTGCTCCCTCACTATCCTGTGCCTTCACTAGAAGAATATACCATAACTAGCTTGCTGAAGGTGAAATACATGGAGCAGAGTCAAAACATTTCATGAGTTCCAACCAAGGGCATCAAGATATGCCAATCCACAATCAAATATTACACGGGTGAGAGAGCCTCATTAGGACAAGAAAGAGTGCCTAGACAAACCCAGCCTAAATTTTTGACCTACACAGTAAGTTAAATAAACTTTTATTGGTGTATGTTAGTGAAGTTGGTGGTTGTTTGTTCTCAGTATCATCATAGCAATAGATAACTTAGTACCTCTACTTGTGGTGCTACTATAAAAAAAATAAAATATATGTTATTGACTTTGGTACCAGTCAGAGGACAGAGCTAGGAAATGATAAAGAAGCTGAAGATATGACAAGAATACTGTTATAGAAGGCTGAAAAAGTAGTAACCCAGGTCTTACATTGCCAAAACAATTTCAAAATTATCAAAGTCAATAACTTGAAATATAGAAAATGTACCTAATGAACTTTCATACTTGTCCAAAGTTGTATCCAGGCATAATTTTGGAAGCATGTGCTGAGATTTTTTTCTACAGCAAAAGTTAAGGTATCATATGAAGCAGATGAACTCAGACAATAACTGATCAATTTGCAGAGAAAAGTATGGAGATAATAGGGAGGCCAGAACTTCCTGAGCTGGGAAACTAAACTATAGTCACACAGTGCTTAACGACACAAGCACATCTCAGAAATTTGTCATCAGGGGATTTTATCATGGTAGGAACATCCTACTTCCAGAAACCTAGATATTGCCTACTACACACCTATGCTATGTGAAATAGCCTATTGCTCCTAGGCTACAAACCTGTACAGCATGTTACTGTACCAAATACTATAGGCAATTATGACACAATCGTAGGTATTTCTTTATCTAAACATATGTGAACATAGAAAAATACAGTAAAACTATGATATTATAATCTTGTGAGACTACCATTGTATATGTGGTCCATTGTTGATTGAAACATTATGGAACACATAACTGCACTTCTTAATTTGAACCTCTTCAGCCAAGAAAAATTATTTAAGTAAGACATGACTTCAGGGCACAGACAAAATCAAACGTGTAGCTATAGTTTCCTTTGTAATACCTCTAAAAGAATAAGAGGTATTACAGGAAGCCTTTCAACCAGATAAAACAACTTCCGGTTGTTATAAGGGCATTTTCTTACAGCCCAACTAGAAATGATTCAGACAAGAGAAATTATTTGAAAGAAATGTGAGCATAGCATTTGAAACATGGAAAAGAATAATTTCAAATACAGTACATAAAAAATCCAGAACGTTTTAAGAGAGCCATATTGGCAAAAGCACTGCCAGTGTGCACAAAAATGTTGTGAGACTGAGAAAGAAAGAGACCCTGGACCCCCAACTTTCTATAGGCTGAAACAGATGTTCAGTATCAGGACAATTTCTTAAAAAGTGCCCAGCATGGGTGGAAAAGAAAGGACATCTCAGAAGGAAAAGCCAAAAGTCACTGAGAACAACAAACAGATAATTCATTTCTAAGGAGCAGAACAAGACTCAAATAAAATAATATTCCCCCAAATCAGGGGAGAACCTGGAACTTCACCTCAATAAAATTTCAGAATTTCTGTGGACCAGGGACTGCTATGTGCTTCTCGTTCTTTTCCTTTTCATAAATAATTTTCCCTGTTTTATCATTGTATGTTGAGCGCTTCAGAGGCACACATCTTTTTCTTGTTGTTACAGTCATACTTCCTTATCCATGGAAGATATGTCCCAAGACCCCAAATGAATGCCTAAAACCATGAATAGAACCAAATCCTATACATATTGTGATTTTTCAGTTTGATAACAAAAGCAGCTACTAAGTGACCTATAGGCAAGCAGAGTGTACCTTATGAATATGCTAGACAAAGTGATGATTCATGTCCCAGGTGGAACACAGTGGGCTGGTGAGAGATTTCATCACACTACTTAGAACATAGTATGATTTAAAACTCATGCATTGTTTATTTTTGTAAATTTTCATTTAATATTTTCGGATCACAGTTGACCATGAGAAGCTGAAACTGTAGAAAGCAAAGCAACAGATGAGGAGGAACTACCGTGCAGGTTTCTGGAACAAGAGGGGCCACATCCAGACCAATAGAAATCACAAAATCTTAGACTCTGAATTTGATGCTGCGATTGGATGTGGTTGTTGATAGTCATGTATCTTAGTCTGTTTGGGCTGTTGTAACAAAATACTATATACTGTGTAGCTTATTAACAACAGAAATTTATTTCTCACAGTCCTGAAAGCTAGAACGTCCAAGATCAAGGAGTCAGTGGATTTAGTGTCTGGTGAGGGTCCACCTTCTGGTTCACAGATAGCACCTTCTAGATATGTCTTCACATTGTGGAAGGGGTGCAAGAGCTCCTTTGGGCCTATTTTATGTGGGCACTGGTGCCATTCATGAGTGCGGCACTAACCATCTCTCAAAAGGCCCCACCTCCTAATACTATCATCTTGGAGGTTAGGATTTCAACATATGAATTTTGGTGGGAACACAAACATTCATATCATATCATCATCAGATGGGAAGAACATATTTTTTATGTGGAAGGGATGTGAATAATTATACACTCCATGAGGGCAGACCATGATAGGTTGATTTTATTAGTAACTCCACTTCTCTCCATCTCTGTATGCACATGTTTACCAAGTAACTTTGTAGGTTTTCTAACTAAAAAGGTACAGTCGATTTCCTTATGCTTTGAATGTGGGTTGGCTTTGTGATTTGTTTAGGTTGATAGAATGTGGCAGAGACCCTAATGTGACTGACCAAAAGAACTTCCCAATATAGATCACTGATTCATAGACATATCAGTTAAATGAATGTTTATTGTTATACAACAAAAAGGTCTTGTCAACATATGTCCTGAGCTACTTTTTTTTTCCTAATACTTATCATCTTCTAACCTTATACACAATTAATTATCATTGTATCTCAGGTATATAAGCTGGGCAAGGCATCTAATAAAATCTCTATGTTTATATGATTAATTTAAGTTCATTTAATTAATTGAATTAAACTAGAGAGAATATTTGAGATAGATGGTCCTATTTTAGATAAATGCTTATGCAAACATTGAATCATGGATTTGTTGCCCATTACATCTTCACATTGGACAGAGTACCCTGTAGAAGAGGTAGAAGCAGAAACAGGCATTGAGCATTATATCATCAGGATCAAATTAATCAGAATCATCTCATGCAGTGATTATTTCACTGGCATTAAACTGGTCTCCTTTTTCAGATTTGATACCTCAACTTTGAAGACCCTTCCTAGATAGTTCCGCTTAATGGTGTGAGGGAAATTCTTCACTGTTAGCAATAATAACCTTGAGTTCCAGCTGACAAACCAACTCTATCTGTCCCACCTTCTAAGATCGCTCTCTTTCTATGTTGCAAACTATAATAACTATAATTATTTAATGAATGAGATATTTTAACATTGATTGACTCTCAAATAATCATTAACTAAAATCAATATTAATTCATATGTGCTTGGATTGAATTCTATTTGTTTTAATAACTCACATTGAATATCACCATTGTCCATATTTGTTTTGCTTTCCACAGCTTAGAAGACACTTTATATAATATAAAATAGCAGAAAAATAAACCAAGTAACAGTAACTGCCTTTATTTTCCATACTTCATTAGCATCTTAGGAATAAGTCATGCATGTTATTAAAATAGGAACCCAAGTTAATTAACAAAAATATTCCAAAATTATAATCTTTCCTGTTGCATCTGCAGCTAATTGTAATCTGCCAATAATCACACAGAAAGAAAAGACAAATCACAATAAATCTAAGTAGAAAGGTACAAGTAAATTGGACCATGAAAATGACATGTTTCTGTTTAAATGTCTTCCACAAATCCCAGAGAGATATGCTTGGACTTAATCTAATTGGGTTTGCTACTTCCTCACAGTTTAATGCCTGAATAACTTCAATCACATATGATGCTACTTATGCCAGCTAAGCAAATTAATTAATTAAGCTATTAGAATATATAGATCATATGAACTAGAAATCATCTGGCAATGTTAGTTTTATACTTGACCTAGTAAAGATTTTTTGGTTACCATTTTCAATTGTTACTGATGAAGTGAAACTAGAAATTGGGATACAGTTTAAACATTGAAATGGATGATCCAGAAATAGTCTCTTATCACCCTGCTATGGTAGTTTATTTATTTATTTATTTATTTATTTATTTATTTATTTTATTTCTATGTTTGCTATGCTTCCGCAGTGTTCTTGGCTGAAGTACCATCCAAAATTTTTATATGTTGGAGTCTTAATCTCCGGTACTCCAGAATGTGGCTGTGTTTAGAAATTTGGTCTTCAAAAAGGAAATTCAGTTAACATGAGGTCACATGCATGGGCCCTAATCACATAAGATTGGTGTCTTTATAAGAAGAGATCAAAATGCAGATGCACACAGAGGGAGAACAATGTAAAAACACGGGGAGAAAACAACTACCTACAAGCCAAGGAGAGACACTTTAGAAGACACCAACTTTCCCATCACCTTGATCTTACACTTCTAGATTTCAGAATTGTGAATAAAATACTCATTGTTGAAGCCATCCAGTCTGTGGTACTTTGTTATGGCAAATGTAGGAAACTAATACAAACATTTGTGAAACATATTTTTCATGATAGTCCTTAAAAATCTTAAATCAAAATTTTCGTTTTCTGGAAAATAGATTTTGTTTATATTCAGATACCTCAGTAAGACAAGATATATAATGCTTTCATTTTAGGAAAAACTACCCTAAAATATATCACTGAGACCGATTTGAGGCATAAGGCAGAAATTCTTGGTTTCTTACCAGTGACCATGCTTTCTGCCTTCTTTACATAGAACCCCAATTGTTCCCAGAGAAGTAGTATAACTCTGTTGTAGCTATTAATGAATATGTGATCCAGTTTGGACAAATGAGACTAAAGAGTAAATCTACTGGGTGTATCCTACAGGAAGGTTTTTTTTGTTGTTGTGTTGTTGTTGTTTTTTAATACTATAAAAAGAGTAGGCTCAGCTGGCAGGTACCTTTGCTAGTACCTCTTTTTTCCTGCCTTAGAATATGAACAATATCTAAAGGCAGATAAGCCGTTTCGAAACCATAAAAAAATAAATATCATATGAAAAGGATAATGTCGTAGAAATTTTAAAGGGTCTTGGACTTTCCCTAAGAACTAATTTCCTCTGGCTTTCTCATAATGTGAGAAAAATGAGCCCCTATTTACTGAAGCTATTTTAGTTGGGTTTCTGGTACATCTACTCAAACATAATTCAAAGTGATACAAAGAGTTTTACTGATACAAAGGGTTTGTAAAGGTGCTTCCATTACAGGCCACTGTAATGGAACTTAAAGCACAAATTCTGTTTAGCTATGTTGGTTAAAGCATTAAGCTACTGGTGTTGCATGAAATTGAATCTTTAAAAAAATAGCATCATGCTGAGAAATGTTATGCAAAATAGAAATTATAGATTAACTCTTGTTATCCTTTCTTGTAATTGTTCACAAGGGGACTAAATATCAGAGAGTGAATGCTCAGTGAATATCCATAAATGGGTAAAGGTGTAAGTGCATTGTATTAATAATTCTGTGGCAATAGCACTTCTTTAAAGGAAAATTACGATGGCACATACTCTGTTGCCAATGCCATTTTGTTCACAGAAAACAGAGTTCAGAAAATACAGATTGACTAACCCAAGTCCTGAAATCTGAAATCCCAAATGCTCCAAAATTCAAAACTTTTTCAGTGCTGATATGATGCTCAAAGGAAATCCTCATTGGAGGATTTTAGATTTCAGAGTTTCAGATTTGAGATGCTCAACTGATAAGTAATGCAAATATTCTGAGATCCTAAAAAATTAAAAATCCAAAATATTTCTTGTCCCAAGCATTTCAGACAAGGAACACTCAACCTGTATAGGAAAATATGATAAAACCTAATTGATATATCACATTTCATACTTTAAAATAATTTATATTAATTTGCTAATGTAAAAATTTAGTTTCCCGCAAGTGGTAGTAATTTCCATTCAATTCTCATTTGCATTGTTGAATATTAAATATGTGTGTGTACATGTGTTTATCTAAAAAGATAAACTATATATGGGTCTGCATATGTATAATATTCTTACATATAGGGGTAGAGAAGAATTGCATTGGAAGAAAAGGAACAAAAATTATACTGCTCTGAATATACCACATTTGATATATTTTAATCTATATAAATGTGTTATACAGTTATAATACAAAGTTAATTTTCAGAGAAGCAATTTCTAAATATCTGAAGTAAAATAATTCATATAAGCTGAACTTCATACTAACTTGGTAGTGTAATCATGCAGAGAGGAAATTTCCAGGTGACTATAAAACACAGTACTTTAACTGAATACCTTTAATGAGGTATTTCTGAAGCACAAATATAATGTTATCTTAAAATCTGAAATTGCTTTTAGTACTTAAACTGTTGGTGAGAATATTAATATTATTATACTGAATTTGTGGTGTGTGTTTTATGGAAAAAAGTGAATGAATAATTATTTTAGTAACAATGAAATACAAATGAAAAGACAAGATCAAAGCAGTTAAGTAATTGCCCTACAGAACTGAGTTTAAATTATTTATATAAAATATAATAATTATTTGAATTAATTAATTACTCATTATATAAGTATATCTTATGGTATATTTCATCTTTACAGAATAAATAAATACTCCTTAGGCCTGAATACTAGTCCCAGAAATAAAAACGAATCCATGAGAAACAAACAATCCTAGTGCTCAAATTATAACTTCTAAATACCCTATCCCACAAAATGGAAGGGCTTTTTGAAAGGCAGGTATGGCACCAGACATTTGTGAGTCTGAAAAATTATTTCATACTAGACAGTATGGAAACTAACAAAGACTATCAGTGGCATGTCAATAGGATCCAGGAGAAAGCTTAAAGAGCTTTTTACTGGATAAAAATCAAATAATGTAAGCATGAATAAACATACCAACTGCAATATTTTGAAATGTATCAAATATATTAAAATATCAGCCATTCATTTGGAAAAATAGTCATCATCTTTAGAAGATTCTAAAGAAACAAATCATTTCTTTGAATTTATTTTTAATATTTATTATTTTAATTAATACATAAAATTGTATATATTTATCAAGTACAACATGCTGTTTTGAAATATGTGTGTATTATGGAATGGCTAAATCAAGCTATTTAACATATACATTACTTTATATACTTAGCATTTTTTTAGTGAGAACTTTAAAACTTTTTCTCAACAATATATTGTTATTAATTATAGTCACCATGTTTTACAATAGATCTGTTGAACTTATTCATCTTAACTGAAATTTTGTATCTTTTAGCTAACATCTTCCCAATCTCTTCTGCCAAAACAAAGCATTTTTTAAAACTGGCAAATAAGAGAATATGTAAAATGTCTATCTCATCTTTCCTATATAACCTCCATCACCTTTGTTCCAGGCTCTGGAAGTGTTAAAGGCAGACCTAGTTGCATAATGGGTTTAACCAATTCTAGCCCACTACTGAGTATTTTATAAATACTGAAATTAATGCTGTAATGATTATTCCTATAAATACTTCTTTTCATACATTTTATACACTTCATTCAGGATAAACTTCTGAAAACAGAATTGTAAAGTGAAGGGATATAGACATAATAAATTTGATAGATAACATTAAACTGTCTTAGAAGGAAGTGTGTCATTGTCTTTTCTAACCAACAGTGTATGAAATTATGCATTTTCTTAGACTGCATCAATGTTGTATATTTCTGTTTCAGTTTTTCCAATCTTACTTATAGAATTAAACATCTATTTCATTATGTTTTATAAGCATGTTTTAAATTATGAGTGATACTGACATATTTCCATGTTTATAATTAATCTGTTATTTTGCTTTTTTAAATTTTTTTTTAAAAATTAAAATGTGTTTTCTGTTGTATTCCTCTTTTAAAAAGTTGCGCCTCCTTTTGTTTGTTGGTTCTTTTTTTTTTTTTTTTTTTTTGAGATGGGGTCTCGCTCTGTCACCCAGGCTGGAGTGCAGTGGCACGATCTCGGCTCACTGCAAGCTCCGCCTTCCAGGTTCACACCATTCTCCTGCCTCAGCCTCCTGAGTAGCTGGGGCTACAGGCATCTGCCACCGCACCCAGCTAATTTTTTTTTTTTTTGTATTTTTAGTAGAGACGGGGTTTCACCGTGGTCTTGAACTCCTGACCTTGTGATTTGCCCACCTCAGCCTCCTAAAGTGCTGGGATTACAGGCGTGAGCCACTGCGCCCGGCCTGTTTGTTGGTTCTTTTATTGTTTATTTTTCTGAATGCTCTCTATATATTATGAAATTAGCCCTGTTCCATATTTTTGCAGTAATATTTCCAAGGGCATTAATTTTTTCATTATTTATTTCTTCCCACAAAAAAATTCTTAAAAATTTACAATTATCACTTTATAAATCTTGTTTTTTGTTATTTAAATCATGTTAAGAAAGTATCTATTTACTTCTAAAGTGATAGGATCTGCTAAAGCAACAGAGGAATTTGTAGAAAACATAATACAAAGAGAAACCTATACATGCATTTATACTAGATTTCTAAAATACAATTATATTTAGAAAAAATGTTTTTCAGAAAAAGGAGGTAATCATAATTGAATGACTGTAAATTCAACACTAAAATTGCTCTAATAAGCAAGATATGAAGAAAGGTTTTGCATGGCTGGCTAACAGACATAAGATAAAGAAGAAGAAGAGATGAAGTCTTCAAATAAGCTAACATTCAATCTAGAATTTAACCAAATGGAATAAATTTCCCACAAAGATTAAACTGCTCCGGTTCTGTGCAGGGCAACCTGATAGTGTGGTTAAAAATTGCAATGAGATTAATAGGGCGGAGGAGGAGTTTATAAAGCACAGTTGAAACCGCCTCAGAGACAGTGTTGGGGGAATAGTTTTGGGAAGTTTGAGACACGCATTCAAGGGTAAAGTCAGAATATGCTCTTGGGTTGTAAACAAGAAATAACATACCAAGTCCACACGCTGGGGCGCTTCTTAGGGAGTACAAAATTCCTGAATTCATCCACTCCATGATTTTTTGCCAAGATATTATTTGAAAGTCATTCATTCATTTAATCAACAGAAAGCCTAGTATATGCCAGGAATTATTACTTAACTGGTGAAGGTACAGGAGTGAATAAGACAAGTAAGGCCCTTGCTTTCATAAAATTTACATTTTATTCGACTGAGACAGGAAACTACAATTAAATTCCTAAGCAAACAAGGCAAGTTTGAGTTGTGATCAAAGTGGTGAAGATGGTAGATACAATAATATGAGTACTTGTCATAGCTGGGGTGATTAAAGAATCCCCTCAGAAGAAACAGCACTTGAACTGAATATAGAGTCATATGTGACCATGCAGATAAAGCTGGAATAGTGCTGCAAGAGGAGAGAATAGCAAGGCCTTTACTCAGCAATTAGCTTGATATGTTCAAGAAAGAGAAAGATCACTGTGGCTAGCTAGGGCAGGGTGGAGTGGAATGTATACCATATACATTCCAGTGTTCTACAACTGTAAGTTTTATCTACTTCCAAAACATGATTATTATCCTAAAAACATCTCATTTCCATTAAGTAATCATTCCCCATTCTCCCCTTACCACTACCCCACAGCAAACAATAATCAGCTTTCTGATAAATGCAACCATACAATATATGACCTATTCTGTCTGGCTTCTTTTACTTCACATCATGTTTTTAAGGCTCATCCATGTTAGAGGATGTACCAGCACTTTATTCCTCTTAATGGCTGAATAATATTTTATTGTATAAATATGCCACATTTTGGTTATTCATTTACCAGTTGATGGACATTTCAGGTGTTTCTACCTTTTGGCTGTGGTGAATAGTTCTTCTATTAAGACTTATAAACAAATGTTTGTTTGAACATTGGTTTATAATTTCTTTGGGTATATACCTATGCCTGGAATTGCCATGGCATATGGTAATTCTATGTTTAACTTTTTGAGGAATTGCTAAACTGTTTTTCACTCAAGCTGTACCATTTTACATATCTTTGAGCAATGTTCAAAGACTCAATTTCTCATGTCTTCTTTAACAATGTTTTCTGTTTTTTTTATTTTTTGTTTTGTTTTGTTTGAATTATAGCCATCCTAGTGACTGTGAAGTACTAATTATGTTGACACAATTTTCATGTGTCTATTGGCTGTTTGTATATCCACTTTGGATGAATATCCATTCAGATCCTTTGCTCATTTTCAAAACTGGTTATTTGTCTTTGTAATATTGGGTTTTAAATATTCTTTGTATTTTCTGCGTAGGAGTCCCTTATGAGATACGTGATTTGTAAAATATTTCTCCCATTCTCTGGATTGTCTTTTCACTTTCTTGAAAATGTGATTTGCTACACAAATTTAAAAAATATTTTTATTTTTAATTTTTGTGGGGACATAGTATTTGTACATGAGATATTTTGATACAGGTATACAATGTGTAATAATCATATCATGTAGAGTGGGGTATACATCCCCTCAAGCATTTATCCTCTGTGTTACAAACAGACCAATTATACTCTTTCAGTTACTTTTAAATGTACAATTAAGTTATTATTGACTATAGTCATCCTGTTGTGCTGTCAAATAGTAGGTCTTATTCATTCTAACTATTTTGGAACTCATTAACCTTCCCCACCTCCTCGCCATCCCCACTACTTTTCCCAGCTTGTGGTAACCATCTTTCTACTCTCTATGTCCATGAGTTAAATTAATTTTTAGATCTCACAAATAAGTGAGAACATGTGACATTTGTCTTTCTTTTTTTTTTTAATTTTAAGTTCAGGGGTACATGTGCAGGATGTGCAGGTTTGTTACACAGGTAAACATGTGTCATGGGGGGTTGTTGTACAGATTATTTCATCACCCAGATATTAAGCCTAGTATTCCAAAAGTTTTTAATGTTGATAAAGTCCAATGTATTGTCTTTTTCTCTTGTTGGGTGTCTTTATGTGTCATATCTAAGAATCTATTGCCAAATCCATAATCATCAAGATTTACTCTTATATTTTCTTATAAGGGTTTTATACTTTCTATTTTTATATTTAGATTTCTTATTCCTTTTGAGTGAATTTTTGTATATGGTATTAAGGTAGGAGTCAAAAGTCATTCTTTTTTACATGTAGGTATCCAGTTGTCTCATCACCATTTGTTTAAGACACTATTCTTTTCCCTCTGAATAGTGTTGGCACCTTTGTTGAAAATCAGTTGACTATAGATATATGGGTTCTGAATTCTCAGTTATGTTCTATTGGTCTATATGTCTACCATTATGGTAACACCACAGTTTTTATTACTGCTGCCTTGTAATACATTTTGAAACTTAAAAGTGAGAGTCCTCCAACTTTGTTTTTCTTTTTCAAAATCATTTTGGCTAGTGTCCCTTGCAATTCCATATGAATTTTTTGGATTAGCTTTTTCATTTTGGCAAAAATGGCCATTCAAATTTTGATAGGGGTCACATTTGAATATATAGATTGTTTGGGAAAGTACTAGCATCTTTACAATACTAGGCATTTCTATCCATGAACACTGCATGTCTTTCCAATTAAGTAGATGTTTTATTTCTTCAGCAGTGTTTCATACTTTTCATTGTACAAATCTCATACCTTTTGATTAAGTTCATTTCTAAGTATTTTATTCTTTTTATGCTATTATGAATGGAACTGTTCACATAATTTGATTTGCAAATTATTTATTACTAGTGTATGGAAGCACAGCTGATTTTTATGTGTTTATTTTTATCCTGAAATTTTGCTGAGTTTGTTTAATAGCCCCAAAAGATTTTTGTGTAGATTCCTTAGAATTATTTCTGTATAAAATGATCATTAGCCAGGCACAACGGCTCATTCTTATAATCACAGCACTTTGGGAGGTGGAGGTTTGCAGATCACTTGAGCCCAGGAGTTCAAGACTAGCCTGGGCAACATGGTGAAACCCCATCTCAACAAAAATATAAAAATTAGCTGGACATAGTAGTGTGCACCTGTAGTCCCTGCTAATCAGGAGGCTGAGGTGAAAAATCACTTGAGCCTGGGGAGGTTAAGGCTGCGGTGAGCCGTGATCACACCACTGCACCCCAGCCTGGGTGACAGAGCAAGACCTTGTCTCAAAAAAACAAAAAATTGTCATCTGAAAATAAAAACAATTTTACCTTTTTCTAATTTTCTTGATTTTTATTTCTTTTTCATACTTCATTGCTCTGGCTTGAATTTCCATGGCAATGCTGAATAAAAGTGGCAAATGTAAGCATCCTTGTTTTGCTCCTGATTTTAAGGGGACAATTTCTAGTCTTTCACCATTAACTATTATGTTAGCTATGGGTGTTAGAATTCTATTTCAATTTGTCTATATTATTATTGATTGCATCTCTTTGTATAGCATTTTTAGTGGTTGTTCTAGTTGTTGCATTATATGTATATACACACACACATATAGACACACATATGTATATATTCCCCATGAATTTATTTATGTGTACATATATGTGTATGTATATACACATGTGTGTGTATGCAATTATGTACCATATAATATTTTTGCAACTGATGTATAAGAAGACAGTCCCATAAAATTATAATGAAGCTAAACAATTTCTATTGCCTAGTATTTACTTTACTGTACTTTTTATCATTATTTTAGAGTGTACTCATTCTACTTATAAAAAATAGCTGTAAAACAAACTCAGGCAGGTCCCTGAGCAGGCATTCTTGAAGAAGGCATTGTTATCATAGGAAATGGCAGCTTCATGCATGCTATTACCCCTAAAGACCTTCTAGTGGGAAAAGATGTGGAGGTGGTAGACAGTGATGTTGATGATCCTGACTCTGTGTAGGCCTACGCTAATGTGTGTTTTTGTGTCTTAGTTTTTAACAAAAAAGTTGTAAAAGTAAATCAATTAAAAATGAAAATTTCTTAAATAGAAAATAGCTTATTAAATAAGATCTGAGAACGGGCAGACTGCCTTCTCAAGTGGGTCCCTGACACCTGACCCCCGAGCAGCCTAACTGGGAGGCACCCCCTAGCAGGTGCACACTGACACCTCACACGGCAGGGTACTCCAAAAGACCTGCAGCTGAGGGTCCTGTCTGTTAGAAGGAAAACTAACAAACAGAAAGGATATCCACACCAAAAACCCATCTGTACATCACCATCATCAAAGACCAAAAGTAGATAAAACCACAAAGATGGGGAAAAAACAGAACAGAAAAACTGGAAACTCTAAAAAAGCAGAGCGCCTCTCCTCCTCCAAAGGAACGCAGTTCCTCACCAGCAACGGAACAAAGCTGGACGGAGAATGACTTTGACGAGCTGAGAGAGGAAGGCTTCAGACGATCAAATTACTCAGAGCTACGGGAGGACATTCAAACCAAAGGCAAAGAAGTTGAAAACTTTGAAAAAAATTTAGAAGAATGTATAACTAGAATAACCAATACAGAGAAGTGCTTAAAGGAGCTGATGGAGCTGAAAACCAAGGCTCGAGAACTACGTGAAGAATGCAGAAGCCTCAGGAGCCGATGCGATCAACTGGAAGAAAGGTATCAGCGATGGAAGATGAAATGAATGAAATGAAGTGAGAAGGGAAGTTTAGAGAAAAAAGAATAAAAAGAAACGAGCAAAGCCTCCAAGAAATATGGGACTACGTGAAAAGACCAAATCTATGTCTGATTGGTGTACCTGAAAGTGACAGGGAGAATGGAACCAAGTTGGAAAACACTCTGCAGGATATTATCCAGGAGAACTTCCCCAATCTAGCAAGGCAGGCCAACATTCAAATTCAGGAAATACAGAGAACGCCACAAAGATACTCCTCGAGAAGAGCAACTCCAAGACACATAATTGTCAGATTCACCAAAGTTGAAATGAGGGAAAAAATGTTAAGGGCAGCCAGAGAAAAAGGTCGGGTTACCCTCAAAGGGAAGCCCATCAGACTAAAAGCGGATCTCTCAGCAGAAACTCTACAAGCCAGAAGAGAGTGGGGGCCAATATTCAACATTCTTAAAGGAAAGAATTTTCAACCCAGAATTTCATATCCAGCCAAACTAAGCTTCATAAATGAAGGAGAAATAAAATACTTTACAGACAAGCAAATGCTGAGAGATTTTGTCACCACCAGGCCTGCCCTAAAAGAGCTCCTGAAGGAAGCACTAACCATGGAAAGGAACAACTGGTACCAGCCACTGCAAAATCATGCCAAAATGTAAAGACCATCGAGACTAGGAAGAAACTGCATCAACTAACAAGCAAAATAACCAGCTAATATCATAATGACAGGATCAAATTCACACATAACAATATTAACTTTAAATGTAAATGGACTAAATGCTCCAATTAAAAGACATAGACTGGCAAATTGGATAAAGAGTCAAGACCCATCAGTGTGCTGTATTCAGAAAACCCATCTCACATGCAGAGACACACATAGGCTCAAAATGAAAGGATGGAGGAAGATCTATCAAGCAAATGGAAAACAAGCTCTGCACCAAGATCCAAAATTGACACCCTAACATCACAATTAAAAGAACTACAAAAGCAAGAGCAAACACATTCAAAAGCTAGCAGAAGGCAAGAAATACCTAAATTCAGAGCAGAACTGGAGGAAATAGAGACACAAAAAACCCTTCAAAAAATTAATGAATCCAGGAGCTGGTTTTTTGAAAGGATCAACAAACTTGATAAACCGCTAGCAATACTAAAGAAAAAAAGAGAGAAGAATCAAATAGACGCAATAAAAAATGATAAAGGGGATATCACCACCGATCCCACAGAAATACAAACTACCATCAGAGAATACTACAAAAACCTCTACGCAAATAAACTAGAAAATCTAGAAGAAATGGATAAATTCCTCGACACATACACTCTCCCAAGACTAAACCACGAAGAAGTTGAATCTCTGAATAGACCAGTAACAGGATCTGAAATTGTGGCAATAATCAATAGCTTACCAACCAAAAAGAGTCCAGGACCAGATGGATTCACAGCCGAATTCTACCAGAGGTACAAGGAGGAACTGGTACCATTCCTTCTGAAACTATTCCAATCAATAGAAAAAGAGGGAATCCTCCCTAACTCATTTTATGAGGCCAACATCATTCTGATACCAAAGCCGGGCAGAGACACAACCAAAAAAGAGAATTTTAGACCAATATCCTTGATGAACATTGATGCAAAAATCCTCAATAAAATACTGGCAAACCGAATCCAGCAGCACATCAAAAAGCTTATCCACCATGATCAAGTGGGCTTCATCCATGGGATGCAAGGCTCGTTCAATATACACAAATCAATAAATGTAATCCAGCATATAAACAGAGCCAAAGACAAAAACCACATGATTATCTCAATAGATGCAGAAAAGGCCTTTGACAAAATTCAACAACCTTCATGCTAAAAAGTCTCAATAAATTAGGTATTGATGGGACATATTTCAAAATAATAAGAGCTATCTATGACAAATCCACAGCCAATATCATACTGAATGGGCAAAAACTGGAAGCATTCCCTTTGAAAACTGGCACAAGACAGGGATGCCCTCTCTCACCACTCCTATTCAACATAGTGTTGGAAGTTCTGGCCAGGGCAATTAGGCAGGAGAAGGAAATAAAGGGTATTCAATTAGGAAAAGAGGAAGTCAAATTGTCCCTGTTTGCAGACGACATGATTGTATATCTAGAAAACCCCATTGTCTCAGCCCAAAATCTCCTTAAGCTGATAAGCAACTTCAGCAAAGTCTCAGGATACAAATCAATGTACAAAAATCACAAGCATTCTTATACACCAACAACAGACAAACAGAGAGCCAAATCATGAGTGAACTCCCATTCACAATTGCTTCAAAGAGAATAAAATACCTAGGAATACAACTTACAAGGGATGTGAAGGACCTCTTCAAGGAGAACTACAAACCCCTTCTCAAGGAAATAAAAAAGAATACAAACAAATGGAAGAACATTCCATGCTCATGGGTAGGAAGAATCAATATCGTGAAAATGGCCATACTGCCCAAGGTAATTTACAGATTCAATGCCATCCCCATCAAGCTACCAATGACTTTCTTCACAGAATTGGAAAAAACTACTTTAAAGTTCATATGGAACCAAAAAAGAGCCCGCATTGCAAAGTCAATCCTAAGCCAAAAGAACAAAGCTGGAGGCATCACACTACCTGACTTCAAACTGTACTACAAGGCTACAGTAACTAAAACAGCATGGTACTGGTACCAAAACAGAGATATAGATCAATGGAGCAGAACAGAGCCCTCAGAAATAACGCCGCATATCTACAACTATCTGATCTTTGACAAACCTGAGAAAAACAAGCAATGGGGAAAGGATTCCCTATTTAATAAATGGTGCTGGGAAAACTGGTTAGCCATATGTAGAAAGCTGAAACTGGATCCCTTCCTTATACCTTAAACAAAAATCAATTCAACATGGATTAAAGACTTAAATGTTAGACCTAAAACCATAAAAACCCTAGAAGAAAACCTAGGCATTACCATTCAGGACATAGGCATGGGCAAGTACTTCATGTCTAAAACACCAAAAGCAATGGCAACAAAAGACAAAATTGACAAATGGGATCTAATTAAACTAAAGAGCTTCTGCACAGCAAAAGAAACTACCATCAGAGTGAACAGACAACCTACAAAATGGGAGAAAATTTTCGCAACCTACTCATTTGACAAAGGGCTAATATCCAGAATCTACAATGAACTCAAACAAATTGACAAGAAAAAAACAAACAACCCCATCAAAAAGTGGGCAAAGGACATGAACAGACACTTCTCAAAAGAAGACATTTATGCAGCCAAAAAACACATGAAAAAATGCTCACCATCACTGGCCATCAGAGAAATGCAAATCAAAACCACAAAGAGATACCATCTCACACCAGTTAGAATGGCAATCATTAAAAAGTCAGGAAACAACAGGTGCCGGAGAGGATGTGGAGAAATAGGAACACTTTTACACTGTTGGTGGGACTGTAAACTAGTTCAACCATTGTGGAAGTCAGTGTGGCCATTCCTCAGGGATCTAGAACTAGAAACACCATTTGACCCAGCCATCCCATTACTGGGTATATACCCAAAGGACTATAAATCATGCTGCTATAAAGACACATGCACATGTATGTTTATTGCGGCACCATTCACAATAGCAAAGACTTGGAACCAACCCAAATGTCCAACAATGATAGACTGGATTAAGAAAATGTGGCACATATACACCATGGAATACTATGCAGCCATAAAAAATGATGAGTTCATGTCCTTTGCAGGGACATGGATGAAATTGGAAATCATCATTCTCAGTAAACTATCGCAAGAACAGAAAACCAAACACCGCATATTCTCACTCATAGGTGGGAATTGAACAATGAGAACACATGGACACAGGAAGGGGAACATCACACTCTGGGGCCTGTTGTGGGGTGGGGGGAGGGGGGAGGGATAGCATTGGGAGATATACCTAATGCTAGATGAGGAGTTAGCGGGTGCAGCGCACCAGCGTGGCACATGTATACATATGTAAGTAACCTGCACATTGTGCACATGTACCCTAAAACTTAAAGTACAATAATAAAAAATTTAAAAAACAAAATAAATAAATAAATAAAAATTAAAATTAAAAAAATAAGAAAGAAAATATTTTTGTACAGCTATACAATGTATTTGTGTTTTAAGCTGTTAGCACAAAAGACTCAAAAAGTTTTCAAAAATTTAAAAAGTTTGTAAAGTAAAAATGTTACAGTAAGCTGTGGTTAATTTATTACTAAAAAAGAAAAAAAAATTAAATGAATTGTACCCTAAGAACACAGTGTTTATTATAAAGTCCATAGTAATATCCTAGGTGTTTACATTCACTCACCACCTACTTACAAAGCAATTTTCAGTCCCACAAGCTTCATTCATGCTAAGAACCCTATACAGGCATATCATTTTATATCTTTTGTACCATTTTTTACTGTACATTTTCTGTCTTTAGATATGTTTAGATAACAAAGATACTTATTGTGCTCCAACTGCTTATAACATTCAGTACAATAACTAGCTGTACAGATTTGTAGCCTAGAAACAACAATAGATTATACCATATATCCTAGGTGGGTACCAGGCTATACCATCTAGTTTTGTGTAAGTACACTCTATAATATTTACACAATGAGAAAATTGCCTAACAATGGATTTCTCAAAATGTTTCCCCATCATTAAGCAAGACTGTATATAACACATACACATATCTTATATAGCATAATTGTGTTATCACTATAATATTTTGATTATAAGTTTAGAAAGTTTAGAAAGTTTACCTCCTTTCATATTCCTCTGTCCTCGCCATTTATAATTTATAATTGTATTAAATATTATTTTCTTCTTACATAAAATTAGAATTGCATAGTGTTGTACTTTTTGCTTCAACCATTAAACCCAATTTAGAAAACTCGTGAGAAAGAAAACCTACTATAATTTCCCATATTTTAACTTGCCATGCACTTTCTTCCTGCTGTTCCAGTATTCCTTCTTTTATTGTTTCTTTTCTGCTTGGAGAATTTTTTCCACCATTCTTTTAGGGGAAGTCTATCTAGTATATCTCTTTGACATTTTTTATTTTTTCATTTATTTCATGTGTGTTTGTAATTGTCCACTGAATAATTTTACTATGGCTGCTTTAAATTTTTTCCAAATAATTTTAACTTCTCTGTCATCTTGAGTTTGACATCTATTCATTGTATCTTTTTAATTGTTTTGAAGGTTTTTGTTCTTGAGTTTTTCCTGGTTCTTTCCTGGTATGTTGAGTGATACTTTATTGAAACTGGACATTTTTATATTATAAAACTCTAGACCTTATTTTAACCTTCTATTTTAGCTGGCTTTCTGTGACACTACCACGGCAGGGAAAGTTGTGGGGGGATGTAAGCGGAGGAGGCAGGTGATGCTGCCTTACTAACCAGGTAGAGATAGAAGTCCAGGTTTTCTACTTGGCTTCTGACCTCCACTGAAACCTCACATATAGTCTCTGTTATCACTGGACCAGGGTGGAAGTTCTGGCTACCCATATGATCTCTACCAACACTACAGTGTTGGTGGCCTCATTACCACCGCGGAATGGCAAAAGTTCCTATTCTCCGCTGGGCCTTTTTGGATAGCTCCCGGGACGGATGGAGAGAAGCACCTCATGACTGCCAGGTAAGAGTGAAAATCCAAGCTTCCCACATTTTTTCCACTGACACCAAAGGGAGTAGGACTTTATTACTTACTGGTGGAGATGAAGGTCCCAGCTTCCTACTGGCCTTTTCTAGCATCTCTGTGTCAGGGATATTGAAATGCCTCATTACAACCCCATAGAAGTGGAAATGTCTTCCCACTCATTCTTTGCTGGCATGGGTAGAGTAGAACTATAGTTTTTTTTGTGGTGTTTGGATGTAGAGCAGTAATTGTCTGAAAGTTTCTGTCTTGCTAGTCTGCCCCTCTCCTGGTCTTTTGGCTACCAAAAGCAGGTCTTTATTGGAATTTTATTTTGGTCATTGTTGGTATTTCTAGGTTGCTGCTTCTTCAACTTCAAATCTGGAATATATGAGGAAAAAAGAATACCTTAAAATGTGGTATTAACATGGTGATGTTATCATCATATATGAAAGTCCATAGCCAATCTGCCTTTTTCTCTACATCTTTTAGAGTAATACATACATTCTGAAATATATACACATGAGTAATGCATTACACTAAAACATTATGACAGCTACAACATTACTAGGTGAGAGAAAATTGAAACTCATTTACTGAATACAAACTATTTATCAGGCATACACACACAAGTACAGATGTGTGTGGGAGAGGGAGAAGGAAAAGATTCTCACACACATACACACATATATGTATTAAATGTAAACTCATTAGTATCACAGAAAATCCAGGAAATAAATAATATTACTATTCTTTAACAAATGGGAAAATTCTAATAGAAAGAGAGGCTAAGAACTTACTTAAAATCACACAGCAAAAGGTGTATCTGAACTTGAAACCAGATATATTTATCTCAGTATCTATATTTTTTACCAGGTTTTCTTTACCTCTTTATACCCCATAGTACCTAGCATGGTTGTTTGCATGTTGAGACTCAAAAAATATCTGTTGAGTAAGCAAATATATTTTAAAAATTAATGTAGCATCTGTTTCTCAAAACCAAAAACTCTTCTTATTTTTCCTACTTGAGTTAATACTGCATGACTGGTGCCACTCTCAAATCTGTGGGCTCCTGAATGTGTGTGTGTGTGTGTGTGTGCACGCGCATTTTATACTCTGGAATATAAACTCTTTTTATACCCTGGAATATAATCTTTTTCATTTTAATTCATTACACATCTCTTCACCAAAACTTAGTTTGTGAATTAAATGAATGATGTTTTTTCTTATGTAGAATTTTTCTTTTTTTGTATTTATTTTAATGTTGCTAACCCTAGCAATCTTTTATATTTATAATTTTTCATATTTTTGAGCCATTAACCCTAATAGACAATCTTATTTCTGTTTATATTTAAATTTGTAACACATAAGATATTTATTGTACCCTTGTTCTTAAAATTTTTATTTTAATATTCTTAGATATTTGTTTTCATAAAAGTTTTAAGATAAGCTTTTGAGTGCTCTCAAAATTCTTGCTAAGATTTTGAATAAAACTGATATTAGGATAAATTGACTATAATTGATATCTTTATAATTTTGATTTTTCTCTTTCATGAACATATCTATCCATTTATTTAATGTTCTTTTCTGTTTTTTTAATTTCTAAATTTTAAAAATAATTGACGCATAATAGTTGTACATATTTATAGAGCACAGTGTGTTGTTTCACTGCATGTATACATTATATAATGATTAAATCAGGGTAATTAGCATATCTATCACTTAAAATATGTATCATTTCTTTGTGGTGATACCATTCAAAATCCTCTCTTCTAGCCATCTTAAAAGATAGAATACATTATCATTAGCTGTAGTCACCCAGCTATGTACTAAAACACCCAGAACTTACTGGAACTGCAATTTTGACCATTGACCAAACTTTTCCTATTCCTCATCCCCCATCCTCCCCAACTTCCAGTAACTGCTGTTCTATTCTCTACTCATATAATATCACCCTTTTAAAATTCCACATGAGTGAGATTATGTGGTGTTTGTCTTTCTGTGTCTGGCTCATTTCACTTAACATAATGATCTCCCAATCATCCATGTTGCTGTAAACAATAAGATTTCATTGTTTTATGTCTAAGTAGTATCAAACTAAAAAGGTTCCCCTCAGCAAATGAAACAATCAATAGAGTAAGGAGTCAACTTATAGAATGGAAGAATATATTTGCAAACTAGGCATCTGACAAGGGGTTAGTGTCCAGAATTTATAAGGAACTCATACAATTCAATAGCAGAAAAAAAAACAAATAATCTGAATTTAAAATGGGCAAAAAACCTGAATAGACATTTATCGAAAGAAAACATGCATACAAATGGCCAACAGATATATGAAAAAAAACTCAACATTACTTATCATCAGGGAAATGCAAATCAAAACCACAATGAGATATCACTTTACCCCAGTTAGAAGGAGTTATTATCAGAGACAAAAAAAAAATAACAAATTCTGGCAAGGATATGGAGAAAGGAAAAGATGGTGGGAATGTAAATTAGTACAGCCATTATGTAAAACAGTATGGAGGTTCCTTAAAAAATTAAAAATAGAACAACCATATGATCTAGCAATTCCATTCTTTTCCCTTTTTTATCAAGATGTATCCTTTCCATCTTAGGAACCTAGCCATTTGGATCTCCTCATTCTACATCTTATCTATATTTGTCATATATGTAGAGCAGAGAGGATTCCCCAAATAATTTGTAATGCTATTATAACCAGAAATCTATATGAGATTTTTTTCACTCAATAATATGTCCTGAACACACTTTCATTTTAATATCTTTAATGAATGCATAATATATCATCTTTAATGGCCAAAAATATACCAAAAGTGTAGATGTGTAATTATTATTTAACAAATTGTACTAACAGATAAACTATTTAAAATTGTTCTTTTTACATATAATGTATTATATCACATATAATGGCACCATTGAAATAAATGCATATAAACCTTTGTCTTCCTGTCAAATTCTCTCTTTAGGACAAATTACCTTTAAATAAAAGTGCTGGCTTCTTAGAGAACTAGTAAATGTCTTCAGGGATAGATAAGGCAATTATAGAAATCTGATTTGTATGTGACCACAGCCTAAACTCAGTTATATAATTTCTGATTCCCAGTCTTTTATGAGCAAACAGTACAGTCACAGTCTCTCAATATTCTGTCCCATCTATTGAAGCCACCACAGAGTTCTCTGAATCAGAATTACATGTGGCTGTGTCTCACAGGGAAAAACAAAAACAATCATGACAAACAATATAGTTTATTTCTCATGCTGTCACATGCAAAATAATTTTATGCCTGATATTATGGTTCTAGGAATGAAGTTTTCAGACCCAGGCTTTTTCAAACTCACTATTTCTTCATTCCTAAGATACGATCCTTGCCCTTACAATTCAACATGACTGTTAGAGAGTTTGACATCTGCTTCATGATCCAGGAATCAAATGGAGAATAGGATGAAGAAGGGGCAGTGGGCATGTAATAGTCTTAACATGTCTTTGAAGCCCACGCAAAACATTTCTGCTTTATTTATTTATTTATTTATTTATTTATTTATTTATTGGTTTTTTCTTTTTTTTATTATTACTATACTTTAAGTTTTAGGGTACATGTGCACAACGTGCAGGTTTGTTACATATGTATACATGTGCCATGTTGGTAAGAGGAGCCTGAGAAATGTGGTCTTTATTCAGCTTATCATATGCCCAGCTAAAAACTAGATGTTGTATTCTGAAGGAAGAAAAGGAAGAATAGGTATTAGCTTAGTCACTTCACTATGCCTAAACCAAAGTACTGAGTACATAAGCATTCATCAGAGTGAAATATTCTCTCATCCTAGAACCTTTTTATTGAATTGGGCTGTTTCAAAGGGTTACATGTTGCAAAGGTAGGGTATTAACCTAAGTGTCCAAAATTGTTTTGCTGTAATGTCTTTCTTAGTTTATTATCAAATCTTCAGAGATAATTTCCTTTTTCTTCAATATAGGGGAGCTGGCTTATTCGCACAATGGCTTTGAAATACCTCTACTCTACCTAGAAGTAAAAAGGCACAAAAATGATGATATATTCATTGTCTTTCCTATTTTCTCATCAGTGTAACTCATGCTTCCACTGCTTGCAGCCAACAGATGTCACTGTTTCTGGCTAAAACAGACACACAAAATCTAAAAATTCTTTGAACAAAAAGAGAGTCTAAGACACATAAGCATCTTAAAATTGACAAAAGAAAAAGTGAGTGGAACCTACTACACAATTTGCATGGCACAAGGATCCTCCTCTTCTTGTGCCCAAGAAGTACAGTTTTGGTGAGAAAGCCCAGTGACAGAAAATCAAGAAATGAGAAACAGGAGTCAGGCCTTAATGAGCAGTCCATCAGAAAGTGATGTAATGGGGGCATAGAGTGAGAAAAGGCATTCAGCACAGGCAAGATGAAGATGGAACAAGTGTGAGATTAATAGAAATAAATGAAACACATAAGGGAGTCAAGGAAATCTGAAATGAATTGTGAGTCTTGGGCATGATTTCCAGAGGGACAGGAGGAGGGTGATGAGGGGCCGTGAGGGTCAGCCGGCACATATTTAGTCAGTTATAATAAGGGAAAATTGCTTCCTCATTACAAGGCTAGAAAGGATGTTGATAAATTTTTCTCCCTTTTAGATAACTGCACAGAAGTTATAATTGGTATGAGGAAGCATGGGCAGCAAGGTTCAGTCCCTTGCTCAACAGGAAAACCCTAGGGGCATGTGCCAAGCTGGATGATAATGACAGCTGTGACTATCAAATCATGCAGCTGGCCTTTCAGAGGAGACGGGGGTCAACCCCAGAGACAAACTGGTTATGTCTAGGTCTCCAAGGAGAGGAGTGAGGAACTCTTTTCCTGAAATGACCGTAAAAATGACAAGTTTATTTAACAGGTATGGAGAAGGTGAAAGGAGCTATATGTAGTGGGATATTTTTAAATGCAAAGTTATTCTTTCAGAGGAGATCAGGAACATGATTCCTGGGGACTTGACATTGTATTTAATAGGAAGTTCACTAGTTTTAGATAAATATCTTATTTTCTTGTCTACTCTGATTGTATGAAATGAAGAATCAAAATGAGACTCTCTTTCTCTTCTCAGATGTCCACAAATTTTCATCACAAACACAAACAAATGAAGATCTTAAGAATAAAACCCAAGACCTTTGTTATTTGGGAGTTATCTGGGTGCTGTCTTAGAAAAATCTTTGCATCATAAGAAAACTTCAAAAATGTTGACAGAAATGTCCTTTTGGCTTTATGATAATTTGTCTAAATTATTTGTGACAATTAGTTTATATAATATGCTTTCAACATTTTACAAAGTAAACTGCAGGCTCACATGTGTATGATGTTCAGACAGAAACCACCCTGGTTTGTTGGTGCATTTACAGATTTGGACCTAGATTATCAGTCTTACAGGAGCTGAACTGATCCCAATAGGTTGTTTTCCCAGATTATGCTAATAGCTGAACATCTGGAAAAGGAGTCAAAAAGAAAATATTTCACCTTTTAGAGATGATAATATAAGCCATAGTTTTTTTAGTCATATAACACATTAGTTTTAAAGATAAAACTTGGAACTGCATTCCTGGTGATATGTGTGTCTGTCTACACTGTACATGGCAGTACATCACTTTTTAAGGGTATAGAAATGAGCCATTGTAGGTCTCAAATGCTTAACACTAATGCTATTAGACTTGGTAAATCTTTACAGGACTCATAAAATAATATTTCATATGCAGAAATCTGTTAGCGTCCCTGAACATTTAGGGAATAATAGAACTTCAGTTCCTGCGGCTTTTCAGTAAGCTTAAAATCAAATGTTTACTTCGTCTAGATTCATGGTTACTCTCTGAGCAGACATTCTACACTGGAGTAAGACAGTCTCTCTACATTACAAAATTATTTATTGCTTCTAAAAATTGAGAACCAATTTGTTATAATCTGTTTTTTTACAGATCCTCACATGAATACTTGAAACTCTGAAGTGATATTGTTTCCAACAGATTTGCCTCTCTGCAAATACTAAAATTATTTTAGGTAACTTGGTAGAGTACAGTAGCTTCCTTGCTATTTCTCTTTGATGAAGCTAGGGATTAATAAATGCCATTGTTCCTTGTCACAGACATTTACTGAAGGTCTGCTTTGGCTGGACATACCATTATGCTCCACTACTGTATGGTGAGGTACAATACATGTTTCCTTTCTAAGGGCGGGGGAGGCTTACAATCTTCTGGGGGAGATGGGAATGTGCATAAAGGGTAATCACAATGACAAACAGCATTTGTAAGGAGCCCCTTGAGAGGTGCAGGAAACCATAAGAAACAGAGGCCACTCAGAACTGGAAGTGAAGCTGGAGTCCATAAAGAACTCAAAGAGAGTCTAGAATTTAACCTAAGTCTTGAAGCAAAATAGGGCTTTGACAGATGGTTGAGTAAAAATAAAAATAAAAATAATAAATGGCCATTTTAAGACCAGATTCTGAGCTAAGCAGGAGAATGGAATGTGCCAGCCAAATGCCAGGAATGATGAAGAGTTATTCTTGAGATGGTCTATAGGACATGTCTTTGGGATCTGAGAACATTAAAACAAACAAAGAAACAAACAAACAGTTTGCCTCATTTAAGAGCGTCAAACAGAGTTAGAAGAAAGGGATGTTGTCTGTGTTTGTGGCTTGTGAAGACTGAAGCTGCTTCCTGAAGGAGCTGCAATGCTCAGCATAGAATGTGATGCAAGGTATATTAAAGCAGGCAGCAGAGACTAAGAGAGAAGCCATCAAGCCCGATCCTTAAGAAGTTTCCCTATCATAGATATGTAAGTGTGAGTAGACTGCATATTGAGGAGCTCACTGGCTCTTTTTGACATATGTCAGTTCATGCAAAAAGTCTTCACACCCACTAAATTCCGTATCAAAAAAGGCTTGGTTTTGGAATGTTTGATTATTATGGTACGTTATTTTCTGCCAAAGCAATGTTAATTGTCAGAAATATAGGAATCAAATATCTATTCAAGTCAGTAAGACCAGCTCTTATACAAGAAGCTCAAGGTGTAGCTTGATTTCATTTTTATTAATTGACTTAGCAGCAGAAATAATGATGAATTTAGTGGCATCTAAATGAGAACATTTTAAGGCCATTGAATAAGAAAAATTTCAACAGTATATTTTCAATGAAGCGTTTGATTTCACTTACAAAATCATCTCACCTCACAGAATTGTATTTCATTAGCAGTTATTACTGATCAATTAATTCTTAGAAAAGGGACATAAAATAGCAGAACCAGAGGCATTCTCACAGAAACTCTCTGGCAGTTTCTTTGTCCATGTGAATCATCATCTTGCTCAGGAATTAGCACAGATACTGCTGGGGCAAAAGGCAATAAAATGACCTGTCTATGAGCTTAAGGATGCATTCAAATAAGGCAGGGAGCTACTTGACTCCACACGAAAGTGGGTTGAGATTCAGACTTTTAAGAATGAGTTATATGATTCATTGTGCACTTACTAGAGAGCCAAAGAAAATCTATCATAGAAACTAAGTGCAAAAGTAAGTCTTCTTGTGTCTTACAAAATTTTCTTCTTGACAAGGCCTATGAATTATACAATTAACACTAAAAAGCTTGCAAATAATGGCAAAAAAATTCTTAACATATGAACACAAATAAATAATATTTTAATCTTTAATTCATTTAAAGATTTTTTTAATACTATAGGATCATTGAAACATACAAAACATTGTGTCAATTGCTTTTGGTAATACAAGATTACATAAAAGCCAGCCACATCCTAAAACCAAACTACTGTGTGATTAGCAGAAATGCTAGTAGAATTGGGTTTAGCTCCTACCTTCCTTTTCGAATTGCTATTGCTATTCTTTGCCACGCATTTTCCTGAATATTCCCAGGCTATTTTTGAATCCCTTTATTTTTTAAATTGTTCCTAAATCATCAATTTTATTTCTCCTTCTTTAGGGGATTCAAGTTCTGCCCATGCTTTTGTGCCAATCTCAATCTTCACTTCCTCAATGAAACTTTTCAGATGCTCCAACCTGTTGTCTTTCCTACTTCCTCAACACCATTTATTTAGTTAACTTTAATAATCTATAAATTGCTTTACCTGTTTACTTACTGGTTCATCTGAAAATAAGTGAATGCTTTACCATCTACATGTCCAATGCTTTAAAGCAATTGGGAAATAGTAATTGTCATTGTTTCCCTATTTTGAACACAGTAATGTAATTCAAAATTGTTTTGTATTAAAAGAGAAAACACAAAGAAACCTTAAGCTAATTCCATTTATATCAACATAATCCAGTCCCTTTCTCAATAGAGAAAAATAAAACAGATTAAATTTTGTCTTCATTTTTTATTTATTTAATTTTTAGAGAGACAGGGTCTCTCTCTGTCACTTAGGCTGGAGTGCAGTGGTGTGTGATCATGGCTTACTACAGCCTTGACCTCCATTTTGTTTGTAAAATATCATTTAAAACATATGTGAAAATCAACACATGGCTTGTCATTCTATAGCAAGGGGTGGCAAACTACAGCCCCGTGAACCAAATCCAAACTACCATTTACTTTTTGTAAATAAAGTTCTGTTGGAACCATACCCCACCTATTCATCTACTGGTCTGTGGCTGTTTTTGTGCCACAACATTAGGGTGGGGTAGAGGCAACAGAGACTGTACAGTCTGCAAAGCCTGTTTGCAATATGGTGATTTATAGTTTGCTGACCCTTTTTCTAGAGCAAGGCAGACACTACGGTACACATTTTAACCTTTGAAAGCCTACTTAAATGTCAGTGGCTAAATGTCATTGATGAACAAAAGGAAATAGGGATTGTGGAGAAATGGTTGACTCAAGGACTATGGCAGGAACAATACAAGAGGAATCTGGAGCGTCATATGGTGGCAGTAAATGAGGAAGTGCTCCATAAAGGATGTGAGCACAACAAAAAGGCACAGAAACTGACCTGAAAGAGCTCTCAATGTCCAGAACTGGAACAATTTGAGGCAACAAATAAACAACAACAGTATTGGAATATAATCCATAGAAAAAAATTAAAACTCATATAAATATATAATAAATACATGCATGGAAAATAGAATATCACCATTAGAACACCATAATACTGACTGTTGCTGGAAAGATCCACCAATGAATGCTGAAATTCATGGGTGAAAATTTAAGAAGAAACAAGGTATTTGCAGAGTCTCAGGGTATCTTTCCCAAGATGTATCAATTTCAAGTGAAAAAAATAATAAGAGTAAAGCAATCCAGTAGGCCATCACCTTAACCAAGTGGTTAAAGTTAACATCACCAGTAAAAAGACACATGAACATCAATTGCCCCCTTGATATGATACATTGAGAAAGGCACATCGCCATTGTGGTATTCTTGCTAAAAATGCAACTTAAATCTACTCATGAGAAAATATTAGTCAAACCCCCCAAACATGATAGTCTACAAAATAAGTAAATAATACTCTCCAAAATGCCAAGGTCATGAAAGAAAAAGGACAGAACTGTCACAGATGGGGGAATTCTAAGACACCACAAATAAATTCAATATAGGATCCTGTATTACATCCTGTAAGAGAAAGGGGCCATAGTGGAAACACTGGCAAAATATGTATAGAAAGTTTAGTTAATTGATAATATTGTTGCAATGTTTATTTCATATTTTTGATCATCATGCTATAGTTATATAAAATATTACATAAACTAGGTAAAGGTTATGAGGTTTTATGCAGGAACTCTCTGTACTATTTTTTACAAATTTTCTCTAAGTCTAAAATTCTTTCAAAATAAAAAAAATTGAAATCATTACCAAAAAAGTGAAATTATTTTAAAGTAAAATATTTGAAAAAATAGGTTTAGAAAGAAAAAGCATAACTTTCTGATTAAGGAAAATAGAAACTCAGAGTGCTTCCTTTCATAGTGACAATATTCCTAGCTAATAAATTTAGGTTAATAACATGATTTCTAGATGCTGAAGAGAACAATTGTTGTAGCTGTTAAATTGTTTCTGGGTAAAAGTAGTTTCCTTGACTTTCACATAGTCACAGAATTTTAGCTATGATAGTAAAAGCTCAGAATAGTAGAAGAAATCCTAATTGAGTTGAAGAGGAGGAGGGCCAGACAGGATTGCCCTTGTTCTGTTGGGTCCTCACAGCCAGATATTCAGCACATGTCCTGACTACCTGAAGACCACCTGGAGACCGAGCGGCAGGTAACAGGCTAGACTTTGAAGGTCGCGAGGTTTCCCCTTCCCTTTTTCTATAGAAGGGAAGTTTTGTCTTTCTTGTACACTGAGGAAGACTTGATTTCTGTGCGTAGATTATGAAAATCATTGTCATTATTTTGGAGGTATATCTTATATTGGAATAAGGAATACAGAAAGTGAGAATGTTCTATATGCTGAAAAAACAATTTAAAAAAGAAAAAAAACTTCCTCTATTTCAAGAATTAACTCTGATATAAACTAGATTGTTTTTATTAATATATGGTAAATTTAGAAAATGTTTTAAGGTAAAACACATTATATTAATTTCAATCATTTGGCAAATATTAACTGAGAGTTTTTGTGTGCCCAACACTCTGTTAGCCATTACTGAAAATTTAAGCACATGATTCCTCAATGCATACAATCTTTGTAAGCAACAAATGAACTCACAAAAAATAAGAAAAATTAAATGAAAAAATATGACGATGAATACAAATAGGAAGAGATATTCAGAAAGATTAAGATATCCGCTAAAGGGAGTGCTCAGTACTGATGTCATAGGGAAGATTGGAGTTAGTCTGTTTCTTGAAAAGGATAATAATAACAATAATAACACCAAAATGTTGGCTTTATCATAAAGATTAAATAAGATACTGCAGAAAAAAATAAGTCCTTTCCTTCAAAAATCCATGTTTTTTAAAAAGTTGCATATATACTAAAAAACTAAGAGTAAAAAATACCATTTTAATTTTATGAATAAAATATAAGAAAGTGTTCTTTAAATAAGACACAAAAGGCAAAGCCCTTAAAAGTAAAAAAGTATACATTGTACTAAATCACAAACTTTAAATTTGTCTGAATCCAAAAATTCCATAACCATAGCTTACAAAATCAAATAACATACCGGGAAAAAAAACATAGGCAAAAAATTAGGATAAGAAAGATATTTATTTATTTGAGACAGGGTCTCACTCTCACCCAGGCTGGAGTGCAGTGGCATAATCATGGCTCACTGCAGCTTCAACCTCCAAGGCTCAAGTGATCCTCCTATCTCAGCCCACCAAAGTAGGCAGGACTATAGGTATGCACCACAACACCCAGCTAATTTTTTTTATTTTTAGTAGAGATGGGGTCTTTGTATTCTGTCTAGGCTGGTCTCAAATCCCTGGGCTCAAGCAATCCTCTTCTCTCAGCCTTTCAAGATTACAGGCATGAGCCACTGCATCCAGCCAATAAATATTTAGAATCAAGAATATAAATTACTTTGGGCAGTATGGCCATTTTCATGATACTGATTCTTCCTATCCATGAACATGGAATGTTTTTCCATTTGTTTGTGTCCTCTCTTATTTCCTTGAGCAGTGGTTTGTAGTTCTCTTTGAAGACATCCTTCGCATTCCTTATTAGCTATATTCCCATGTATTTTATTCTCTTTGTAGCAGTTGTGAATGGGAGTTCATTCATGATTTGGCTCTCAGCTTGTCTATTGTTGGTGTAAATAAATGCTTGTGATTTTTGCACATTGATTTTGTATCCTAAGACCTTGCCAAAGTTGCTTATCAGCTTAAGGAGTTTTTGGGCTGAGATGTTGGGGTTTTCTAAATATAAAATCACGTCATCTGCAAACAGAGACAACTTGACTTCCTCTCTTCCTCTTTGAATATCATTTATTTCTTTCTCTTGCCTAATTGCCCTGGCCAGAACTTCCAACACTATCTTGAACAGGAGTGGTGAGAGAGGTCATCCTCATCTTGTACCAGTTTTCAAAGGGAATGCTTCCAGCTTTTGCCCATTCAATATGATATTGGCTGTGGCTTTGTCATAAATAGCTCTTACTATTTTGAGATGATATGTTCCATCAATACCTATTTTATTGAGAGTTTTTAACACAAAGGGATATTGAATTTTATCAAAGGCCTTTTCTGCATCTATTGAGATAATTATATGGTTTTTGTCTTTAGTTCTGTTTATGTTGTGAATTACATATGTTGATTTGTGTATGTTGAACCAACCTTGCATCACGGGGAAGCATCCAACTTGAGCGTGGCTGATAAGATTTTGGATGTGCTGCTGAATTTGGTCTGCCAGTATATTATTAAAGATGTTTGCATCAATTTATAGATTCAATGCTATTTCCATCAAACTACCACTGACATTCTTTGCAGAACGAGGAAAAGCTACTTTAAATTTCATATGGAGTCAAAGAAGATGCCATATAGCCAAGACAATTCTTAGCAAAAAGAACAAAGCTGGAGGTGTCACGCTACCTGATTTCAAACTATACTACAAGGCTACAGTAAGCAAAACAGCATGATACTGGTACCAAAACAGACATATAGACCAATGGAACAGAACAGAGACCTCAGAATTAGCACCACACACCTACAACCATCTGATCTTCAAAAAACCTGACAAAAACAAGCAGTGGGGAAAGGATCTCCTACTCAATAAATGGTGCTGGGAAAACTGGCTAGCCATATGCAGAAAACTGATACTAGACCCTTTCCTTCACGTTATACAAAAATTAACTCAATATGGATTAAAGACTTAAATGTAAAACGCAAAACCATGAAAACCCTAGAAGAACACATAGTCAATACCATTCAGGATGTAGGTATGGGCAAAGACTTCATGATAAAAATGCCAAAAGCAATTGCAACAAAAGCCAAAATTGACAAATGGGATATAATTAAACTAAACAGCTTCTGAACAGCAAAAGAAACTATCATCATAGTGAGCAGGCAACCTACAGAATGGGAGAAAATTTTTGCAATCTACCCATCTGACAAAGGTCTAATATCCTAAATTTATAAGGAACCTAAACAAATTTACAAGAAAAAAAAAATCAAAAAGTAGGCAAAGGATATAAAAAGATACTTCTCAAAATAAGACATTTACGCAGCCAACAAACATATGAAAAAAAGCTCAACATCACTTATCATTACAGAAATGCACATCAAAACCACAATGAGATACCATCTCATGTCAGTCAGAATGGCGATTATTAAAAAGTCAAGATTTAGATGCTGGCCAGGCTGTGGAGAAATAGGAATGCTTTTATACTGTTGGTGGGAATGTAAATTAGTTCAACCATTGTGGAAGATAGTATGGCAATTCCTCAAGGATCTAGAATCAGAAATACCACTTGACCCAGCAATGTCACTGCTGGGTATATACTCAAAGGATTATAAATCATTCTGCTATAAAGCCACATGCACACGTATGTTTATTGCAGCACTACTTACAATAACAAAGTCATGGAACCAACCCAAATGCCCATCAACAATAGACTGGTTAAACAAAATGTTGTACATATACACTGTGGAATACTATGCAGCCATAAAAAGGAATGAGAACATGTCCTTTTCAGGGACATGGATGAAGCTAGAAGCCATCATTCTCAGCAAACTAACACAGGAACAGAAAACCAAACACCACATGGTCTCACTCATAAGTGGGAGTTGAACAATGAGAACACATGGACACAGTGAGGGGAATAACATATACCAGGGCCTGTTGGAGGCTGGGGGACGTGAAGAGGGAACACAGAGGATGGGTCAACAGGTGCAGCAAACCACCATGGCACATGTATACCTATGTAACAAACCTGCACATTCTGCACATGTATCCCAGAACCTAAAGTAAAATAAAATAAAAGTTAATTTAATTTATAAAGAATATATAAATAACTCAGAAGACCCATGAACTTAAATCAAAATAAAATTACATCATTATTATCCTGGCTCTACCTGAAATTTTAGCATTTCCTTTTATTATAAATACAGTCAACAAACCAGAGTGGCTTGAATCATACCTGAGACTGTCAAGATTCAAATCTGTAGGTTGCAGACATCTAGAAATATTGTTTACATTCATCACTTTCTCCAAATTACAGTACTGTGGATTCACCACTATATCTTACTGTTTAATGCATTAATTTTAAAAATGTTCCTATATTATAATTTGTTTTTACCTTTTTGGTATTTATATTTTAATATAATTGAGTTCCTTTGGAATCCTATGTATTTTATTACAAAAAATTTAAAATATACTCTGAGAAGGAATTCACTGGGTTTGCTGGGCTGCCAAAGGGTCCTATGGTACAAAAAAGGCTAACTACCCCTGACCATGTTGATAAGAATAGAACTTTACCAAAAATGGTGAGAGTAAACAGCTACTGTCAAAATGCTGTGTATGCAATATGATATGACTTGTATGAGTTTTTACGAAAATCACACAAAATATCATATATTTTTCATGAAATCATATTCATTAATAACAATCTATAAATATAAATGTGAGGAGACACACTAAATTTATGCCTCTATAGTTTTTGCTGCTGGGAATAGAGAGGTGAATAGGACATGAGAAGATGGATAAAATATTTCATATTTAGGCACAGTATGTTATTTCTTTTTTTTAGAAAAACAGGAAAAAATGCTGGCATTTTTAACAACTATAAATTCTGGGCCATGGGTACAGTGGTGGTTGTGTGTTTAATTTTTTTTAATTCTCAAAATAAAAGTTGAATAAACGTGTATAAATCAATTCAAGGTAAGATACTGACTGTATAACAAACACTTCAGATGGGGAAACATGGCCGAATAGGAACAGCTCCGATCTACAGCTCCCAGTGTGAGTGACACAGAAGACGGGTGATTTCTGCATTTCCATCTGAGGTACCGGGTTCATCTCACTAGGGAATGCCAGACAGTGGGCGCAGGTCGGTGGGTGCGCGCACCGTGCGCGAGCCGAAGCAGGGTGAGGCATTGCCTCACTCAGGAAGCTCAAGGGGTCAGGGAGTTCCCTTTCCTAGTCAAAGAAAGGGGTGACGGACAGCACCTGGAAAATCGGGTCACTCCCACCCGAATACTGCGCTTTTCCAACAGGCTTAAAAAACGGCGCACCACGAGATTATATCCCACACCTGGCTCGGAGGGTCCTACGCCCACGGAGTCTCCCTGATTGCTAGCACAGCAGTCTGAGATCAAACTGCAAGGCGGCAGCGAGGCTGGGGGAGGGGCGCCCGCCATTGCCCAGGCTTGCTTAGGGGAACAAAGCAGCCGGGAAGCTCGAACAGGGTGGCGCCCACCAAAGCTCAAGGAGGCCTGCCTGCCTCTGTAGGCTCCACATCTGGGGGCAGGGCACAGACAAACAAAAAGACAGCAGTAACCTCTGCAGAATTAAATGTCCCTGTCTGACAGCTTTGAAGAGAGCAGTGGTTCTCCCAGTATGCAGCTGGAGATCTGAGAACAGGCAGACTGCCTCCTCAAGTGGGTCCCTGACCCCTGACCCCCGAGCAGCCTAACTGGGAGGCACCCCCTAGCAGGGGCACACTGACACCTCACACGGCAGGGTACTCCAACAGACCTGCAGCTGAGGGTCCTGTCTGTTAGAAGGAAAACTAACAAACAGAAAGGACATCCACACCAAAAGGACATCACCATCATCAAAGACCAAAAGTAGATAAAACCACAAAGATGGGGAAAAAACAGAACAGAAAAACTGGAAACTCTAAAACGCAGAGCGCCTCTCCTCCTCCAAAGGAACGCAGCTCCTCACCAGCAATGGAACAAAGCTGGATGGAGAATGACATTGACGAGCTGAGAGAAGAAGGCTTCAGACGATCAAATTACTCAGAGCTACGGGAGGACATTCAAACCAAAGGCAAAGAAGTTGAAAACTTTGAAAAAAATTTAGAAGAATGTATAACTAGAATAACCAATACAGAGAAGTGCTTAAAGGAGCTGATGGAGCTGAAAACCAAGGCTCGAGAACTACGTGAAGAATGCAGAAGCCTCAGGAGCCAATGCGATCAACTGGAAGAAAGGGTATCAGCGATGGAAGATGAAATGAATGAAATGAAGTGAGAAGGGAAGTTTAGAGAAAAAAGAATAAAAAGAAACGAGCAAAGCCTCCAAGAAATATGGGACTATGTGAAAAGACCAAATTTATGTCTGATTGGTGTACCTGAAAGTGACGGGGAGAATGGAACCAAGTTGGAAAACACTCTGTAGGATATTATCCAGGAGAACTTCCCCAATCTAGCAAGGCAGGCCAACATTCAGATTCAGGAAATACAGAGAACGCCACAAAGATACTCCTCGAGAAGAGCAACTCCAAGACACATAATTGTCAGATTCACCAAAGTTGAAATGAAGGAAAAAATGTTAAGGGCAGCCAGAGAGAAAGGTCGGGTTACCCTCAAAGGGAAGCCCAACAGACTAACAGCGGATCTCTTGGCAGAAACCCTACAAGCCAGAAGAGAGTGGGGGCCAATATTCAACATACTTAAAAGAATTTTCAACCCAGAATTTCATATCCAGCCAAACTAAGCTTCATAAGTGAAGGAGAAATAAAATACTTTACGGACAAGCAAATGCTGAGAGATTTTGTCACCACCGGGCCTGCCCTAAAAGAGCTCCTGAAGGAAGCACTAAACATGGAAAGGAACAACCGGTACCAGCCGCTGCAAAATCATGCCAATATGTAAAGACCATCGAGACTAGGAAGAAACTGCATCAACTAACGAGCAAAATAACCAGCTAACATCATAATGACAGGATCAAATTCACACATAACAATATTAACTTTAAATGTAAATGGACTAAATGCTCCAATTAAAAGACATAGACTGGCAAATTGGAAAAAGAGTCAAGACCCATCAGTGTGCTGTATTCAGGAAACCCATCTCACGTGCAGAGACACACATAGGCTCAAAATAAAAGGATGGAGGAAGATCTATCAAGCAAATGGAAAACAAAAAAAGGCAGGGGTTGCAATCCTAGTCTCTGATAGAACAGACTTTAAACCAATAAAGATCAAAAGAGACAAAGAAGGCCATTACATAATGGTAAAGGGATCAATTCAACAAGAAGAGCTAACTATCCTAAATATATATGCACCCAATACAGGAGCACCCAGATTCATAAAGCAAGTCCGGAGTGACCTACAAAGAGACTTAGACTCCCACACATTAATAATGGGAGACTTTAACACCCCACTGTCAACATTAGACAGATCAACGAGACAGAAAGTCAACAAGGATACCCAGGAATTGAACTCAGCTGTGCACCAAGCGGACCTAATAGACATCTACAGAACTCTCCACCCCAAATCAACAGAATATACATTTTTTTCAGCACCACACCACACCTATTCCAAAATTGACCACATACTTGGAAGTAAAGCTCTCCTCAGCAAATGTAAAAGAACAGAAATTATAACAAACTATCTCTCAGACCACAGTGCAATCAAACTAGAACTCAGGATTAAGAATCTCACTCAAAACCACTCAACTACATGGAAACTGAACAACCTGCTCCTGAATGACTACTGGGTACATAATGAAATGAAGGCAGAAATACAGATGTTCTTTGAAACCAACGAGAACAAAGACACAACATAGCAGAATCTCTGGGATGCATTGAAAGCAGTGTGTAGAGGGAAATTTATAGCACTAAATGCCCACAAGAGAAAGCAGGAAAGATCCAAAATTGACACCCTAACATCACAATTAAAAGAACTACAAAAGCAAGAGCAAACACATTCAAAAGCTAGCAGAAGACAAGAAATAACTAAAATCAGAGCAGAACTGAAGGAAATAGAGACACGAAAAACCCTTCAAAAAATTAATGAATCCAGGAGCTGGTTTTTTGAAAGGATCAACAAACTTGATAAACTGCTAGCAAGACTAATAAAGAAAAAAAGAGAGAAGAATCAAATAGACGCAATAAAAAATGATAAAGGGGATATCACCACCAATCCCACAGAAATACAAACTACCATCAGAAAATACTACAAACACCTCTACGCAAATAAACTAGAAAATCTAGAAGAAATGGATAAATTCCTCGACACATACACTCTCCCAAGACTAAACCAGGAAGAAGTTGAATCTCTGAATAGACCAATAACAGGATCTGAAATTGTGGCAATAATCAATAGCTTACCAACCAAAAAGAGTCCAGGACCAGATGGATTCACAGCCGAATTCTACCAGAGGTACAAGGAGGAACTGGTACCATTCCTTCTGAAACTATTCCAATCAATAGAAAAAGAGGGAATCCTCCCTAACTCATTTTATGAGGCCAACATCATTCTGATACCAAAGCCGGGCAGAGACACAACAAAAAAAGAGAATTTTAGACCAATATCCTTGATGAACATTGATGCAAAAATCCTCAATAAAATACTGGCAAACCGAATCCAACAGCACATCAAAAAGCTTATCCACCATGATCAAGTGGGCTTCATCCCTGGGATGCAAGGCTGGTTCAATATACACAAATCAATAAATGTAATCCAGCATATAAACAGAGCCAAAGACAAAAACCACATGATTATCTCAATAGATGCAGAAAAGGCCTTTGACAAAATTCAACAACCCTTCCTGCTAAAAAGTCTCAATAAATTAGGTATTGATGGGACATATTTCAAAATAATAAGAGCTATCTATGACAAATCCACAGCCAATATCATACTGAATGGGCAAAAACTGGAAGCATTCCCTTTGAAAACTGGCACAAGACAGGGATGCCCTCTCTCACCACTCCTATTCAACATAGTGTTGGAAGTTCTGGCCAGGGCAATTAGGCAGGAGAAGGAAATAAAGGGTATTCAATTAGGAAAAGAGGAAGTCAAATTGTCCCTGTTTGCAGACGACATGATTGTATATCTAGAAAACCCCATTGTCTCAGCCCAAAATCTCCTTAAGCTGATAAGCAACTTCAGCAAAATCTCAGGATACAAAATCAATGTACAAAAATCACAAGCATTCTTATACACCAACAACAGACAGAGAGCCAAATCATGAGTGAACTCCCATTCACAATTGCTTCAAAGAGAATAAAATACCTAGGAATCCAACTTACAAGGGACGTGAAGGACCTCTACAAGGAGAATACAAACCACTGCTCAATGAAATAAAAGAGGATACAAACAAATGGAAGAACATTCCATGCTCATGGGTAGGAAGAATCAATATCGTGAAAATGGCCATACTGCCCAAGGTAATTTACAGATTCAATGCCATCCCCATCAAGATACCAATGCCTTTCTTCACAGAATTGGAAAAAACTACTTTAAAGTTCATATGGAACCAAAAAAGAGCCCGCATCACCAAGTCAATCCAAAGCCAAAAGAACAAAGCTGGAGGCATCACACTACCTGACTTCAAACTATACTACAAGGCTACAGTAACCAAAACAGCATGGTACTGGTACCAAAACAGAGATATAGATCAATGGAACAGAACAGAGCCCTGAGAAATAACACCGCATATCTACAACTATCTGATCTTTGACAAACCTGAGAAAAACAAGCAATGGGGAAAGGATTCCCTATTTAATAAATGGTGCTGGGAAAACTGGCTAGCCATATGTAGAAAGCTGAAACTGGATCCCTTCCTTACACCTTATACAAAAATCAATTCAAGATGGATTAAAGACTTAAACATTAGACCTAAAACCATAAAAACCCAGAAGAAAACCTAGGCAATACCATTCAGGACATAGGCATGGGCAAGGACTTCATGTCTAAAACACCAAAAGCAATGGCAACAAAAGACAAAATTGACAAATGGGATCTAATTAAACTAAAGAGCTTCTGCACAGCAAAAGAAACTACCATCAGAGTGAACAGGCAACCTACAAAATGGGAGAAAATTTTTGCAACCTACTCATCTGTCAAAGGGCTAATATCCAGAATCTACAATGAACTCAAACAAATTGACAAGAAAACAACAAACAACCCCATCAAAAAGTGGGCAAAGGACATGAACAGACACTTCTCAAAAGAAGACATTTATGCAGCCAAAAAACACATGAAAAAATGCTCATCATCACTGGCCATCAGAGAAATGCAAATCAAAACCACAATGAGATACCATCTCACACCACTTAGAATGGCAATCATTAAAAAGTCAGGAAACAACAGGTGCTGGAGAGGATGTGGAGAAATAGGAACACTTTTACACTGTTGGTGGGACTGTAAACTAGTTCAACCATTGAGGAAGTCAGTGTGGCGATTCCTCAGGGATCTAGAAATAGAAATACCATTTGACCCAGCCATCCCATTACTGGGTATATACCCAAAGGACTATAAATCATGCTGCTATAAAGACACATGCACATGTATGTTTATTGCGGCACTATTCACAATAGCAAAGACTTGGAACCAACCCAAATGTCCAACAATGATAGACTGGATTAAGAAAATGTGGCACATATACACCATTGAATACTATGCAGCCATAGAAAATGATGAGTTCATGTCCTTTGTAGGGACATGGATGAAATTGGAAATCATCATTCTCAGTAAACTATCGCAAGAACAGAAAACCAAACACCGCATATTCTCACTCATAGGTGGGAATTGAACAATGAGATCACATGGACACAGGAAGGGGAACATCACACTCTGGGGCCTGTTGTGGGGTGGGGGGAGGGGGGAGGGATAGCATTGGGAGATATACCTAATGCTAGATGACGAGTTAGTGGGTGCAGCGCACCAGCGTGGCACATGTATACATATGTAACTAACCTGCACAATGTGCACATGTACCCTAAAACTTAAAGTATAATAATAAAAGAAAAAATAAATAAATAAATAAAGTTTTATGGGAACACACACACACAAAAAAACACTTCATAGCTTTCATGCATTTCTGTTAATGCTATCAAAAAGAAAGTATTTGGAAAGCAAAAGTGGAGAGAGTGAGCCTTCCAGGTGTGGAAAACCACATGAGTAAAGGCACATTCAAGATGAGTAGGTCAAGAGTTAATGAGATGTTAATAGTCTTTTGTAGCAATCATCCAAGCTGGAAGTGTTTCTATGACTTATTTGTGTTTCCAGTTCATGATCCAGAACATAAAGCCCTGATTTCCCCATTACTGGGTATGCAGGTGAAACCAGCCCTGGGAGGGCTGGCAGCCCAGGGCCGACCTTGGTGATCTGGTGTTTACTGGATAACTGGGCTTCTTAGCGAGAAGTGTGCAAGTCTGGGCAGTGCCAGCACCACTGACTGACTGGGAGGAAGCTCTTAAAAAGGCTACCTTACCAAACTGGAGCACCCATACCTGAAAAGTTTCTGGATGAGGTTGGAGAACCTTATTCAGAGATGGTCTAATCAAGATGAAATAAAGTAGGGAAGGCTTTGCATGAAAATCACCTGTTTTAATTATGTAAAAGTCAGGCACATGCAAGTTGTTAGTGGAAGTTCTAAATAACAGTTATTTCAGCTTACTTTTTCTTCTTTTTCTTTTCTTTCTTTCTTTTTTTTTTTTTTTTTTTTTTTTTTGTAAGTTGTTTTCCAAAAAGGCATTCCAAAGAGTAGAGTTTTACAGTTAAATAAGTTAGGAAGTATTATATAATTTACTTCCTCTTGGAAAGTCACAATATATATTAGATATTAAAAGCTCTGAGGAGTCCTATTTTCTTTCTTCAACCCAGCGTCTCCCAAACAAAATTATGTTCTAAGATCCTTTTGGAAATACTAATGTTTCAAAACATCAAAACAACTTTAGCCATTTTTTGTCAGGGAGAAAAATTTCATAAATACCCGCTTCACACCTCAAGCATGACACTAAAAGATGATTACAAATATATTAGGTACATAAAGCTGAATGAATTTTCAAGGCAGCAGTTTACCTCATAGGTCTGATCATTGTCAAAAGTCTCTTTATGGTTTATGGTCCTGTCAGAAACCCTCAGTTCTCCCATATGTACATATATGGTACTCTTTCCCTCCCAGTTAATTATGCCATAAATAATTTCTTCTTATCTGCATGTCAATTACAAGGTAATGAATGCCACTTCATATTATGTGAAATACAAATCAAGCTCTAGGCCCCGTGAGATAATTTTCTTGGCCAAACTCCCAGGCCCTGTACTTGGTATGAACTTCAATTGTGTCTCTAGGATTAGTGAATGTTATGTTTCTAAGTGGTGATCTGTTTATTTCATGCCACATTTTCAAGCTGTCTTTTTCTCACATGTACCATTAAGCATTATATTGAGTTTTTTTTTAAGGTTTTCAATTCACTTTATTTTTGTAAAATTTCTCTATTCAAATTTATCTCAATGTGCAATTTGCTCATACCTCATCTCTCTAGAGAGCTTTGAGGTTACTCTTTCCCTACAAGGTGCTTGCAGAAAAAAATAGCAGCTAAAATTCACAAGTGGCAAAGGCATGTTTTCTTCTCCCCAATTTTTAACATGCTTGCTCCAATGAAAATAAAGTCTTGCTTGCAGATGTACCAAAGGAGACATCTCATTCACTGACTTTTCTTTTTTATAAAGTCATACACCAGTGCCAATTCTTTTTGTATATGCTATGTAGTACAGGTTCTTCCTTCTTTATCTAAAATTTGGGGTATCACTTTCACATTGGGAATTTATTTGAAATCAGTGAGAGAAATATTTCTATCTGAAAGATATTATATTTGAGATTGAGTCAGGCATCATACTGAGAAAAGGATCAACGAAATATAACAACTGTTGAAAAACTGAAACTCAATGTGTAAAATATTATCAAACATGGAAGTAGAATACAGTGAAGGTGCACAATTGAAAAGAGCATTTTTCTTTGACAATTTGAACAGCTGTATCTGTATTTCAGCACTGAAATCCTCCGTGCATTTGCTTAACAACAATGTCTTCCCATATCCATGCTTAAATAATTTCCTTCTGAAGGATAAAAGATAGGCACTAAAAATTATATTTTTAACATTAAACTTGAATACTTTATCTTGAAATTTAAACCTCATGTGACTCAAAGGAATTTAAATTATTTTCTGAGATCTAGGACTTTCTTTTTGGTTACGAAACTCTTTGACCTTTTTTCCCATTGACACAAAATTATGAATTTAACAAAGAAAATCCACAACTCAAATCAACAAAGGTCTATGTAAATAAACTTTGCAAATAGTAGGATTTGAGACACCACATGTTTCTAACCACTTTATAAATCATACTTCTTGGCTGTTCAGAATATGGGAATCAGGGATTTTTTTAAACGAGAAGACAGTCTTAATTTCAGAGTCACTCTTTAAGGCTATATTTCACACCACTTTTTGAGACAGCACTTGGATTCTAACATGGGAGCCCAGTGCAGCTGAGCCATGAATCACTGGCTTCTGAAATAAGCCAAATCAAGATAAAACATTGCAAAATGTAACCCACTGGATACCCCGAAGACATCACTGAAGGAAAAATACTTTTTTTTTAAAATTGAGGAACCACAGGTGTGACAGAAACTCATATTTTCACAGTTGAGCTCAACAGCATCGTTGTGGTTTTTGGTGCTCTCATTAAAACACATTGTTGAAAATATACGACTATTTTCATCTTCTCTTATCCTGTTTACACAGATTTCAGGCTCTAATTGTCTTTTACTCTCTTGAACTCATCAAGCAAACAGAGTTGGTATAGCTAGAAAACATACTTCTGTAGAGAGTACAGTAAGTTGTAAAGACTATATTGTATTATTTCTCTTTCCTAGTAATGAAAATGAATTTTTTAAAATGTTGCTGGATTAATGAGTTTTGTTGTATCTATTTTCTTTTTATTGTATGCTTTTATGTTTTAATATTTAATGTAGTTCATTCAGTTATTCAGTGAATAACAGTCAAGGTTGTCCTTTTATTCATAACTTCAACATAATACATTTGCATTTCAAGTATTATACTTTATTATTTGTAAAAATCCATGACTTGCTTGTCAATTAGTATATTTGTGTGCTAGGAAATATACATATCTTTTAAATTGTGTACATTAATTATACATATTCAAACACATTGATATTTAAAGAGAAATCTAGCTATTCTTATATCAGACAAAACAAACTTTAAAGCCACAGCAGTTTAAAAAGACAAAGAGGGACACTATATAATTATCAAAGGTCTTGTCCAACAGGAAAATATCATAATACTATAAATATATATGCACCTAACACTGGAGTTCCCAAATTTATAAAACAATTACTACTAGACCTTAGAAATGAGATAGACAACAACACAATAATAGTAGGGGACTTCAATACTCCACTGACAGCACTAAACAGGTCATCAAGACAGAAAGTCAACAAAGAAACAATGGATTTAAACTATAATCTAGAACAAATGAACTTAACAGGTATTTCCAGAACATTCTATGCAACAACTGCAGAATATACACTTCTCTTCATCAGCAGATGCAACTTTCTCCACGATAGACCATACGATAGGCCACAAAACAAGTCTCAATAAATTTAAGAAAATTGAAATTATATCAAGTACTCTCTCAGACCACAGTGGAATAAAATTGGAAATCAACTCCAAAAGGAGCCTTCAAACCAATCAAGTACATGGAAATTAAAAACCTACTCTTGAATGATCATTGGGTCAACAATGACATCAAGATGAAAATTTAAAAATTATTTGAACTGAACGATAATAGTGATACAACCTATCAAAACCTCTGGGATACAGCAAAGTCAGTGCTAAGAAGAAAGTTCATAGCTTTACATGCCTACATCAAAAAGTCTGAAAGAGCACAAATAGATAATATGAAGTCACACCTCAAGGAACTAGAGAAATAGGAACAAACCAAACCCAAACTCTGCAGAAGAAAATAAATAACCAAGATCAGAGCAGACCTAAATAAAATTGAAACAAAAATTTTCAACTTACTCTTGATTTGTTGAGACGTTAAGGTACAGGGAAAATCTGAATACACTAATAATTTATGAGAAAAATTTCCAAAGGCAATTCAAAATTATAGGTAATTCAGAAGTATTACTTCCTTTCCAGCAAATATTCTTCTAAAATGCATTTTTAATTGTACATTGCCTGATCTGAGTCTTTCAATATCTCTACTTACTCTTCATTTGAGACACTGAAAAGCAATAGCAGAGAATACAAATATTGCTAAGACATATGCCTGACTAACAACCATCAGGCTGGGAAATGTCTTCAGGATTTTAGCACAACTCTTAGAACAACACAGACATAATTCAGAAAGTGAAGTAGGAAACACTTTGTATCTGGCAAGGCATCATGGGGAATCAAATTACTCAAGGCTAGCTGTATCACTGGAAAGAGAAGAAAGTGCAATGAGAGGCCTAGATAGCTCCATTCTGTGGGAGTCATAGTTATACCTAGCAGCCAGTCTCTTCTTCCCTCACATTCCCTGTGAAGGTAAATGATTTCATACTGACTTTTCTATTTTTGACGTTTTTAGTAAAAGACAATAGTGTTGATTTGACATAATCAATTTCTTCTATTTGAGTTTGGGAAAATTACTTAACAATTTTAAATCTTGGCTTTTTTATCTAAAAAGTAGAAAAAATGAATACTTATTCATTTTTAAAGTCATTAGAAAGAGTAAATGAATCAATCCATATTACCATGATATATGGCATGCAGTCAATGCTTATAAAGTTTTATCTGTCATTAATTTCCAAAAATAACATTAACGTCTTTGAGACTCTTTTTTTATTCAGTAAAATGAAGATCATACTGCCAACTTATATATTATTTTGTAGACCGAATGAGCCAATATATTGTTAAACATTTGGCATAGTGCCTAGCATGTAGTAAGTACTCAAAAAAGGTAAGTTCTTTTCTCCTCTCTAAATCAATCCTATAGTCTAACTCTAGCTCTGCAGTACCAAGATTCACATAGCTCCACTGGTTCTGCCAGCCACTGATGGGCAGGCGAACTGCTTCAGCCATTCTTAGAGGTTCTTTCCCAGGTTCTGAAATGGGTACATAAAATGTGCTTTACAAGGTTGTTCTGAGGATCAAATGTGCACTAAGTAACAGGTAAAATGAAATAATATATAATTATAAATTTGTTTGAAAGAAGAGGCAAAGAGATGGTGCACGCGAAAGCAATAAGGCCTAATCATCCACAGAAAACAAATGTTGAAGAAATTTAAAGTTCTCTGACTTATTAAACAGATCAAGCTTCCCAGAATCCACTTCTCTCTTTTAGACTTTTCTTCCTTTATTCTGAGCAGAAGCATGGCCAGGCCCCCTCTGTCCCTTCGGACATTGCAATCCCACCTGCAAGGTGTTTTTGGATTAACCCTAAACACTTCAAAAAGAAAGACAAAGTGGAGCTAATTTGAAGAAATACGAAGAAAAAGAGGCCGATTCTTGTTCTAACTTGAGAATTTTCAAAATGCAAAGTGGACCAATACCGGATATTTTTAATGAGTCCTAATTATAAATACATTTGTGTAGCACAATTTAATTTATTGGAAAAACTAATTTTATTCAATCTTTTTTTAATGTGAAAGCAAAATCTCCAATATGTTGCCATAACACAATAAATATAATTTTCCAAGCCAGAAACCATGGCAACAGTTTTTAATAATAGAATATGATTGGCTGCATATGAAAAAATAAAACCACACTCTAAATAATTAAACTGTTTCTCAATATAAAATGATAATATCTCAAGCATTTTCCTGTTTTTATGTGTTCAATGTGATACACTGTTTCAGTCTGCTGGGAAATCTATAATTACCAGACTGTCTTTTCATGTAATACATTCTTTTTGTCACTAATCCATGAATTAAAATGATATTTCAAAGAAAATAACCTGTCTGAAAAAGAGAAACCTGAGAATTAGGTCCTTTAGAATGAATTCTTTTTATATTGGTTCACCCAGTTGAATGTATTTTCTTTATGATTTTGGAGGAAAGTTTTTTTTTGTCATTTTTAAAAGGGGTCAGTTCAAGAATACTGGTTTAAATCAGATGTCTATCAATTTGGCCTCACGTATATGTATTCATATATTTCAGGACATCAAACAAACAGGCAAAAGCTTTTCATTGAAACAATGTCTGCCCATGTAACAAAAATCTGCGGAGAAAGGAAGTTTTAATTCAAATATCCAGATGTCTAGCTTGCCAGTGGGCATTTGGCATCACTGCAACAAAACATGTGCATGGCTAAAATTGTTCTCTTCTCCACTGCATCTTATGGCAGGACCTTCCCAAAAGCTTGGTGGAATTATTTTACCAAGTTCCAAGAAAGAATTCAAACCATATTCCCTATATGCTGTTGAAATGACTTGTGGAACAAAGTTATAGGAATACATAAATAGATAAGTGACTGGTTAACAATAAACAAATGGCTAATTCATGCACATGAAAGATTTAGGCAGTGATATTCACACATATGGCACTGCTAAATGAAAAAGACAGTTCTGTATCTAAAAATAGTATCAGTACCAGAACTAGTGAATAATGTTTTATTTTTCCAAAGGTCAACAGGATGTTACTTAGTCTGCCAAATTATAATAGCTAGAGCCCAGTCATTAGTGGCAAAGTCAGGAACAGCAGTAATGATTTTGACCCTAGAAATTTCAATCCTACTTTCAATGAGTTAATCAGAAGAAGTCATATACCTCTCTGAAATGCTTTAAATATGACATATTTGAGTTATTCTTCAGAATATATTTATCAAACATGTGTGCTGTTAATAAATATTTATGGGGGCATAAAAGTATATTCACATATTTCTCAACATGTTGTGATCTATCTTGTATCTCAGCATAGTTTCTGTTGTATGACAGAATGTTTAATTTTAATAAGGGTGCTGACCTAGCCAGTAAAATCAATCTTTTTGTCAAGATTACCAGAAATTTTTAGGAAGATAAATAAATACATGGTTGCTTTTAAAAAGAGTTATCTTTGATACTTCCAATTGTTTCAGATAATCCTAACTTTCCCTTATTGCTTATTTATATTAGAAACACACATTTAAGACCTATTTTGAAGTAATTATATATTGCACTTCTTTTATATGACTTATTTAGTTAGTATCTACTAGCAACTCAACTTGTCCCATAGAAAAGAGGGAAATTTGCATTTAAAAAGCTAGAGAAGCTGTCTGAATGTTACCATGAGCTAGCCACAAAAGAAGAAGAAATGTTACTGGATCTGCATTTTACTGCCTGGTACTTGACACATCAAGTGTTAACTGGAACCAAATCAAAAATCTTATGTATGTGCATTTCTAGTAAGACTGCTTTCTGGTAGACAAATGAGAGAATACTGATTTGACACTGCAACTTCCCTAATCACTCTAGCTTTAGTTATAAAAATACAGCAAAGAATATAGCTAAGCCACCCCTTCTGTCACACAGTCACTTTGAGTTTAACCAGGGAAATCCCAAAGTTTGTCCTTTGGAACTCAAAGACTTTAAAGGTTTCAATACTACAGAGGAAAAACATTCATTTAGGATGAATTTCAACTTTTACCTTTCACAATTATTTTTTGTTGAAATGTTACTTTTAGAGTACCATTGAAAATTTTATTTTTTACCAATTCCTTGTGTCTGTTTGAAACGTGATTTCTTAGTAATATTGTTTAGAGGTCATTCCACATACAATTGCAGAGCTGAAAAAATACTTGGAGATACATCTAAAAAAATCTTTCATTCATTTTTAAGTTATTATGGAGTTATTGTGATAGTTATTATGGAGTTTTAGACATATTGGTAAAATGGACATGTTTAGACATACTTTACCAATATAACTGTCTAATAACATATTGGTAAAATATATCTAAGTTATTACGGAGTTATTTTGTTTTAGACATATTGGTAAAAGTCTTACAACGAAAGTATAAAAACATCAAGTGAAAAGTTTATTACTCCACTTTTAAAGAACAGTAGGAAAACATTTTGTAATTATTTAAAGAAATTAAAATATTTACATATTCAAATAAATTAAAATCTTTAATTGTATGTTTAAAGAACTGGTTTTAAAAGGATAAGCTTATCATCCATTAGAAAAGTACACTTCTGTTGTGCATTTTTGTATCTAAAAATATAAGAATATAAATAGCAATCTCATATTTTTCAATATGTGTAACTTTTAAGTTACCTATACACATATTATATTTGAAATAACTTCAAGAATGTTACTTAGGTGTTGTCTTTTTACAATAGTGAATACTAACTTGGAAAACTGTAAATTTATTTTTCTCTCTTTCCTATCTATAACCAGTTTTAACTGAGAAATCATTCTTAGAATCCATACTTTAAAGTAGCAAAGAAGGGAAAGTTATAAAATATTTTGGGGGTTAAAATCTGTATCCTGATCAGTAAATTTTATGACCCAAAGTGAGTCCCCTGTGGTATCATTTATTATAGCTAAAATGATTGGAACTGGGGGTCCATGACACTATTACCTGTTTCTGTAGATTTATTGAAAATTAGCAATTCCATTTATATCTATGAGATTTCAGGGATTACACAGTTATAGACTAGAAAATTGATAGATTTATGAGTCTAGTGAATCTAGTTGTACCGACTAATACAGCGAAAGAGAAAATTTAGAGGTTTGTACTCCTAAAGGAGTTAACCTTTGGATAAAGAAACATTTTTCAAGTAGAATATGAGAAATTATTGAATCCATAAATTGTCACTGCTGCAAAGTAAAAGAGAGAGAGAGAGGAAAAAAAAAAAACCCAACAGCACAAGTTCAGCTTTTACATGAAAAATAATGAAAAGCAAAAGATACCAAAAACAAATAGTACTATCATTTGGTTTGCTAATAAAGTGGCTCGTAGGGTTATTCATTACTCGAGTGTAATACCTCTTGGTTCTAGCTTTTCTTTTGGGCTGCCTTGCTTCAAATGGTATGAAAGGACTTGTGGAGATTTGTAATCATAGATTCCACATCACATATCCCTCCTAACCCTTAGCACTCACTGCCCCTGGCACAAATTGGACATACAATTAATAGTTCTTGTCTGTTGTTAACAATCAAATACATACATATTGACTGCCTCTGATTTATGCTAATAACAGGAATACCAGCTCAGTTTTCAAAATATCGTAGGGATATGGTCTGTCTTCTAATAATATGGAACTTAACAATAACTTCTTTTGTTGTAGAAAATAGAAACAATGGTGATTTGCTTTATGTCTTTCTAATTTTATTAGGCATAAAGTTTTATTAAATTATAGTCTAATGACACATACTAGTGAAATTATTTACTACTTTGTTCCCTGTTTAATTATTATTTTCTTACACCAAAAATTACATATGTATAAGTACCTTATAGCAGAGCTATTTAACTTGTGCACATAGTAAGGATATACTGGTTGTTGGCAGCCACCATTCATTTCGATGGTCCTGAACCCATGTTGAATCAATGATTAAGGATTTTAAATACTCATTCCCATTTTAAAGTGTATTGCAGGAGTTCCAAATAAATATAAGGCATAATTTCCTATCTTTGAAAACTTTAAAGTTTTTTTAAATGAAAACACATTTACACACACACACACATGAAATGGGCTTGAAAAAAGTAATGGATATAATTCAGGACATCACCTGGAGGTGGAGCAGATATCCTGAAACTAATGGATTTTAGTTAGGTCTTGAAAGATAAGGAGGTTTTCTTAAATAAAGTTCAGTGACGGGAATGTTTCAAGCAGTGGGAACTCCTAGCTTAATGTGTAGTGTTCATAATGAACAAATGTCATTTGTTTTTTCCTTTTGGCTTTGTGAATGGAGAATAACTGATAGAAATTAATATTGGATAATCAAAGAGAAAGAAACTTTTCAGTTGTTAATAGCATTCCTCTAGTTATCAACCTGATGGCCAAAATGCCTATAGAAAAATTCAGACAAATCTTTTTAATCATTTCTAACCACTGTCACAAAACAATGTTGCAAGTGCAAAATTTAAACAAGATACATCTAATTATATTCTCCTACGACACAACCTTTTTTCTATTGCAAGTAAAAAGTTAAACTAACGTATTCAGGCTTGTTTTTTTTTTTTTTTTTTTAGCATTTCTATACCTTACAAAATTCTTTTTAGATTGATATGGAGAGTTAACAAATGACAGCATGTAGGAAAAAGTAGAAATGAATTCTCCAGTTCCATAAATATCTTTGTGAAGCAAAGTCCACATAATTTTTTCCATTAAAATTCACAACATGAAAGCCAACTTTTGTTTTTTCAGCAACAGATGAAAATTATTTTCTAAGGTCTTTGCATGCTAGCATTTAGCCTTTTCCTTGGTCTAATACTAAGTAACAGCCCTGTATTGAGCAATTTTAAACCAGGTATTCGATTTAAGACAGACATGTCAAATTTTGTAGTAAATGAAATAGATATTTAATGACACTTAATGTGCGGTGATACAGCATAATATAGATGGTTTGGCTTGGAAGAGACTTGCAAATATTATGGCATTGGAGCAGAGCAGCTGAAAGCTTAGCATAAGTCCATAAGATATTCAGCTACAGAAAGATTTCATAAGAGAAAGATCAAGAAAAATAATACATTTACTTGAGAATGTGAAAATTACCTTGGAACATTTGCTATTTGCATTCTATCTTGGAATATGCCAAGGTGTTTGTAGCTTAAGTTTTTTATTCCTTATGCTTATTGAAAGTTCTTACATTTCAAGAGAATAAATACTTACTTCTGGGTAAGCATACTTCTGAATTTAGAAAAACATACACGATTACTCTAAATAACCATCAGAATATAACTTAACAGTATGTGTATGACCCTGTAATAAAATATGCTATATCTTATGTAGTTAGTTGAGTTGTATTCTTTGTAACTGAAAGTAAATAGATAATATATGTTTGTGTATATACATGTAATATGGAGCATATAATAAAACATAAAAACCATTAATGATTATATCAATCACCAATAGCCACTGTTACTAATTTGAATGTGTTTCCTTACGGTATTTTATTTATATACAGATAGCTTATTTTGCTCTGACAAAAGGAATTGTAAAATATTCTGGAGATGCTCACATGGGTTTACAACAACCTCTATATCCTTAATCAAAGAACAGTTTTATTCTTTACAGACAACATCCTTCTAGAGGGAGTGAATACAAAATGAAACAGTGAGATCTTGCCCAGCAGGTAAGATCAGCTACAAATATGCTAACAAATAAGAGCAGGAGATGTTTCTTGAAACGAGGGACAGGCAGCTAAAGAGGTAAATATAGAGGAACATATCTGTTGTTTGGACTAAATAGGGATTGGACGATAAGCAATTTAATGGAGAAAATGTTTAAATCTGAAAAGGGGTCATGAACAGACCATACTTATTGAGAAGAAAGTCCCTTATCCAATCTGATTGGGATAAAAAGGCTTGACTATGGCTAAATTAACCCTGCATGACACCAAGAAAGGATTTTCTATTTTTTTGCTTGTTTGTTTTTTTGAGACGGAGTCTCACTCTGTCGCCCAGGCTGGAGTGCAGTGGCGCAATCTCAGCTCACTGCAAGCTCTGCCTCCTGGGTTCACGCCATTCTCCTGCCTCAGCCTCCCGAGTAGCTGGAACTATAGGCACCTGCCACCACGCCTGGCTAATTTTTTGTATTTTTTTAGTAGAGACGGGGTTTCACCGTGTTACCCAGGATGGTCCCGATCTCCTGACCTCGTGATCCCCCCACCTCAGCCTCCCAAAGTGCTGGGATTACAGGCGTGAGCCACCGCGACCTGCCTTTTCTTTTTTTTAAAGTGAGGGGTGAGGGACAGAAAAGAAAGGAAGAAGGAAGAGAAGGTGACAGTGGAGCCAGGAGATAGCAGAACATCATATTACAATTTGTAACCTTCTCTATAATTTTTCACATCCAGTAATACAGCCATTGCCTCTACCCCTGCCCACCTAAGTCTTCAACATCGACTTTTAGAAAACACAACTATTTTCTGTGAATGGGTTTCTTGTAGAAACCAGTGAAGGCATTGAGATTTGAGTCAAGGTGATGCAAAGCAAAAGGTTGAAAACAAGTACGAAGAAGTAAGGTGCAGTCTCAAAGACAGCAAACATGCTATCTGGCTTCTGGAGTCCCATAGGACCGTAGACACAAGGTTTAGGTTAAGTTCAACTGGGTTTCTGAGGGTCAGGGTGACCCATATGAATACAGATTATGTATTTATACTGAGTCATATCTTATGTTCATAAAACATATCTCCCTCATCATTAACATTTTAGCAACATTTTGTTTTAATTGGCTATATAATATCATTGTGCTAAAGTATTACAGCTTTTGCATCTAACCTGTTACTTGTTTCCAGTTTTTGCTATTTAAACAAAACTGTCAACAGTACTTGTAAATAAACTAGGCAAGCAAGTCCTATTACCTTGTTAGGTGGAAAAATTAAATGTTTACAAATTAAGATATACATTGTTAAATCTCTTTATAAGGATTTGTATTAATTTTCACTGGCAGCATCCAGGTATAGATTTATCTGTTTCATTATACGATTGCCAGCACAGAGTATTATATTTTAATGATATTTTACTCTTTTAACATTTAAAATATTATGTATAGGGATTTATTTAAGATACTTTATAATAGTTTCTGCCCTCACATTTTTACATGGGAGTTAGGAGTCATTGGAGCAAATCTGAAGAAGTCAGTAAAACTGATCATTTGAGCCAGGAATTGGTAAGTAACCAGTTAAGGGTTAAGGCATATCTATTACTTTTGTATTATATAAATTTGAGTTTCTTATCTTTCTGAGAGAATATAGATATTTAGTAGGGGTCTCAAAAATAGACTGAGATAGGGAAAAATGGTTTACTGATAAATGAGATATAGTGCAATATCAACACGGAACTTTTGTCCCTTTCACTCGGTGAGGACTCAGGTAATGGCATCATTTTTGATGCAGAGAGAGAGCCCTCTCTAGATACTGAATCTGCTGACTCTTTGATCTTGGACTTCCCAGACTCGAGAACTGTGTGTAATACATTTCTGTTGCTTGTTATAGCAACCCAAATGACTAAAATATGAGCTGAGATGCTAATATAACAAATAGCTAGGCAAATTGCTGACTGATTTAAATCAGTTAGATCAAAAAGAACATGCATTCCACCAGGTGCCTTTATTTTTAGAAACCAGTTATCACGGGGAACAAAGAGGCAAGGTAAACTAAGTGACTCTGAAATCAGGGCAAGCTAGAAAAATAAACTATGGGAAACAGGTAAGACATATTTTCCGTTTCTAGGGGAGTGATAGAAGACCAAGAAATGTCCCACAGGGGCCACTGGAAGAGCCAAGGCAGTATTGATCATTCTGGTGCTAGTGGTTCCAACCAGACCAATAGTAGGCCTTCTACAAAACTGGCATCTCGGGGAAGAGATTATGTGAATATTCAGAAGAGTCAAAGGACCACTTCTAGGCTATGGAGCCTCTTTCTATCTATAATTCTCTCCTAAGCTGTTTGTTCAGTATCAGATGGAAATCAGATGCAATGTGGGCCCCCTGCTTCAGGGTTTAATCAGTTTGGATGTAGCCAAGTTCACCTGGTAATAAACTCCCAGGTGGCTGCCATAAGAAGCTACATAGGACATTGTGACATAGAAATTATAAACATCAGTGTGTCTGAGAGTGAAAAACCTGCTTTCAAGTTGTACACAACTTGGAAGCTAATCCCCAACTCTTTTGCTTATAATGCACAAAGCGAAGAGAGGAAAGAGAAACATTCACTTTGAGTACACTCTTAGCAGGACACCAGACAGTTTAGACTATAAGGAAAATAGAGGATAAGAGAGCAAAAGAAGAAAGGAGGGAAAATAATAGTTTTCTCTAGGCTGGGGACACATAAGATATTGTCCCTTTGTTTTATTGGTAGGATGGCATGAATAGTAGCCATTTACCTATACCTTGTATACCCTCCCAGAACGTCAACAGAAAGCAGATAAATCAAAAGGCAGATACAGCTTTTGGTAAGATTTATTTTATTTTAAATTGACAATAATTTTATATATTTGTGGAGTATAGAGTAATATTTTGATACATGTGTACATTGTGGAACGATCAAATCAGAATAATTAGCATATCCATCACCTCAAATATTTATCATTTATTGTGGTTAGAACATTTAAAATCTCTTTTAGCTATTTTGAAATATACAATATAGAGAAGAATATGGCCAGGCATGGTGGCTCATGCCTGTAATCCCAGCATTTTGAGAGGCCGAGGCAGGAGGAGCACTTGAGGTCAGGAGTTCGAGACCAGCCTGGCCAACATGGTGAAATCCCATCTCTACTAAAAATACAAAAATTAGCTGGGTTTGATGGCGCATGCCTGTAGTCCCAGCTACTTGGAAGGCTGAGGAGGGAGAATTGCTTGAACCCAGGAGGCAGAGATTGCAGTGAGCTGAGAAGCTGAGATTGCACCACTGCACTCTAGCTCTAGTCCGGGCAACAGAGTAAGACTCCGTCTCAAAAAAAAAAAAAAAAAAAAAAGAGAGAGAGAAAAGAATATATCTGAATATATATATTCAGATAAAAATCTACAAATAAGTTTTTCCATTTTAGCTTTTTGTAAACAGTAGGCAATGAAATTAGAAACTCTCATTTTGCACATGAAAATACATCCCTCATTTTCAAGGCTCAGCACTGAGGATATGGTGAAGAAAAGATAGACTCCACTTTTCAGCCTAGGTATCTTGTTGGGCAATCTGTATGGATCACAAAGCAACCAGCATGTACAAGGAAAGACAGAAATGTTTGAATGTATTGATTATCCTAATATCTGCTTTGCATCATTTCTGGAACTAATTACCAGTGGTTCTTACATTCCAAGATAAGAAAAGATGAGATTATGTGTTTTAGTCATAAACCACTGAGCATTTCATATTCAGTTGAATCTAAAAATGGGTAATACCTGTATCTCTTAAAGAAATTACATTATTTCTAAAGGGTTAAACTCGTAATCCATAAATAGAAGTTTGTCTATGTAAAAACTGCTTCCAAAGGCAGTAAGATGAAATTATTTCTCTTTCATCTGCTTTCTGTCTTTATCTCTTTTGTCCATGCTCTCTGACAGGCAGTACATGTGCCCTTACTCCCTAGTGACTTAAATATATTTTTATAAGGTTAAAACAAATACATTGCTGAAGGACATTCTCTAACTGCATATATATACTTATATGGGCAATTCATGGCTGTGAGGTCAGTCTTTTTCTTTTATCAATATTTTAGAGCCACCATAGCCAAAATAACTAATGGCATGAAAAGCTATTAATCTGCTCGCTAAGATGATAAGCTACCTTAAGACAAAGTTAAAATATATGCTTCTCCTTTATTTTGATTAATCAGCAGGTATGCCTTCTTTTCATTTATCTCTCTCATTCATTTGTAACAAATTAAGCTCAGTTAGAAGTTGGAAACATTTCAAAGGTATTCATTCTTTAGAATAATGATAGAGGACCTATTCTGTAAAAAAAAAAAAAAGTTTGGGAAAATTAATCTCCCCTATTCACTAATACTGTATTGGAATTTTCTGAGTGACATGTGTGACTACAAAAACTGATGCATAACAGTGTTCTATCCTTGCTAAGCGTATGTGGAGACACATCTTTGGCTCACAACTCTGGATATCCTTCCAGATTTTGGGATATAATCCCTGCCTCCACACAGTTTATATTCTAATATAAAAAAGTAGAGAATTGTAAGAAAAATTAGACTAAAGAGTAAGAGGAGAGAAACAAAAAGTTTGAAATGGGATAATTAAGGTGGGAGACAGAATGAAATTACGGCAGAGGGGTAGCTGAGATCAAGGGGTGTGCTGGAGCAAGTTCGAATAGGGTTACACAGCCTTACTGTTAAATTTTCAGGAATTTTGTGAACCCCTTTTTGAACTTTTGTATCTTAAAGTTAGCCATGGTAGGAGCATTTACACCATGGAAATCAGTAAATGCTACAAATCAGGACTCTTCTACCCCCAGAGAGCGGGTTGTTAAACATTTACCAACACATCACTACCCAAAGCACTAGGGTTTCACAGGTATATTAGTTCGTTCTCACGCTGCTTGTAAAGACATACCTGAGACTGAGTAATTCATAAAGGAAAGAGGTTTAATGGATTCACAGCTCCACATGGCTGGTGAGACCTCACAATCATGGTGGAAGGTAAAGGAAGAGCAAAGACACGTCTTACATGACAGCAAGGAAGAGGGCATGTGCAGGGGAACTCCTCTTTATAAAACCATCAGATCTCATGAAACTTACTGACTATCACGAGAACGGCATGGGAAAAACCTGCCCTCATTATTCAGTTACCTCCCACTGGCTCCCTCCCACAACATGTGGGGATTATTATAATTCACGGTGAGATCTGGGTGGGGACACAGAGCCAAACCATATCAATAGGCATAGTAACATAGATTACAAATTCGATGGGAAACTATTAAGACAGTTGTGTGCATGGCAATAAAAATATCTTTTCTGACTACTTCATTAAGAGCAGACCATGAGGACAGTGGGGGGGGGGGGAGCGGGAGGCAGGAAGGGAGCAAGAGTGGAAACATAGAATCCCTTTAGAAAGCTTTTTGTAGTTGTCACTAAAAAATTCCCCAGCTCTGTGGAGCCAGAATCTCCCAGTCTTCTGGTTATTCATAAATGAAGAATCTTTTAGCAGATTTATATGACTTCGGTCAGAGTTGTCTGAAAGTAGGCATCTGATAGTAATGGCATGAATCCAAAAAATCTACGGCCGAAGATGACTAAGAAAACTCATACGTCTTATTTTAAGGTATTGGTACAGTCAATTTGTTAATTGCTATGAGACATTAGCTCACTGCTAAGCTTTGGGTCACAAAATAATTGCTTTAAATGTATGTTTGCTCTTGATGAAATGTTAATATACTCCAATGCTAAATTTTGTCCCCAAACTCAAAAAAGAAACACTCATACTTTCTGAAAATGGAGACTAGAAGAGAGGGGGAAACAAGGAGGGAGACTAGTTTCTGAAATTGCCTTCAAGATTCTCATGTTCTTCTCCCTGAACTGCTCCTTCAGGTAAAGAGGAAAAAAAGGTGTAAAGGAGATGATTATGGAAAAATAACTTCTTCCAAAAAAAGCCTCTGAGAATTGAAGCCATCCAAAGAACCAAAGAAATTCTTCCTCCTGCACTACTACCTCAAGCATAAATGGTGTTTGATTAAAAGATTGTCTGTTTAATGTAGCAGTCTATTAGCTATTGGACCCTGTTTATATCACCTAGCTAAATACACTAAGCCTACTTGTGATAACGAGTAACTTAGAATATGTAATGTTTTGCTATTTTTTGTTTTGTTTTTATATTATAACAGGTGCTAATATTTTTCTGAAAAAATATATTTTTAAGTAATCATTTTATCTAAAGTATAACATACATACCAGCTCAATAATTATTCACCCATTCTAAGTAGCTTCAAATTAAAAAAATATATTAGCAGCATCTCAGAAAGTCTCACTTTCCACTCTGTCACTAACCCCTCCAAAAGTAATCACTGCCTTAACTTATAACGTTCAAAATCATGTTGTCGCGTGCAGCAATATAACATCTTTTATTCTTATTGTTTTATAATAATATACTGTAAAAATATTCCATACTGTATTTAAATAAGTTATTTAATTATCCTGTTAAGTTACTTCCTGTATTTACCTCTTATGAATAATACAGCTGTGAACATTCTTTTAAAGATTTTTTGATGAACTACTACGTATATTTCCTTTGGACATATATCCAGGAGTGGAACTGGTGTGTCAAAATGTACACATGATAAACTTTAGTATATATTGCTAAGGTTAAAGCTGGTTACAAGAGTGATTTCAATAGTGTTTTGCCATTTGGGCTCCACTGCGGTGTAAAAAAATCCCAGTGTGCCAAATTCTTATGATATTTGGTACTGTAAGTCCTTTAATTGCAATGCTATTCTGATGTATATATAATGGTTATTTATTTGCAATTTAAAGTTTTATCTCCCTGATGACAAATAAGAATAAGTTATTTTTCCTATATTTATTGGCTATGTAGATATCTTCCTGTATAAGGTGACATTTTAAGTTGTTTAACAATTTTTCTATTGGGTGATCTTTCTTTTTTTATTGATTTAAGTTTTTCATCATTTTAAAAACATGAGTCCTTTATCCTATCTCTGTGAGTTAAACGTTCACTATTTTAATGGTGTTGTTCAATAAACAGAAAGTCTTAATATTAAATGTAGCACAATTAATCTTTTTTTCCTCTTTACAGCTAGTATTTTTGTGTCCTGTTTAAAAAAAACCTTGTATACCTCAAAGTCATGATGATACTCTGTTGTGTTTTTTTATAGAAGGTTGATTGGTTTCTCTTTCACAGATCACTGATCCAGTTGGAAATCATATGTCTTTACGGTATGAAATATAAGTCAAGGTTAGTATATGAAATTTTATACTTCAGTAAATTGTATCATTTTATTTCATTTACAATTATTTATGGCTGGTATATAACAATAAAATTTATTTTTGTATATATATGTATGTATGTGTGTATATATATAATCTAATGATCTTAACATTATTTCTAATAGCTTGTCTCTAAATACTTTTATATTTCTATGGGCATAATCATATTATCTCCAGATAGTTAAATTCTTCCTTTTCTAATTCTTATGCTTTTCTTTTACTTGCTTTATTGCAATGACTAGAACCTGTACCGCCATATTGAATAGAATTGGTAGCATAGGCATCTTTGTCTCATTCCACATCTCCAAGGAAAATTTGTTGACAACTCACGAATAGGCAGATGTTTTTATGGGCTTGCATATTTGTTTGTTTTGGCAAATATTCTTATGATATTAAAGAAGTTCACTTCTATTAATAATTTGTTTAGCATTTTTTATAAGGCATGGGTGTTGAATTTTATCAAAAGTTTTATAGTATTTATTGGGTTTATCTTAAGATATATCTCTTTCTATGCCGTCAAGGTAGGGTTTACATTTATTGATTTTCAAATGTTAATTCAGTCTTTAATTCCTAGAATAAAATCTCTTTTGAATATTTTATCTTTCCTTTACATCACTGGATTTGATTTAACTCAGGTTATGGTATAAAGGTTATGATGGTCTTTTAAAACATTGACAAGTTTTGCCTCTCTTTTATTTGTATCCTGAAAGCATTTGTTCAATATTGGAGCTATTTCTTTTTTAAGCGGTTGGAAGAATTCATTAGTGAAAACATTTAGCTTGACATTTTCTTTATTGGAAGGCTTTTAATAATGTATTAAATATTTTTATAGATACAACTATTCCAATTTTCTATTTCTTCTTTTGTCAGTTTTGTTAATATGTGTTCTACCTTCAGGAAATTGTCTACTGCTCTGCATTTTTAAATTCATTGCTACAAATTTGTAATGTTTTCTTATTATATTTTTATGTTTGTATAATCTATTGTGGTTAGCCTTTTTCATTTCTTACTTTGGTAAATTGTACCTTTTCTCTTTTTTTCCTTGAACAGATTGATTAGAAGATGATTAATTTTATTAATATTTTTAATGAACTAGCTTTTGGATTTGTGCTTTCCTCTGCTATATGTTTGATATGTGTTTCATTATTTTCTGTTCTTATTTTTATGATTTCCTTTATTCTAATTTCCTCAGTTTTGAATATTGTGTGTCTCCATTTTCTTGGGATAATTGGATAAATTTTAACCTTTCCTCTCCAATATATGAGCTTAAAGTAATAAATTTCTCCCTAAGCCCAGTATTAGTTACATTCTACAAGTTCGATCTGCTTGATTTTCACTATTGTTCAGCTCAAAATATTTATCAATTTATAATGTAGTCTTAGAACTTTGTGTTACTGCAGAAATGTCATTTTAAATTTCTAAACATTTTTTAATTTTCTAGTTAACTTTTCAGATTTTTTAAAAAACATACTTCAAATTATTTCATTGCTTTGAAATTTTAGGGACCTGTTTTATGACCCAGCATATCGGTAAATTGGTGAGTATTGGTAAATATTTTATATACACATGAAAAATACGTGCCCTGTCAGTTAATACAGTTATGTTAAAGTCTACCATTATCATTTTGAATATGTTTATCTATAACCATATAAAAATATTAAAATATGCATTACTATATAAAAATGTAATTATACTACCTTTCTTATATAGCAACTGTTACCTTTTTCTGTTTTTTCTTTATCATTTCTATATTTATATTTTATGTGTAGCATATGTTGTGTTTTACCTTTTCATCTATCCTGACAATTTTTTAATTGGGGTTTATTCTCCATTTATTTATAATGCAATTAATGACATATTTAGTTTAATATCCCATCATCTTAATATTTGCTTTCTCTTTTTCCCACCTGATCAGTTCCTTTATTTTCCTTTCACCTACTTTTGGGTTAAACTCCCTACTCTCAGCCTGAAAAGCTCCCTTTACTATTTCTTTGAGTATGAGTTTGCCAATGAAAAATCTCTATCAGTTTTTCTTTATGTGAACATGTCTTCATTACACCATCACTTTTAAAGCATATTTTCACTGAGTATAGAATGGCATAGTATGTGTATAGATTAACAATTACTTTATTTCAGCACTTTAAAGGTGTCATTTCATTGTTTACTGGTTTCTAATCTTTCCTCTGTGATTCTTTCCTCTCTAGGATCTTAACCTGAATAGCTCTCCACCATCTCCAAGTAGATGGTTATCATATTTCATCCATCTTTCCTAGCTACTTGCGGCAGAAGCATTGTCTGCCACAAGCATGGGTGCCCCTAAGTGGAAGTCTCCAAAGTAACCATTCACTTACTTTAAAAATGGGCCCCTTAAGGAACTTAAGTATAATATTTTGATTGTCAGGAAATACACACTAAGCCAGCAACTCAGAGAGGATACAATCTGGGCTTCCACATTACTTCTAATTCCTTGTATTGTATCATAACTAATGTATGTCTATCATTTCTTAAAGATCATATAAAATTTGTGAAAAAATAAAATTAATAAAATACCATGTTTGCTCATTGAGTTTTAGAAAATTTTTTAGAAACATTTAAAACAACTTTTTTAAATGTTTAATTAAATGGAGAGTTTTAAATGTACTTAATAAAGATATCTTTTTTCTGACATATACAAGTATGTAAGGAATAAGACTGACTTGAAGCATCACAGTGACATAAGAAATATAAATTTGGAAGTATATTATTACGCAAAAAAGAAGTCACTTGATGTTAATTAAATCTGGAACAAATTTAGTATCATGCTTAGTGACCAAGTCATGGCTCTTGACTTTCAGGCGAATATAACTCATACAATTAAGAAAAAAATTCTAGGCTTCAAAAGTGTATGTAACAGTCAGGATCCCAAAAGGAAAGAAACGGTACACTTAAATTATAGTAAACCAAGAATGAGTTATTTACAAAGACACTCTGTGTGAGTAAAGGAGAACCAAAAGGAATAGTGCAGTAATCTGACATGAGTAGCTGTGAGGCTGCTGTAACTCTTTAGAACTAAAGAGACAAAGAGAGAAAGGAAACATTACCAGAACTAGAAGAAAAGAGGTATACACAGAAAATCACTTTGGAAGGAACAATAGTATTAGTTGGAGGATCACAACTGAATCCAAGAAAATCCTGTAGGGAAAGAGCTAGCAAAATAAATACCCAGAATACCCTGACATGAGTCCCCTTTCTTCTTTCTAAGCCCCCATTAACCAAACCTAACCAGAGATCAGAGAATGTGGGAAACCACTGTTTGGGTGGATACCAGGTTAATCTCTCTGGGAAAGGAGCAAAGCAAGGTAGAGAAAGGTGGAGAGTGGCAGCTATCTGGAGCAAAAAGACCTGGAATTTCTGTGTGCTATCATATCTTTACCTCCTTTACCTCCTTCTGCATGTTTAATTATTATGTACTAAAATATAATTTCAAATCAATTAGGCTTTGGATATTTAGGCAGATTTCATTCAGATAGATGATGAGTATTTAATTCTACAGTAAGTACACATTTGTATCTTGTGCATATAAAATATCAGGAATGAGGTTTTGGGGACAGTCAAGGGACACAGATCCATCAGAAAGATCCCTCAGAAGGTTCTACTCCAATAGTTATGGAAATAAAATGGCATAATTAGTTCACCTGGGAACATTTTTGAATCTTTAAAAAATCACATGGCATTGCAATTCCCTATAAGGAAAACTAGATTAAAGAAACCAGTAATTAAAATAGAGAGCTTCAGATGTATTTAATGGAGACGTTCTTTACTAAAATACTAGGAATAATATTGGCTTGAAGCATTACAGTGATTTAAGAAATAAGAAGTAGGAAGCATGGAGCTGGCTAAGGTACAATATTTATAGACAGTTTTTGGATGTAAATCAAAACTCTACCAGGAAGGTTTAGAAAGGAATGGATACTTTATTAGGTAAGGTTCAATCTACAACTGTGAGTCAATTGAAAGTTAATAGCAGCTTTGTTAAAGGTCATAGATAAATGGCTGCTGTAGTTTTAATGAATATTTTATTCATGTCACCTTTAAATTAGTTAAATTTTGAAAGAATAATGAAGTAATGCCAAAGGCTCCTTCCAGGATCATTGAAAGTGTAATTTAATTTTAAGGCTTTAGAACAAGTTTCAAAGTCTGATACAAGGCTTTTAAGTTTGTGGAGTCTTTTTTCTTTTTACCATTTATTGCATGTTAAAATTTGCTTTTTAAAATATATGTTTTGCATCAATAATATAGCAGAAATAGCAGGGAATTTACAATAATGTATGACTTGTTTTGAACCCCAAATTCATTAGTTATTACCTTAGCAAAACTGGAGAAAAATCGTTTAATTTCTTTGAGCCTCACTTTTGTCTTCTGAGAAATGGGAAATACTAGAATTTCAGGGGATTAATTAAGGTTTTCTATTAATATCCTCTGCAGATTTGTCTTGGTAAGAATAGAGCTTCTTTTATGTGATTCATCAGCTAGCAAATCTAATAAAATAAAGAGACACACCTAGGTAATTTTCTTTGTAAACAGTATAATTTGAGCATTACAAAACTGAAGCTCATGAATTGTGAAGGTCAATTTTAGAGAAAAGAATATGTAACAGTTGCAGTCAGAAGAGAGACTGGAAATATAATTTTTACATGAGACCCTCAGATAGTTAGAAGAGGAAACCTGAACAAAAGAGGTATGTATCTGGCAAGACCAGCCTCAGAGTCATGGCTCAGAAACAGGCGTCAAGGATGAGAAAATGGAAAAACAAGATGAAGGAAAAGGAGGTAGGTCAATGGACCAAGATGTTGGGGAATCCAGTTTATTTAAGTACATGGAGGACACCTGCCTTGGATCATTTGAAAAGTCCAGGTGAGCACTCAGGCCGTGCAGTCTTTAAAAGGCTTTATGAGCCTCTGAAATCATTCTCCCTTTTTAAATAACAAAATGCCCTAAAGAGCAATGAAAGTATGGAATGTTACCAATGCTTTCCTTAGAAATCAGTTACTGAAGCTTTATTAGATAAAGCTTGTAAAGCATTCTGGGATCAGAAAATAATAATTTAAGTAATTGAAAATTTTCTTGTTAGTTGGCCACAAACTATTGGCCATTTCTTAAAATCAGTAAATGTCTTTTAAAAGCAAACTTTTCAGACAAAATATGAACTGCTATATAATTGCTTGACCACTTTACAACCAAACCCATAGCACAAAAATCTGATGGAAATTGACTTAGTCACAAAACCATAACTGCTTGTGGTCATTTTTCTGAAGTGTTAGTGAATTATTATTCAAAAATACATTATACATAAAATGCATTTGTTTTCAATTTATAATTAATTGCCTTTGGAATTACCAGACAAGCAGGGAACTAATGATTTCTTAATGGACTTCGTCTAAGGCAAGCTAGTTCCAAATTGCAAAGTCCTTTTACAAAAGAGCATAATTAATGTTTGCATAACTATTTAGAGATTCATTTGTTCATTCAACAAATGTTTATTTGCACTTTACTCTGTTCCCAACCTTATTTTAGGAAATATGAATAGAGCAGTAAATTAACATGCCTGACCTTATGGTGCTTACATTCCTGTGGAAAAAAAACCAACTGATTAAAACAAAAAATCTAAACAAATAATGAACAAGATAAATTCAGGTGGAAATTAGTGGAAAAAAAACAAGTGAGAAGATACAAAATAAGGGTATGGTATTTTAGATAATGGAGTTAGAAAAGGCCTCTCTGAAGAGATGCTTTTTAGTAGAATCTTGAATAAAAAGAGAAAGCATGCCCTACAGATCTCTGGAGAAAAAGCATTTAGGGAAGAAGGAATGGCAAGTGCGAAGGGCCTGAGGAAGGAAGTTGTTTGATGTGTTCAAGCAAGAGGAAAGAAGCTTATTTAGCTAAGGTAAGTGGGTAGCCAGAAACCAAATAATAAGGGCCTTGTAAACCTTTAAAGGGTTTTGTGCAGGGGGGTGTTGAAATTTGTCTTATGTTTTCACAAAATTAAGTTTTTACTGGGACAAAATACAGTAAGGAGACAGGAAGCCAATTAGGAAGTAAGAGGTCCATTAGCTAGCACACAACAGTTTTGGACAAAGGTGATGGTCATGTAACTTAGGGAAGTAGCAGTGGAGGCAATGATGATGACTTGGATTTGTATATATTTTGAGGAGTGGAATGGGCTAATGATGGATGGGATGAGGTTATGAGAGAGACAATGGAATTAGAAATGACTTCCATTTTTTGCATTTAAAATAGAGTAAAATTATTTTGAGATGGATTGTGCTGGGGGCAGCTAAAATTTGGGGAAGAAAATAAAGATTTCAATTGTAGAATACCTTAAGTTTAAGATGCCTATTAATCATCCAACACAAAGAAGTGAAATGGACACTTGTATATGCACAATAGAAGTTTAGGAAAAATAGCAAAGCAAATGATCTTTGGTCTACAGATGAAGCCTATTGTCTACCTTATAATTTGAAATTACTGGAAATTTTCTGAAGATACTCATATCCATTCTCTTGATCATGAAATCTATGGGGATCCTTAAAGTATGTTTCTCCAGAGTATAGCCTATGGCAGTAATTGCTCTTAAGATACAACCTCAGTGTGTTTCTGATTATTCCAAAAATGGTGGCAGATAGTCCCAATCTTTAGGAAATCTGCCCACAAGAAAGGAAAACCTAAAATGGAAAAAAGTACAAGTTGGATGCTTTCCTAGGACAAAGCTGAGAACAGATGAAAACTGTTTTCTCTGAAAACAGATTTGCTTCTAAACCTGAACTCTGATAGGATACACTTTTGGCTATCCACATTTACACTAGCCACCTTTCGAGGGCTCAGCAGCCCCCTGTTGAAAGTGGCTACCATATTGGACAGCACAGATATAGAACACTCTATCTTCAGGAAAATGTATTGCAAATTAATGAACCGGATTGTTTGAGCTTTTGTTCTTAAATACCAAATTATAAATGAGGGACTCATTCAAATGAAAACGTAGAATTTTTTCTCTGCTGTCTTCAGTCCTGTTTTATTCTTTATTAGTACTGGATAAAGGTCTTTTCTGTGAGAATGTTCAAAGCCAAACCTGAATCCTTCTTTGCAAAAGAAGATTGATATACTCAATCAGTTCTGAAAAAGACTGTAAACTGTGGAGTGTTCATTTTTGTGGTAATCTTTCACTGTTTGTCAGTTTTCTTCCTTTCACTCCCTTTAATTAAATTATGTGACTTGTGTTGGTCTTTGAAACTTGAGGTGTGTCGTTTTCTGAAGGAAACGTCAACTGCTGGAGCAGGGTTTGCCATGTTACTTTCCCTCTGCCACATTACCTGCCAATGTGGTAAAAGTTCTATGAAATGTGGTCCTTGAGGGAGGACAATGAGGAACAGAGCATAGACCACATAGAACAGACAGGTAGAATGAGTGAGAAATAACTTTGCTATTTATATTGATCAGCTTTTGTTAAATAAGGGTGCAAGAACAAAGAACCCCAAATTTTTAGTGGTCTACAATAACAACCGCTTATTTTTCTCTCATGTTACATGATGGTTTGGGTCAGCCCCAACTTTGAATCTCTACTTTAGAAGTACTCTCCATCCAAGGATGTAGACTTAGGAAGCAGCCCCTGTTTTGTCCTAATGCTAACGAGAAAAGAGGGTGAAACCATGCAATGACCATTAAAGTGTCTGTTTTAATGTGATATTCGTCATGCCCATTCATGTTCCCTTGGCAAAGGCAAAACAAAGAGTTTTGCCCCATGGCAATGGGGTAGGAATATACATTATTCTACAAGGAGGCACTACAAGTCACACAGAAACCAATGGGGAAGGATGATCTGAGCTGAAGGAGAGCAAATAATTGGAAATACTAATATAATCTATATAACCTACTGTTTGTTTCTTCATCATAACATAGTCCATCTTTTCTAATGCAATTAACTACCTCGGATAGAAAGGATCTATCAATGTATCAATTAAAAGTTATTTATTAATTACTTATGGTCTAACAAACATAGATGTTGGAAAATTCTAAATGCCTGCACTTACGCTAACAGGAAGTGTAAATACATTTATGTCCAGCTAAATTCAACCTTATTTCCAGTAGGTCTAGAAATAATAATGTATTAAAAGGTCAATGGAATAACTTAGTAAACATTACTTAGCACATAATAAGATGCCTGAAATTGTGAGTAATGTTTGTTGGATGAATGAATGTAAATGAAATTAGTAAGCTTTGTGATACTCATTACTAATGTATTACATTTCAATTTGGTTAGGAATAAATCATCTCATTACTAAGAATGCTTAAAACCAATACATTGTCCTCCCTTTCTAATGAAGACCTAGGTTAATTACCAGTCTGTCAAAAGACAATGTGATACTCTAGAGAGTATTATAGAAAATTGACTAGTAGAGCTAGGAACCAACCTGCGAAATCATGTGACAGTGAGAAATTAATGTGTGCCATTTGTACATTACAGGCAGAAGTTTAGAAATAATTAAATGGCAAAAATCAAGTAAAATCTTCAAACTTGGCTAGTTACATGGGATTACATTGAATTCATCAAAATGACTTATTTAGTAAGCCACATTCCCACTATGTGCAGTCTCCACTCTCCATTCCCAAATTTGGTCTGTGTCAAACCAGAAAGATTGTATTCACTCAAACATTTGTTCATTTAAGAAATCAAGTACTGACTACTTCTTGTATATCAGGCTCTGTGGATAAATGAGAGATTCATAGGTCCATTGCTCTTGTCTTCGTGAGCTTCCACACAAGACAGCCAGAATATTGTTCTATTTTTGATGTTGAAGGCAAAATATTTTATATACTTTCAAATGAAAAGTAGAGTTTTAATTAATCCACAAAAAATGGTATAAGAATTATATTCAACAAAACCAAATGAGTTGGAGTCTCAGCATGTCATGTCTTCCATTTTGTAGGGCATAAATTTTAAAACCAAAGCAAATCCCCATTGGTCTTATGCTTTTCAAGTTCAAAGGTGCCATTTCAACTACTAAAAAATTATGTGAACTTTTCTACATGTCCACATTAAAAATAGTAAAGCTAGCTTTACTATTAGCTCAAAACAAAAGGTGGACTGAATAAAATGCATAAATCAAACATCAAAGGGACAAATACATCAATAAGATAAGCAAAATAAAGCAGGATGATGGCAATTTGTTTAAAATCTGTTACGCTGTTTAATGTGCAGACAATTTGGGTCTTATTGTTTTAACTGTTTATACACATGAATTGCTAAATATTAAGAACAAATCCAAAGGATAGCACCAAGGTTTAGCCTATTTATGTTAACCTAATCACACACAAATTCTAGCCACTGATATATATTTTACAACTCCATTTATCTAGTGTTCAGTTCTCTGGATTTGTGGTTTATAAGAACCATTTGCTTTATAAGGCTCTCTTGCCAGCTCCAGTACATTTTTATATAAAAGACAACATATATTAAAATGTAGTAAACATGTCTATGAATTTTGATTTACATGATTGAAGATTTCAGAGTTGTGTAAATGAGGGTTCATACACTATAACTGCTTACAAAAGAAAATACTTTTTTTCATAGAAAATACTCCAACACATACTCCTGGGTGTTCAAAATCATCACATTCATTCAGTGTTGAACAAAAGTATGATTTAACAGAAGGAGTATGTAAATCAAATTCACAAGACCTGAATTTCTCTTCAAGCATAATTAGAAATATTTTTATTAAGTTACAGTTCCCTAATTTCTAAAGTTGGGAAAATAGGGTGAAATATGGATAAGGACATATAGGTGGACATACACAATGTGCTACAAGTTCAGATGTAAACCCAGGTAAATATAAAGCGGACATTCTCATTATCATAAAATGAACATATGTGAGAGCAAGGTTGTTAGGAATGGAACTTAAAATTAAAATGTGTACATAGAAACACTGAGTTTGAACATAAAGCAATTATCTACAAGGTAAGAACATCACTTTAAAAAGAGCTGTTCATTTGATTCTTTTGAGTGTGTATAGAAAGCTCAGGTTGAAGAAAACACTTTTAAGGATTTACTTTGAGGAGTTTTCTGCTTTTTGAATTAAGTTTTGAGTGAACTGTGTAATTCTTTCTCCTGGATGAACCTCACTCAAAAATAGAGAAACTTCTATGAAATATAGCATAATTTTAGCCTACTTGGTTCACAGATTACAGAAAACCAGGACATTCTTTTTCCTGGAATTCCTTAAAAATTGGGTCCACATGAAACTAGAGTCTCTTCTGGAGGAGCAAATCAGAAATATGAGAACGAAAGTACATTTAACAGTTTTCCTGCATCTTCTGCTCTCTCTTCATCTCATGTTTCAAATGCTATGGAAACATTGAGGTATCTTAAGGTCCAGATTTGGTACAATGGTTTGCTGTATATTTAATTTATCAATCATTTAAAAGATCAAACAAGCAGACTAATGTATCTCTGTACATTTTGAAGCGACTAAATTTTAAACTTTCAGCAAATACATGTGGACATAAATTAAATGTCACATGATATAATCTTTGCCAAGTACTCAGTGTGTGTAGATATCTAAGAAGCAACACACAATATTTAAGAAGCATAAACACGGAATTTAATAAAAAGAAAGCTGCAGAACTCTGTTAAATAAGATATTGCCTTAGCTTTTTAATTCCATGGTATCAATTATTCAATTTTATATTTCTCTTAGCATTTTTACTGCTAAAACCACTATCCAGAGTTACTATAATTCATTTTCCCAGATTTGAAAGTCATATGAAATTCAATTTAGTAAGGGCTTAATCAGAATAAAAAAATAGGTTTGGACATTTAGTTTTTTTATCCCCTATATTTTGACAACTACTCTCCAATCCTTTCTACTAACACACAGGTACACACACACACACACACACACACACACACACACTCCCAAGCTAAAACTAAGTAAAGTTGTTATGCCAAAAAATGGGACATTAACACTATCCAAAATATATTTATTAAGATATTTATTAAGCATAAAGGGGAAAAATAATAATAAAGTAGGGAAATTTGCCCTCAAGTAATCAAAGTTGGCATTACCTGTAATGAATGTATCTATATATCTATCTATGTGAGAAAGAAGCACATTGGGAAAATATGGGGTAAATTTGCAGAATGTAGGCAAAAGATATTTGATAATTTTAGAACATTTTAATAACAGCAATGAGATATAATTTACCTATCATAAAACTCACAATTTAAAAATATACAATTGAGTGGTTATTAGAATGTTCCCAGAATTGTGCAACCATCACCACTCTAATTTTCCTATTTTTATCACCCCATTAGCAGTTACGCTCCATTCAACCCCTAACAATCCAAGTCTACTTTCTGTCTGATGGATTTATTTATTCTGGACCTTTAATATAAGTAGAGTAATACAACATGTGGTCTTTTGTGACTGGATTCTTTCACTGAGCACAGTGTTTTCAAGGTTCCTCTATGGTGCAGCATGTATCCTTCATTCATTTACTTTATTGCAGAATAATATTCAATTGCATAGATAAACCACACTTTGTTCATTTAGCAGTTGATGGACATTTGGATTTCTTCAATTTTGGGGAGAGGGGCTCTTTATATTTGTTTCATTTCACTTTGGTATGTACCTAGAATTTGAATAACTACATTATAATATTATTCTACATTTTATATTTAGAGAACCTGAAAAACTGTTTTCCAAAGTGGCAACATACATCATTTTACATTGGCAACAGCAATGTCTGAGGGTTCCAGTTACGCCACATCCTTGCCAATACTTCGCTATTGTCTTTTAAAAATTGTAGCCATACTAATGGGCACAAAACAGTATCTCACTGTGATTTTGATTTGCATTTTTCTACTAACTAATGATGTTCACATCATTCTGTAGGCTTGTTTTCCATTTGTATATCTTCTTTGGAAAATGTCTATTCAAATTCTTGACTCATTTTTTAAGTGAATTATTCGTCTTCTTATTGTGAAGTTATAAAATTTCTTGATACATTCTGAATACAAGAGAATATTGTTTGCAGTATTATGAGAATTGCATACATTTTCTCCCATTCTTTGAATTGCCTTTTAACTTTTCTTAATGTTGCCCTTTAAAGCAAAAATAATAATCATAATTGTAATGAAGTTCAATTTATTTATTTTGTGTCACTTGCAATTGTGGTTCATAACTAAGAAACTATTGCCTAAACTAAAATCATAAAGATTTACTCCTCTAATTTCTTATAAGATTTTTATAGTTTTAACTCTTACATGTAGGTCTATGCCCCATTTTTAGTTACTTTTTATATAGTATGAGGTGGGTGTTCGGCTTCATTCTTTGTAGTATAGGTATTCAGCTGTCCAATCACCATTGGTCAAAAACACTATTCTTTTTTTTATTATTATACTTTTAAGTTTTAGGGTACATGTGCACATTGTGCAGGTTAGTTACATATGTATACATGTGCCATGCTGGTGCGCTGCACCCACTGACTCGTCATCTAGCATTAGGTATATCTCCCAATGCTATCCCTCCCCCCTCCCCCCACCCCACAACAGTCCCCAGAGTGTAATATTCCCCTTCCTGTGTCCATGTGATCTCATTGTTCAATTCCCACCTATGAGTGAGAATATGCGGTGTTTGGTTTTTTGTTCTTGCGATAGGTTACTGAGAATGATGATTTCCAATTTCATCCATGTCCCTACAAAGGACACAAACTCATCATTTTTTATGGCTGCATAGTATTCCATGGTGTATATGTGCCACATTTTCTTAATCCAGTCTATCATTGTTGGACATTTGGGTAAAACCACAATGAGATACCATCTCACACCAGTTAGAACGGCTATCATTAAAAAGTCAGGAAACAACACGTGCTGGAGAGGATGTGGAGAAATGGGAACACTTTTACACTGTTGGTGGGACTGTAAACTAGTTCAACCATTGCGGAAGTCAGTGTGGTGATTCCTCAGGGATCTAGAACTAGAAATACCATTTGACCCAGCTATCCCATTACTGGGTATATACCCAAAGGACTATAAATCATGCTGCTATAAAGACACATGCACATGTATGTTTATTGCAGCATTATTCACGATAGCAAAAACACTATTCTTGCACGCACTGAATTGCCTTGGTATCCTTGACCAAAAGTGTAGGGTTTTTGTTTGGATTCTCAATTCTTAGCCATTGAAAAGTGTTCATTCTTAGGCCAGTATTATCATGGTTATAGTATATGGTATAGTACCATGGTTATAGAAAGTTTTGAAATCTGGAAGTATAAGTCTTCTAACATTGGTCTCTTTCAGGATTGCTTAGGCTATTCTGGTCCCTTCCCTTTCCCCTATTAATTTTTTAATTAATTTTTTGAGGCAAGGTTATGCTCTATCACCCAGGCTGGAGTACCGTGGTACAATCTCGGCTCACTGCAACTCCGCCTCCTGGGTTCAAGAGATTCTCCTGCCTCTGCCTCCTGAGTAGCTGGGAATACAGACACACACCATCACACTCAGCTAATTTTTGTAATTTTAGTAGACATGGGGTTTCACCATGTTGGCCAGGCTGGTCTTGAACTCCTGACCTCAGGTGATCCACCCACCTTGGCCTCCTAAAATGTTGGGATTACAGGTGTGAGCCACTATGCACAGCCACATTTCCCTATTTATTTTGTTTTATTTTTTTAATTTTTTTCCATAAGTTATTGGGGTACAGGCGGTATTTGGTTACATGAGTAAGTTCTTTAGTGGTGATTTGGGAGATTTTGATGCACCCATAATCTAAGCAGTATACACTGCACCATATCTGTAGTCTTTTATCCCTTACCCCTCCCGCTCTTTCCCCCAAGTACCTACAGTCCATTGTATCATTCATATGCTTCTCTGTCCTCATAGCTTAGCTCCCACATATCAGTGAGAACATATGATGCTTGGTTTTCCATTCCTGAGTTACTTCACTTAGAATAATAGTCTCCAACCTTATCCAGGTCACTGCAAATGCTGTTAATTCATTCCTTTCTATGGCTGCGTAGTATTCCATCATACATATATACCATAGTTTATCCACTTGTTGATTGATGGGCATTTGGGTCAGTTCCACAATTTTGCAATTGCAAATTGTGCTGCTATAAACATGCACATGCAAGTATCTTCTTCAAACAATGACTACTTTTCTTCTGGGTGGATATCCAGTAGTGGGATTGCTGGATCAAGTCGTAGTTCTACCTTTAGTTCTTTAAGGAATCTCCACACTGTTTTCTATAGTGGCTGTACTAGTTTACATTCCCATCAGCAGTGTAGAAGTGTTGCCTGTTTGCTGCATCCATGCCAACATCTACTTTTTTTTTTTTTTTTTGATTATGGCCATTCTTGCAGGGGTAAGTTGGTATTGCATGGTGGTTTTGATTTGCATTTCCCTGATCATTAGTGATGTTGAGCATTTTTTTCATATGTTTACTGTCCATTTGTATATCTTATTTTAAGAATTGTCTATTTATGTCTTTAGCCCACTTTTTGATGGGATTGTTTGTTTTTATCTTCCTGATTTGAGTACATTGTAGATTCTGGATATTAGTCCTTTGTCAGATGTATAGATTGTGAAGATTTTCTCCCACTCTGTGGTGTGACTGTTTACTCTGCTGACTGTTACTTTTGCCATGGAAAAGCACTTTAGTTTCATTAGGTCCCAGCTATTTATCTTTGTTTTTCTTTTTAAGTTTTGGAATACATGTGCTGAACATGCAAGTTTGTTACATAGTAATACATGTGCCATGGTGGTTTGCTGCACCTATCAACCCCGTATCTAGGTTTTAAGCTCCTCATGCATTAGGTATTTGTCCTAATGCTCTCCCTTCTGTTTCCTCCCACCCCCGCAACAGGCCCTGGTGTGTGATGTTCCCCTCAATGTGTCTATGCGTGCTCATTGTTCAACTCCCAGTTATGAGTGAGAACATGTGATGTTTGGTTTATTGTTCCTGTGTTAGTTTGCTGAGGATGACGGTTTCCAGCTTCATCCATGTCCCTGCAAAGGACATGAACTCATTCTTTTTTATGGCTGCATAGTATTCCATGGTGTATATGTGCCACATTTTCTTTATACAGTCTATCATTGACACGTGTTTGGGTTCATTCCAAGTCTTTGCTATTGTTAATAGTGCTGCAATAAACACACGTGTACATGTGTCTTTATAGTAGAATGATTTATAATCCTTTGGATATATACCCAGTAATGGGATTGCTGAGTCAAATGGTATTTCTGGTTCTAGATCCTTGAGGAGTCACCACACTGTCTTCCACAATGGTTGAACTAATTTACACTCACAACAACAACGTAAAAGTATTCCTATTTCTCCGCATCCTCACCAGCATCTGTTGTTTCCAGATTTTTCAATTATCGCCATTCTAACTGATGTGAGATGGTAACTCATTATGGTTTTGATTTGCATTTTTCTAATGACCAGTGATGATGAGCATTTTTTCATATGTTTGTTGGCCATATAAATGTCTTCTTTTGAGAAGTGTCTGTTCATATCCTTCACCCACTTTTTAATGGGGTTGTTTAACGTTGGAAAAACTCTTCTAGACATTGGCTTAGGCAAGGATTTATGACCAGGAACCCAAACCAAATGCAATAAAAACAAAGATAAGCTTAAACAAATTTATTTTTGTTTTTAATTGCATTTGCTTTTGGGTTCTTGGTCATGAAATCCTTGCCTAAGCCAATGTCTAGAAGGTTTTTTCCAATGTTTTCTTCTAGAATTTTTTTTTGGTTTCAGGTCCTAGGTTTAGGTCTTTAGTCCATCTTGAGTTTAATTTAGATTCAGCTTCCCAATTTTGGTACATACAGCAGATATGATTTTGAAACAGATTGCATTAAATTTGTTTACCAAGTTGAGGAGTATTGCTATCTTTACAAACATTAAGTCTTCCAATCCATTAATTAGGAATTCTTTTATTCAATTATTCTTTTTTCTTTCTCCAATATTTTGTAGAATTTTGTATATGAGTCTTACACTTCTTTTATTTCTTATTTTTTGGTGTTACTGTAAATTGAATTATTTCTATAATTTTATTTTTAGATTGTTCATTTCTATTGTATAAATATATACTGATTGTTATATATTAGTTTTTATCCAGAAAACTTCCTGAATCATTAATAAGCTCTAATAATTTATTTTGGATTCCATAGGATTTTCTATTCACAAAATATATCATTGGCAAGGAGAAATAATTTTACCTCTTTTCTGACATGGTTTGCACTTGTGTTCCTGTCCAAATCTCATGTCAAATTGTAATCCCCAATGTTGGAGCTGGGGCCTCGTGGGAGATGATTAGATCATGATGGCAGATTTCCCCCCTTGGTGCTCTTCTCCTGACAGAGTTCTCACGAGATCTAGTTGATTAAAAGTGTGTGGCACTTCCCCCACCTTCCTCCTGCTCCAGCCACGTGAAGACAACTGCTTCTGCTTTGTCTTTAACCATGAGTAAAAGTTTCCTGAGGCCTCCCCAGGTTGCCAGCCAGCATCATGCTTCCTGGACAGCCTATGGAACTGTGAGCCAATTAAACCTATTTTCTTTATAAATTACCCAGTCTTAGATATTTCCTTATAGCAATGTGAGAATAAACTAAAACATTTTCCAATCTGCATGCCTTTTCTTTTTCTTTCCTAATTGCTCTAGCTAGGACCTCCAGTATAATGCTGAATAGAAGTGGTAAGAGAAGACATCCTTGTCTGGTGCGCATCTTAGCAGGAAGCATTCATTTTTTCACGTTAAGTATGATTTTAACTGCATGTTTTTGTAGATACTTTTTTTTTTTTATCAGGTTGAGGGTGTTCTGTATTTTGGATATGGGGATGGGGTAAGAAGGAACTGGAAGCCCCAGGAGGTGGGGAGAATGAAAGAAAGAGAAATATGGGATGAAGTAGGGAAAGGGGAAGGTAAGTCAGGGTTATCCCATGGTCCCTCTGGAATTGAGGTCAGTTGATCCTGGCCTGGCATGGACATAGAGTTCATCCTTTAGGTAGTTACTGCCTTGACAAGGACAGAGCATGGGCCTGATGGACCACTGAAGCAGGAGGGTGATGCAGGAGGGTGATGAAGTAGGAGGGAAAAGGAAGAGCAGTGTAGACAGAGGCAATGGGGAGTCTGAGGATGGTAGAACTTGTGGGTCCTCAAAAAACAGCACATAATGCTAAAGGTTGGGAAACTGAGGGACAAAACTGGCATCTCCTAGTTCTTGCCAGTATTGGCTCAGGAGGCCCAGCTCTGCCTTGGCTCCCCTGGACTGCAGAGCCAAGACATGAAAGTGAGCTGTGGCTGGGAGCCATGGTGAACATTCAGGCCTCACAAAACAGCACTGAGGGATGGGCTGAGATCTTGGCTGCATTATGTTGGGGAGCTGGGAGGAATATGGCAGGTGGGGTGAGAAGCCCCTGGGAAAAGCTTCAGAGTGTGACAAGGAGGGGTGGCATGGGTCATAGCAAAGGTGCAGAGTTAGACAGCATCAGCCCAGGTTTCAGCCTCAGACAAGAGATGGGACTGAAAGGGTTCCTGCTTCTTTCTGTCCTTTCATAGGTTGGCCAACACCTAAGCAGCTCCCTATTTGCGTGTGACTGCTTCCTCCAGCCACATGGTAATGCCTTGTTTATGACCTGGTAGTCTAAAGAGCAAGGTGTCTTAGAGTAAGACATATGTGGAAGCTACCTCAGATGTTATCAGATTCTTCTGTCCTTCCTTCGACCCTTTCAAAAAGCACATAAGGAAACTGAGGTCCATAAAAGCCATTGGAATGGCAAAGGGAGAGAGAAGGTGGAACCTGCTTTTATTCAATTCTGCATTAAATAATGTCCTTAATTACTAAAGTGAAGTTCTGCTATGTCTGATGGGGAAGAGGCATCTTGGCCATCATACAGACACAGGAAGGACCTGGAATCTTGATTATTGCCCACAAGGGAGGATACTCTCTTCTATTTGCAGTGTGGTAAGTGTTTTATCGTAAAAGGGTGTTGGCTTTTGTAAAATGATTTTTCTACATCTACTTGGATGGTCATGTCATGTTTATCTTTTATTTTAATAATAGGATGTATCATAATGATTGGTGTTTGGGTGTTATCCAACATTTTATTTCTTGGATAAATCCCACTGAATTATTGTAGGTAATCCTTTTTATTAACATATGTTGCTGGATTTGGTTGCCTAGTATTGTGAGGATTTATGTATCTGTATTTAAAAGGGATATTGGTCTATACTGGTCTTTTATTTTCAAGTGAAATCTTTTTATAGTTTTAGTATCTGAATAATTCTGACCTTATAGAATTAGTAGATAAATGCTCTCACCTCTTCTTTCTTTTGTAAGCATTTGTGAAAGATTGATGATAATTCTTTTTGAATGTTTGGTATAATTTACTAGTGAAGCCATCTGGGACAGTATTTGTGTGTATGTGTAAAGTTTTTAAATCACTAATATAACCTCCTTATTTGTAAGTCTATTCAGATGATCTGTTTCTTCTTGAGTCAGTTTCAAGAGTCTATGTCATTCTAGAAATATTTCCATTTCATATATATTAACTTTTTGCATAAAATTGTTCAGAGTATTTCCTTCTAATCCTTTTTATTTTTTGTAAAAGCAGTAGTAATGCCCTATCATTCTTGATTTTAGTAATTTAAGTCCTCTCTTTTTGCCTTATCAGATCACTCTAGCTAAATGTTTCTCGATTTTGTTGATCTTTTCCAAGAACCAACTTTTCCAAAAGTTTTCTCTATTGTTTTTCTATCGCTTTTTTCATTTATTTATACCTTAATCTTTATTATTTCTGTCTTCCTTTTTACTTGGAGTTCAGTTTTCTCTTCTTTTTCAAGTTTCTTGGTCAAACGTTTAGGTTACTGATTTGAAATCTTTTTATCTTTTAAAATAGTCATTTACCACTATTTTTGTAATTCTTTAAGTACCTCTTTAGCTGTGACCCATAAGTTTTGGTCTATTATGTTTTCATTTTAATTTGTCTCAAAGTGTCTTCTAATTTTTCTCATGGATCTTTTCAACCCCATAGTTATTTAGAAGTGTGTTGTCTAAATTTTATATACTTATGAATTTTTAAAATTTCATTGTCATTGATTTCAAATTTAATTTCATTGTGGTTGGAGAAAATACTTGACATAATTTTAATTTGTTAAAATGTATTCAAGCTATTTTAAGGCCTCATATATGGTCTATGATAGACAACATTCCATGGAAACCTATGAAGAATTTGTATTCTACTGTTATTGGGTGGAGTGTTATAGAGATGTCTGTTACATATAGTTTGTTTATAGTGTTATGTGAGTGTTCTGTCTCCTTGATGATCATTTGCCTAATTGTTGTATCCATTATTAAAAGTGGAGTATTGACTTTTCTAAGAATTTTTGTTACACTGTCTAGTTCTCCCTTCAATTCTAGCAGTGTTTGCCTCATGAAGTTTGGGGCTCTTTTGTTAGGTGTGTAGATACATTTACAATTGTTAAGACTTTCAATTCTATTGTCATTTTTTACTTTATTTTTATGCATTTTTTTAGTGGTTGCCCTAGTCATTGCAAGTAACATCATAATTTATAAAAGTATAATTCCAATTAAAACCAATTGCTTATAATAATATACAACAACTTTGCTCTTGTATATCCATTTTCTCCCCACTCCTTTGTGTTATTGTCATACAAATTAAATCTTTATACATTGTATGCCCAGCAATACATATTTTTAATTATTGCTTTATGAAGCTGTCTTGTAAATCATATAGAACAAAAAAAAGGTTTACAAACAAAAAAGGATTACAAAAAGTTGGTTTTATACTTACCTATTAAGCTATTTTACAAGTACTCTTTATTTCTTTCTGTGTACTTTTTAATTATCTATTGTCATTTCATTTTAGCCTTTGGTATTTATTATAGGATATGTCTTCTAAGGATGAATTCTCTGTTTTTTTTTAATCTAGTAATGTCTAACTATAATTTTCATATTTAATTGATAGCTTTTTTCGATATAAAATAATTGGTTGGCAGTCATTTTCTTATAGCACTTTAAATATATCCTCCCACTACCTTCTGGTCTCTATGGTAGCTACCAAGGATTTAACAGTTAATCAAGTAAATAGCCTTGTATACTATGAATCATGTTTCTTTCACTGCTCTTAAGATTCTCAATCTTTCACTTTTAACAACCTACAATGTGTCTAAAGATAGATTTCTTTGTTTCTCCTACTTGGAGTTCACTGAGCTTCTTGAGTAGGTAGATTAATGTTTTTATTGAATTTGGAACATTGTCAGCCATTATTTCTTCAAATATTCTTTTTGTCCTTTCATTTGTCTTCTCTTTCTGGGGTATTCCTTATATGTATGTTGGTATACATAATAGCACTTCGCAGGTTCTGAAGCTCTGTTTATTCTTCTCTTTTTCTTTGTTCTTTTCTCTTTATTTTCAAAATGTATATTTGACCTCTTTTGAAGTTAATTTACTCTTTCTTCTACCAACTCAAGTCTGCTGTTGAATCCTTGTGGTGAAACTTACAATTCAGTTATTGTATTTTTCCACATCAATAATTCTATTTGATTTCTTTTCACAATTTTTATTTTTAGTGATATTCTCTGGTGAAATAGTACTTGTACTTTACTTTTTTATACATGGTTTCCTTTAGATTTTTAAAAACTTATTTGTAGTAGCTTGTTTAGTCTTTATCTTATGTGATATGCAGAATAATGACTCTCCAAAGAAGTCCATTTCTTAATCATTGAAATCTGTGACTATGCTACACTACATGGTTAAAAGGAGTTTACAGGATTATTAAATTAATGGACCTTGAGACTGGGAGATTATTCTGTATTCTCTGGGCATTCCTAATTCAATCACATGAATCTTTACAAGCAGAGAAACTTTCCTGTCTTTAGTCAGAAAGAGATGCAACTATGCAAGAAGAGATGGAGAGATTCAAAGTGAGAAAAATTCAATCTTTTATTTCAAGCCATGAAGAGGGAATAATAAGACAATGATCTAAGAAACACATAGGTGGCCTTTAGAAGCCAGAAAAGGCAAGGAAATAAATCATGCCCTATAGATTCCAGAAAGGAAGTCAGTCCTGCTGACTCCTAGATTTTAGCCCAGTGATCCAGTTGAACTTCTGAGCTGCAAAACTGTAGGATAATAAGTTTATATTGTTTTAAGCTACTAGTTTTTGGTAATTTGATATGGCATCAAAAGAAAAATAACACATCTTATAAATCCAACATCTAAGTTTTCTCAGAAACACTTTCTCTTGATTGCTTTTTCCTGTATATGGGCCATACTTTCCTATATCTTTATGCATCTCACAACTTTTTTTGAAAATTGCGACACAGGATCTTTCCTGATCGCTTTTGCCAGCTGGAGACAACTGGGTGGCAACACCCTTGCCCTGCCTCAGCCCATGGCTTCAGGGGTGGCTCAGCCCCACCGCCATTTCTGTCATCTGGAGCAGCGGCCCTCCCCTGGTAAATGGCAGAGGGCCAAGCACACATTTGGTGAGACCAGAGCTCTTGTCCCATGTCCAAGAAGAATGAGGATACACTGACAATCAAAGAGTGAGGAAGGCAGAGAATAATTTTATTGAACAATGACACAGCTCTCAGCAAAGAGGGGATGCAAGGGAGATCCTCCACCTGGAGTAGGGTGGTTTCTCTCCCAGGGTGACTGAGTCTTGGGCTTTTATGGGTTCAGTATAGGGGAACACATGCTGATTTGTTTGTGAGTATGCAAAGAAAGGCTAACGCAAAGGCACCACTCAAAGGTGGGCATGGCAGTGTAGAAAACCAATTAGGAAAGGGTAGGTATATGTAAAATAGGTGAAGGATGGGGATCGATGAGAGGAAAGCATGACAAATGGGAAGAAACATTCTCAATCTGGTCCCAGGATTTGACTTGTAGCTTGGCTTTCAGGCTTTAAATTGTCTTTGGCTTAGAGGTAAGGTTTCAACAGTGACCCACCCCTATCTGCCTAGGCATTTGACTGCCTACTGTCACTATCAACTGGACATTTCAATATAATATGAACAACTCTGGAAATGAGATCCCCTGTCCAGGATTTGTTGTATTATTGTTTTTAATCTGCTTTGTTTTCTTTTGTTGTTTTTTGTTTATTTGGTGACTTTCCTGAACTAAGTATGCAAAGTTTATATTCCTTGTTGTGTGCAGTCACGAAGGTCTCTGGTTAGCTCAATGTTCAGCTAATGATTATACAGAAATTTTCTTAAATACCTTAAATCACTAAGTCTTCCTCCCTTTGTCAAAAGGCCTGTGTGTGCTTTGGGGCACAGCTTCAATTCTCCATTAATTTACTTTTGACCTTCACTTGCAAGGTCCCAAGGATGGCCAGAGGTGAAAGATTAGGGCTCCCTCAGGTCTTTCCTTAGCATGTACACAGCCCTACACCTGTACAACACTTATGTGTGCACCTGGTATTCTAGATTCTTAGCAACAAGTAGGAACTTTGCAAAGTCTCCTATTGACATTGTATTCTACAGATTAAAAAAAAATAAATGTTTCACAACTTATTTGCCTCAACTGGTATCATCACCTCTGCAGCAACAGTGTTAGGAAATTGCTGCTGATTGTTTCAGCAAATGCCCTAGAGATACAATTCTCTAGAGACGGAGCATCTTGAGGAACTTCAAATCTGGACTTCCCCTTCCAGGGGCTGCTATTCAGCTGGTTTTCAAGGATACCACCGAATTATTACAAAAGGGATGAAAATGAGGCAAACTGAAATACCATGAAGCTCCTTGTACTAAGTTTCAGTCATTTTTTAATAAAACCTCTTCAGATTTTGCAAAGTTAGCTTATTTTGAAAATTCTGAAAAAGCTGATTTTGACAAATTTTGCTAGAGTTTTTATTGCTTTTATTTAGAAGTCATTTTTCAGAGTTCTTTACTGTTATGGGAGTTCTGCCCCTTTAGTGCTGTTTTTTCTAATTTATGTCAGTCTAAGTTGTTATAAAATAAAGAATTAAAATACATATACAATCACAGATACAAATAATGATACTTGGGGAAGAAAATATCAAAATCTTATCCATGAAATAACTATTTTTATATTCACCGGGCTTATCTCCAAATATAACTTTAGGACACTTTATATTGAGTTTTTATCTTATTTTTCATCTTTGGCCTTAAGTGTAATTAAGTATACCTATGAATACTTAAGTCAGTGAAGTATAATTTAAGTGTGCATGTTAGTAAAGCTGATAAACATCCCATAAAATTATTTTGCAACAGAAATATGTAGGAAATCAGAGATCTGATTCTATTAGTTCCATTTAAAATTTGTATTTTATATATCTCTTTTGTAAGTTTTATATGAAAGGACAAAAGATACGTTAAATTTGTTTATTGATTCTCTTTGATCTTCCTAAATTTCTAACATGTAACATTTTACTGTCTTGAATGCCTATCGTTTTTAGAAAACATGATTATTCTTATCACTAAGAATGATTAATAATAATACTTTACTATTTATGCTTCAAGAATTATAAAAAAGAATTAATTATTTTAAAAGATAAAAAATCTTTATTCATTAGGGAAGTTGCCCAAGCAAAAGGGAATTTCAGATGAATTCTCATATAGGGAGAAAATGACTCTTTTACAGTACATCCTATTTCACTTCATCATGTTTATCTTTGATCAAATGTTGTTACTGCATATTCCTTAAGGGAACCAAAAAACTTCAATGTTTTACATTTTATGCAGCCAACCCTGTCTGCAGAGAAATCTTGGGAAAAGAAAAACCAGTCTCAAGAGCAGCTGCTCAAATGATGCCTAATTAAATTTTCACGCACATGTTAAAAGGATATGCTAATACTTTGTGTGCACTCAGTGAGCTTTGTAAAGCAACTTAGACAATCAGAATTTATAAAGTATTGAGGAATGCCTCTAAATTCTACCTGCTGCTGCTCTAAGTGCTATGGTGGTAATAGCTCATGCACTGATGCTCAACCTGGGTGCACACTGGGACTACGTGGGCAGCTTTACAAAAAACAATTCTAACGCCCAGGTTTAATCCATTCATCAGAGTTTGAATTAATGGATACTGGATATAGAATATGATTTGGGTATCAGGATCTTAATAGCTCCCCAAGTGATTCTAGGATGTATCAAAATTTATCTACAACAGTAATTCTTAAACTTTGCTGTGCATATGAATCAATTAAGATCTTGTCGAAATGCAGATTCTGATCTAGTAGGGCTGCACTGGGTCCCGAGAATCTGCATTTCTTTTTTTTTATTTTGTTATGATTATACTTTCAGTTTTAGGGTACATGTGCACAACGTGCAGGTTTGTTACATATGTATCTGTATTTCTTACAAGGTCCCAGGTAATGCCAAAGACAGTGGTGCTTGGAGCACACTTTGCATAACAAGATACTTACAGAAATTAGAACCACCACCAAAAATAATGGCCATAAATAAAAACTACTCCTTCCTGTTGAATAATATTCAAACTACATTTTAGATTGGTTTCAGAAAAAAAGGACAGAACAGTAAATTCTACTAAAGTATTCTCTCCTCCTCCTCCACAGATATTTTTTGCTAAGATTCAAATTATTGCAAAAACATACCTGTCCTTTGAACATAGTTTAGGAAACCTCACTTTCCAAAATGAGTTTTTCAGTTCTTTCTTTTAATTTCTCTTAAATTTTATGCAGTTCAATACTAAAGTTTCTTTAGTTTTTGCCACTGTAAATTTTATAAGGGAAGAGCTGTGTTTCATATTTCTTGAGCAAAGATTAAGGTGATACAAGCTTCAAGGAATACTTGCTAAATAGTGTTCAAATATATTTCAAATATTATACAGACATTGAAAAGCACTTGGCTTAAGAGACGTTGCAGGAAAAATGAATGGGTTGGTTATATATGCTACTACTGAATTTATACAACTTGTATGTGATTGAAATCCTATGCTATACTTCTTACAAAAATAGTCTCATATGGTACCAGTTACCTGTTGAAATTTTTGTCAAGGTTTCTTGGCCATTAAGTATGTATATAATACACATCCTGTGCTGGCTTCATACTTGAAAACCAAGGCATTGGAAAAGCTGTGATGTACTCTCAAATCCTCTTGCATCCATTAATTGAGACATAAAATTATCTTTTCTGACCTTCATGTTTTTAGATTTTGCACCTTGACTTTATTAAAATTCAAATAATCCTGAGGGGGGAACATTTCTAAAATGTATTAATAGTAGTCTATCTGTTAAGTGTGAATGAAAAATTTGAGATATAGTTTGATACAAGTGTAAGAATACAAAACAAAGAGCTCAAAGTATAAGTTTGTACATCGCAATTTCAGAAACCAAATGTCCCCAAATTGACTCTTGTAATGTTAATTAGAGCTCCTATTTGAACATCAGCTCAGAATAAACTAACTTTACTCTATTAATGTAGTTAGAATTTGCTTAGTACCCGCTATATGCACAGCTCTGTATGGTAATTACAATAAAATAAAAATTTTCTTCAAAGAAAAAATTGCACTAAAATTAAAAGGTAAAATGATAGAAAGTAAGAGAATGACTTTATCAACACTAGGCAAAGTTATTGTACAAGGTGTGTTATAAAGATAATTATGTATCTCTTTGAAATTAAAACAATACTGTTTCTACTTCATTTCCAAAGCAGAAATATCCATGTCAATGAGGATGACATTGATCCCCAATCCCAGTAGAAGCATTCAAGTCTAATCACATTTATGAGGTATTTAATATTTTTATATATGCCTTATTTTGCAATATGTTGTCTTTACTTTTTTAACTATGCAAAGTATTTACATTAAACTTCCTGTAAATGTCAATTTAATAAAGCTGATACAGTCAACCCATTCTAAAACAATTTCCAGATCATACTCAGCTTGATTCTTCTTTGAGCTTGTCTTTTTTTTTGTGGGGGGGTCATTTGAAAAATCAATTTAATATGTTGTTCACTGTTCAAAGCATTTTGGGATCTAACTCCAGAGAGGATATTTTGAATGGCAAATGCCAGTCCATTGAGATTAGACTGAACTTTTTTTTAAATTTTAGTTTCAGAGATGCATATGCAGGTTTGTTCTGTAAATACACTGCATGTTGGGGTTTGGTATACAGACTATTGCATCACCCAGGTCATAAGAACAGTACCCAATAGATAGTTTTTTGATCCTCACCCTCCTCCCACCCTCTCCCTCAAAGCAGGCCTTGTTGTCTATTTTTCCTTCTTTGTGTTCATGGGTACCCAATGTTTAGCTCCCACTTACAAGTGAGAACATGCAGTGTTTTTTTTTCCTATTTCTGCATTAGTTTGCTTAAGATAATGGCCTCCAGCTCCATCCATGTTGCTGCAAAGGACATTATCTTGTTCTTTTTATGGCTGCATAGTATTCCTTGGTGTATAATACTACATTTTCTTCATCCAATCTACTATTGATGGGCATTTAGGTTGATTCTGTTTTTGCTATTGTGAATAGTGCTGCAATAAATATACACATGCATGTGTCTTTATGGTAGAATGATTTATATTCCTTTGGGTATATATCCAATAATGGAATTGCTGGGTCAAATGGTAGTTCTGTTTTAAGTTCTTTGAGAAATCTTCAAACCACTTTCTACACCGGCTGAACTAATTTACATTCTTGCTAGCAGTATATAAGTGTTCCCCTTTCTCCACAGCCCTTTTGAGTTTTTTAATTGAAAATGTCTACAACTCAAAAAGTCACAAGAAACTGAAAGCAAAAATCCCAGAAACTATATACACAAAAACAGGATCTAAACATATACACAGTCGATAAGAAAGGCAGAGCCTCAGAAAGTTCTTGATAAAAAAAGTAGTACACCTGTAAAACCATTGCCACAATCAAGATAGAAAGTATTTCTATTTTTATCCATTATAGTCCATTTTTCCTTCTGCCTCTGAGCCCGGCAACAGATCCCCTTTTGGTTTCCAATATATTAATTTGCGTTTTCTAGAATTTCATCATACATTTGTCAAAATTTGTCAAATTATACATTTTAAATGAATTATTCTTCAATAAAATAGGTCATTCTTTATTAAAATTGATCAAATATAATGGGATAAGTTTTTTAAAGTTCAAAAAGTTTGAGCCTCTTAAAATCCTGTTCAGAGGCCCCTGATGTCATCTACATCTTTCTATCTCATCTCTGTTTTCCAAGAGTAAAGAATGCCTTTAAAAAGGCATTGATGAACTCTAGAAAGATGACTTTTCTTGCCTTAGGAGCCAGCAGAGTCCTCAAGGGATACATAGTTATTGTGGTTATCCTCAAGTTAACTTTTTCCTCCTGTCTACCTCTATGTATCTATTCAATGTAACTATGAGTGACAAGAAAGTGTCTTTAACTTTGACTTCTTCATCAACCTGGAAGATCAAATATACACCAAAGTCTTTCCACACTAAAAATACACACACACACACACACACACACACAAACACGAGATGAAAGATAACTTCTCTAATTTAAGAATCCACTTATTAATAATCAAAGGAAAGTACTATTCAAGTCATGGTTAAGAAATTAGGGCTTTCTGGTTCTTGTCATGCTTACAAGCAGCATCATGACATCAGAAGTCATTTCCTTGCATTTTTTTTTCTACTGATACAAAAGGTTTTATTGAGCAATTGAAGATAGTACCTCTAGCTAGCCCTATTTAGAATACAATCATCTCAATTCTTTCATTGAGAAGGTAATTTGCTTTGGAATGATGTACTATAGTACTATCAGACATGGTAGAAGAAAAATTAATGTCATCCGAAGCATTTTAGAATTCTAGTAAGCAGCATCTTTAAAGGGTCTGTGGGACTGTAGGTATAATTTGTGCAGGAAATGGTCCTAAATGGTAAGCAAATCCATCTCTTAATGTTACAGGAGTGCTAGAAAATCTAAAATACTTCAAGATAAACTATTTAACTAAACACAGAGTCATTTTGATCTTTAATTACTTTGGAATTCTAGGATTTTAGATAATTTTATTAAAATACTCTCTATAAAGATTTATGTTTTCTTTCACCCCTTTTCCCCTCTCTCTCCCTCTTATTTTTAATCTTTGATGTTATCATATACTTAAGAACATTCACTTGTTGGTCACATTTTTATGAAGAAATGGAAAAAATAGTCTATAAAAATGTGTAAATGTCGGTCAGTGAGAGTTGATAAATCTCATTTTCTTATGATGAAACACCTTTGATATCTTGACATTTTGTGCTCACATAATTCCTCTGATATCTATCACTAATCTTCTTAGAGTCCTTGTGTGGAATACTGGTATGTTGAGGAAGCACAAATTGCAAAGTTGCCAAAAGACCAATTTCAATCTAATCAGAACTTGCAGTGCTTCATTGAAGGCTACATAAACACTCTGTTAATATTCACAGCAGCAGCTTTGTCAATAACCCCCTCAGAATCTTCAAATTTATAACAGAAATCAGCAAACTATTGATTCTCTGACATTGATAGATCTATCCAGATTCACTGCCTCCTTTCTCTTGCCTCTGTCCCAACAGAGGGCACAAATGCCAGTTGCTCTATTAGGCTCCTAAACACTGAAGGATCATTATTAAAGTACGGCTGGCATCCCTGATCATTAATTATAATCGTGTGCACATATGCAGAGTGATTGCAGGAAATAATCAGCTTTCTCTGCCAAATTGGCAACATCTAGAAATTAATTTGTTATGACACAGCATCAAAGATATTTAAACAACAAACTCAAGGCTCTACTGCTCTGTGTACATTGTTAAGATATCAGATAACATCATTAAAAAATAGTTAACATATCCAGAGGGAGGTGGTATATATCCTTGAACTTCCTTTCTAGAGGGATTCTAAAAAATAATTTCTGTGTGTCCCTGATCCCACAATTCATGTACTGGGGACTCCCCTCCAGAGTGCCTGCTACTCAGGGACTAGTGACTTAGATTGCCCAGAAGAGCAGCTGTCAGTCTAGAACTACTTACATGGGCATTGGAAGGATGCTTCTAAGTGTGGTAAGGGCAAAGATTAGACAGGATTGCTATTTATCTGCTGGGATACATTAGAATTCACTTATCTACTTGATTCTTCAGGGGTAAAAATAACAAAAGCAGATTCATAACACTGGTGTGCATCACATCAAAGGAGAAGAGGTGGTAGTAAGGTAAGCTTGCTTGTCCCATGCCTGCTGGGCCATTCACTCCAGTGTAAGAACACTCAACTTGTGAACATTGAGATACATTGTATGTTTCTCTCCATACTCTAACGTTTCACACCATACAGCAACACAACTCTTCCACCATGGTTATTCAGGGAACTTCCTAAGTCAGTGTCTCCTCCACCACTTCCTTTTATCCACCTCAGCAGAATCAAGCTGAAGCCATGTGCTTTGTCCTTCAGCCAAGTTCCCTCTTCAATTCCCAAATATCCCTCCAACACACACATTAGTAAAATTTTACTTCATTTCTTTGGCATATGAAAATACAGGCTAAAAAGGTAGTTTTTATAACAATTTTCTTCTAAGGGCTCTGATTGTCCCTAGAAGACATTACTATTGATTTCTTTTTGTCAAAAAAAAAAAAAAAAAAGCAGCTAAATGTAAAATAGCACCAATAACACATCTTGCCAAACAAAAAACCTAAGGGTTTGTTGAGGCACCACTTTTCCCCCATTCCTGATGTTTTTCCGTATGGGTATACACCTTGGTTTCCCTATACACATTTATTCACTCCATCTTCGTTGGGGATGTAATTTGGGAAGAAAAAACAGGACTTACATAGCCAGACCCTCCTTTCTTCCTCTTGAGACTGAACTACCCATAAAAACAATTATTCTCCACTTTTCTCCCAAGGCAGCTATTTGCCTTCCTCCACCAACTGAGGGCCTGCCCAAGTCCAGCACTGCTGGTCATCTGTTGGCACTCTGGTTTGAACATATTCCCTCCAAAATGTAGTTGTTTCCAATGTGATAGTATAGGCATGCCTCAAAGATATTGTGGGTTTGGTTCCACACCAGCACAATAAAGCTAATATCTAAATGAAGCAAGTCACACTATTTTTGTTTGTTTGTTTTTCAATGTATATATAGTCATATCCTCTACTGAAGATTGAACCCCTTAAAGTCATGCATGAGGGCTGCAATCAACTTCTTCCAATCTCTCATTAATGCTGATATTTTGACCTCCTGCCATAAATTATCAGTGTTCTTAATGGCATCTAGACTGTTGAATCCTTTCCAGAAGGCTTCAATTTACTTTGGGCAGATCCATCCAAGGAATCCCTATCAATCAATGGCAGCTATAGTCTTATGAAATGTATTTCTTAGGCCAGGCATGGTGGCTCATGCCTGTAATCCCACAACTTTGGGAGTCTGAGGCAGGTGGATCACCTGAGGTCAGGAGTTCTAGACCAGCCTGACCAATATGGTGAAACCCTGTCTCTACTAAAAATACAAAATTAGTGGGCTGTGGCGGCACATGCCTGTAACCCCAGCTACTTGGGAGGCTGTGGCAGGAGAATCGCTTGAACTCAGGAGGCAGAAGTTACAGTAAGCTGAGATTGCACCATTGCACTCCAGCCTGGGCAACAAGAGTGAAACACCATCTCAAAAATAATAATAATAGTAATAATAAACCTATTTCTTAAATAACAGGACTTCAAAGTCAAAATTACTCCTTGATCCATGGGCTGCAGAATAGATGATGTGCTAGCAGGAAAGGAAACATTAATCTCTATGTACCTCTCCACTGGAGCTCTTGAGTGACCAGGAGCATTGTTAGTGAACAGTAATATTTTGAAAGGAATGCTTTTTTTGTTTGTTTTTTCTGAGCAGTATGTCTCAACAGCAGGCTTAAAATATTCAGCAAACCATGCTGTAAAGAAATGTGCTGTCATTTAGGCTTAGTTTTTCCATTAATAGGGCACAGATAGCCAATTTGACATAACTCTTAAAAGCCCCAGAATTTTTAGAATGACAAGTAAGCATTGGCTTCACCAGCTGCATTGCCCTTAACAAGAGAGTCTGCCCATCCTTTGAAGCTTTAAAGCTGGGCATTGACTTCTCTTCTGGAGGCACTTCCTTCCAATAGAAGACTGGTTCATCTACATTGAAAATCTATTGCTTAGTGTGACCACATTCATCAATGACCTTAGCTAGATCTTCCGAGTAACTTGATGTCACTTCTCCAGCAGCACTTGATGCTTCATCCCACACTTTTATGTTATGCAGAGTTTCTTTCCTTAAACCTCATAAAGCATCCTCTACTAGCTTCAAACTTTTCTTCTGCAGCTTCCTCACCTCTCAGCCTCCACAGCATTGAAGAGAGTTGGGCCTTGCTCTGGATTAGGTTTTGGCTTACAGGAGTGTTTTGGCTAGTTTGATATTCTATTCAGACCACTAAAATTTTCTCCGTATTAGCAATAAGGCTGTTTTGCTTTCTTATCATTTGTATTATGTTGATTAAAGTAGTACTTTTAATTTCCTTCAAAAACTTTTCCTCTGAATTCAAAATTTGGCTGTCTGGAGCAAGAGGCCTAGTTTATCTTAGCTTTTGACATGTCTTTCTCACTAAGCTTTATCATTTCTAGCTTTTGATTTAAAGTGAGAAATGTGCAACTCTTCCTTCCACTTGAATGTTTAGAAGCCATTGTAGGGTTATTAATTGGCCTAATTTCATTATTGTTGCATCTCAGGGAATAGGGAGGCCCAGGGACAGAAAGAGAAATGGGGAAACATCCAGTCGGTAAAGCAGTCAGAACACATACATCTATGGATTAAGTTCACTGTGTTATACAGGCAGGTGCATGGAGTGCAAAATAGTTACAATAGTAACATCAAAGATTGCTAATCACAGATCACCATAAAAGAAACAGAATAATAAAAAAATTTGAAATATTGCAAGAATTACCCAAATGTGACACAGAGACACAAAATGAGCATATGCCATTAGAAAAAATGGTACTGACAAAGTTCCTCAATGCAGGGTTGCCACAAACCTCTAATTTGTAAAAAACACAATATCTGCAAAATGCAACAAAATGAGGTATGCTTATGTTAAGAGGTGGAGTCTTTAAGAGGTGGTTAAACCATGAGGGCTCCTCTCTCATAAGTAGTGTTTAAGTCCCTTATAAAAGAAACCACAAAGCATTGGGTTAATTTTCTCTTACTCTTTTGCCATATGAGGAACGAGCATTTGTCCCTTTTGTCCTTCTGCCATTTGAAGAAGCAACAAGAAGGCCCTTACCAGATGCTGGTGCCTTGATCTTCAACTTCCCAGCCTTCAGAACTGTGAGAAATAAACTTCTGCTCTTTATAAATTATAAATTTATGGTATTATGTTACAGTAGTACAAACAGACTAGGACAGTTGGTAAATCCACCTAATTTTTGAGCATATTCAGTAAGCCCATTTGGTTCTGGAACAAAGCCCTCCAACTTAGCATTTGTCAATAGTAAAATTGACATTCTGATTTCTATTGGTAATCCTTTTATATTATTTCAATTTTTCAGAAAGCTGGCAAGGAAGTGGGATGCTATTTAATGGACTTCTATAAATGTTGCAACCTTTGCTATGTGGTCCATAAAAAGAAACAAAAAAGTGGAATTTGAGATGAAAAATTATAATACTAGTGAGGCTAGGGAGTAGGGAGGCCTTGGCTGTCTATGGCTGCCTCCAACTAAATGGCAAATCTACCTAATACTAAGCCACATCCTCCATCTTGCATTTTATTAGAAAGGAGGTTGATGTTTTGGCCTCCATCTGACACTTTTTTATTCAGTTTTTTCAGAACTTGGCTGGGAAGAGGATTTCAAAGAGTAGAAGTTAAAATAATTAGCATAGTAATGAAGAAAAATTACTGAAATAAAATGCAAGCAATCAAATAATTTTTGTTTTCTTCATTTTAAACAGCAAATGGGCACAGAATTGCATGAAACCTAATCTTTGTTTCATGATACTCATCATCTATGCTTGGTTTGTCAGTTGTAATATGCTTAATAATGTACTAAATACCTTGAGAGTTACATCTTTTAGTCTCCTTTGCTGAATTCACTCCTGGTCCCAACCTAAGAACCACTCAGTTATGAATCTATTCAAGCATTTATATTTGATAAGTTTACTCGAATAGAAGTATATAGGATTATTAACTGAAGCCAGAGAGACAAATGAGGAAACTACTGCAATAATCTAGGCAAGACATAATGAGAATCTTAATTTTGTCACTATCATTAGAAATAGGAAAGCAGTCACCAGAATCTAAAGAAACAGAATTTGGGATTGGCCTTGCCTGTAAGTACAGCCTTAGTTTTCTCAGGTTTTTCTTTTTCTTTTCTTTTCTTTTTTTTTTTTTTTTTTTTTTTTTTTTTTGAGACAGTCTCGCTCTGTCATTCAGGCTGGAGTGCAGTGACATGATCTCATCTCACTGCAACCTCTGCCTCCTGGGTTCCAGCGATTCTCCTGCTTCAGTCTCCTGCATAGCTGGGATTACAGGCACACGCCACCCTGCCTGGCTAACTTTTTGTATTTTCAGTAGAGACAGGATTTCACCATGTTGGCCACGGTCGTCTCGAACTCCTGACCTCAGGTGATCCTCCTGCCTCGGCCTCCCAAAGTGCTGGGATTACAGGCGTGAGCCACCACACCCTGCCTAGTTTTTTCAGTTTTAAAGTAATGCATTTGAAAAAGAGTCATTTCAAGTGTTCCTTCCTAGTCAGGAAATCTGTGAAGAATATTCAGTGTGAAATCTTTGAAAGTGAAATGAAACTACCTGGACTCCTCATAGCATGGGATGGTAGAAAGAATTCAAGCTAATCATACTCAGGTTAAGAAAATTCATCCTCAGATTCTTTTTTTAATTATTATTTTGATAGGAGTCTCACTCTGTTTCCCAGGCTGGAGTGCAGTGGCCGGATCTCGGCTCACTGCAACCTCCACCTCTTGGCTTCAAGCGATTCCCATTCTTCAGCCTCCCAAGTTACTGGGATTACAGGTGCATGCCCGCACACTCAGCAAAGTTTTGTATGTTTTTTAGTAGAGATGGGATTTCACCTTGTTGACCAGGCTGGTCTCAAACTGCTGACCTCAGGTGATCCACCCACCTCAGCCTCCAAAAGTGCTGGGATTACATGCGTGAGCCACCATGCTAGGCCCATCCTTGGATTCTTTTTTTCAGTTTTTTGGCCCTAGATAAATTACTTAAACTTGTTGAGCTTCAGAGTACTTACCTGCAAAACAGGAATAATAGCTACTTTACAGGGTGTTATAAGGCTAAGAATTCTAGGTAAAATACAGAGTACCTGACAAATGCTAGGAGAGTTTATTAAATTGTAGATTTATCTTATCTCTGTTCCATTAAATCTAATTTCCTCTAGTTCCAATGTTTTTAATAAAAATCATCATTGTATTTTGGTATTTTATTGTTTTGTTTTATTAGAAGTGTTAGAGTACATTTATTTTTCCAAATTTTATTGTAAAATAAGATTTGGAAATTATGCTATGAATTAAATAGGATTGTATAGGCTGGCCTGGGAGACAAACTGACATTTTCAATATTGCATATATGTGAAAACTTGTTTAAGACTGCAAATGATTGACATCCAAATAAAGTATCAGATAGGACCACTTCCTTATTTGAGAATTTGCTATAAATTGACGGATGGTATTAAAGGTTTATAAACATATTTTAATAATGGGAAGTGCTGCATGAGACAATTTTCATGAAATAGGGCTGAAATTTTGCTTACTTGGACTTATAAAAATGATGAGAAAATGGAGAAAGGACAAGGAGTGAAGGGAAGATGAATAGAGAGGGAGAATAAAGAAAGAAGAAACTCATTGGTTTCCCAAACAGTCACTGCAGAGAACCTAGTGGAAGTATGAATTATTCCAAAACCTCTCCAAACTTTTCATCTACATCTTAATTTATATCTTATTTTTTATAAAAAATTACATTTAATTTTAGCAATTCAATTGTGACTGGCACTGTCTATGGTATTTGACAGTCAATAAAAAACACTTTTTGCTGGAGAGGATGTGGAGAAATAGGAATGCTTTTACACTGTTGGTGGGAGTGTAAATTAGTTCAACCATTGTGGAAGGCAGTGTGGCAATACCTCAAGGATCTAAAACCAGAAATACCATTTGACCCAGCAATCCCATTACTGGGTATATACCCAAAGGATTATAAATCATTCTACTATAAAGACACATGCACACATATATTTATTACAGCACTATTCACAATACCAAAGACTTGGAACCAACCCAAATGCGCATCAATGATAGACTGGATAAAGAAAATGTGGGACATATACACCATGGAATACTATGCAGCCATAAAAAAGAATGAGTTCACATCCTTTGCAGGGACATGGATGAAGCTGGAAACCATCATTCTCAGCAAACTAATACAAGAACAGAAAACCAACCACCACATGTTCTTACTCATTAGTGGGAGTTGAACAATGAGAACATATGGGCACAGGGAGGGGAACAACACACACTGGGGCCTGTTGGGAAGTGGCAAGCAAGGGGAGGGATAGCATTAGGAGAAATACCTAATGTAGACGATGGGATAATGGGTGCAGCAAACCACCATGGCACATGTATACCAATGTAACAAGGTTCTGCACGTGTATCCCAGAACATTAAAAAAAAAAAATATATATATATATATATATATATATATATATATATATATATATAAACACTTTGATTTTGCAATTGAATTTCTTTCATTAAAAGCTACTGAACAATAATTATATATCCTTAGGGGAATCAATAAAAATAATCTCTAGGTGAAATGTTAATGTATTATAAAATTATTTACCTTCTGGTTCAATGTTGACATGGATAACGGCTTCCACTAACTTTTCCTTGAACCTGTAAAAACAAAATAAGTATTACCTTCTTTTAACAAAAGTTTATTTTTAGTTAGCTTTGTTATTGAACTATTTTATTCTTTTCTTCAGTGTACTATCAGAATTTTATTTCAAAAGCCAAGGAATAAATTGAATGCTTGGAGAAAATGTTATTATCAATTTACTTTCCTGTCATCATTTTAAACTGACATGTTTTACATGACTCTTTTGGGCAGTGGTTGATTTTTTATTTTAACTAGGGTTGCATATGATTGGCGAATTCCCATCTCACCTTGCAACATACACAATAAAGATTATATCTGATTCATTTCTATGTAATTAAAAAAAGTAAACATGAAGTCATTACTTCAGCCTACAGACTAGGCAAATTTCAAAATTGAGCAGTAGGAGTCTTATTACAAACATTTATAGGTTTGAAGAAAGAAAACCAGAATCAGAAGATAACTACAGAGTATCTTCCAAGTACTAAAAAAAACTTATGCCAAGATAATAATTGCAGTATTATATTATTGAATAATAAAATAACTGGATAATAATTTATATACATATTTAGTTTAAGCAGATATTGGCAAACAGTTTTTCAAAATTGCTATACCAATTTATCCTCCCACAACAATCGTGAGAGTACCAGTTGCTCTATACATTCACCAAATCTTTGGATTTTCAGGGATTTTAAAAAAATCTTATACACTCTAGTGTGAGTCTAGTCACATTATATTTTTGTTTCAATTTACATTTCTTAACTAATTATGCCAAGCAACTTTTTATACCTTTGCTGGCCATTTAGAAGTTCCTACCACTTTCTTTTGGGCTGTCTTTCTTTTTCCTTATTACTCATAGGATTTACATATTCTGGACTTATGCAAGTATATTTGGTCAGATACAAGTATGGCAAATATTTTCTACCTTCGGTGCATTGTTTTTCTATTCATTCAAGGATTTTTTAAATGAAAGGTTCTTCGTTTTTATTAAATCTAACTTCTCAACTTCTTTTTTTTAAGTAAATAGTACTTTCTATGTCCTGTTTAGGAAATATTGGCTGACCCAAAGGTCATGAAGATATTTTTCCATGTTTACTTTTAGAAATTGTATTATTTAACTCCTTATCTTTATTTGTATGACCCTTCTCAACTTAATTTTGTGTGTAGTGTGAAATAAATATTGAGGTTCATTTCTGATATGAGTATCCATTGTATCCAGCACCATTATATGAAGTATAACTTAAGATCTTCAGGCACAGTTCCATGACTTTTGACAAACTATATCCCCATGTAACCAAATGCAGTCAAAATATAGAAAAGCTGTTCCATCACCAGAAAGTTCCCTCCTGCTCCTCTCTAGTCAAAGGGCCTGCCCTCAACAAATGTAATGACAGTCTAACATTTGTAATCATAGATGAGTTTTGCTTGTTCTTAAAGTTGTTATAAACACAGTCATATGGTATGCATTATTCTTTATTTTTCTTGGTTACATATCTAGGAATAGAATTGTAACCTTGTATTGTTTATTTTAAAATCATTTTTTCCTCATTAAATTGCGGTGGCAACTTGGTTGTAAAACAGATGTGTATATTTGTCAATCTATTGATGACCTTTTTATTCTATTCCATTGGTTTATTTTTCTACTCTTATTTAAATACCACATGGTAGTAATTAGTGTAGCTCCATACAAAGTCTTAATATATACTAGTGTGACTCCCATGGCTTTTTCTTCTTCAGTATTGCCTTGACTATTATAGTCTTTGCATTTCCTCATAAATTGTACAATTTTCCTGTCAATTTCCACAAAAATTCTACTGGAAGTTTGATTGCATTTGCACTATCTTGCTCAAATAAAAGAACTGCAATATTGAGTCTCTAATTCTAGAACATTATATAGCTATTTATTTCTCTCAGCAATGTTTTGTGGTTTTCAATGTAAAGAACTTGCACAGCTTTCATTATACTGATTCATTAAGAGTTTAATGCTTTTCAGTGCTATTGTAAATGATATTTTAAAACTTCATTACGTGTTTGCTAGTCTATAAAAATTTGCACACTTTTGTTTATTGACCTTGATTCTAGCGAAATTACTAAAATTCACTTAAATTCAATAGTTTGTATATCATTTGATTTTATATGTACACAATTGTGTTAGTTGAAATTAATGACAACTTTATGTCATTTTCTCATAACTTTTCTCTTGTTTTGCCTCATTGCAATGGCTAAAATGCTCAGTTAAGTGTTGAATAGAAATTGCAATATTGGACATCCTTGCCCTGCTCTGAAACTCATGGAGAAGATGTTGAATATTTTACTCTTAAGTATGATGTTAAAACGGCAGCTTTAAAAAAATTGACAGTTTTCACCAGATAAAAGATTTTCCTCTAGTTTGTTGACATTTTTAAAAATAAGAATGGGTATTGGGTTTCATCAAGTGCATTTTATGCATATATTGAGATAATTGTATATTTTATCCTTTATTCTGTTAATCTGGTGAATTATGTAGATTGATTGTAGAATGCTAAATAAATTTTAAAGTGATTTCAATTGCAGGAAATTTCTCCATAGCCACTAATATTTGAACTAAACTCTTTAGCAAAATACACTTTCAGTATGATTAGAAGTGCTTATTTTATCATGTTAATTTTTAAATTTTATATATATAATAGATTCATGTAATAGATACTTTGTTATCTCATGTAACTCAGTTTTGTCTATCAGGACACATACATAACACATGGGCTATTTCTTTTACTTTGTCTTTCTTGACTAAAAACTGGTCAGGAGGAATGACCTGGAATAGTCTTCAGTAGGAAGTGGGAGCAGGGAACAGAGGTGCCTGGTTCTTGGTGGCATAGAGGAGTTGCCTGTCTAGTCCTCATATGCTTATCCTTAAAATTTGTGTTCTTCATGATAAATCTCCTTTACAGATGAGTTTCTATTACATAAAGCCATAATTCTGGTTAGAAGAGATCATATGTACATAAAAAATTCAAACTGGGCATAAAAAATGTGACATAAATTACATTTTAAAAAATTAACAAGGAGCGATTCCTGGTTTGCATAAGTATGGTTGATAATTTTTCATCTGAATGTTTAGAATTCAGAAATGAATGCCTCATCTGTCTCTTGGCCCAGCCATTTCACACATGCATATCCTGACCATGCTTTATCACAGACTGTTTTCATAAACTTTTCATTTTCTCCCCTGGGAACCAGGAATAAACTGTTACACTCTTGAGGTGAACATTTGACCAATGAGAGAAGGAAGCAGGTTCACAAATGATTCATTATTTTCCTCTGATGAATTGTCTTGAGACACAGCTTCCGTGGATTCTTGGGAATATTGCTGTGGGATCTAGCTCTCAGTTGTACTTGGGGGTAGCTAACTAAATAATGCATTATCATTTTAACTCTCCCTCCTCTCTTGTTCACTTCTTTGTCCCTTACTTCTCTTCCTGGGATCACCTCCCACCCACACCCCATTAGATTAGCACCAGTTAAGCCCTCTGCTTCAGACTCTACTTTCTGGGAAACCAAAGCTAAGACAATAAATTCCTGTATTCTGTGTTTGTAATCATTCACAGATATCACTACATCATGCAATTATCAAGAAAATCTACTTCTGCCAATAATTTTCAAAAACATCGTCATTACACAATTATTTTAAATTTCAACCATCTCTTCCCACCCCTTAAATCAGTCATGTTTATCCAGGAAAAAATATCTCCTTATACTTTCTAAATCAGAAAATAAAAAATTTAAGACTATGTAATCCCTTTACATTCCTTCAGGAACTATTTAGGTTGTATCTACATTTCAAAAGCCAAGATACAGCAGAAAAGCTTGGGCACCATCAAGCCTAGAAGCCTAAATTGATGAAACAACTTATCTGGTTAACTTGTAAGTTTAGATGTTTATCTTCCATTTCTTAATTTATAAATTTCATATCAAATTTATGTGACAGTTTAAAACTGTTTAATACTCATGACATCTAATGAATATAAAAATTATCTTTTAAATAAAAATATGGTATATTTTGAGTTCTTCCAATTAAAATCAGAATATGAATAAAAATTTCTGTTAACAAAGCAGTATATTTCAAAAGCCCTTTTTAAGAGAGAAGTCACATTGATACTTATTTCTAAACCTGAAAAAATGTGAAAAAAAATGCTTTAGAATTGTGCTTCTTCATATTGATTTGAAGGAGTGACCCTCAGTTACATGAGAGATTCTCAGATGGGCGATAACCAAAACATTAAATGATAGCAGGAGTTTCAGTAAAGGCCAGGCTCAAGTATCTAAGAGTCTTGATAGAAATTACTATTCTGCCTCAAATTTATTTCTCAATTCTTCATGAAGCCTTTATCGAATCTGAATGTAATTTATGCATTTTTAGCTAAAAGCATTATGTTACCAAAATTAAAAGCCACGTGGAAGGAACAATGCTTTAAATTGTGTCATTTAGAAAGTATCACCACAAAAGCAACAAGCATATCTGATATTTATTAAATGCTTTTTACATGTCAAGATTGAATATTTCATATGATTTAATTTTCTGTCAGCACAATCTTCAGAGACAGTTGTAATCATTATCCCCATTTTATAGATGAAGAAAATAAAGCCAAGAACATTGAGGTAAATTGCCCAGAAATGAATGGAATTGAAATTTGGACTCAAGATGTCTGACTTCATGCTAAAAATGAATAAGTTTTTAAAAAATACTTTGTTGACCGAATTCTTTCTTTACCACTAAAGCAGCTATAACATGCTTCAGTAGTTTCCTGACAAGTTAAAGATATAATCTCATGTGGTGTATGTGAATGACAGTTTAACAAACAGAGAATCAGCATATCTTCCAGGTGATAAACCCAACACCTGGTCAACGGAAATTTTCTGTTAGAGAGATTTGAAAACACCAAAGAATTCTAAGACAAGCATATCATCTTGTTTTACAAGCAGTCACACAGGAAGTCCATAGGCTTGTTCCACAAATGTTTCGATTACTCAAAATGTTTTTGGAAACTTCTTTGGGAACTGCCTTTAGGACTAGTTTCTAAGATGCAAAATAAAATCATCAACATTCTTTTTTCTTTCCTCGTGAATCAGAAGAACATCACAAAGCTTCAACAAGTTCAATTCTGCTCTCAAGAATCAAATTCTACCCTTAAGACTCAATTTTTACCACCACTTAAGATCATTTAAAAACATAAATGCCAGGTTCTGGATGAAATTCCCAAAACATTCTAAAGAAAATCAGTTAAGTACTGAAATGAAAGAAAAACTATTATTTGGGATGCACATTTACTTTTTTTCTTATGTATTTTTTGGGATGCATAAGATATTTAAGGAGATATTTTAATACAGATATTATCTCATAGTTATGTCTTAACTACTTTAGTGTGAGTAAATTTTGACATCCATCTAATGCAGAGCTGAAAGACTATGAACTGAGGGCTTGAGGACAAGAACGCAGTATAGAGGTTTGGAGAAATATGCTTAGCCTGCTTCGCAAGCATCCAGAGAATTATGTGGAAATTTAACCTGTGGGTTCTGCAATAATTTTCTCTCCTTTCATGTTTCAGAAGACGGTTCTTGGGCTGATATCTGTTGCACAGTGTGATTTATGTCACAGAAATCTTTCCAGTCAACTGATATGTCTCATCTGAACTTAATTTCCATTGATGGTCCTTTCAGTCAAAGTAACAAAATTGGACCTAGGTGCATTTAGCTGCTTTCTAAAAATGCAATATTTTCTACGCAGATTTTGATTCCTGTATGTACTGGCCCCTTGCCTGTTTCTGTAAGCTGCAGACCAGCAGGAATGCATCACCTTAGGGAAATGCAGGGTTGGAAAATATGAGTGGAACTGCCAAAGCAAAACATTTAAATTGTGTGATTACTTCTCCTTTCTTAACATAATAACTGTTTACTTGAGGAGATTATACTTCATCACAATCTCTACTTTAGTCAAAGCAGTTTATGTAACAATTTCATACATTTTCCCATATTTCTTAGAATATGCACTTCTATATTACTGAAATTGCATTCAAAAAAAGCACAGTTTGGGCAAGCCATTTCACTAGTCAATTGCTATCATCAACTGTTGAGGTAACAATAATGTTAATATTTTCCCTACATTGTACAATACTTTCTAGCATACTATTTATATTTAAATAATTTGGAATATTTGTGCATAACTATGTATCGTGGATTTTTGTTGTTGTTGATGGGTCATTAGTGATAAACATTATTTTAATACCTACCCACCTTAAAGTTTGAAATGTAAAACTAACAGTCATTTGAGTATATTAAATAAAAGATACCCCAATAGGTGTGACATAGCTTAAAGCTTTTCCCTAAAAAAGGACTAGAGCTCCTTAATTATTTAAAAAATGTATTTTTTCTTTGTTCTGCACAATACAAATAACATGTGAAATAAAAATTAGCACTTTCTCTAAACAAAAACTTAACACAAGTAAATCTGCTGTACACATTTTACTGCAACTTTAGCCTTTGACCTTTTAACATTTTATTTTCCTATATGACTGTACATAGCAAACACTGAATAAAGTACAGGGCCATTAATTATTCCCAAAACAAGGACATTTCCTAATGTTATTTGAGTTGGTTCACCATTTCAAGAGAGAAGTTTGAACTTTGCTATAGAAATGGGCAATTATTTACAATTTTTTTACTCATGCTGTTTTCTTTCTTTCTGGAAGTCTATTAATAGGGTTTTAAGTCATCTTCACATGCAGATCTGAGGTGCTTGACAAGAAACAGAGACATGTACTGTGTATTTTGCTGACTACAGAGAATTTTCTCTTACTTGATTTGATCAATCTCAGAGGAAGACCTCTATGTGAAATGAATGCATATACATGAATAAGCTACAATTTCATTCCACTTCTTTTGTACTGTACTCAAAACACCAGGCTTAAAGGAAGAAAAAAAAAAATGGCCCTTGAAAGCTGGTGTTTCATACAAACAGCTACAGATTAATATGTACATCACAAACAAAATGAGTTTAAGGTAATCACATAAACACTCAATGGCTTAGAATATGAGTATAGAGAAAGTCAGATTGACAAGTTGGACTGTTGAGATTTCCTGATTTTGAAACAAATCAGAACATCGTTAATCTTTCATGGATTTGCATTAATCTTTGGAAGTTCTCACAAAAATAACTATTTACAAACTATCACACTGAGAATTCTCTATGTGTCTGATTCCCTAATGCATTTCTAAAATATTGGTTATACTTTTTTCTATTTTATGTTTGCCAGGCAAAATATGTTGTATTAATTATTGTTTTAATAAAGAAGCTAAGTTGATGTCCCAACTATAGAATTTTCGCCAAAATTCATTAGTGGTGGAAGGCATTCATAACACAAATTTTAATGAAGTAAGAAAACTTTCCTCACTAACATAGACATTTGGGTTAACCAGGATATGTAGCATAATTCGGCCTGATAGCCAGCTTATATTAAAAGGATTTGGAGGGAACAACTGGAAATGTGATGTTCTCTTCAATCCTACATCCTCAACATTCAACTTCACACAGGAAGAATAGAAGAAAATTGTGTCATGTTATATGCTGAATAGGTTCAAATCAATTTGAAAACTGCCCATACTCTAACACAAAAATAAATTACAAACATCTAGATTTTAGTTTCTAACATAGGATTACTGTGATCGATCTCACTCTGCATTTTATAGCACACCACCACAATTGTCCACAACATGAACTCTTGTTTTTCCCCATCTACTTACCTCACTATTTCTTCGGCACAAGTCTTGTGCCCTTAATGTGCCTTCTTTCTATTATTTATGTATATTTGCCATTAACAATAGTAAATATAGTTTTGATAAATGAACAATAAAATGGTATTTTTATCTAAATATCTTTATGTATCTTACTTTTGCCCAGTGTTATGTTTTTGAATATTTGCTGACATACATCAGACTGCCTGAGAGTGAACTGATATGAGTTATTGGTTCTCACACATTTTAGGAAGTGTGTGCATGTATGTGCATACACACACCAACTAGAAAAACAACCAATTAAAGGAGTCAAAATAACTAGCCAGACTAGTTTTTGGTAGTGTGAAATGATAACCAAAGGCTGATTCATTCACTCAGGAACATCAGTCAGTCTATTTAGGTCAAATAATTGATGTAATTTTTGTCTCAATTGAATGGTTATCAAGACCTTTATGAAGGGCTTACAGTGTTGTTCCATCTTTGTTGCCTAGTAAAAGGTCTGTTAGAATAATGTCTTGATATTTAACTGGAAGTCATTAGTCTTCTTAGAATCCGCTTGCCAAGCTCTTAGTATTTTTATTAATATTTATAACATTGCTATTTCAAGGATAACATTTTAAATCAACAAAAGGACAGAGACCTTGAATCGGTATTGTGTCCCACTAAGCAACGCAGGTGTCAGTGATTCAAGTCTCTCATTAGCATAATGTCAATGTGTAGTCTTCCTACCCAGTGAGTCTTTGCTTTTAAAAAAAATCTCAATTTCTGTAAGTTTACATTTTCTAATATAAGCGTTTTCTTAAAGTGAAAACAATAAATCAGTTCTTTACATAACAAATACTTTACTTTTAAATATTCTTCTATAAAACAGAATCATGCAGCTTCCTTTTAAAAGCATTGGTGACATTTAAATGAATCCTATTAAGATTTTTAAATATATATATAATGTATATAGGTAATAAATAAATGTGTTAATTAATTTAAACAAATAAGATACCCATGAGAATTACCGTTAATTTAAACTTAGTCTTTTGGTGTGGTGCCTTATATCCAAGAGATTGATTTGCATAGTTGTTCAGTCATGATTTCCTGGCATCTTTACTTTTCTTAATGAAGAGGCTAAAATTACTGAAACCTTTAAGGTATTGAGTCTTTAAGAGTAGTAGAAGAATATTGAAGTCATCTAAGGAGATTTTTCAAATCATATATATTTCCTTTATTTACCTTAGCAGATATATTTTTTTACATATGACAAAGGATTGGGCACATTTATAAAATGTTCAAAATATATAGTATGCTAAACTCCAAATCTAGGAACCACACTGTACATATGATATTATTATGTCTATTTTATACATGAGGAAACCGAGAACCAGGAAGGAAGGTAATTTGCCCCAGGTCACCTAGAGAGGCTTTGAGCCAAGATTTAAACCAAGGTCCTTGTGATTCCAAAGCTCATAGTTTTCCTGGGTCATCCCCATGTTTGAGGAAATGGCTTCATCTACAATGAGCTAAACTTTGAGACACATTAGGATTTCAGAAATCAGCCCTCAAGTGAAGAAGTCAACTTTCAAATTGCTGTCTAAAGTTGGCCGGGCATCATAATTACCTTGTTGAAAAAGAATATAGGGAAGAGTGTGATCTCATTAATGAGACTCTGGGACTCTTCAGACAGTGGCAATATGAAAAGAAAAAATAAGTAGTTTGCACTTTTTGGGGAAAAATGAGAAAAAAAATGCTCACTTTTAACCCATTTCAATTTAAATAAAGTAGTGTGCAAACTCGGTTATTCTTACCTTACTGATGTCTCAAACTTCTCCAAGTTAGAGATAATATTTTCTCTTTGGAAGTAATAAGGGTCTTTCTAATTATCAGTTGTCATCAAAGAGGAAACATTTAGCATAATCTATGCTGGCCATAATTTGTAAACATGAAAATACATTATAGGCAACACTAGTAAAATGGAGCAACTTCTTTAAAAATGGAGTCTCTTACACAGAGAAAAACCACACAAAATGTATGGGTAACATCCGGGCATTACAAAGAAAACTTTCTGATTTATAATATTTTCTTACCCACTTAGGAATACTTTAGGATAGAAAGGGATATCAAAATCTAATTTCTTTTTCTGTATTACAGACACAACTATAAGATGATATTCACTAGATAGGATCACTAGGTAGAACCCATTTACAACTGCTATACTTTTTGAAAGTAAGGCAATTGTCTGAGATATGCATTTATTACAAGCCTACTGCAACTAATAGGAGTTGATGATGGCTTTTAAGAAAAACTACAGAATGTCAAATGGAAGCTGTCTCTACTTAACAAATACACTAGGCTCAAAAATCAAAAGAAAAGACACGTAAGGCGATGTTTATTCATCTATGCTCTCAGTAACAAGTTTTTAAGGTATTCACGCATCTCATTGTTTGTCTATTTTTACAAATATATGGTGTCATTCAAAAATGACACATAGGACATCCTGTCTGTATATATTTAATGCAAATAGTAAAAAAGTAAATGAAATACTCATATGGTTCCTTTTAAGTTTTCAACATGAACAAAAACATTTCTCATAAATTTGTTGTGAGAGCTTTTGAAAAGGAATCGTACCTCGTTGATTTTTGAAATGTAATGAGTTTAAAAGTAAAAATAATTCTGTGCTCTACATTTTTCATTTCTATTATTTTTAAAAAATCAACTAGAGTGTATCGATTGGGGAACACCATTGCATGCAAGCTTGTGTGTTTTTTATCTGTGTACTAGAAAAAATTCTAGTAAATGTTATGCTAAAAACAACTATAATTATAAAAGATAGTAGTGGTAATAAGAGTATATGCAAGAAATTATTTATATGCTTTCAATTACATATTAGTAACAGTAGTATTAGTATTGTTATTTTGATACTGTTGTGTGTGTAGAATGAAACATTCTATCATCCCCTATATGTTTAAGAACCAGGCTTTTTAGCATGGCAGAAAGGAAATATAGATGTAATTAAAAAGTGATTAAATTCAAAAAACTCTACAGTGCTGAATTTGAATTATAAGTAGCTATATGAACCTATGAGTCACAAACAGACACACACACCCACATATCCTATCTCTGCCCACTAAAAAGATTTAAAAACAAAAAACAAACAACTGTGAACAGTAACACTGGTGGCTGCATACTGTGGTCTTGAAGTACCATTTTACACTAAAAGAACCCAGAGCTGGTGAGAAAATGGCAGTTACAGTTACATAAAACCGGAGCATCCTGTCATACTAGATTGCAAGGGAACTATCAAAAATCTATTAGAGTTGTATCAAAATAACGCCATAGTGAAACTGAAAAGTCTCCCCCAGTCCAAGGTGGAACAATTTGAGCTTCAATGGTGATAATAATTAGAACTGGGTGAAACTCATCCAAATATTTAAAACTATAAATTGCTAATACTATTAGAAAAAAGAAATGGCTATATTTGGAGGATAATAAGAATCTAATTTTCTTAATCATTGATTTTAAAAATTAAGCAATTTATTCTGCTTTTTTATATAAACTGAAGCACTGGGTAGCCAAACAGCAAATGAGAGAAACCATCTCCTTTTTAAGGTATTTTAGCTAATAATGAAAAAGAATTTATGGAATTTGAATATAATCAAATTTTGCAACCCCACAAGTTAATTAATCTAGGCATTGAATATTAACAGCTATAGAAATCACAGAAAAAGAAACATCCAGACACTTTGCTCTCCTAAAAAAAGACACCTAAAATCTTGTCAGAGGGTTAGTACCTGATTCTGATAAATCCCCTGGATTCAGCTGTGAAATTTTAGAAAATACAGAAGACAGGTTGAATCATCTAGAGTTTATAATCAGCAACATTCAGGCTTTGAAACTCTGCAAAGAAAAGGTTTGTATCCTTCAGAAAATAAATGACAAGGAAAAGAAAGTGAGAGGGTAAATTGTAGATTAACAGAAAATTTTAAATCATCAAGTGCAAAACTGGAAAAGACTAAACTATACCCTCTTGGAACATGCACTTAAATGATAAGACTATTTTAAAATTCAAGGAAGTAATTGCTGTAAAAGTCAGGATAGTGGTTACTTCTGGAAGAGGTAGGAGGTGAAATAAGGATAAGGCACATACAGGGACAAAGGCTGAAGAAATTTTTCATTGTTGACCTGGGTGGTGGTGAAGAGGTATTCACCTAAATTAAGTCATTAAGCTGCACATTTGGTTTTCCATTTATGTATTTTATTTTATAATAAAAAGTTTAAATTAAAATAAAAATTATTGATATTCAACTGATATTTTATGCCAATTTTAGTTTAAAATTATTCATCTCAGTATAAAAAATAAGCATATAAGTTACTTATATGTATTTTTGTGAATTCTTAGAAATTTAAATAATTAGGGTTTTTTTTTATGTTTTATGGCTATCAGACCTGTAAGCTAAGAATGAAAAATAGATTTCATTTAAGGCAGTATTGATGAAAACCAAATAATTGCTTCAAAATATATTTTATCTAATGGAACCTGACAACGTGGGAGATATAGCAATATCTGGAGATTTCATTGTAGTGAGGCTGCCATCTTTTGATCCTCAGTATCAGAAACTAAGCTTCCACTTGCTGAGACGAGAGCAGAAATGAATCATGCCAGAGGCTGATATTATAGAAATCGTTTCCAATCCTTCTGGTCACTTCACTGGGTAAAGTGTCACCATGAGCAGAAAGCCAATCCCCTGTAATGATGATTTACAGTTGGAAAGTGGCTTTAGGACAGATTTACTGTTGCCCTACTCACACCACTCTGTTTCTATCACCAAAAGATATTTTTCCTGTAAAAAGCAATGTTAGGAAAGGACATATACATCGGAGCATTTTAATAAAGCCCCTTCCTTTTCTCCCTCAAATACAGTAAGCAGTTAGAAAAGAAAGAGGAAAATATGTACTAAGGGGCTGAATAAAATATTGAAGGCATTCAAATCTTGTACAGCAGAAAACAAACATTGCAGCAAATATTCAAGTCACTAGACATGTTTTCTTATTTTAAAATCTTAGGGTATGCTAACAATTACAAGAATGACACATCTTCAGAGGGTGTATGTAAAAATGCATATTTTTCTTCATCTCAAATATAATGTTTCTACAGATAATAAATAATAATAGCTCTCAGGTATTGGTCACTTACTATGAAACAGGCCTTGTTCTAAGTACTATACATAAATATTATCATTAATCTTCCAAACAAAAAGAGTAGAAGGCTGGAGTTTGGAAGTTAACTAATTTGATTAAAGTTATATAGCTTACTCTCTTTGCTTACTATACTGATACAAAAAGATGTTAAAATGTTAAATATCAGCTATGGCTCAAAGATAATCCCTCCACAAGAAGGATTAGATGAAGTGAAAATTTTCCAACAGAGATTGCTTTGGTCTAAATGTGTCCTCATCACCCCCGCAACCCCCAAAATTCTTAGGTTGAAACAATCTTCAGTACAGTGGTGTTGGAAAGCTGGAAGGTGTTCGAAGGTGGGGCCTTTGCGAGGGATTAGTGTCATTATGTAAGAAGTCTGAGGAAGCTTGTTCACCCCTCTGCCATGTGAGAAGGCAGCAAGAAGTTACTATCTTTGAAGAAAGTGAACCCTCACCAGGCACTGAATGCACTGATGTTTTGATCTTGGACTTCATAGCCTCCAGAACCATAAGCATTGAATTTCTACTCTTTATAAATTACCCAGTCTAAGATATTTTGTTTTCCTGAATGGACTAAGAGAAAAGTGTTCAACATATAGTTCTTAACCACTTCCCACACACAGATGTGTGAGTGATTCTCTTGGGCTATAGGGGCCTTGTCTGAAAAAGGGTTCACATGGTTTTCCCTAAGTACTATCCAAGAAGGATACCTAGAGAAAAAAAACTGGAAAGAAAAACAGGAGAGGCTAGAGGTATGACTAGATTCTTAGAAGTAGAGGAGGCAGTAAGTTATCAAGCCAAAATGGAGAAGCATTTGACCATTCCAAATGAACTTCCAGGGAAAAATTCTAAGAAAGAGGGGAATTATCCAAAGAAGTCATAAACATGCCTGGATGAGAGACAGACACAAAATTATTGCCGGAAACATCTTCAGTGTTCAGAAAGCACCAACATCAATTAATGCCAGTGTGAATCCAGTAGGACATTTTCTGACCTCTTTAATCTCTTCCCTCCCCAAACACCAGCTCTAAGTGGTCAGAAATTACTATGGTGAACAAGCTGGTGAGAGGAGCGTATAAGCCTTAGATGGGGTAAGAGAAGAGAAACCAGCTCTCCTGCCCTGATGTAAGACTTCCCATCTGCTACAGAGGAAGGAGAGGAGTCCAAATTGTAAAGAAATTTTGAGTTTTGAAAATTACCTGTTATTGATCTTTCTAATTACTGAACTGAGACTGTTTTGTGGTTTAACTTGACTGTAAGACATTTTATATTTATTATTATTTAAGAAAATGCCATGAGGCCTGCAAGGACAGAGAAATAGTTGTCCCAGAGATAAATCTAAAGGGAGAAAGGAAACTAATATAAAGTCATTTTTGGATTACACTCCCTGAGTTGTGCTTGTTCAACATAAAAATTACATTGACATTTATGCTTCTGACCAAGTGTGGACTTCATGACATGTAAGTAGGAATGATTATTTTTGCCATCATGCTATTGTTCTTATATGCCTCATATATAAGCCCTTTTTCATTCAGAGAAACTACAGTTTATATTGTTATTTATATGCCAAAATAGTGTTTAAAGGAGACTAACTTACAGTTCTTGTTTGCAGGGAGTATTTTTACTCTGAAAGGCACAAGCCTTCTATGAGTTGTCTACAAAATGTCATCCTTCTTACAAATCAGCTGCAATTGTGCTTTTGTGTTATTTGTTTCACTTATATGGAATTTATTCACTGGCTTCTATTATAATTTTGATCACATATACATGTTCAATTATTATCATGTATGTGTGTTCTTTCCCTATTTAGATGGCATTCTCTTTGAGGACAGGTATTTCAATATATTACTTTTCAAATCAATCCATAGTGCCTGACAGAACTTTATTCATAGAGCTTAAGAAATATATAAATTCTGGCCGGACGTAGTGGCTCAAGCATGTAATCCCAGCACTTTGGGAGACCGAGGTGGGCGGATAATCTGAGGCCAGGAATTCGAGACCAGCCTAGCCAATATGGTGAAACCATGTCTCAACTAAAAATACAAAAATTAGCTGGGCATGGTAGCGCACACCTGTAGTCCCACCTACTCGGGAGGCTGAGGCAGGAGAATCGCTTGAACCCAGGAGGCGGAGGTTGTAGTGAGATGAGATGGCGCCACTGCACTCCAGCCTGGGTGACAAAGCAAGACTCCACCTCAAAAAAAGAGAAAGAAATATATAAAGGCTGGAAATATAAGTTAACAAACTCAGTTTCATTTTGTGACCTCAAATACTTGCTTCCATTTCAATATCAGCTTGATACAAAATAGATCAGTGTTTAGCTTTATGCTAAAGAAAGCTTTCAAATAAAGATGCATTTAGCTGTGTGCTTGTATTTAAAAGTCTGCTGTCAGTATATTAATATTTTTTAATTAATTAATTTTAATTGACAAATAAAAATTGCATGTGCATTTGCCGGGGCAAGAGGGCTGACTAGATGTAGCCAGAAAATGCCTCTTCTACTGAGAGGAACCAAAATTTCAAGTAAATCATCACACTTCAAACAGATCTTTTGAGAGAAAACACTGAAAATCAATAGGGAGGTGATGCAGACACTGTGGCTGAAGAAGGAAGAAACTGGGAAGCCTGCTCAGAGATGCCAAGTGCCAGGACTGGCCTCTGGCCCTGAACTGGACCTAAGGAAGGGCTAAATGAAGGAACTCTGTAGCACCACACTCTCACTGCAGACCTTTGGGATCTTAATTAGTGGCATTCCCACAACCCCCATAGACATTTAAACTGGCACATGGAGCCACCTGGAGATCAGGCAGAGGCACAGCTCAAACCTTGGCAGAACCCAGAAGGTTTCACTGCTCAGTACAGCTGCAACAAAACAGCACCGTAAGGCACCCATCCCCACAAACCCCTGATCTTTCACTCAGTGGCTGCAGCTTCTGCTCTCTACCAGGCCAGAAGACAGCAGAGTTGCCATTGCTGCAGGACTGTGGTGCATCCCATCGATGAGTTTCCTCACTGGTTGGCCCCTCCTAAGAGTGCCTGTCTGGCCACTCTAACAGGACAGTGTCCACAGCACAGCTCCCACCCCCACTACTCCCATACCACCTGACTTTTTGGCTGGTGGCCTAGGAGCAGTTCAGCCCCTCCAGCACAGCCAGTGCCCAACCCCCAGGGGCCGGAGAACAAATCCATGGGCCCAGTACCAACTCCTCAGGAATTGAGCACACCACCCACGGGTATCAAGTTGAGATCTGGGGCCAGAACTCAAGCAAAGGAGGAGCCCCCACTCTCAGAAGAGAGAGGAGTGAGGTGCAGGTTTGTGTGCCGGTACAGGAACTTGCCATCCCTCCCTCCACAAGACTGGTCTGGAAAGAGTGTGGCCTAACAGCCAGCTGCAGTTCCTTCCCCAGGGGGTTCTATGGCCCAGATCATCTGGAATGGCTCAGCAACCTGGGCATAGAAGGCTTAGGACAAGCCTAAATCGTAGGGCCTGTTCCTGGGGCGGACATGGATGAAAAGCTGTCGGGTTGGGGGAGCATCAGTTGGGCAGGCACCACAGCTGTTGGCTAGGCTGAAAACCCCAAGCTGCAGCTGTCTTCTTAGTTGTATATCCATGGTAATACTGCCATGACCAGGGATCCTCTGCCCTTGACCCACTGTACCAACAGACCACTAACAGACATAACCTCACAACCTGCTCTGACTCTCACAAGCATAGGGGACCAGTGGACACCTGGCAAGTTGAAGATCTCCTGGGGACCTAACCCTCATCTGTGACTGCACCTAAAAGAGGAAGGAGGGCAACCCACCAAAGCTCCTCTTGGGGCAAAGGGAACGTAAGCTCAGTGCCATTAGTTGAACGGGACATCACCAAGGCCTGGAAAATGACTTAAGAGGGACTTATCTCTCACTCTCCTGCCTCCCCTCCTCAGAGCACTGCTGTATACACACTGAAAAACAAAAGGGGTGCACAACTGAGTAACATCCTATCTGCTAGCCCTTACTCTTACATGCTATATAGTGGACTGAAGCCTTAATTATACCACCAAACAAATATGCATTCCTCCAACACACAAAGCATCTGAAACCCACCACAGGATCCTATCTACAACCGCGGAACCTTTACAGAGACATGGCCATCTGAAAGTACCCGGAAACAAAACCAATTGACTATAAACAACATCCACACAGTCAAACCCTCAAGAGATATAAGATAAAAAACAAAAAGACCTTTCCAAGTAACAGCAAATTCAAACAGAAACAGAAACAGCAGTTCCCTCAGATAAGAAGAAATCAGCTCAAGAACTACAGTAATTCAAAAAGCCAGAGTGTTTCATTATCTTTAAAGGATTACACTCACCCTATAACAATGAATCCTAACCAGATTGAAATGTCTGAAATGACAATAATAGAATTCAGAATCTAGATGACAAGGAAGCTAAAAAAGGTGCAAGAGAAAGTTGAAATCCAATTTAATGAACTCAGAAAAAAAGATTCAACATTTAAAAGATGACATGGCCACATTAAGAAAAAAAAACAAAGTAAACTTCTGGAATTGAAAAATTAACTACAGAAATTTGAAAACAAAATTAGAAGTCCTTGCAAAAGATTAGACCAAGCAGAAAGAAAAAAAAAAAATCAGAGCTCGAAGATTGGTCCATTAAATCAACCCAGTCAGACAAAAATAAAGAAAAAACACTTTAAAAAATGAACAAAGCATCCGAGAGTTATGGGATATGTAAATCAACCAACTCTATGCCTCACTGGCATTGCTGAGAGAGAAAAAGAGAGAGTAAGCAACTTGGAAAACATATTTGAGGATATAATCCATGAAAATTTTCCCAATCTCACAATAGAGGTCAGCATGAAAATACAAGAAAATCAGAGAACCCCTGAAAGCTTCTCTACAAGATAAACATTTTAAGGCACACAGTCATCAGATTTTCCAAGGTCAGCACACAAGAAAAAATCTGAAAGGCAGCTAGAGAAAAGGGTTACATAGTGTAAAAAGGGAACCCAATTAGACTGACAGTGGATTTCTCAGCAGAAACCTTACAAGTGAGAAGGGAGTAGAGGCCTATTTTTAGCATTCTTATAGAAAATAAATTCTAACCAAGAGTTTCATATCCGGCCAAGCTAAGCTTTATAAGTGAAGGAGAAAGAAAATATTTTCCAGACAAGCAGTCACTAAGGGAATTTGTTACCATGAGACCAGCCTTACAAGAGAGGCTTAAGGGAGTTTTAAACATGGAAACAAAAGAAATATACCTGCTATCAAAAAAACAAATATAAGTACATATGCCACAGACCCTATTAATAAAACAACACAATTGAGACTACAATGCAACCAATTAACACCACCACAACAGAAACAAAACCTCATATATCAATATTAGCCTTGTGTTGGGAACAGGCCTCCCAAAATCTGGCCATAAATTGGCCCCAAAACTGGCCATAAACAAAGTCTCTGCAGCACTGTGACATATTCATGATGGCCATAATGCCCACGCTGGAAGTTTGTGGGTTTACTGGCCCTCCCAGGACAGAAAACCACTTAAAGGCATTCTTAAACCACAAACAATAGCATGAGTGATCTGTGCCTTAAGGACATGCTTCTGCTGCAGGTAACTAGCCCAACCTATTCCTTTATTTCTGCCCATCCCTTCGTCTCCCATAAGGGATACTTTTAGTTAATTGAATATCTATAGAAACAATGCTAATGACTGGCTTGCTGTTAATAAATACGTGGGTAAATCTCTGTTCAGGGCTCTCAGCTCTGAAGGCTGTGAGACCCCTGATTTCCCACTTCACACCTCTATATTTCTGTGTGTGTGTCTTTAATTCCTCTAGCGCTGCTGGGTTAGGGTCTCCCTGACTGAGCTGGTCTCGGCAGCCTTGAAGGTAAGTGTCCCACTTAATAGACACAGAGTGGCAATTTGGATAAAAATCAAGGCCTAAACTTGTGCTGTTTTCAAGAGACCTGTGTCACATGTAAGACACCCATAGGCTCAAAGATCAATTACACAAATAGAAAACAAAGTAGACAAAGTAGAGCAGGGGTTGCTATTCTTGTATCAGATAAAACAGACTTTAACAATAGTGTAAAAAAAAAAGGGGGACACAGAAGGTTGTTACATAATGGTAAAGGGTTCAATTCAACAAGAAGAATTTAACTTTCCTAAATATATATGCACCCAGTATTGGAGCACCCAAATTCATAAGAGAAGTACTGCTAGACCTATAAAAAGACTAAGACAGCCAGACAATAATAGTGGAGAACATTAGCACCCCACTAACAGAGTTAGATCACCAAGGCAGAAAACTAGCAAAGAAATTCTGGAATAATTGACTTGACTAATTGGACCTAATAGACATATACAGAATACTCCACCCAACAACCACAAAATATACATTATTCTCATTTGCACACAGTACATACTCTCAGATAAGCCACATGCTCAACCATAAAGCCACTCTTGATAAATTCAAAAAAGGCAAAATTATACCAAGCATATACTCAGACAAAAGTGGAATGAAAATACAAATTAATACCAAGAGGATCTCACCACACAATAACAGAAATTAAACAACTTGCTCCTGAATGACTTTTGGATAAATACCCAAATTAAGGCAGAAATTTTAAAAAATCTTTGAAATAAATGAAAACAGAGAAATAACATTCCAAAATCTCTGGGATATGGGGAAAGCAGCGTTAAGAGAAAAGTTCATAGCACTAAATGTCTACATCAGGAAGTTAGAAAGATTTCAAATTAATGACATAATATTGCACCTAAAGGTGCAAGAACAAACTAATCACAAAGCTAGCAGAAGAAAAGAAATAGCTAAAATCAGAGCTAAACTAAATGAAATTGAGATTCAAAAAACCATACAAAGGATTGATAAAAAATGAAAAATTGCTTTTTTGAAAGGATAAATAAGATCCATAGGCTGCTAACAAGATTAACAAGAAAAAATGAGAGAAGATCCAAATTAATACAACCAGAAATGATTAATGTGACATTAGAACTGATCCCACAGAAATGCAAAATATTCTCAGAGACTTCTGTGAACACTTCAATGCACACAAATGAGAAAATCTAGAAGAATGGGTAAATTCCTGGAAACATACAACTTCCCAAGATTGAATCAGGAAGAAATTGAAACCCTGAACAGACCAATAACAAGTTCCAAAATTTAATCAGTAATAGAAAAACCTACCAAGAAAAAAAAAAAAAAAAAGCCCTGGACCATATGGATTCCCAGACAAATTCTATGAGACATACAAAAAAGAGCGGGTACCAAACCTACTGAAAATATTCTAAAAAAAAAAATGAGAAGGAGAAGTTTATTTCTAACCTATTCTAAGAAACTAGTATTATCTTGATTCCAAACTCCAGCAAAGACACAACAAAAGAAGAAAACTACAGGCCAATATCCCTAATGAACACAGATATGAAAATCCTCAACAAAATACTAGCAAACTGAATTCAGCAGCACATCAAAAAGTTAATTCACCACTATCGAATGAGCTTTATTCCTGTAATGCAAGGCTGCTTCAACATATGCAAACCAATAAATGTGATTCACCACATAAACAGAATTAAAAATAGAACTATATGATCACCTCAATAGACACACACAAAAAAGCTTTCCATAACATCCAACATCTCTTTATGATTAAAAAAAAAACCCTCAACAAACTAGGCATCAAAGAAACATGCCTCAAAATAATAAGAGCCATCTGTCACATGCCTATAGCCAATCTCATACTGAACAGGCAAAAGTTGATAACATCTCCTTAAGAACTGGAATATGACAAGAATGCCTAATCTCATCACTCCTATTCAACATATTATTGGAAATCCTAGCCAGAGCAATCAGGCAAGAGAAAGAAATAAAAGACATCCAAATATGAAAAGACGAAATCAAATTATCTGTCTTTACTGATGAAATGATTCTATACATAGAATGCCCTAAAGACTCCACCAAAAGGCTCCTATACCTAAGAAATGACTTCAGTAAAATTTCAAGATACAAAATCAAACTACAAAAATTAGTGCATTTTTTACACTCAAAACATTCAAGCTGAAAGTCAAATTAAGAACACAATCTCATTTACAATAGCTACAAAAATAATAAAATACTTGGAAAGACAGCTAACTCAGGAGGTGAAAGATCTCTACAAGGAGAACTACAAAGCACTGCTGAAAGAAATCAGAGACAACACAAACAAATGGAAAAACAATCCATGTTCATGAATTGGAAAAATGAGTATTGTTAAAATATTTATGCTGCCCAAAGCAATCTACACATTAAATGCTATTCTTATCAAATCACCAATATCATTTCTCAAAGAATTAGAAAAAACTATTTTAAAATTTATTTGGAACCAAAAAAGTGCCGGAATAGCCAAAGCAATCTTGAGTATAAAGAACAAAGCCAAGGGCATCACATTACCCACCTTCAAACTATACTACAAGGCTACAGTAAACAAAACAGCATGGTGCTGATTCCAAAAATAGATACATAGACCAATGGAAAGCATCAAGAACTCAGAAATAAAGCACCATATCTACAATCTACTGATCTTCAACAAGATTAACAAAAATAAGCAATGTAGAAGGATTCCCTATTCAGTAAATGGTGCTGGGAAAATTGGCTATCCCTATGCAGAAGAATAAAACCGGACCCTGATCTATCGCTGTACATATACGAAAATTCACTGAAGATCAATTAAAGACTTAAATGTAAGACTTCAAACTCTAAAAATACTAGAAGGAAACCTAGGAAATATCCTTCTGAATATCAACCTTGACAAATAATTTATGAGCAAGTCCTCAAAAGCAATTGCAACAAAAAAAATTGACAGGTGGGATCTAATTAAAGTAAAGAGCTTCTTCACAGAAGAAACTATCAACAGATTAAACAGACAACCTACAGAATGGGGGAAAATATTCACAAACTATGAACCCAACAAAGGGCTAATATCCCGAATCTATAAGGAACTTTAAAAAATCAACAAGAAGAAAACAAATAACTCCATTCAAAAGTGGGCAAAGGACATGAACAGACACTTCTTAAAAGAAGACATTCAAACAGCCAACAAACATGTAAAAAATGCCCAGCATCACTAATCATCAGGGAAATACAAATCAGAACCACAATGAGATACCATTTCACATCTTTGGTATGGCTATTAATAAAAAGTCAAAAAGTAACACATGCTGGTGAGGCTATGGAGAAAGAGGAATGCTTTTACACTGCTGGTGGGACTGTAAATTAGTTCAGCCACTGTGAAAATCAGTTTGGAGATTTCTCAAATAACTAAAAATAGAACTGCCATTTGACCCAGGAATCCCATTACTGGGTAGATACCCAAAGGAAAAATAAATCATTCTACCAAAAAGACACATGCACTCATGTGTTCATCACACCAAAGACATAAAATCAATAGAAAAGACATGGAATCCATCTAGGTGCCCATCAATGGTAGAGTGGACAAAGAAAATGTACATATACACTACGAAATACTATGCAGCCATAAAAAGAATAAAATCGCGTCCTTTGCAACAACATGGATGCAGATGGAGGCCATTATCCTAAGCAAATTAACACAGAAACACAAAACCAAATACCCCATGTTCTCACTTGTAAGTGGGAGCTGAATCTTGGGTACACACAGGCAGAATAATGGGAACAACAGACACTGGGGACTCTAAAAGGAGGGAAGTAAAGAGGAAAGTAGGGAGAGATGGGGACAAGGGCTGAAAAACTTTCTACTGGGTACTATGTTCAGTATCTGAGTGACAGGATCAACAGAATACCAAACCTCCACATCATGCAATACACCCTTATAATAAGCTTGCATGTATATGCCCTGAATCTAAAATAAAAGTGGAAATTTTTAAAACTTGTACATATTTATTATTTACATGTTGTTTTGAAATAAATATGTATACAATGTGGAATGGCTAAATTGAGCTAGTTAACATATTATGATCTCACATATTTATCATTTTTTGGTGCTGAGAATACTTCAAAAGTACTCTCAACAATTTTCAAAAATTAAGTATAGTCACCAGGCTAGATCTCTTGAACTTGTTTCTGCTACCTGACTGAAATTTTATATTATTGACCAACATTTTCCCAGCCCCTGGGACAACCATTGTACCTTCTTTCATGAAGTCCACTGTTTCAGACTCCACATTTAAGTGAGATTGTGCAATATATTTGTCTTTGTGTGCCTGGTTTATTTCACTTAATATAATTTCCTCCAGATTCATCTATGTTGTTGCAAATGACAGGATTTCCTTATTTTTAAAGGCTGAATAGTATTCCTTTGTGTATACATGCCACACTTACTTTATCCATTCATCCATTGATGGACACATAGATTGTTTCCCTATCTTGGCTGTGCAGAATAGTGCTGCAATGAACATGGGAGTGCAGATATCTCTTTAACATACTGATTTCATTTTTTATATATAAATGATCTTTTATGTGAAATTTTTGGAATGTGAAAGAAAAGAAGGCAGAAAAGGGCAGGAGAACAAAATTGATTCCTACATTAGGAAATTACTGGTTTTTTCTCAAGGGAGAGCAGATAGTCATATTTATATGTTGCCTGGAGATTACATGACGACAGAAAAGGTGCTATGTGCACAATTATTCTTAATGTTGTTCAATGTGCTTTGACCTGCCTGCTAATGTTTTAAAATGTGGTTTTCAACATTAAGCTTGTATTATTGCAGATGTTTGCTCCTGTTTTCTCTGACACGGTTGACCCTCTGGGAAACAAAACCTACAAAGATCATTTATTTATTCATTTTCATTCAATTATTTATTCAACAAATGTGTTTGAACATGTACTATTTGCAGTCAATGGGCTTTTAAAGTTCCAGAACTGCACTCCCCACACAGCAGCAGCCACTTTAACCACAATTCCCAGATCACAGTCTCCATTTTCCTATGAGACTGAGCATCAAGTGATTTGGTTTGAATGAGCCACAGTGAATACTGCTGCCTCCTTGCACAACTCCACTAGCTAGCATATTGCTTTTCATTTTATATTTAGCTCATCTTCTGTCCTAAATTTAACAATTACTTCAATTTAAAGAAACATGGTAACAAAACTATTTGCAAAGCCAACTACACTTATTTTTCATTTGCTGTTATTTTGATATAGCATTTAAATCTTGTGCACTGACACAAACTGCTGTTGAAAATGGAAGAGTTTAGGGAAACACACTGGGAGATCAGACAGTAGAGCCAGGGTAGCTAAAAATAATCCTGATCCCTTTATGGTTAACCCTATTTAACAAGCTGAAATTTATAATTATTTGATTTTACCTTTAATCCATTTCTGCTCAAGGTAAAGAAAATCAGCTCAAGGTAAAGAAGAGTAAAAATTATCTCTAGAAAAAATATACAATTAAACAGTATGTATTAGGTAACCACAATGCAAATAACTGTGTTATTTAGATGGATAAAAGGAAACACTGTATAATGTTCCTTAAATTTAAATGGGATAGATAAAACATGAAGCATTGAGTTATGTAGAACTCAATTCTACATAACTTTATTCTATGTAAATGTGAGCAAAAAAGAAAAAAATGTATGGAGGCTGTTAAAAAGGTAAAATTAAAGCAGGTCTTGTGGGAAGAAGATAAATTGGGAGTTGGCTCTTGAAAGAAGTGATGTATTTGAACACAAACAGGGACAGTTAAGGGAACCACTGAGGTGGTAATTAGCATCAAATGAGGTCAGTAGTCCATCAGTTCTTTTGGTTGAAGCAGAAGCTTGGTTAAGAATTAGTGACAATAAGTGAAACAGAAAGTTATGGGGTACTAAGAAATACCGGATTGACACAAAGCATAATACTACCCTTGAATAGAAAAAACAGCATAGCGGTGTCAAAGTCATCATCCTAGTAAAAGTTTACTCTTAAAGTTTCACCCACAAGGATATCTATAAAAGTGCTGATTTTCCAGCTGGAGCAGCTATTGATTTGCAAGTACATTCCAATCTTTTTCCAAACTGTCCCAGTAGTGGATATGAAGTGAGAGAGGCAAAGGAAAAGATGTCTTAGCTTTTTAAAAGTAATAAGAAACGGACAAAAGACCAAACACCGCATGTTCTCACTCATAGGTGGGAATTGAACAGTGAGAACGCAGGCACACAGGAAGGGGAACATCACACACCAGAGACTGTTGTGGGGTGGGGGGAGGGGGGAGGGACAGCATTAGGAGATATACCTAATGCTAAATGACCAGTTAATGGGTGCAGCACACCAACATGGCACATGTATACATATATAACAAACCTGCACGTTGTGCACATGTACCCTAAAACTTAGAGCATAATAATAAAAAAAGTAATAAGAAACGTTGATGCCTTATAGAGAATAATTATCTCACCTCATATTATCAGTTGATTTTATTGAAATAGTCACATTATATTTGCATTAAAAGACAGTGTAAGGAACTTGTACAACAATTACAAATAGCAATTGTTTTACTCCCAGTAACATTTTAGTGATGAGTCAAAATTCTCATCAGAAATATCCAGTCTGAAATACCATAGAACTTGTAGACAGTCTTCTATGTAACAAATATTCATTTTTCACTGTGAAGAAAATCATAGAAACTAACCATCAATATTATCAAACAGCAAAATAAAGTTACAGTCTGTACATTCTTAGCTGAGTGTACAGGTCAGATATTTTCAGCCATTTACAGACTACTTAAAGGTTATTACTGCTACTATAAAACAGGAAAATATATACCATGAAAAAATTACTAATTGAATTTCTGTACAGATGAGCTGCATAAACCTTTGCCTCAGATGTTGATCATCTTAATATTTTCCTTGAACTTAATGATGGAGGCTCCATTCAGTGTATTTTATGTAACTACTTTAACATTGTAGAACATATTACTATGAGCAAAAAATTAGTATTAATAAATCAATTCTCAGCCATAAATATGTTTATGCTATAAGTTTATAAAATGTACAGCACACTAGATTGAGTTCAGTGGTAATAAGGGCATAAATTTGATATAAAACATCTTGGTGATAGATAAATTCTTTCATAATTTCACTACACTATAAAAATTCCCTGTCATTGATATTTTGTCTGGTTATATCTGGCTATTTTGCCCCAATATGAGACAAACGTGATTTAAAAACAGATTGTGAAGAAAAAGTACTTTTCTACAGATGATTGTTTAACAGTTGTGAAGTTGGAGAAAGTAGATATTCTGACATATAGGATGACCTGAATCAACTAACCTCATCTTTGCATAATCCTGGCTATTCTTGCTTATTTCTTTATTTGATATGAACTTTTGAACTGCCCTGTCTAATTAAATATAAATTTATCTAAATTTTTATTGGGTCAGCATTAAACTTAAAAATAAACTCAATCACAATGGACATATTAATGATGTTAAATCTTTTCATTAATAAAACATAGTATGCCTTTCTATTTTTTCGATATTCTATCTTAGGCTGGGTTCCCCCAGGAGACAGACACTGAGATGGAAATTTGCATACCGAAGGTGGATTGAGGATTGTTTATCTGAAAAAAACATCTATGATGGAGTGAGAAAAATCACGACTGGGCTATGGAGAAAGCTGAACTGGGATGCAGAACAGAAGCTTCAGCCTCACTCGTGGGGAGCTCTGGCGCTGAAAAAACTCATCGAAGATTTCCCAAATTGGAACAAGGCCTCTGCACTCCTGCATTGACTAGTCATTGTATAAAAGCTTCAGTTCACCTAAGGGGGGTTATAACACTGGATGAGTCAGCTGCCTGAGGCTAAGGAGAATGCTCAGGGAGGGACTCAGCTGTGATTAGTCGACAGGCAACACTCCTGGCAGCTGGGAGAATGAGTGCCTTACTCTTGCCAGAGGGGTCTGGTATACACACCATATCATCCACTACTAACCATGTTTATGTTGCGAAGATTCACTTGCTTCATATAATAAGTGTACCCCATCTAGGAACATCTTCTCTAGAATTCTGGTCATCCTCTTGCCTGGAAAAACTTATAAGAGGAAGGTGACTAGGACTAACTAAAGCCCCTGCTGTTACAATTATTCTTGGAGCTACAAGTGATATTCATTATTCCCCTTCTGCACTAAGATTCTGTATTCTCCTCAACCACAGCTAGCACCTCTCCTGGTTTAAGTGATGATGGGATGATCCAGACCATCATCCCTAAGGGGTTTGAGCCCCTGGTCTTCATCACCGTCTTAGTCCATGGCTTCTGCATTTTTATATTTAGCATAAATATAAGCAAGGGACTATCAAGAGAGACTCACTGGATCACCTAGGTGACAAACATTCTTCCCTATACCCATTGTGTAACTGAAGACCTACCTCCTCCTGATGGCCAGGACACATTTCCTTGCCTGCTGCTGTTCTCCTAGCCCAGGGAATCTGAAGTGACAAGGTGGCAGCCATAAACAAGTCTGACGGAACTATTGTTATGTTCCCTGGCAAAAGCATTGTTTCTCTGGGAGCTCAGATCTCAGACATGCCTGAAGTTGTGGGGAAGAGCAGCACAAGTTCCTCAAGTGTGTTCCTGGGAATGATAGTAAACAGGGATATTTCTGCTTCATGGATCCAGGTGTCTCCTATCTATGGGGAGTACATCATGACATAAAAATTGTTGATTTCTACACTATGGCTTAGAGCATGGCACTCCATCCTCCTAGGGCATTATCTCCAAGCTGGTGACGCTGGTGATACAACTGAGCCATTGCATAACTCAGTCAATCTTGTAACTTCTAGGTGGTATATTATATAACCAATTCTCACTCTTGCAACTCCTCTGCCTAGCTATTTGTACTTGATTCTGGATGCAACTTTTCTATCCTACGATGGATTGCTAGTGAGCCGATCTAACCTTGACCCAGCTCATGGTGGGCAGTTCAAGCTGCATAGTGGCCTAATCTCCCATGGACAAGCACTCCATGTCTGCCAGGAACCATTAGCATACCAGGAGCTGTGAATGGTGCATCGGTATCTCTTATGGATGTTATATGTATCTAAGTTGTGATACTTTTATTGGGGTTTGCTATAAACTCCACATGGCAACTTTTCTCACCACAGATGCCTCTAATACTGTAGGATCTGCTGGGTCATATGGGCCAGATAGCAGAGCTAATTGCAGGAGAGTCTAAAACTTCTGTAGAGTCCTTTTCTTCTGTAAGCTACACTCAAAGCTGGAAGCTGTCTGTGTTACTTGGTAGATAAGTATTCTACCAAAGTGTGGAATGAGCTACCTCTCTAATTTAAAGAGGTTTACCAGGCGTTGTGCTTTTCTCTTAGTGGTAGGGTCTGGAAAGTGTAATAATTTGTATTTATGTTGGAGAGGATGTCCTAACGTTTTCCAGATCAATCAATTGCTACAAACTTCACTAATGTGATAGGTCTCGGAACCTCAATAGGTTTTTCTCTCACTTTCTGGGGCACATACATATTACCCATGACTTGAATATACTTGTGACTTCTTGCTCATCCAGATTTACATGAGATCATTGGACCATATTAGAGGATGGAAGAGTTAATATTGCCCTAAGGCAAGCATGTAAATATGTACTGTTGTCTATCCTATTTGAACTGACATTCCCAAATAATATGGTTGGCAGGAGTTTTTCTGGATTTTCCTAATGTATCTACTCTACCATGTTTATTTCTCTTAGTCTTCGATCCCATATTGTGTCATCTATGGAGCTCTGTCATTTTAAATTTACTCATTGTGGACTATAGCTTTTTGCAAAATGCCTATCAAATAGTATAGAAGTGTTAACTCATATGGTCCTTGCTAGGGTATAAAATCCCTTAACAGAGAAAAGTATTCCTGAGTCAATACACTCTCTTGTCCAACTTTTTATTGTCCTCCTTGAACCAGAATTCTCAGGATCCAGTCAAAAACTACTTTATTGGATCTTGCCAGTATATCTTGGCTAGCTCCTTCAGATCTTTCAATGTTAGCCCCTTTTGTCCCATGGAAAGCTCAGAACTTTTCCATATGAGTTATGCACTTTCACCCTAGTCATTAGTCTGGTGGCAACGAGAGGCAGAAGATAAGTACAGGAGGGGAGAAGGGTACCTGGCCTTGTAAGACAGAGTCTCTGCATTGTATTTAAGCTAGTGTGAAGTTCTGGCATTTAACAATGAGGAGCAAGACACTTCAGCAGACTCAGAGGATACAGGGAGATAAGGAGTTTCAACAGCCTTAAAAGCATCAACCCATTTTTCCTATCCCAAGGCTCAAGTTCCCTCTACTTTCCAAACAAGGTCAGAGCACAGAAAACTTGCCAGATTGAGAACTTAACCTTCTCTGGAGTTTTACCATCTTTTAAAATTAAGTCCTATGCATCACCTTCAGTCTTTTCTGTCCTTGGCTGCAAGAAATAAGCATCCTTTCGTATGCTAAAAAGGAGCCCTTCTGACTTTAATATTTTACATTAAATTGGTGATTAATCACTTCATATTTCATCATCTTTCTCTAAAGCATAGCTTATATTCACCAATCATAAGATTCTATGGTACTTATAATTACTACTTACTCTGAACCTCTCTAGATTCTAAAATATTGCATCTGCCAATTAATTCCTTTCCTGGTTTTCCATGCCAGGTCACCACTGGTGAAAGTTTTAACAACTGCATCACCAGAGTGTGCCAGAGCCTATCTGTACTCCATCTACCACCAGTGATGTTACCTACCATTTACTGATGATTCAGCATTCCAATTTAGTATCTGTTTTCTTGATCCTCTCTTGGGACTAATTGTCTTAGCTCTGGTGCTCTAAGAAAGACTCTCATGTGCAGATTTGCATACAGGAAGTTTATGAGGGCATACTCTCATAAAACACCACCTGGGAGGGAATGCAAGCTGCAGATCTGGCAGATAAAGAAGTTGAATTGAGATGCAGTTACAACAGAGGCCTTAGCTGATTATACCAGGAGCTCAGAAGCTAAGCTGGCTCTTCACAGATATAACAAATTGGGGGAAGCGATTAAGCTTGTGTCCTGCCTTATTGACCAGTCATTTCATGTTGTCTTCTCAGAATGTAATTGGCTTTTTAAACAGCAATACTTGATGTCAGACAACAATGAGGCCATAGTTAAAAATTGCCAACCAAATTAAAAGGAGAAAATGAAAATCTTCTGATATATTCAAAGCTGAGAAAAATTAATCCAATGTGTCCTTTTAAATATTTTTTCTTTTATCCCATTATCCCTTGAAAAGTTACCAAAAAACTTTCTTTGAGGGATGTACCAACATCAAGGAGAGAGGATGTTATGAGATTCCAACCCTAGAAAGCGTCAAAAGAAATTCCTAGGTATCAGATGAGCTACTACAGGTTCTAACCTGCAGTTCATATACACCGTTCCTCCAAGACCCCAGGAAACAGTCATCTCACTCTTGGACACAAGAAGGACAAAAGTAAAACTTGAATAAACTGTCTGCTACCTGTAAATATCTAACATGCTTCATAAAGACCATTATTTGTTTATTTTAATGTAAAAGTAAAAGCAAATACCAGAAGAGAAAAATGCCCAGATACAGTGGCTCACACCTATATGTTGAAGGCCAAAAGAGTAAGGGTCGTGATCAACCCAGTATACCACTGGAGGCTGTATGAGTAAACAGCAAACTGTTCTCATAAATGCAGAATGTTGGCAGATGGACAAACTGCCTCTGCCACCCAGAAGGAATGCTGAGGGCAGTCACGACCCAGGCACAAGTGTGTGATTAGGCACATCTGAAGCCTGTTAGCAATAATGTGAACCTGTGATCAATCGAGCAGCTGACCAATCATTACCTCCACCTCCCTGCTCTTTCTACCCAATAAATACAAAGGGCTGTGGAAGCTCAAGGTTGCTGCCTTTGCTTACTAGAAGCAGGGAGCCCTCTTCTTCCTCCCCTAGCCCCTTCCTTTAAAATAGTTACTTTTGTCTTAAGTTTTTATTTCTACATTCGTCCTCCTTCCTTCAGTCTCGTAATGACTGTCTCAAGCAGTATCTGTAGTAACTGTTGTAATGATAGTCTCAAGTAGTAACCGTGGCAGTCAGCCACACCTGTAATTCCAGTTTTGGGGAGGCCAAGGTGGAAGGATCACTTGAGGCCAAGAGTTTAAGACAAGTCAGGACAACATAAGGAGACTCCATTTCTACAGAGAAAAAAAAAAATTAAATTAGTGGTGCATGGTGGCCTGTGCCTGTGGTCCTAGCTACTTGAAAGACTGAGGTGGAAGAATCACTTGTTCAAGGCCAGAAGTTCAAGGTTAAAGTGAGCTATGATCGCACCACTGCACTCCAGCCTGGGCAACAAAGTGAGACACTGTCTCAAAAAAAAAAAAAAAAAAAAAAAAGAGAAACAGAGAGTGATAAATGGTCAAAATGGCCAAAGGGCATAAATTAGGCTCACAAAATAGGATATCTGAATGTTTATTAAATATAAAATGTTAAAATTTGATTATGAAAGAAATACACATTTTAAAAAACAATGAGATGCCATTGGGGGCCTATTACTTTCAGAGATTAAAAAGATTGAAAAGAGCTCTGTGCAGGTAACAAGATATGGGCCTTCTCAAGTATTGTTGCTAAGTGTGCAAATTGTTTTAATAATCCTGGTGGGTAATTATTAACTTTAACAAGGTGCCAAACCCTTGAGCCAGTATTAGTCTCAGAGATATCCATGACAATTTTGTTTGCAATAGTAAGAAATTGAAAATAGCCTAAACAGCAAAAGGAGAGTTGAATAAATAAATTTCACTGTGGAATTAGAAAATGAAATACTATGTTGTTAATAACGAAGGTGTTGTAGAAAACTAACATCATGGTAACAGTGGTACTATATTTTCAAGAGAGATAAAGCAGATTGCTAGGTAATGAGTAGTTTGTGAACCAATAATGCAAAGAGATTCTATTTTGCCTCCCCAACCCCACAGCTCAGGTTTTTCTTCTCCTTTGGGCAACTGCTTAAATTCAGAGGCAGCTACCAAAAGGAAACGTCTCTCTACCCCCTACTGTTTCTTCTGTGCAAAAGAATGTAAAATATGAGGCTTCTCTTTCGCATGTAGGCCTGAGAAGTTTTGACAAGAATGTGTATGCAGGGAGAAATGACTGGTGAAAGAATTTAGAAAGAATGTATGGGGACAAAAAGGAATCACATGAACTGATTTAAATTCTTCTTGTGACAAGGGGTGTGTGCAAACATGAACGAACTAGGGTTTTGTTTGTAAATGTTTATCGGTTTGGGAGAGGCAAAGATCACAGACTGTGATATTCTTGGGATAAACAGCTCAATATGTTGGTCCCAAGTGACACCATGTGGAATTGAGAAGAGGGCCATTCTCATCTAAACACCCATCTGAGCCCAGGTTTGGCACTCTGAAGATCAGGGACTTCCATTTGTTTATAAGCTCATTTGATTGACAAGTATTTATTGAGCAACTACTTTATGATAGTCCCTGTTTTTGCTGTTGGTAATGTAAAAATGAAAGACACGTTTTTCTGTTCTTAAGGCAGTTACCGAGTTAAAAAAAAAATAGTATGTAATCATCTTATATGGTACATGTATATTTATATAAAAATATGTTATAATGATAGTATATCTTAAATATCATAGTATGTTATACTATAAGAAAGAGTATAATACATTCAGTAATGAAAAATGCTGTAAAGAAAAATAAATGCAAGAGGGAATGGTGTGGTAGTGAAAGAACTCATCTAGCTGGGGTCGTCTACCTAATACAGAGAAATGTTAACTGAGATTTGAAGGAAGAGATAGCGTGAACCCTGCTCATGCCTGGAGGAAAGCACACTTGAGGGGAGAGCACTTGGCAGCTGGAGGAAATGCAGAAAGGCCTGGTGCTAGGGAGCACAATGTGGCTAGGGGAGAGCAGCACCAGACCAGTCAGTGGCCTGGTCCCAGGCGGAGGCATGGCTGGAAGGCCCTTCTATTCCCAGTAAAAGAACTAGGACATGATATCACTTAGGTTAAAAAATAAAACACAGTTATTCTGGCTGATTGGTGGTGAATAGAAGCAGGGAGACTGGCTAAGCTGCTATTGTTACAGTCCCAAGGTGGTAGTATATTGCACTAAAGCAATCAAAATTGACTTATAGGTTGCATTTGTGTCATGAAAGAGAGATGTCAATGATGACAGAACAGGTATTGACCTGGACCATCAGAAGAACAAAACATTGAGAGAACACCCATGACCTAGTCACAGGCATTTCATGAAGAACTGTATCCCCATAGTGACTCTGAAACTCCCTAAATTGGACTTCAGACTCCAAGACATCCAATCAGAACCTAAGTAAAAGAAAAAAATATGGCAGATGCATAATGATGATTTTTGATGATAGACTGATTTGTGAACCGTCATGAGGAACCTCCTTGAGGCTTTTAAAAACTGAGTTTTTGGAAGAGGGTGCTAAGTTCCAGCAATCTAGTACATAGATGGATAAATGGATTGATAGCTGAAAGGGAGAAAGATTATATAGAAAGAGGCAGACAGAAATTGTGTGTGTGCATGAGTGGAGTCTCAAGAGAATATCAAAGTAAATATTTAATACAAGTCCCCATACACCTACTATGTACCCCAAAATTAAAAATTTTTTAAATTTTAGAAATAAATATAATTTTAAATTGAGGACTACCAAAAAAAGTGATGGTATCTGGTGTCTGAAAAACAGTAATTAGTTGGGATTCCTAAATTAAATGCCATTCTTGGTCATCAATCAAAAGATAAGGAGAATGAAAACTTGAAGGAAAGGAGAGGGATGTTCTCTACCGAAAACACTTAAAAATGGAATTACCTATGGGTAAAAGCTTTATGATTATAGGAAACCATATTTCTTCACTAGTTGTAAGTTAGAGTTTTAAACAGCACAACACTATTTAAGACCATGTGTGTTTACTTTTTCTCTCTTTGGAGGAAATCGCAACAAAACAAAATATTCCTTCTTCATAAACTCTGAGATTTTGTGATATTTTACAGAAGGCTATGAGAATTGGTTGAGTGAAAATATACTATTCAGAGATTTTAAAGTCTCAAAAATGATTGTTCCTTTGGGAAAAGTACCTCCTAAATGAACCACCACTTAAGTGAAAACAGAAAATGCTATTGTTAACATTCTAACAGACTCACTCCTCTAGACATGTGCTCAAGTGTTGTTCGCACATACTCAGCAGGCTCTCTGTGGCCATGTACCTGCCTTGTTTCCTCCCTTGGCATGTGCTTGAGCTATAAAGTCATCATTTAAAATTAAAAACCCTGGGTATGATGCGCATAATAGCTTCTTTGTTTCTAGGCTTACCAGGTGAGTGAAAGTAGAACTTCTAAGAGTAAAACCAAAGCATAATATTGATTACTTTGTATGCAAACTTTTTTTAATTTTAAGCAAAATCTACATGCCTTGTCAGGGAAAGTATTACAGACTTTGATGACCTATGGGTAGAAGATCAATCAGAGACAAGGATATTTAAATGACAGCAAACCAATAGTGGGTAGGTTTTTTTGTTTTCTCAGTGAGGAGTAATGGAGACAGGAGCAAAGATAAAAGAAAAAAGAAGACAATGTCTTAAATTTTAAAATGAGACCTTGGACTTCCAGTCACATGATACTATTTCCCTTTGTTCCAGATATTTATTGCTGCATAACCACCACCCCAAAATTTAGTGGGATTAAAACCTAACCAGCAAGCAGTTGGTTAACTTTGCCATTTTGTAGGTCTGGAATTTGAATAAGGCACAGTAGAATAGCTAATCTTTTCTCCATAATATCTGAGTTCTCAACTAAGGTGGCTTGAATAGGTTAAGATGGCTGGGACAGCTCTACTGGGTGGTATGTTTGGAGTCTTGGTTCCAGTCTGTTGTGCAGGTTCATCAATTTTCCACTTTGTGTCTGCTAATACTGCAGTGTCTAAGATGACTTTGTTTCTCGTTCTTGTGTGTGTTTGTTGTTTTTCTTGAGACAGGGTCTCACTCTGTCACCCAGGCTGGAGCACAGTGGGACAATCGCGGCTCACTGCAGCCTCCACCTTCTGGGCTCAGGTGATCCTTGCACCTCAGCCTCCCAAGTAGATGGGAACACAGGCAAGCACCACCACATCTGGCTAATTTTTAGTAGAGACAGGGTCTCCTTATGTTGCCTAGGCTGGTCTTGAACTCATGGGCTCAAACAGTCCTCCCACCTCAGCCTCCCAAAGTGCGGGGATTACAGGCATGAGCCACTGCACGCAGCCTTAAGATGACTTCTTTACTCGCCTAGGTTGGGTTACTGGAACAGCTGGGACTGTGTGTGCATCTCTCTCCATGTGGTCTGTCAACATAGCTAGCTTTGGTCATCTTCACAGCAAGGTAGCCTCAGCATAGTAGGACTTGTTAAAGAGAGGCTGTTTTCTCCTAAGAACAAACATTCTAGGAACATGCTGACTAAGCCTTAGAAATTCTGGAATATCACTTCAACAATAGTCTATTGATCAACTATATCATTAAAAACAGGTCAAATTCAAGGGAATCCACATCTTGAAAGAAGAGTAAAATATGCAAGCATATTTAATATACCATACCTCTCCTTATAGTATAATCTCATATAATTTGGAAAGTGTTATAATATTCCTTAATTTTAGAAAAATTTAAAGGTGGGAAAAAAAGGTGTGGCATAATAAAATAAAACGATTATCTTCCATTTTAAGGTCTTACTCTGGTAGTCCATATTGAAATAAGAATAAATATAATTATTGGTAAATTTGATTGTCTAGTCAATAACACGTTTACTTTATGAGAAATATAAATAATATGAAATACAAAATGAAATATATAAACCTGGCATATTTTGTTACATACAGAAATGTAAAGATTTTTTTGTAAAGTAATTGTGACCTCCCAACTTTCTGTTTTCCCTCATTCAAAACATTCTGGGCCTACATAGCAAAAGGCTTTAAAATGTCCTCTATTAAAATGTTATCGAAATGTTCTGTGATTAAAGTAGCATCTCAAGTGTGTTCTAATTGAACTGCATCTGTGAATTCTGCAATTTGGCTCCTATGAACCTTGACAACATGTAAAAGCTTGCATAGAAATTATATTTATTGAGCTTTTAGTCTGTGCTACAAAATATTTTAAACACTTATTACCTATTAATTCATTTAAATCTCCAAATGGCTCTAGGAAATGAATAGTAGTATTATTTCAATTTAACAAATAAGTTATCTAAAGCAAAGACCTTGCCCAAGCTCACAAGCCAACAAGAAGTAGAGCTGGGATTCAAATCCACATAGCTAGCTTTATTGAGTGTTTTAATCACTATAATACACTGTATGAGCTGCCTGAGTATTCTTAAAAGTAACAGTGGAGTTAAAATCACTTTATTTAATCTCTCTCTTTCTATGACTTATTCTTCTGCATTTAAAATCTCTGAGGAACAAAATTTTTACTTTGTCACTGTGACTTAAAATCCTTCCAATCACAGACAGAAAATGTAAACTGGGGGAATAAAATATGGAGTGCATTTTGTATTAACTGTCCTAGTATTAAGACAGACTAGAACACATTTTGATCATCTGTAATTGGAGCCAATTGACTTGGATCTTGCACTGAAATCCTGCTGAGCATCACAGACACACTTAGCCTAAATATTATTACTTAGATTTAATTTCTCCAAATTATGGCTTTTATGGGGCTTAAAAGCCCCATAAACAAGTGTCAATGATTGTAGAAACATACAATTTCTGTTGACATACACAACAAAATGTGTGGGTCACTGTACAAAGCTGAAAGTAAAAGGTGATTTTATTACCTCTGTACTAATAACAGTTACCATTAGTAGACCATGCCTATAGAAGGACAGTTATTAAATGGATGAGCTTTAGAAAAAATTAAATCAAATTTAATTCTATCAGTTCTAGATAACAAAGCATGGGCCAGATAGCATAACTGTCAGCATCAATGTGGGCCTTTAAGTAGGTACTAAATTACATGTCATTTCTCCTTCAGAGAAAACAGAAGAAAAGTTGCAACAGAGTGAAAAATCAGGAAAACCTCATCGAGATAGATATTCTGCCAGAGACAAAATGAAACCTCATCGAGATAGATATTCTGCCAGAGAAAAATGAGACATCAGATATGTGTGATCACAGGTCACAGACTCAGTGAAGGTGAACAATTCTCAGACTTGGGAATTTTGAGACCAGCAGGCAGGTCCTATATCAGCATATTGGCTGTAGCCATTGGTCACAGGTAATAAAGCAAGCATGAGGGTTTCCCGAGTCCAGAGGCTCTTATAATTGCTCTAGAGCTATGTGCTTCATAGGGTGAGTGTGACATCTGAGAGACGTCAGGTATGGTGACAACAAATTTAGTGGAAGCCTTAGCACAAGGTCATACTGTTTTAGAAGAAGCCTAATCTTAATCCTCTTTAAACTAGCAGTTTGGGTTTCTGGTGAGTTATTTAGCTTGGGCAGAAAACCAGATCCAAACATCTAAGAACTTTTCGCTCTGGTTCAAAGAACTTTTGGATAAAATCACCCTCTAACAACTTCTTCTGAGGTAGGAATTTTCTTTTTTCTCTATCTTGTGGCTTGAGCCATCTTGCCGTGTGCCTTCTTCTAGGGCTCCAGAACTTTTTTATCCAAGTCTTAGCCTACTCACGATTGAAGAGTAAATAGGAGTTGAAACTTGTCTTTACAAATTCAGCTTATACTGGTCTCCTGGAAGCTGGAGGCTCCTTTGGGAACATAAGTGGGTAGAATGCATATATTTCACTTTGTGCCTTTTATTTTCGGAGTTTAAAAAAAAATCCCTTACTTTTTATACTGCCTCATACTAGCCTCTCTAAGATAACTTAAACCATTTTATTTACCCTTTTATTGAAGCCAATGGGGCATTGCAAATTATCATTGTACTACCGAGTCAGTAATAGCCATAGAGTTTTTTAAAAGCATTATTAAAGGAACTAATCTGAATGCACATCAACTACTTTTCTCATTTGAATAATACAGCCACGTAATTTTTTAAACTGTATTAAAAATGCCCAGTTTAAATTTCAGAATATAGTTCCATTTGTGAGGTTCTAATGTGGGTTGTTTGTGTTTTTGTTTTTGTTTTTGTTTTTTTGCAGCAAGGGAGCGAGGGTTTGTTAATTTTTGTTTTTATAATGTTTCCAAAATAAATTACACAAGCGAATGATTAATAAATTCCAAATCAAGCTTTTAAATCTATGTGCTGATAAAACTGTCTTAAAATTTATATCTCAAAGACTATAGTGTTCTATGAAATCTATCCAGAAGAGAGGAAACATAATCTCTTTTCTCCATTACTCCAACAATGTCCAAACAGAAGAAGGCAGTAATAACTTTTTTTTTTGAGATAGAGTCTCGCTCTGTCACCAGGCTGGAGTGCAGTGGCGTGATCTCAGCTCACTGCAACCTCTGCCTCCGAGGTTCCAGTGATTCTCCTGCCTCAGCCTCCCGAGAAGCTGAGACTACAGGCATGCGCCACCACACCCAGCCAAATTTTGTATTTTTAGTAGAGACAGCATTTCACCATGTTGGCCAGGATTGTCTCAATTTCTTGACCTCGTGATCCGCCCACCTCGGCCTCCCAAAGTGCTGGGATTACAGGCCTGAGCCACCGCACCTGGCCAATAATAACATTTTTAAGCTCAATTTAGATGAGTGACATTATGCTGTGTGCTATAAATATCTAATCTTCCAAACAACCCTGAAATGAAGTTATTACTATTTGTACTTTTCCCTACTTTGTATTCATCTGCTTATCATCACTACATATCCTCTGTTCTGGAGACACCAGGTTGACAGTGAATGTTTTCAGCCTTCCTCGTGATATGACCAGAATATAAATCTGGTAATCACTAATCAAATGTATTTTATAAGTTAAAACTTGCTAGATAGAAAACCCAATAAAAAGCTATTTGTAATGTTCAGTAATGACATAATGAGATGTAAACCTCTGGGAGAGAGAAGAAAAGAAAGAAATGTTTGGCCAAAGAATTATAGAGGCAGCAGTACCTGGACATGAGGGGCTTGTGAAAAAGAGAAGTCTTGATGAATCGACTTTTTTATGAATGGTGATAGTGTTAACAGAAATCGTGTAGAGAGATGATGATGGTGAATCTCTAGACATATTGGTTTAACGTTCTATGAAACATGCAGGTGGAAACGCCTGACTTTTTTTGGGGTAGAGGGGTGAAATGAAAGCACTGTGGGACCCCTAAAGGAGGATCAGGGAAGAAAAAAGGGACGAACGAAAAAGAGGGAGGAGAGGGCAGATGTAAAGGAGAGGAAAGTTTATGTCTCCTACTTTATAATGCACAAGTAAAAGTTTTTCACCTTTTTGGTACCATCATAGAATCTGCTGTTCAAAAAGAAAAAAAGTGATGAGACTTTACGCTCACCAAATAGGATGGTCTTTTCAACAAATCAAGCAAACAAACAAAACTTGTGTCTGACAACCACAGCCAAGAGAAGCAGAGGCCACTACCCATCACTAACTTTAATTACTTCTAGGACAGCCTAAAAAGAAGAAAGGAAGAGACAGGGAGAGAAAGGAAGGAAGGAAGTTAGATAGTTGGCAGATTAGATCTGTTGGTTATTGTGGAAGTAACGATAGGGCTTAGAAGAAAGCACATCATTTTCATACTTTTTCTGATATGTGTATCTAATTTTTTAGTACATTAAAATTTATTTTCTCATGTTTTCTACTAATTGATATTCATTATGAGACGGAAATGGGTAAGGCTACTTGATTACAATCAGAAATCATTTTTTTCAGTTTTGAAATAGTTTCCTGTTCTTTTTCAACTAAAAACTATTTTAAACTCTTCACTTATACAGTACTTGTAAGGTAAGGTCCCTTGATTGCTGCCTAGAAGTTTCCCACCGAGAAGTATAAACATATGCTTCTACTCAAAACAGAAGCAGCCACATCTTCACCTCCTTCATTTTTCTTAAGATCTTTTACCATTAGAAATGTCCTTGGAATCAGAAATTTTAGCAGAACAGTATTGTACTTTCCCATTGAAAAAAAGATTTTTATTGCTTTCCTTTAATTACCAGCTTCTGGAACGATTTTGAACATCCCTCTGAAATATTAAAAATTTGAGATTGTTGAACAACTATGAATATTCACCAAGCAGTAATTCGACCCCTTTGCACATTCCTAAGCAGAATATGATAAAGATCAGTCAATCCAATTCTGCAATTCCTTGTTTGAATTTTCAGATATAAGTTTAAGATTGATTTAGTCATAGCTTTCTTCTCACCTGAGATGGACTTTGGTAAATCCAATAGAAGAATGTAAGTTTTCCTGTTTACTTATTTAATTTTTTTGCCTTGAGTTTTTCTAATTGGCATGTACACCCCCTTTTAAAATTTCCCTCAACCCGACAATCAATTGCTATAGGACTAAGCCCGTGCAGTATGCTTCTCTTGCTGTTTAGCACAATACCTATATACAGTAGGAACTTGATTAGTGCTCATGAAAGAAGGAAAGGAGAAGCAGGCATGCAGCTTGTTCTTAAGGAATTAGATTGAATTGGATTAACAAGTAGGCTGGAAGTAAATACCAAACAGTAACAACAAATGTTCCAAAGCTAAAAATATTTTATGACCAGCAAATAATTACAGCCTGAAAAATTATCTTTATTGCCATTTTTGCTATGATTGGTATCTTTAAAAGCCAAACTTATTAGCATGCAGGTTTACAATTATGCTCTGAGCCTGGTAATGCCCTGCCATTTTTACCTCTAGGGATTTATGTCTGATTCTTGTTCCATTAGTAAGCGTCTGTAGGACAGAATGACAGAGCCATTCGTGTTTTGCCAGCACATGATAATGATGATATTATTATTTTCACAGTCAGTTTGGTGATGGTTGTTTGAACCTCATCATGTCTAATAGAGGAAAAAATGAAAAAACTAATATTTGAAACAGTGTATTGTGTTTAGCATCATTATTGCCACTTTTATGGCAAGTGCTTTGACGTTTAAGTGAGTTCCCATTTACAATATCGCCACCATAATCTCCTCATTTTGTAATTGCTTTTGGATACCTATAAGGTTTAACTGCTGGTATTACTCTTCAATAAAAAAAAAGAACTCATGCATTAGATTTATGGAAAGTTATCCTGGGGATTTTAGATTGTTATTTTAATGTTAGCAGAGCTCAATACAGCATAGGTCCTATTGTTAGTTGCTGTAGCCTGCATGAGTTATGTGGATTTCTTGGGCTATACAGACATTGAGGCCAGTTGTGCTATGGGGGTAGCAACTCCCATCTTGGGGTTGTAGAATAAATGTATAATAAGGTATTCTGAAGTGAGCAGCTTATTTGGCTGCTCCTCAGAGACCCTCTGACTCTGGGATGGATACAGGATGTCTGCCCCAGCACGCTTGTTTTCCTCGCCCCAACGCCTGACAGAGAGCACCACTCAAGTGTGGGATTTTCACTAGTTGGCGTGATGTCAGCCAACTGGGGAATACATCTGAGAGGGCAGCATACTGAGACACTACTGCCTGACAAGTTTGTTTTCACGTGATGGATTGGTCAGGGGATCAACAAGGCAGAGATCAGATATGGTCTAAACATCCAGCTGTAGGATTTGGTGTTTAAGAAGAGGGGAAATTGCTTCTGTTTGGCCCATAGATTGGAACCCACTATAGAGATGGATTTTTGTTTTTTTCCCTTTCATGAACATTCTTTAATTAACATTATAATTAACATTATAATGGCTTCTGAGTAGCCTTGCCAAGCTTAGATCTTTTTTTCCAACTGAAATCATTCTGCTTCACCTTCTGTACCAAAAGCAAAGAAATATTTCCAAACCTCCACAGTGCAGTTTGGTCCTCCTGGAGATTTCTTATTCATCTTTTGAATCTATCAATATTCCCCATGTCTAATGGAAGTATTACTATAACTTACAGAAAGCTGAGTTAGCTGTTACTTACTTTTTATTCAGACCACAAAACGTGAGTTCTGAGGACACCAAAAAGTAGGTGCTGAAGGCAGAAATCTGAATAGGTCAGATTTTTCTTCCTTTCATGATTATGCAGTGAGTCGTATAGAAAGAATTTTTCCTTGCAGTCTGGCTTCCCTCTATATGACAATCTGTCTACCAAATTCTGGATATAGGAATATTATGAATCATACAAGTTATGTAAATACATCTTTGCACCAAATGTTGAAAAACTAGATTTAACAAACAAATAGGAGAGGTATGTGATATGATTAAGCAAAAGAATGTTCCTAAGTAAATAAAAATCAAGTAATTTTTGTTTAAAACAGAATAACCTATGCTACTGGGGAGCTTATACCATGATGAGTTTCAGTAAATCTAACTCCACATTCATTTACCTAACTTGTGCATTCTGTTGATTTCATCAAAAGCCATCTAGCAAGAGAAATAAGGTTGCCTGTTAGCACTTACTTATCTAACAATCTGGGGTTTTAAAAAGTTATTCCTGCTTCTCAGTTAATACTTCAAGATTTATAAGTATAATGGCTTTGATAATCCAGTCAATAATTCACATGTAGATAACAGTATAAAAAATTCTGCAACTACCCATTGAGACAAGAAATCTTCACATTTCAATAAATATCCAAGAAAAAACCCTGCAGCTTTCAGCTGCCAGTTTAGAGGAAGTTTCTGTTGAGGTTCTGAGGCCCTCAGACTACTCTCTCCTCTGTCTGTCCATTTCTATAGCAGCTTTGTTATGTTTTATGATGACAGTCTCACCCCCTTGAGACCAGCCATAAGAAAGGTACAATAGCAGCATTATTTGTATTGTTTGGTTTTGTATGAGATGCACATTGGAAAACCACTACTTCATGGAATAGCATTTGCAGGAGGTCTCCAGGGGGCAGCTCTTACCAATCTCGCTGGCTCAACCCAAGGTTGAATGACAATAAAGAATGGGAAAAATTAAAAGAAAAGGTACTTTAATTGAACCTGTATTTGTGGAAATGTGATACAGACCTAGAAAACACCTTTCTTAGTTCCTGGAATGAGAAAGACGGCTTCTCCAGGGACCTTGTACAGTGACAGCTGAATCTTTGCTGGCTAAAACAAATGCCCTCCATTAGCTAAAGATGTACTTCAAAAATACTTCTTTGAGAAAATGCTCATTCTCCCATTGACAAATAAAACAGAATAAGATAAAATAAAATAACAAAATAAAACAGACGAGACCAAAAACAAGAGATGGCAAACTTTCTCAGTCAAGGGCTTTGCAGGGCATATGGTCTCTGTGGCAACTACTCAGCACTGCCATTATAGTGTGAAAGGAGTCATGGAAAATAACATAATCAAATGTGCGTAGCTGTGTCCCAATAAAACCTTTTTTATAAAAGGAAGCTGAGTTTGGCCCAGGGAGCTGTATGCTGATCACTGATCTAAAGTATTTTGCAGTCTAGCTGTTTACTATAAAGTTGGAGAAAAGTCTGGAATAATGAAGTAGTTATCCAGCATGTCTAAAATTCAGATCTTTTAACATTCAGTTCTCTTGCTCTACAGTGCCACTGTCACAATGCTCTCATGCCAAACCTTGACTGCAAAGCTGAGATGTTAATATGGAACACCTGAGAGGGCTGGCACTTCAGTGTCCTTATTCCTCCAGAACCACACCACAAAAGTCACCTTCTCCCCAGACAGATTCTCTACAAAATGCCTTGCAGCCGAGGTGGGGTGGAAAGAATATTGTGTTTGGAATAAAAAATTTTTGATTTTGCACCATCATGGTCTCATTCATGAGCTACGTGTACTTGGGCAAGACAGGCTGTTCATGGCTTTTCCTTTCCTTACTTCTAAGAGTCAATATTTAACTCCGTAGGAGACTTGTTAAGCTCAAGTGAGAAAATTTACCTAAATATCCTTTAGTGATGACAAAGGACTAAACAACTATGAGCTATGTCATTATATCGATTAAATACATGGATAAGTGAATGGCTATCTTCAGGTAAACTGTGATCGATGAATTATGTGGTGGGTTGTAATTGGCAAGCACATGAGTTCCATGCGTGCCTAAGCCAGTTGATTTTACTGTACTTCAAGGCCTCCAAATTATATCTCCTAGCCTTGACAAGCATACTTGTAAATATATTACAAAACTGTAATAAATTGCATATACATCAAATCATGAGAGTATCAGGATAGGATCCAAATTGTTTAAAAATCTACTAACATGACAGACTCTCTTGGGTTAAAGCATAAGCAGCTTTTTCATATTCGAAAGAATGACTGTCACTGTGTCTCAATTTGGGATGCAATACAAACTTATCTTAAATTCAAAAATCACCCATTGAACCAGATTATGTGGCAAATTGCTGGGGGAGGGCTGATAAAAAAAATTCCCTAATGTTTCTGGCTCCTGAAAGACTCAACCACTGGCTTCTCTAAAAGCAAGTGCAATCCAGGGCATGGATCTCTTCCTTAAGAGGTACTCTATGAGAATACTGTGGAGGAGAAAAACAAAAACAAAAACAAAAAACAAAAACAAAAACAAAACAAAAAGCATTGCTAAATAATCAGTTTTGTCTTGTCTTGTTTTTGGTGCACAGTATTTTAGCACCATTCTAGAGTCTATCAATTTGTTTGCTATAATACAAAAGCTTTCTTAGAGCTACTCCACTTCTATCACTTACTTTAGTTCCATAACTCCAAAAAGACATAGGATCTAGTCTAATTTAAAAAGAAACTATTCTTTTTATTTGAAGAAATGTTTTTGAATATGGCTTCCAAAAGTATCTATGAGCTTCAAATAAATCTTTTGACCTAAACATTATTATGGGTCATTGTAATTCTGAGAGGCAGTCGACTGCCAGCTCAGACTCAATCAGTATTCATCTAGAGGCATACTCTACACGTAAAACCTTGTTGATGGTGGAGAAGCACTGATTAGGAGAAAGGAGGGAGTGGAAGGCAGAAGCAGAAAAGATGCAGAAGACATTCCACATTCACCCAAGTACAGCGAGGTTTGTAAGACAGAACACAAATTATGGGAACCACATAGAACCACACCTAGTCCAGTCAAAAGAGCACAAACTGGGATTACAGAGACCTGGTCTATCCCAAATGTATTGCTAAGATCCTGGGTGCTTTTGTAAATCTCTGTTTACTCACCTTTACTGGAGAGTTTAGTCCACATGCCAATCCTGCTTTTACTGTTTTATGGATTCATGATTCTATGGATTTTAATAGCATAGATTACAGAAAGTTCAATAGGGAGATTCCCCTCTGCATATTATGATATGATAAAACCAAGTACTTAGGCTTTCTGACCAGAGTTCTGTCTTATAAGGTAGTTTCTTCTTTAACACTGACCTATGGCTATGTGAGGACTCCACAATGAACACATGAATGCTCAGACTGGGATTATTGAGAGTTATTTTTCCTAGGGCTTCATTCATTCCAGAGAAGAAACAACTGCTTCTCTGTGCCTGAAACTATGTCCCCACTTCTCGCATTCTAGTAGACGGCTCTAGGTAAAATGTTTGTTTCTGATTGTGCTTCGGGTGTAGCAAACAAAATATACAAAATGTGGGTGTAGGAAACAAAAGTGATGAAGTTGGAAAAGTGCTCCACGAAAGACATTATATTTTATATTTAGAACTAGATTTTACATCTCAAAAATAACAGATTAAACAGACCTAATGCTTCCTTATATCAGTAAAGAAAATAATAGACAATATAAAATTTACGTTATTTTTTACATCATCTAAGTACTTCGAAACTAGAATAAAATCACTATCAAACAACACAGTGTACAAAGACAGTGATTTTCAACTCTGGTAGTAGAATAAAATTATGTGTTAATATTTAAAAATGACCAGGGTCTTGCCCCAAACAATTAAATGATGAGGTTTGCATATAGGAGTTGTGCTCCAGAGAGCAGTATTTACGTACACCAAAATGAAAATGGTGCACGTGGAGTTTTGCTGCTCCACGGCCCTAACATTGTTCTAAAAGCAGATGCAACAAAAACGTTTGCAAACACTTCACTTTTCCAGCAAAAGTATTCATTCCTTCATTAGCACATATTCCAATAAGGGAATAAATTGGACTTCATTCTTCAAGTTTTTGTTGAATTATAAGGAGGCTGGAAGGACAGGACCAGTAGTTACAATCATTTTAGAAGGATGACGTTGCCTGAAAAAAAGCAGTCATGGAAGCCACTCCAGGTGGCCTCTGAGACCTGTGGAGATTTTTTCGTTTCTCACTAACTCATGTTTTACCATCTGTAAAAAGAAGGCAATATTTGCCTCTGACCACCACAGAAGAATGATCTGAGAGAAAATGTAATTAAAAATGAGAGTTCCTAGGAGTGCTTTTTGTAAGAAAAGTATGACGTAAAATTAAGATATTATCATAGTTAATGCGGTTGTCACTACTACTGTTACTTGACTATTGTACTACAATATCCCTGTCATGCTGTTAACGATCTTCTTGGGACCAAAAGTGACAGGTGTAAAATGAATTTTTTTAATGTCATACTTGCTTTGTCTTCTAAAGAAAAGTCTATGAGGACCTCAGAATGGGCCAAAAAATACAGTATTCTTCTCATGGAAATCCCTCTAACCCTGGATCTACTGTACACACTCATTATCTCAGTTTCCCCACCCCTTCAATTATCATGCATTTTTATTCAAATACAATGTAAAGCTTCAGCTGATTTGAATAGTGTTAGAAACCACAGAAGGGGCTTTCTTTAGAACATTAAATGGGGACTGCCTTTCTTGAATCCAACCTTCTTGAATATCACAACTGTTTCTATCCTGTTTCTAGAGAAAAAGTTCCATTTTCATATCTGTCTCTTGCAAAGACATAACATGTGCATAGAAGTAAACTCTGTTATGCACCACTGAAGGATTCAGTATCTGGAGTCTGAGGGCATTTTTCTTTATGTCTACAATGAGAGAAATTGGACTAGCTGAGGCCTACAGTGCTTCTACTGCAAAAATGCTGTGAGTATAGAATTATGACCAAAAATCCCAATAGGTTTTTTCTTTTTATTTATTTTTTTTGTTGTTTTCTTGAGACAGAGTCTCGCACTGTCGCCCAGGCTGGAGTGCAGCAGCATGATCTCGGCTCACTGCAACCTCCGCCTCCCAGCTTCAAGCAATTCTCCTGCCTCAGCCTTCCAAGTAGCTGGGATTACAGGCACCAGCCACCAGGCCCGGCTAATTTTTTGTATTTTTAGTAGAGACGGGGTTTCACCGTGTTAGCCAGGATGGTCTCGAACGCCTGACCTCATGATCCACATGCCTTAGCCTCCCAAAGTGCTGGGATTACAGATGCGGGCCATTGCCCCCGGCCCTCTATTGGGATTTTTTTAATGGAACTATGTGACTCTAAAATTCAGTTTAAAGAACAACCCAAATACTCTTGCCTAAAATACCAGAAAAAATCTTTAGTTTAGTGGTGTGAATGGGGGAATAGGGACTTTTGCGTGCCAAATATCAAGACGTATGATAAAGTTATAATTAAGGCAGTGTCGTTCTGGTCCAAAATATATAGTCATACAATAGAATAGAATAGTAAATACAAAAAGAAATTAATGTTTGTGAAAGAATCAGTGAGAAAGGGATGAAAATAGAAATTACTATTGTGACCAAAATGTTTATCCATTCCTAGTAAGTATTCAGTATTTACAGAATATGTTTATATTCTTTACATTAAATTCATGACTAGCCATGTTCCTTAACTCAATATTATTTTTGAATAGTTTGTAAGTTGATTATCTTTCAGTTTCCAAGTCAACAAAATTATTACTTACAGATGCTATGGTTATTTACTTTTATTTAAATATACTTAGTATTAATTTTGATATTATGTATTGATTAGAATTTTCTCTTTGTGATGGATAATGACAGTAATGAGAGATACCCTTCTGCCTTTTCTACTCAGTAGGCATTGGCGGTTGCTTTTAAACACATATTCTTTTTTGGAATGTGGGTCCCCATCTCTAGTGCATTGAAAGTTGTTTTTTATTTTTATTTTTTAATTTTTAAATCATGAGTATCTGTTACATTTATAAATGCCTTTAAATCATCTATCAGAAAGTTTTCACAGTCTTTTTCTTATGATCATGTAGTGTGATGAAAAAGGGTTATAGATTGCAATCTTAAATTTCTAGATTAAACCTTATTTGGTATAGTTTTCATTTTAAAAATCAGAATTTGATAATACTATGTTTAATATTTGTGCATCTATAGTCATAAGTAAAATTGGTCTACTTTTGGTATTATTCTTTTCAAGTATTTGTCTAAGTATTAAAAATTTATTTTTGTAAACCTGTCCCATGGCTATTACCTACATGAATAGGTATCTTAGTCCACTTAGTGTTACTCTAAAGGCATAACTGAGGCTGGTCAACTGATAAAAGAGGTTTATTGGCTTATGGTTCTGTAGACTGTATAAGAAGTATGGTGCCAGCATCTGCTCAGCTTCTGGTGAGGGTCTAAGTCTACTTCCACTATATTGGAAGAAGAAACTAGTGCCTACAGAAACCACAGAGCAAGAGAGAAAGTGGCAGGGGAAGTGCCAGGTTCTTTTTAACCAGCTCTCACAGGAACTAATAGAGTGAGAAGTCACTCACCCCCAAGGGAAGGCATTAATCTATGCCGGAGGGTTCCACCACCATCACCCAAACACCTTACATTAGGTCCAGCCTCCAAAACGGGATCAAATTTCAACATGAGGTTTGGAGGGATCAAACATCCAAGCTACAGTAGTAGGTAAACAAATAGGACAAACTACATTACCCAAATCCACTTGACTAGGAGGAATTCAGCTGTTAGACCTAATGAATGCAATGAATAGATGAAAATTTTAGCCTTCTATACACAGGTTAAAACAACTTTGAGAAATACAGTTGTTTCCATATCACATCAAACCAATTTATGTATTTGTAAATTAAAACTTTAAGTTATTCGGTTTATCACCTATATGCATAACACATAAATATGAGGAAAAACTAGATTGATTTTTCTTTTTCATTAATTACATTACTGACAGAATGTTTGAGCTTCAAGAAAAAACTCTAATCAGAACAAATTTTGGTAAAAACTGGCACTATATAAGAGCAAAATTTCTGTGTAATAGGAAAAGACAGACATATAGATCAACGGAATAGTAAAGAAAGCCCAGAAATAAACTCTTGCATATATAACCAAATGACTTTGACAAGAATGCTAGATATTCAATCAGAAAAGTATAGTTCTTTTTGACAAATGATGTTAAGAAAACTGGATATTCACATGCAAAAGAATGAGGTTGGACCCGTACCTTACTCCATATACAAAATTAATTCAAAATGGATTAAAGACATGTAAAGAGATGTAACAGTTAAAACTATAAAACTCTTAAAAGAAAACATAAGATAAAAACTTCATGACATTGGATTTGGCAAAGATCTTGGATATGATACCAAAAGGCAGCAAAAGCAAACAGAGATAAATAGCACTTCATCAAAATCTAAAAATTCTGCACATCTAACAACATCTATCTTTCTATAGCTACTATCAACAGAGTATAAAAGGCAACATATGGAATAAAATATTTGCAAATCATATTCTAATAAGGGTTCAATATCCAGAATATATGAACAACTCATAGAACTCAACAACAACCCAATTTAAAAACAGTTAAAGGACTTGAATAGACTTTTCTCACAAGAAGATATATAGTTGGCCACTAAGAATATAAAAAGATGTTTAATATCACTAACCATTAGGGAAATGTACATCAAAACCACAGTAAGCTATCCCTTCACATTCATTAAGATGACTATTTTTTTAAAAAATTAGAAAATAATAAGTGGCAAGGATGTGGAGAAATTACTGCCCTTAAGCATTGCTTGTGGGAGTATAAAATGGTGTAACTACCACAGAAAACAGTATGGCAATTCTATGTTTAAAAAACTAAGCATGGAATTACCATATAATCCAGCTATTTCATTTCTGGGTATGTACGCAAAAGAACTAAAATCAGGGAAGCAAACAGGTATTTGTGCATCAGTGTTCATAGCAACACTATTCATAATACTGAAAATCTGGAAACATCCCAACATCCATGGATCAGTGAATAAATAAATGTGGTATATAGATACAATGGAGTATTATACACCCTTAAAAAGAATGACATTCTGACACATGCTATAAGGACGAGCCTTGAAGACATTATGCTAAATGAAATAATCCAGACACAAAAAGACAAATATTGTATGGTTCCACTTATATAAGGTACCTAAAGTAGTCAAATTCATAGAAACAGACAATACAATGGTAGCTGCCAGGGCTGGAGGGAGAGGAGAATGGGTGTTATTGTTTAATGGGTACAGAGTTTCAGCTTGGAAAGATGAAAGATTTTTGGACATGGATGTTGGTGATTCTTGCACAACAATGTCAATGTGTGTAACGCCTCTAAACTTTACACTTAAAAATTGCTAAAATTGTAAATTTTAAGTTATGTATATTTTACCACAATTTAAAAATACTAAACTGCTTGAGGTCAAGGTTTACATCGTTTTCTCCATATGTCAAAAGTTGGCCACACATTGGAGCCTCCAGATTCAGATGCACCACATTTAAAACCCAGTTTTTTCACTTACCGGCTATTTGACTATTACTAACCTTTAAAGATTATTATTTGCATATCTATGAAGTGACAGTTATAATAATACCTACCTGTGACTTGACATGAAGAATAAACGTGTAATGCTTAAAAATGTTTAGTATAATGCTGACAAATTGTAGTCACTAAAGAATTAACCACTATTACTCCTGTCTTAGAAAATCTGACACAGTGCTCACTTCTGAGGCCACCTGCATGTCTGGACATGATCTTGGCCTTGATTCTCTGTCTATAAAGTGGGAACTATGTAGCTTGCATTGTAGAGCTGCTATGATGAGATTATGTGAAAGTGCTTATAAATTACAGGACTATATAGAAATAAGCTATTTCACAGCAGAGAATAACAAAATACATTAGAAAGTAAAGCAAAAAAATGGAAAGGAAGGAAGGAAGGAAGGAAAGAAAGAAAGAAAGAAAGGAAGGAAGGAAGGAAGGAAGGAAGGAAGGAAGGAAGGAAGGAAACTACTTGCCACGAGAACAATTTTCAATGCTGACTTTACGTGTAAAAACACTTCAAAAGAAGATATTCAGAAACCTCCAAAACTAGAATTACAATATCCAGGTTTCTCAGATATAAAAAGATTGATTACACACAAAAAAGAATATTTTATGGTGGCATTCGAACACATGAAAAATAACCCAAATACCTATCATTCTAGAACCATTGCTCATACCACACTTTATGACCAAGAAAAACTACCCTCCGCATAGGCTCTGGTCTCATCGCATACTCAGTCTCAATGGGATTTCCTTAAGAGTCAAAACCCCGACAACTGCATGAAGCCGGAAGCTCAGCGATCTTCTGAGGGCATCTATCTGGTTTTCTAAGAAGCATTTTGGAGGTTTTTCTTTACCTAGAGAAAGCACTGGCTAGAGCTATCTGTAAGTGCACTTCTTCTCTTGAACAGCAGAGGGTACTCCAACTCCACGAGAGACAGACCATCTCAGCCCCCCTCAGTCCGCTGTGTCTTCCTGGCCTCCTCAAGACATGAACCCCAGACCAAACCAGTTCCGTTTCCACAAAATATTCCACTGAAAACCTATTACTATTCCGTGGGAATTATCGGCACATTCCAAAGGAGTAAATGGAGCCGTGGCAAAGGGAAAGGGTGGAGTCCCACCACACTGCAGGCTGCCTTAGGCCTGACCAGTTCCTCTCATACCTCTTATATTCTAAAGAGAGTTAAAAAAATATCTGTGGCAGAAATTGTGAAGGATTAACGAATACCTCCCATAGCCCCTAACTCCAAAGCAGAGTTACTGAGGAATATTAAGTTACAGCCACACAGCGTCAAACTGGCACCTGGCTGAGCTGTCCCACCATCTTAATAAAAGTCCCACAAGCAGAGGGAATAGGATGGGAGGACTCTTACCTAGCACGCTGTCAGGAAAGGTTTAGGAAACACAAGACAAAGCAGTGACTCTACCAGCCTGACCAAAATAAAGTCATCTTACTTTAAATGTGAATGTGCCTAGAAATTTCTGAGGCTAATTCATATTGTGCAAATGATGCTGCCTTCTAACGTGACACTGAAAGAATTGCAAAACATTCTCTAAATATAACAAACAGAAAAAACTCTCATGCCTTCTGCTCTTTTCTTCCCGATGCCATTATTCAGGTAGTTATTCAAATGGCCCTAATTTAATTAAGGGAAAAGCGGATAAAACTTTTTCTTTTTTTCTTTAATACAAGATTCCCTTCACTCCATTCGTATGGCTTAGGAGTTCGGGTAATTCTCTGTAAGGTCATCCAAGGAAGACTTCTTTTCCTTTTTTCTATTCTCCCTGGCTGCTCCCTTTCCCTATCCCATTTTTGTCATCTTATCCCCTTCAGCCAACACAATATGCATTCTTTCCAGATCAGACAAGCATTACAAGCAAATAACCACTCGCTGGGCGCGGTGGCTCATGCCTGTAATCCCAGCACTTTGGGAGGCTGAGGCAGGTGGATCAACTGAGGTCAGGTGTTCGAGACCAGCCTGGCCAACATGGTGAAACCCTGTCTCTACTAAAAATACAAAAAATTAGCCAGGAGTGGTGGCAGACGCCTGTAGTACCAGCTACTTGGGAGGCTGAGGCAGGAGAACCGCTTGAACCTGGGAGGCAGAAGTTGCAGTGAGCCAAGATTGACCCATTGTACTCCAGCCTGGATGACAAGAGTGAAACTCCGTCTAAAAAAAAAAAAAAAGATAACCATTCAAATATGAATCTATATTAACTAATATATCATGAAGTCACCTTGCCTTTGTGGTTTTGGCAAAATTCTTGTGAAATTTCTAATGAAGGAAACCCATTGTAATATCCTTCAGGCAATTTAACAAGCTTCAGAAAATGGGGCATATATAGAATATACAATAGATTCTTAGGTCATTCTAGGCACTGTACCTTAGGTGCCTTGGTAGTAGTTACTAGGCCCTTTTATGGGCTTTATGATGATGGAGAATCAGGTTCAAATTCTGTCTCTGGTGGTTGTTTTAACCTGTGTGACCTGAAGTACTTAACCTCTTTGATCTTCCATATTCCCAGATATAAAAATAAAGAGAAGGACAATCTAGGGCTATTAAAAGGATTCACATTTCATAATCATGTTTCAACCACAAACCTGGGTGCTCAGTAAACATGACATTTTCTCTTTGATTAAAAGAATGAATTAAATGCTACACCAATTTTGTAAAACTCAAATTGACAAATGTTAGTTTCATCCAAAGCATTTGCATGTTTCTGGCCTAGAAGTTCAAATTCTTCATTTTACTCTTTCCATTTCAGGGCATACAATGTAAGGAAGCTTCATGAAAAATAAAAGAAAAGTGAAAATATATTTGGCTACAAATGATTGTCCTCTTCCCTGAAAATTACAGAAGAGGTATCTTCTATTAATGGCAGTGAACGAGAAAATGTTCTGCTGCCTCTGAAAATGAACAGGCATAAAGAAGACTGACAAAGAGCCACCTGACATTGCCAGACTTGTGGAGAAGGCTTCAGTGCAGTGCTCTCAGCATTTCTAAATAAAACTGCACATCTAGGTTTCTTTCCAAATAGTATATTGATTACTTGCAGTCAAATTGTGGTCTTTCAAACAGCATGTTCCTTTATCATCATGGAACCAGCAGTTTCAGATTCCATAATTGAGAGCTACATAGTTTATAGGAATTGGTATTCAGAATAAGACTTTTTAGTTTGAAGCTGAATAATGATAGATGTATGTGGAGATCAGTCGCTTGCTGGGAAAAAATCGTGCAGTTCATGTTTTCATATTTTTGCCAGGAGAAATAGCACCTTATGCATTTTTTCCAGAAACAAAAATATTTCCATCCACCATACCAGTTTAGAAGACTGAATTCTAGAAATTTCTTGGTGGTAGTTTCTCTTTTTGGGGAGAGGGCTACTCTAAACTAAAGAAACCCCCTAAATTCACCTCCTAATATGGCAAAATTATTTGTTCCATATTATATATACCATTTATTTTGTCTTTAATGCCCAATTCATGAATTGTGAAAAATGACAGAGAGAATGTATCATCTAGCTAGCTATTCCATGATGGGTCATGATATACTTATACCCTCCTAAATGAAAGCAAATGCATACTTTTCAGTCATTTACTTTTTTTTTTTTTAAGTAGAGGTCATTAATGGTCTTCGTTAATTTTATTTCATCCATATAATCATATAATTTGAGAAATATCATTAATGATATATCTGTCCCTTTCTTCTTTTGAATGTGCATATATATATTATATATATTTCAAGCTAATTCAAATATAAATATTAAAGTTATTCTTTAAATTTTTATGAAATATTTTAGATATATTTTTAAAATAATGAACTCCGTAATTGATTATGGCACAAACATCCCTTACCCTGCCCTTCCCTTTTTGGTGGGGAGAGAGAGTCTCAAATGTAGTGATTTAATCAAAAATAGACTTTTTAATTCACATCTCATTAAATATGAGTTTAAAAGAAAAGACTAAAGTGTTTTATGTAAAGTTCTGTGATGTGCAAAACCTAAGAGATTGCTCCTGTAGCAGTTCCCTGAGCAAAATAACATCAGTCCATTTCAGAAGACATAAATTGCTTACCTGTAGACTAAAAGAAATCTAAAGGAAATGTCCTACTCTCCTAATTAGAAATATTTGTAGAGAATGTATACCGTTTATGACACTGGAAATAGTTTCGTCTGCTGGTTCTAAGTGCATGTGCTATTCTAAAAGGCACTATTCCCACAATTAATTACAGTATCATATGATTATAATTTTAGATGTAGCTCCATGATGTATTTTGAGATGTCACTAATCCACCTTGATCCCCCTCTTCTCTCAAGCTCTACAACGTAATGTCATGTAGCTAGGCATTCCAAGCAGTTTTCTAGTCATTTCATATATTTTAGTTTACAGTTTACGAAGACTACATATTATTTGTGGGCACAGACTCACAAAAGTTTGCTTCTTATATATCCCTATAGTTTTAAAATAATTAACAGGTATAGAATAGGACCTCCAAAGTCGTTTTTTGTTCAAAATACATTATTTTAGGAAATTTTATTGCATACTAACAATACTTTTTAAAATCACAGTGATTTTGTTATGGTATCAGTAATATCAAGAAATTGTGAAAAGTTATTTGCAAACTATAGTCCTTCAATCCAAATTATTTTGTCACTTTACAGCACACACATTTCTTGGTGAAATTTGCAGGCTTCAGTATATATGTCAAGTAATGACTAGATCTGGAATCGTTGTGTTAATTTGGAAAAAAATGTTATTAAAGTTTTATTTTGTTAGCCTTGACATATTCATTTTATTATTTTAAAGTAAAAGAATAATGAAAGTGGAATTGAAAGGTTTTTTTATTTTGAAATTTAAGAATTATTGTATCATGTCTTAAAGAATTATAAGATCCCAATAATATGTGAAAGGAGCCAAAGATATTTTTACCTAAACAAAATGATCAATTAATAGTTTATCTTTACTTTTCAAATTCAGTAAATATTTGTCTGATTTGTTTCACATAAAAGAGAAGAGATGGCCACTTGCGCATCATAAATTACATAATTATTTTATGTATGTGAATTTTACATTATGATTGTTTTTGAAAAACCCTTCGTAAGGATTAGGGAATCCTATTTAAGAAACGTAGTGGCATGTAGTGTGCACCAAAGGGAAAGAAAATCAACCTGTATAAAATTTGTTTTGCTAAAAAGAATAAAAAACGGCAAACTGGAATAAGGAGAGTGAAACAATCTTCCTTCAACTCCAACATATACTTCATTTGCACCCCCTACAATAACTGTCACGGTTTTTTTAAAATACTGCATGAATTCATGCTAAAATTCACTTTTAAAGCAAGGAACATCTTGCAGTAGCTTGGATATGTCCAGAAATAACATGAGTAGTGGCTATTTTACCCAGCAGGCTCCTTTATCACTCCAGAGAAGGAAAGTCGACAGCCTTTGTATCTGCAGTGTAATTAGCTTGTGGATGTAGGGTCATAATGAAAGCAAAATTTACATTATTACAGGCATGTGGCTGTTTGCTTGTTCTAACTGGCATAAGAAATGAATTCTACTATGTACATTTAAAGATGTATTCAATCCATTTTCTAATATTTTTCCCTCCAGGAAAGCAACAGTGTGTTCAGCAAGCTGGAACTAAACTGTTCCTGAATGGAGAGTTCCCATCCTGCCTCAATGGAATCAAAGAAAAGAGAAAGGCTCCAAAACGAACACAATGCGTGTTATTTGCTACCATAAACTGTGCAACTGGTTTCTACTGCCGTGTTGCAATTGAATAGTAATCAGGAGAAGTTACACGTTGTTCTTAGAAATAATACAACGAATCCTGTCAATCTTAAGTCCTGACACTGAATTTAACGCTCTCTGTTTAGTCCTACCATCAAGGATGAGTTGCAGGCGAAGAATTCTTGATAGTCAGATGCAGACTACGTCTTCAGATCCTATGGCCTAAGGTTATTAAGGTGGAAGAAGCAAAACAAATGCGGTTCTCATCCAGTAATAATGGATTTACAAGAATTTGAAACAAAACTTTCCTTCCAGCTACTGCTTTCATGTCAGAGAAATAAAATACATGTACAAGATTTAAAGCTTTGTGTGTCTAACCCTTTCTGACCCCTTTTACATTCAGTTATTAATAATAATAACTATGATAATATTGCTTATGCCCAGGGCTGAAATGAGGGTTAATTAGTTAATATTTATAAAGCTTTCTGAAAATGAAAAGTACTGTTTAAGCCCTAAGTGTATTCTTTTCTTCTTTCACTCTCTTCTTTCATTTCCTTCTTTTATCACAAATCAATTGATTCTTCCTCCCATCTGGCTAATTTTTTTCACTGGTTATATTTCCTGCTCGTTTTGGATTATTGCCCTTGACTCCACATTGACCTCAATCACTCTTACCCTTCAACCTTGTGTTTGCTCTTTTCGCCTCCCATGCTTTAGTCACTTCTTTCTCACTTTCATTTCTTCTTTCTAGTCTTCCTTTATCCACTTCTAACACTAATCTCGTAGCTGTAGGCTTATCTTTTTCATTGTCCTCATTCTTTAAGCATAGGTGAAATACCGGAATTGATATAGATTTAATTTAATTTTATCTCCTATGTTATGCATTATTGAGACCAGAAAGTAGATAAATCAAATTGGTCATACCCAATCCTTTCCTACAAGATAGTAAATGTTTTGAAGTCACAGACTATTGCCATCTGGAATAGTCCTTCTTTTGTAACCCTGTATAATCTCCACAAAAATGTTATTTTTAAAAAATCCCTCCACTCTATAACATTCTGATGACCTGTAAGCTTTCAAGAAGTC